>NC_080789.1:89685670-90885670 GCF_028018385.1 Neofelis nebulosa
GCCTGGAGCCTGCTTCCGATTCTGTGTCTCCCTCTCTCTCTGCCCCTCCCCCGTTCATGCTCTGTCTCTCTCTGTCTCAAAAATAAATAAACGTTAAAAAATAAAAATAAGGGGCGCCTGGGTGGCGCAGTCGGTTAAGCGGCCGACTTCAGCCAGGTCACGATCTCGCCGTCCGTGAGTTCGAGCCCCGCGTCAGGCTCTGGGCTGATGGCTCGGAGCCTGGAGCCTGTTTCCGATTCTGTGTCTCCCTCTCTCTCTGCCCCTCCCCCGTTCATGCTCTGTCTCTCTCTGTCCCAAAAATAAAAATAAAAAACGTTGAAAAAAAAAAATTAAAAAAAAAAATAAATAAAAAAAAAAATAAAAATAAAAAAAAAAAGAGGTAAGAGCTGATAATTTTCCAGAATTTATTTTTTAAGTAAAGAAAAATTATATAAATCCTCACAATTAAAAGGCAACAAACCCAACAGAAGAATAAACCAACGGAAATCCACGAACACACTGTTGTAAAATTACAGAAAACCAAAGACAGAAAGATCTTACAAGCCACCAGGGAGAAAAAACAGATTCTCTACAACAGAATGGCAGACTGATGACTCACCTCTTAGAAGCAACAATGGAAGCTAGAAAAATTGTGGAGTATCTTCAAAATGGTTAAGAGAGTGATTTCAGACAGAAAGTTGAAATAAAGACATTTACAAAATAATATAAATTCAAAAAGTTTGTTACCAACAGCCATCAGTAAAGAAATGTATAAACTATTTCATAAAAAATAAATTCTTAAGGAAGTGCTAAGATATAAGAAATGCCAGTAACCAAAGAAAATGGTAAACATGAAATGAATCTGGAAAAGTGTTGCATAAATCAATAATAACAACATCAAATGTGGCAGTTAAAATATAAAAATAGAAAACACTGATCAAAATCTGAACATTCTAAGTCTTTATGTTGTCCAACAAGAGGGTAACTATGAAAAGACTTAAGTGTATGTATCCTTTTTAGAAGGGGAGAAATAAGAATAAAGAAAAGCAACTTAAAGTAGACAAGGACAGAGAAGAAAAAAAGTAAAAAAAGCAAGGCTAAATAAAAAGTCCAAATTAAGATAATGAAAATTAATTCAAATACAGTAGTAATTATAGTAAGTGAAAATAGAATTACCTATTCTATTAAAAGACAAAATCAGCCATTTACTGTGCACATTAAAAATGTTTTAGGGGTTGTGGGAAGGGAAATGGGCTAAAGGGGTAAGGGGCACTAAGGAATCTACTGCTGAAATCATTGGTTGCGCTACATGCTAACTAACTTGGATGTGAATAAAAAAATAAATTTAAAAATATTTTAATATAAAATATAATATAAAATACAAATAATATTTATGGTAATTAGCTTATGCGATTAACACTTAATAGAGAAATAAAATCCAACACAAACTAGAATATAACTTGAAAGAACATTGATTAAAACATGAATGATCCTTCAATCAATTAAAGGCATTCAATCAGGGGCACCCGGGTGACTCAGTCGGTTAAGCAGCCGACTTCGGCTCAGGTCATGATCTCACAGCGTCAGTTCGAGCCCTGCATTGGGCTGTGTGCTGACAGCTCAGAGCCTGGAGCCTGCTTTGTATTCTGTGTTTCCCTCTCTCTCTGCCCCTCCTCCACTCATGCTGTATCTCTCTCTCCTTCAAAAATAAATAAACTTTTTTTTTTATATAAAAAGGCATTCAATCAATAAAAAGAAGCAAGCATGTATCCCACAGGTGTTGTATAATTATACCTCAGGAAAACCAAATAATTGCCAAAGAAGCATTCCTTTTTATTAAAGTGTTCTAGCCTGTGAGCAGGAAATAATTTTGAAATAAAAAATTACCAAAAAATTTTTTCCAGCCAATAAACAAAGAAGTATTTATAGAATTAAAATATCACCATTTAAAACCATTCATGAATCAATGTGTCTATCTGATCAATGGTTATAAAGTTGCATAATGTAGTCCACATGGGCTGCACTGAGAAAAATAGCATTTGTATAAAGACCCAGAAAAGGGGAGGGAGTTGACCATGTAGATAGCTGCCCTCCAGGCAGAAGGAACAACCATGTCAAGCCCTTCAGTGGGAGTCTGCCCAACAAAAGAGAGCCCAATGACTTCAATAATAAAAAATAAAAATATGGGGCACTTTGGTGGCACAGTCTGTTGAGCATCCAACTTTTTGGCTCAGGTCATGAGCTCCCCGGTTTGTGAGTTTGAGCCCCGCACAGGGCTCAGCTCGGAGCCTGAGGCCTGCTTCAGATTCTGTGTCTCCCTCTCTCTCTCGCTCTCTGCCCCTCCCCCACTCACGCTCTGTCTCTCAAAAATAAATATTTAAAAACATTAAAAATAAATAAATAATACTAAAATAAAATAAATAGGAAAAAAAATGAGGCTGTGGAAAACAATATACATATAGGAAATAGAACAGGAAATGGAGCCCGAATGTAACAGGAAGCCAAATTACAAGCAGCTGGTAGGATGGAATTGGTATCAGTTGAATGAAGAAGACTTGGTGGAATAGATTTGTTGGATGAAATAAGGAGTTCAGTTTTATATATGTGAAGTTTAAGATGTTTATAGGACATCCAAGTGAAGGTGTCATGTAGGCAAATGGTTATATAAACTTGGAATTCTGGGCCAGAGACAAAAACGTGGGAACCATCAGCCTATAGGTGGTATTTACAGCCAGGTAACTACAAGGAGATCACTAAGGAAAGGAGTCTGACAGAAAAATGAAGACCAACTAGGATTGAGTTCTGGAGAATGATCCAGGAGAAGACATCACTTCCCACTTTCTTATATACTATATAAATTATAATACATTGTGTTTATTTTTATAAACTTGAAGAATAAAATCCCATAAGAGGAGGAATTATCTTTTCTGTTCTGTCCACCAATATACCACAAATAGAGTACTGCCTGCCTTCATAGCATTCAATAAACATTTGTGGATGAGAATGTATGGATTATACTTTTTATGTCTGTTTTAGAAATTGTTTCATATGTTGCAGTCATAAAGATAGTCTTTCTGTTCCTCAAGTATATTACATATTTGCCTTTTATGTTGACTCCATAATCCACATAGAACTTAACAGTGTAAAGTAAGGATCTAATTTCATTTTTCACACATCTTCATTTCTACAGAATGAAGTCCAAAATCGTTAGCATAATATTCAAGACACTTCATGACATAAATCCAAGTTATCTTTCCTGTGTTATCTCTTACTGCCACCCTACACTGTCTCAGTTCAACTATATTAAATCTCTTTTAATTCTTGAGCACTGGACAATGCAATGTAATATACTACAGAAATAAGAGAAGAATGTGAAATTATGAAAAGGTAATATTGACATTTTTGGGTCATATAACTGTATACCTATAAAAATATAAAAAATCATTTGAAAATACAAAATTAATAAAAATTTAGAACAGTTAAAACATTTGTTACCCATCAAAATGATGTTTGTAAAAAGACCAAATTACATGAGACATGCTCATAATATAACAATAAGTGATAAAAACAGAATTTCACATTATTCCTATAATATTGTTTATTCTAGGTTTAGAAAAATTAAATATGGAATAAATAATTTAAGAACCATAATAAAATGTTAATAGTAATTATGTTTTTAGCATTGAATTTTTCCCTATAGCTTAAGTTTTATTTTATGTTAGCTTTATAATGAAAAATTTTTGAATAAAAACATTTTATGTGTATACATAAGTGCCAATATATTTTATCCCTGATCAGAGAAGTTCCACCAAATTTCAGATATGGCCTTGAAAAATGGGAGACCTTAGCCGTAATTTTATATCAGTCATAACTACCAAAAAAATTGAAACGTCCACTTAGGAATCTTAATTTAAGCCTAGAAAACACATAGGTTCATTGTCACTATGGTTAATAAGCCTAAATAATATACAGGTTTGGAGGTGAGGGGAATATCTTGTCGAAGTAGTACAATTTATAAGACAATAAAAAATATTATTTATTGTACATTTTCTATGCTATAGGTAGACACTATGCTCATTACTTTAAATATATTATCTCATTTTAATTTTCAGAGTAACTCCATGGATATTATTACCTGTAGTAGTGGTTAAGAACATGGATCCCTGGTTTTTCATCTACATGTAGCAAAACCAACAAAATAGCTTTGCTAGTAGTAACTCCTAAAACTCACATACTATGAGCTGCTATTTTACAACTGAAGGTGTCCCTGAAGGTCACCTATCCCAACATTTTAGAGATGAAATTCCAGTACTCAAGGAGAAGAGATTTGTTGATGATCACACATCTAGATGATAGAAATGACATCAATATCAGAATTATTGCCTTATCACTCTTCCTACTACTTTAGGAATTAACTCCTGATCACTGAGCTTAAATCAAAATGAATAAGTATTTGCCTTCAAAAATTTCCCTAATACATTCCTCCCCAAACGATTTTCCTTCCTTAGAAGATAAATAAGTAGTATATATAATGTATATTTGTTATATATTATAAATATTATGCATGTATATATGTGTGCATGTCTGTTTTGCATATGTATATACATATACGTATACGTATATGTATACATCAGCACACATGCCCGTTCACATAATTCTTAACATCGGAGCCCTTTAAGGATAATGTCTTGAGGCCACATACTGATAGACCATCTGCTTTTTGAGAACATCCACAGAACAGTCACTTGAATAGGCAGCACTACTTTCAATATATAAATTCTCTATTAAAATGTTTATAAAGCAATTCTCCCTTTTGTTGCTAGTAAATGAAAACACTGTATCTTCTATAAAAAATTCATTAAGAAATGCCATTCGTAAAAAGATTCAATTAAGTATATGAAACTTATCCCACTGTGGCCTATATTGAGTTGTTCTATAAGACAATATAATCTTATTTTTGTTCTGAGCTCATCTCTGGAGCAAAAAGATTGAATTTCATTAAGAAAAACATCTCTGCCCTTCCAATTAGAGTCCCAGAGGAATCTGACTGTGAACTTTCCAAGGCATAGGGTGGGAGAAAGACCATTCATGCTGTGTCTCTCTCACACACACACATCATTCCTGTAATATCCTTCCATTTAAGACTGTCCAGACTTAATTTTTTTTTTTTTTTACAGATAGGAAAAATACCACAACATTTATTCATCTTTGACTATAGCCCCAGTAAAAGTCATGCCTCTAATCCAGGCTAACCATTCTCAGGCTTTATTTAAACGATCCCTCTGAAATCATCCTTTCTTTTCTCTGAAGATTATAAATTATAAAGATTATAAAGAATATAAAGCAGAGGAAGCTCTGCTTCTTGCAGAACATACTCGTCCAGACCATTTAACTAAACCTACCACTCTGTGCAGAAATCTCCACTACAGACACAATAGGCCATACTTTGCTTCAATGGCCTCAAATGATGGAAAACTACTCTTGTGGCAAACTGAGGTGGGGGACAGGGCAGCTCTAGCAGGGGTTTTTCCCTATTGTGGTCACAGAGAGTCTGGTAATATTCACTGAAATGTCCCATGGGTTATCAGACATGTCTGCCTCTACAGAGTGGTAATCACTAACCCCTGGGTAAAGGACAGGCTTGCTCTTTCATTTATCTCATTTATCCAAACTTTCTACATGTTCTCACATTCTGTAAAACCTTGATCTTCAGTCATTAAAAATAAATACAGCAAAAATTAGGGCATTGGCATTTGAGAATTTTTTTATCATCTATAAATAATTTTTTCTTGGTCAGTCATTTTTAAGTGCTGATCTATAGACTGGTTTCATCAAAATTACTATGGAACAAATTTTTTAATGCTAAAGATTATGACTCAGAAAATCTGGAAAGTCAAATTAAAAAAAAAAAATTCCCACAGATTCTGATACACATCTCCTTCAAGTGCAGGAACCACTGGTCTAAATAACTTCTGAAGTCTCTAGAGTCTCTCTGCTATCCTACAACTCAGAATTACTACTGTGTATAGTATTAACACCCACCCCACTATGTACACTACGTGTGATTACCACCCTACAACTATGAGAATAAGCCTTCTCAAGTCCCCACTGTTGCAGGTTGGATTCCATGGGAAACAGGGTCTAAGTCAGAGATTAGCATTCAGGGAGTTGATTGGGGCATGGTACCTGTGGGTAAGGAAATGAAGCAGGATTAGCAGTGAGAAACTGGGACTAAGATACCATCTCAGGAAAGACTTCAGCTGATGCACAGGGACCTCTGGGGCTGGAATAGTTCTTCAGAGTTGTTTTGAGTTGGGATTAGGTACTTGGATCTTTATACCTTGTACCAACTTGTCATTGGATACTCCCCCCATTAGGGGTCGAGAACTCAGTAAGGTGGCTCTCTTCACCAGAGGGCAGCTGATAGCTGAATAGTTTCTCGGTTGTGAAGGAGGATCTGGCACATATCACCCATCCAATTCACCTAGCTTCACCAAAAAAAAAAAAAAAAAAAAAAGGGAAGAGTTAAGCCAAAGCATTTCTCAGTAGACAACCAGCAGTTTTTAAGTTGCCAAAAAAAAAAAAAAAAAAAAAAAAATATTATCTCTCACTTCCTCCATTTCAAGCACTGGATATTTATGGAGTGATTCACCACTAAAATGAAGCATGAATTTTAATTCGGAATTATTTCCAGTCCTTTAAATGGCACTTCTTACGGCTTCTTCATGTTTCTAGTTTTGACCAATCAGTATAAACTGCTTCTCAACAACTGGTCATTTTTGTCTGTTTAAAAGGTATGTAATTAATACATGTTTAATACATGTACTTCTCCCTTAAGAATGTTTCATCAGAAAGACAAAGGAGAATTCTTGATTCTTGTGACAATCTCACACGATAGCCCTTTCACAGACGGTTGTAATGAATAATCATTATAATGCGATTTCTCAGGAGCCCAGGAAATGTGAGCCCTTTTCCCTAAGTTGCCTGAATTAATTGGAATTTCAGACAGAGTAAGTGAGACCGTATCCTGGCACCTCCATATCAGACGGGATCCTTAGAATGTATAAGGACCTCAATCCAGCTATGAGGAGTGGATGAGGCCGTAGATAGGATGCTAATACTACACTTAAAGTCAACTATCCTCGGCCTGAGTGCTGCCCCTGCTGCTTTTAGCTTCTGATAATAAACATGTCACTAAATCTCTGAGTCCCAGTTTCCTTGACTAGTAAAATGGGGGCAATGTCACTAGCATCAAAGCCGCCATAATAATAACACAGAAAGATATAACTGAAAGCCTTTGTACACACAGGCAAAGTCATCACCCCCATCCTGGAGTCCTCCATCATTTCCTTGCACTGCACTATCTTCATAACTAGCACATAAGCTACTTGAGGCAGGCATTTTCTTAAATCTGATTCAGATACATGACAAATCTTACATACAATAATAAAAACTACTACTTACTATCTGCCACGTGCTATGGCAAGCACTTTACATGCATTATTTAATTCTTCCATCAACTCTATACATGGGTTCTTTTATTATTCCCATTTTACAAATGAAGAAATTGGACTTAGTGGGCTGTGAGACATTCCTACCATCATATAGTGAGTAAAAGCAAAGCCTTTACGGCCCCTCACTCTGCTTCCCTTCCTCTTCTTGAAGCAGTCCAAGGAGAAGAGAAAGCATTTCCAAAATTCTCTGGTATCATTTGATCTTGAAAGCCATTCACAAGAATGTAATTTTTAATTACTTGCCAATTTTTATTTTTAATACTTTTCAGTTTAGTCTGTAGACATACTTTGTATTAAGTCTTTGGTGCAAACAAGGGTTTTCTTCACAGAGAATAGGGAAAGAAATACATCACTGCTCCACTGTCATTGACTGAGCAAGCAAAGTTAGGCTGAAAGTCACACAGGGACCAAAACTAACACCACCTATTACCCCACCCTTAGCCAGATGAGACACATCCCATGGATAGGAGATTAATAAAATAACATTCACAGAATAAAGATAAACCTTATCAACCCCACAGGGCTGGACTCTCAGCTAAACTACATTTTCTGTAACGCTTTTCATGAACTTCTTCCAAAAAATTATATTTTGAAATGTAATTTTTAAAAAAAGAATTTTAAGTTAGAAAAATATATAATACATTTGTAATATACTAGAAGCATGCACAAATGCTTAATAAAAATGTTTACATTTACTGTGCACAAGAATTAACAGGCATGATGGTTTTAAAATACAAAGTCCCTGAACCCCATCTCCAGAACTGCTAATTCATAGCCCTGAAACAGAACTATGAAATTTGCATTTTTAACAAGCACCTGGTTTTCATGCAGGTAGATCCCAATCACAGTTTGAGAAAAGTGGTTAAAAGGTAATCTTAGGTCACTCAGTCAGTGGACATATATATACGAAAATAAAATAAATATTGTATATACAAATTGTACTTTTTCAAGACCAGAGCGAGGGAGACAGAGGAGGTGAGTGGAAAAGAAATCTTCTAATTACAAAAAGAGGGGCAGACATATGGGAATGAAGCTCCTAATCTCTTCCTGCTAAGAGAAGAAAATTATAGACTTTACTGCACAAAAAAATAATTTCTGCCTCAGGCTAAAAGGAAGAGAAGATACAAATGTTAGTCATAGTTATAAAGAGCTGGCCACCGGTCATCAGTATGTCACCAACAGTCTGTCAATATATAACAGGAAACAGCTGCAAACTGTAGCAACTTTTTTTTAATATTTTATTTTTACATCATCTCTACACCCAACGTGGGACTTGAACTCACAACCCTGAAATCAAGAGATGCACACTCTTTTGACTGAACCAGCAGGCACACTTTGAAAAGATCTGCACAGGCCTAGGGATCTTCCACCACTAAAAACCTTTCAAAAGAGCAACTGTTATATGATTTTGCTCAAAGCAAAATAAGAACCATAATTAGACTAGGCAAAGACTGAAAACAGTTGAAGGTTTTAGATGTCATTCTAATTGTTACCTTTTAAATGTGTATGTCATTATCAATTAGAATAAATTAGATTTATTTTAAATATCTAATCTAAATACATTAAAATAAATAATGTTTATGCTTTATTAAATATTAATTTAATCCATTCCTAATCCATTCCTAATCCATTCCTAAAAAGCACAACCAGATAATATAATCTCTCCATTCTTTCTCAAACACTGACATTGGGATAAAAGTCTAGCCAAATGATATAACCCAGGTACCACCCTTAACCTGATAGCCACCAGAATTTCAGACCTCATACAGAATATAAACTTCCCTGAAGATAATTTTGCACATATTATCTAGAATCTTAGAAACTTTTTTTTTTTTTAATTTCATGTGAGAATAGAAATGACAAATGCTCTCTGGTTATCAAAGGGAAGGATCAGTAGAGTTCGAGTTCAAGATGGTGACAAAGGAAAATTCTGAATTCACCTCCTCCACAGAACACACCAAATTACACCTATTAATAGAATAACTCCTAAAGAGCTGAGAGCTGACTTGAGTAGCTACTGAGCAACCAAAGATAGAGAAAATGACAAGAAAACAGCAAGAGAGATGGAAACATAGTAACAAAAGAAAATCCCACCCCTGAGACTACAAACACAGTGAGTGGGGAGGGATAGGAACCCATCCCTCTGTGCTTAGGCATAGAAAAAAAGTCAACGTTTAAAAGAACTAACATATAAAAGAGACAACCCTAGAACTCTGCCAAGTGGTAGAGGAGCTGCAAGACAGCTCTCCAGGTCAGAGGGGCTAGAGAACAACATGGTTTATATTCCCACCTACCTTAAAAGCCTAGACGGGAGCAGTGTCCAGACACCATAACAGGTGAGTCTAGTAATTTCAGTGAGCCTGCAACTTCAGGGAGCCCCAGGTCCACAAGCCCACACCAGCCCTAGTCACATTGGGGCACAGAAAAAGAAGCTGGTGTTTAAAAGGGCCAAGGAACTGTGGGAACTCCCCCACTACTTGAAAGCCTAGACCAAAGCAGGGTCTGGCTCACAGTGAGCTCACGACCTCAGCAAGCCCAGAGTCCACAAGCCCATACCTGCCACACGGTGGTTGGTGCTGGGTCACAGAAAACAAACCACAGTTTTGTGCTTTCGGGTTTCTGGGTTGTTTCGTTTTGTTTCTACTTTTTAAAATTTTGTCTTGTTTTTATTTTTTCTTTTTGGTTTTGTTCTTTTCTTTCTTACCTTTAATATTCTTTTCCTTTTTTCTTTTCTATCTTACTTTCTCTCTTTTTTTTTTATTATTTTCCTCTTCTGTTTTTTTCTTTTTTCTTCAATTATTTTTTTCCTTGACAAATCAGGAAAGACTATCCAATGAAATAAAGACAGTCTCTTCAGCAAGTGGTGCTGAGAAAACTGGACAGCAACATGCCGAAAAATGAGCCTGGACTACTTTCTTACACCATGTACAAAAATAAACTCAAATGGATGAAACACATAAATGTAAGACAGGAAGCCATCAAAATCCTTGAGGACAAAGCAAGCAAAAACCTCTTTGACCTTGGCGGCAGCAACTTCTTACTCAACATGTCTCTGGAGGCAAGGGAAACCAAAGCAAAAATGAGCCATTGGGACCTCATCAAAATAAAAAGCTTCTGGACAGTGAAGGAAACAATCAGCAAAACTAAAAGGCAACAGACAGAATGGGAGAAGATATTTGCAAACAACATATCAAATAAAGGGTTAGTATTCAAATACCTATAAGGAACTTATCAAATTCAACACCCAAAAAACAAATAATCCAGTGAAGAAATGGGCAAGAGACATGAATAGACACTTCTCCAAAGACATCCAGATGGCCAACTGACATGTGAAAAAAGGCTCAATATCACTTATAATCAGGGAAATACAAATCAAAACTACAATGAGATACCACCTCACACCTGTCAGAATGGCTAACATTAACAACTCAGGTAACAACAGATGTTGGCAAGGATGCGGAGAAAGAGGATCTCTTGCACTGTGGGCGGGAATGCAAACTTGTGCAGCCACTCGGGAAAACAGTATGGAGGTTCCTCAAAAAATTTAAAATAGAATTACCCTATGACCCAGCAATTACAATACTAGGTATTTATCCAAGGGATACAGGTATGCTGTTTCGAAGGGGCACATGCACCCCAATGTTTATAGCAGCACTATTGACAATAGCCCAAGTATGGAAAGAGCCCAAATGTCCATCGATGGATGAATGGATAATGAAAATGTGGTATATATATACAATGGAGTATTACTCAGCAATCAAAAAGAATGAAATCTTGCCATTTGCAACTACGTGGATGGAACTGAAAGGTATTATGCTAAGCAAAATTAGTCAGAAAAAGACAAATATCATATGACTTCAGTCATACAAGGACTTTAAGATACAAAACAGATGAACCTAAGGGAAGGGAAGCAAAAATAATACAAAAACAGGGATGGGGACAAAACATAAGAGACTCTTAAATATGGATAACAAACAGAGGGTTACTGGAGGGGTTGTGGGAGGGGGGATGAGCTAAATGGGTAAGGGGCATTAAGGAGTCTATTCCTGAAATCATTGTTGCACTGTATGCTAACTTGCATGTAAATTTTTAAAAATAATAAATGAAGAACCTCTGGCCTCAGGAAGCGCATGCGTAACCATTTCCCCCAAACATGGAGTCTTGTAGCCCAGGATAAGGGAGTGGTGGGTACAGGTGGGTCTATTAGCTGTGCCCTTGCTTGCGGCCTATCTGCATATCCCACCCCACCCTCCAGCTTTCCCCTGCTCTTCACTCCTGGAAGTCATCAGGCAAATTTTTCACCTACAAGGGACTGCGCATCTTTTACCAAGACTCTATCCAGAGTTTTTGGAGCTGTACAGGAAAACTCTGCCACAGTCCACAGTGTCGATTTTGGATGACCACATTAGCCACTATCCACAGCTAGAGGATCCCATGGGCTTCTTGAATGCATATATGGGCTTCATCAACTCCTGAGCTGGAAAGAGTAGCTTCCCTATATTACCTCCCCTACTCCCTTACCTATTGTGTATTCCACTTAGAAAGAAATGCCCAAAAGAGGTCCTGGCCACCAAATACTATTCTCTCACAAAAGTCCACCTGAATCACTTGTGATCAGCATATAGTAAAAAGCCCACAGAAGCTCTGGCTAAGGATGGCCCTAACAGTCCACCTCCTGTTCTTCTAACATCTGAGCGAATGTATGGACTTGCCTTTGTCTTTGTGCTATTAGAAAATGCTGATGAGCATTACTACTCACAGATTCAGAAAGACAGGCATTTTAAAAGTCTTTTTACCAATTCTGTGGCCTTTTCTGGAACATTTAGAAATGCTAATTTCTGGCTCATTTTAATTAGAATCCTATGGTAAAGAATGAGGAGAGGATGTCTCCTTACCTGTCCTCAAATGGCTTTAAGGGCACATGCTTTCATAAGTTTTCTAAGCAACACAGCTTAGGGAGGGTGAGTCTCCCTTGTCATAACTTTGGATTTCATTCCATCAGCTGCTTTTAATTATAGGCATTTTGTTGACCTAGGTTTTGGTTTGAATATGCAGTATTCTAAGTATATTTTAATACTATGATTTACCTGCACGTATTATATGTATTTTATAAGGATACTAAACCAGCAGATACTCTAGCAGAGTAGTGAACCTTATTCAACAGGTTTAATTTCTGAATAAATTGAATTAAATCCAAACTATTTACGCAATTTCCTAAAAATCACAGGATGTTAAGGACCTGTAGCATCCTTGCCAGAGATTTACTGTTATTAGCTAATTCTAACAGCAAATAACAGTCTGACTTTTCAAACCTCAGTGCTTAAAGCATGTCCCTCCTGAGCTTGGAAGGGAGGGGATCGTTGTATAGTCCAAGTTACAATGCTGAATGTACGTGGATTCCTTTTATGACAATTGCTTAACTTCTCGTTGGTTTTTCTAAAGAAGCCTCCTCTTGTAGCTCAGTATTTCCTGTACTTTACAGACAGGAAAGTTCCAAAACTTTAAGAACAAATTCTGAAAGGCCTATGAGCAAATGGTGCTGAATACGTTTTTTTTTTAAGCCACAGCTTCATTGTCTTAGTCAAAACAGGATGACTGAGTGATTATTTTAAATTCTTTTCTTATTATATTAGCAACTTGAAGTATAACAACTGAAACTGGAATAAGTGTTTATTTTCTATTAATAAAAATGAATTTTAACAAAAATATAAAATTAAAAGTAATAAATTAAATAAAAATAACAAAAAGAAAAAAAGAAATGGAATGGCCATAATTAGACATAGGGAAAACATGAATAAAAAGATGTAAAATATGACAACATACACATAAAATGTGGAGAAGCGAGTAAAAAAAGAGAACGGGAAAAAGAAAGAAAACTTTTGCTTTTCCTGTTTTTGTTTTTTTTAAGAATGTGTTTGAACTTATACAACCATCAAATTAATATGGACTGCTATTTACTTAGGATGTTATATGTGAACATCATGGTAACCACAACCCAAATCATATGATAGATACACAAAAAACAAAAAGAGGGGTGCCTGAGTGGCTCAGAAGGTTAAGTGTCCAACTCTTGATTTTTGGCTCAGGTCATGATCCCAAGGTCATGAGATTGAGCCTGCATCATGCTCTGCACTCAGTGTGGAGTCTGCTTGGGACTCCCTCTCTTCCTCTGCCCCTCTCCCCGACTCATGGTCTCTATTTCTCTAAAATAAAAATAATTTTAAAAAAAGAGAAACAAAGCCAAACAGAACATTATAGATACTCATCAATAACAAAGAAAGAAAGAGAAAAAGGAAGGAATAATAAAGAACTACAAAAACAACCAGAAAACAAATTTTTTTAAATGGCAATAAGTACATACCTATCAATAATTACTTTAAATGCAAATGGAGGGGCACCTGGGTGGCTCAGTTGGTTAAGCATCTGACTCTTGATTTCAGTTCAGGTCACAATCTCACAGTTTGTGAGTTTTAGCCCTACATCGGGCTCTGCACTGACAGTGTGGGGCGTGCTTGGGATTCTCTCTCTCCCTCTCTAACTCTTCTGCACATACTCTCTCTCTCTCAAAATAAATTAATTAATTCAAAAATAAAGATACAGTGTGGCAGAATGGATAAAAAAAAAAAAGACCTATCTATATGCTGCTAAGAGAGACTCAACTCAGACCTAAAGATGCATACAGACTGAAAGTGAAAGAATGAAAAAACATTTACCATACAAATGGAAACAAACAAACAAACAAAGTCAGGGTAACAATACTTATCTCAGACAAAACACACTATGAAACCAAGACTGTAACAAGAGACAAAGAAGGGCATTACATAATGATAAAAGTACAAATCCAATAAGAGAATGTAACAATTGTAAATACCTACACACCCAACAATGGAGCACCAAAATACACAAAGCAAATACTGGGTGACTGGGTGGCTCAGTCATGAAGCATCTGACTTCGGCTCCAGTCATGACCTCACTGTTCACGAGTTCGAGTCCCACATCGGGTGAGCTCATACCCCGCACTGGGAGAGCACAAGCCCTGCTCCAGGTGAGCCTGAAACCACTTCAGGTAAAACACAAGCCCTGGGTGAGCCCCACTATTCTCTCTCTCTCTCTCTCTCTCTCTCTCTCTCTCTCTCTCTCTCTCCCTCTCCCTCTCCCTCTCCCTCTCTCCCTCTCTCTGGTCCTCCTGGGATTCTCCCTCTGCCACTCACTCATTTGCACCCTCTCTCTCAAATAAAAAAAAAAATAAAGCAAATGTCAACAGACATAAACAGAAAAAATCGATGGCAATACAATAATAGTAGAAGACGTTAAAACTTCACTACATCAATGAATAAATCATCCAGGCAAAAATCAATAAGAAAGCAATGCCTTTGAATGACACATTGGATTAGATACATTCAGTACATTAGACATGACAGATACATTCAAAACATTCTATCCAAAAACAACAGAATGCATATTCTTTTCAAGTGCACAAGGAATATTCTCCAGAAATGATCACATATTAGACCATATAACAAGCCTCACAAAATTTAAGAAGGCTGAAATCACATCATGCATCTTTTCAAACCACAAGGATATGGAACTTGAAATAAATAACAAGGAAAAAAAAACTAGAAAAACACAAACACATGGAGACTAAACAACAACTGGGTTAATCAAGCAACCAAAGGAGAAGTCAAAAAATACATGGAGGAAAGTAAAAATGAAAATACAATGATCCAACATCTCTGGGACATAGTGAAAGCACTTCTATGAGGCAATACAGGCCTACTTAAGAAAGAAGAAATAAACAATCTAACCTTATGCTTAAAGGAACAAGAAAAAGAAGAACGAAAAAAGCCCAAAGTGAGCAGAAGAAAGGAAATAAGTAACAGAGCAGAAATAACACAGAGATGAACACACACACACACACACACACACACACAAGGGGGAAAAAAAGGAAACAAAGAGTCTCCTTTGAAACTTTTCAAGGTTCTGTGAAAAGATAAACAAAATTCACAATCCCTTGGCCAGACTCAAGAAGAGGGAGAGGGAGAGGGAGAGGGAGAGGGAGAGGGAGAGGGAGAGGGAGAGGGAGAGGGAGAGGGAGAGGGAGACGGAGAGGGAGAGGGAGACGGAGAGGGAGAGGGAGAGGGAGAGGGAGAGGGAGAGGGAGAGGGAGAGGGAGAGGGAGAGGGAGAGGGAGACGGAGAGGGAGAGAGAGAGGGAGAGAGAGAGAGAGAGAGAACCCAAATAAATAAAATCAGAAACAACAGAGGAAGTAACCATTGACACTACAAAAATACAAAGGATTATAAGAGAATACTATGAAAATTTATATGCCAACAAACTGGAGAATCTAAAAGAAAGGGAAAATTTCTATAAACCTAAAGTTTCCAAACTGAACCAGGAAGAAATAGAAAATCTGAATAGACTAATTATAAGTAACAAAATTGAATTGATTATCAAAAAACTATGAAAACATAAAAGTCCAGGACCAGATAGATTCACAAGTAGATTCTACCAGACATGTAAAGAAGAGTTAATATCTATGCTCCTCAAATTATTTCAAAAAACAGAAGAAGGAAAACTTCCAAATTCATTTTCCAAGACCAGGATTACCCTAATACCAAAACCGGACAGACATCACAAAAAAAGAAAACTACAGGCCAATAACCCTGATGAATATAGATGCAAAAATCCTCAACAAATTAGCAAACCACATATAACAATACATTAAAAAGATCATTCACTGCAATCAGATGGGATTACCAGGATGCAAGGATAGTTCAGTATTCACAAATCAATCAATGTCATATATCTCTTTCACAAATTGGAAGAAAAATCATCTCAAGAGAAGCAGAAAAAGCATTTGACAAGATTCAATATGCATTCATGACAAAAACTCTCAACAAAATGGGGTTAGAGGGAACATACCTCAACATAATAAAGGCCATATATTAAAGACTCACAGCTAACATCATCTTCAATGTTGAAAAACTGAGAGTTTTCTAAGATCAGGAACAAGACAAGAATGTCTACTCTCACCACTGTTACTCAATACTGTATTAGAACTCCTAGCCACAGTAATCAGACAACAAAAAGAAATAAGAGGCATCCATATTGGTAAAGAAGAAGTTAAACTGTCACTATTTGCAGATGACATGATAGTATATATATAAAATCATAAATATTCCACCAAAAAACTACTAAAAGTAATATACTAATTCAGTAAAGTGGCATGACACAAAATTAATATCCAGAAATCAGTAGTATTTCTATACATGAACAATGAATACAGAGAGAGAAATTTAAAAAACAATACCATTTACAACTGCACCAAAAAGAACAAAATGCCTAGGAATAAACTTAACAAAAGAGGTGAAAGATCTGTACTCTGAAAACTGTAACATACTATGAATGAATTTGAAGACGACACAAACAAATGGATAGTCCATGCACACGGGTTGAAAGAATATTGTCAAAATGTCCATATTACTCAAAGCAATCTACAGATTCAATGCAATCCCTATTAAAATACCAACAGCATTTTTCATACAACTAGAACAAAATAACATTAAAATTAGTATGGGGTCACAAAAGACCCCAAATAGCCAAAGCAATCCTGAGAAAGAATAACAAAGCTAGAGATATCAAATTTCATATTTCGATATACACCACAGACCTATAGTAATCTGAACAGTATAATACAGGTACAAAAATAGATGCAAAGATCAACAGAACAGAGACCCCAGAAACAAAGCCACATTTATACAATCAATCAATTTATGACAAAGGCAAGAATGTACAATGAGAAAAATATAGTCTTTTCAACTATTGGTGCTAGAAAAATTGGACAGCTACTTGTAAAAGAATAAACTAGACCACTTTCTAACACTATCCACAAAAATAAATTCAAAGTGGATTAAAGACCTCAATGAGAGGGAACGTGAGAAAATGGCAATGTAGGAGGATGCTGGGCTCACCTCATCCGCTGATCACTTAGATTCCACCCACATCTGCCTAAATAACCCAGAAAACCACTGGAAGACTAGCAGAACGGACTCTCTGGAGCCAAGCGTAGACAACAGGTCCACAGAAGAGGGTAGGAAGGGTGGAGAGTCAGTGAGTGGTACACGGACTGACGGGAGGGAGCCGGGGCAGTGGAGGGGCAGCCCGCCGGGCAAGGCAGAGCCCCAAAGTCTGACTTGCAAAAGCGGTAAGTCAGACTGCGTGAGTTCTGACAGCCAGTGGACTTAACACCTAGAATGCTAAAAGTCAACAGCTCTGCTCTCGGACAGCAGGGAGGGCAAGAGGACTCCGGGAGGGAGAGTTGTTGAGCCCTGGAAGACAGAGCTCAGCTCGGCTGGGGAACAAAGGTGCTGGCAAGTGCCATTTCCCTCTCCCATCCCCCAGCCAAAATTCCAAAGGGAAGCAGTTCTTGTCACCGAACATGCTTGCACCACGCAAACGCCCAATGCTGTGCTTCTGTGGATCCATCCCTCCAACGGGCCTGCCTCCCTCCCGGTGCTGCAGGGCCCCTCCTGCAGGGGACCAAGAGGGCAAGCTAGCTAAGCCTGCCCCCCCCTCCCGTGCACCTTGCGGATCCACCCCAGCTAATACACCCTTGTCCAGATCCCATCGAAGCAGCACCACAAGCCTGGCAGTGTGCAAGTAGCCCAGACAGGGGCCACACCACTCCACAGTGAGTCCTGCCCCTGGAAGAGGGGAAGATAAGGTACACACCAGTCTGACTATGGCCCCGGCGGTGGGCTGGGGACAGACATCAGGTCTGACTGCAGCCCACCAACCAACACAAGTTACTCCATAAAGCACAGTGGACATGCCCCGCAGTTCCGCGCCACTCCAGGGACTATCCAAAATGACGAAATGGAAGAATTCCCCTCAAAAGAAACTCCAGGAAGTAGCGACAGCTAACGAATTGATCAAAAACTATTTAAGCAATATAATGGAACAAGAATTTAAAATAATAGTCATAAAATTAATCACTGGGCTTGAAAAAAGTATAGAGGACAGAGGCGGATCTATTGCTACAGAGATCAAGGGACTAAGAAATAGTAATGAGGAGCTAAAAAATGCTACAAATGAGGTGCGAAATAAAATGGAGGCGACCACAGCTCAGATTATAGAGGCAGAGGGGAGAATAGGTGGACTGGAAGATAAAATTATGAAAAAAGAGGAAGCTGAGAAAAAGAGAAATAAAAAAATCCAGGAGTATGAGGGGAAAATTAGAGAACTAAGTGATGCAGTCAAACGGAACAATATCTGTATCATAGGAATTCCAGAAGAAGAAGAGAGAAAGAGGCTGAAGGTGTACTTGAACAAATCATAGCTGAGAACTTTCCTGATCTGGGGAAGGAAAAAGGCATTGAAATCCAAGAGGCACAGAGAACTCCCTTCAGACGTAACTTGAATCAATATTCTGCACGACATATCATAGTGAAACTGGCAAAATACAAGGATAAAGAGAAAATTCTGAAAGCAGCTAGGGATAAACAGGCTCTAACATATAAAGGGAGGCAGGTAAGACTAGTGACAGACCTATCTACTGAAACTTGGCAGGCCAGAAAGGAATGGCAGGGAATCTTCAATGTGATGAACAGAAAAAATATGCAGCCGACCATCCTTTATCCAGCAAGTCTGTCATTCAGAATAGAAGAAGAAATAAAGGTCTTCCCAAGCAAACAAAAACTGAAGGAATTCATTACCACTAAACCAGTCCTACAAGAGATCCTAAGGGGGATTCTGTGAGTGAAATGTTACAAGGACCACAAAGTACCAGAGACATCACTACAAGCATGAAGACTACAGACATCACAATGACTCTAAACCCATATCTTTCTATAATAACACTGAATGTAAATGGACTAAATGCTCCAACCAAAAGACATAGGGTATCAGAATGGTTAAAAAAAATATAAGACCCATCTATTTGCTGTCTACAAGAGACTCATTTTAGACCTGAGGACACCTTCAGATTGAAAGTGAGCACTATCTATCATGCTACTAGAAGTCAAAAGAAAGCTGGAGTAGCCATACTTATATCAGACAAACAAGATTTTATTAAAGGCTGTAACAAGAGATGAAGAAGGGCATTATATAATAATTACTGGGTCTATCCATCAGGAAGAGCTAACAATTATAAATGTCTATGCGCCAAATACAGGAGCCCCCAAATTCAGAAAACAATCACAAACATAAGAAACCTGATTGATAAGAATGTGGTAATTGCAGGAGACTTTAATAGCCCACTTGCAGAAATGGATAGATCATCTAGACACAGAATCAATAGAGAAACAAGGGCCCTGAATGATACATTGGATCAGATGGATTTGACAGATATATTTAGAACTCTGCATCCCAAAGCAACAGAATCTGCTTTCCTCTTGAGTGCACATGGAACATTCTCTAAGATAGATCACATACTGGGTCACAAAACAGCCCTTAATAAGTATAAAAGAAATGAGATCATACCATGCACATTTTCAGACCACAATGTTATGAAACTTGAAATCAACCACAAGAAAAAGTCTGGAAAACCTCCAAAAGCATGGAGGTTAAAGACCACCCTACTAAAGAATAAATGGGTCAACCAAGCAATTAAGAGAAAAAATTTAAAAAACATATGGAAACAAATGAAAATGAAAATACAACGTTCCAAATGTTTTGGGATGCAGTGAAGGCAGTCCTGAGAGGAAAATACACTGCAATCCAGGCCTATCTCAAGAAACAAGAAAAATCCCAACTACAAAATCCAACTGCACACCTAAAGGAAATAGAAGCAGAACAGCAAAGACACCTCAAACCCAGCAGAAGAAGAAAAATAATAAAGATCAGAGCAGAAATAAACAATATAGAATCTAAAAAAACTGTAGAGCAGATCAATGAAACCAAGAGTTGTTTTTTTGAAAAAATAAAAACAAAACTGATAAACCACTAGCCAGGCTTCTCAAAAAAGAAAAGAGAGATGACCCAAATAGATAAAATCATGAATAAAAATGGAATTACCACAACCAATCACTCAGATATACAAGCAATTATCAGGGAATACTATGAAAAATTATATGCCAACAAACTGGACAACCTGGAAGAAATGGACAAATTCCTAAGCACCCACACACTTCCAAAACTTGAACCGGAAGAAATAGAAAACTTGAACAGACCCATAACCAGTGAAGAAATTGAATCAGTTATCAAAAATCTCCCAACGAATAAGAGTCTAGGACCAAATGGCTTCCCTGCGGAATTCTACCATGCCATTAAAGCAGAGATAACACCTAACCTTCTCAAGCGGTTCCAAAAAAATAGAAAGGGAAGGAAAACTTCCAGACTCATTCTATGAAGCCAGCATTACTTTGATTCCTAAACCAGACAGAGACCCAGTAAAAAAAGAGAACTACAGGCCAATATCCCTGATGAATATGGATACAAAAATTCTCAACAAGACACTAGCAAATCGAATACAACAACATATAAAAAGAATTATTCACCATGATCAAGTGGGATTCATTCCTGGGCTGCAGGGCTGGTTCAACATTCGCAAATCAATCATTGTGATACGTCACATTAATAAAAGAAAAGATAAGAACCATATGATCCTGTCAATCGATGCAGAAAAAGCATTTGACAAAATTCAGCATCCCTTAATAAAAACACTCAAGAAAGTTGGGATAGAAGGAACATACTTAAACATCATAAAAGCCATTTACGGAAAGCCCACAGCTAATGTCATCCTCAATGGGGAAAAACTGAGTGCTTTCCCCCCTGAGATCAGGAACACAACAGGGAGGTCCACTCTCACCGCTGTTGTTTAACATAGTGTTGGAAGTTCTAGCAGCAGCAATCAGACAACAAAAGGAAATCAAAGGCATCAAAATTGGCAAAGATGAAGTCAAGGTTTCACTTTTTGCAGATGACATGATACTATACATGGAAAACCCGATAGACTCCACCAGAAGTCTGCTAGAACTGATACATGAATTCAGCAAAGTCTCAGGATACAAAATTAATGTATAGAAATCAGCTGCATTCTTATACACTAATAATGAAGCAACAGAAAGACAAATAAAGAAACTGATTCCATTCACAATTGCACCAAGAATCATAAAATACCTAGGAATAAACCTAACCAAAGATGTAAAAGATCTGTATGCTGAAAACTATAGAAAGCTTATGAAGGAAACTGAAGAAGATACAAAGAAATGCAAAAACATTCAGTGCTCATGGATTGGAAGAATAAATATTGTCAAAATGTCAATACTACCCAAAGCAATCTACACATTCAATGCAATCCCAATCAAAATTGCACCAGCATTCTTCTCGAAGCTAGAACAAGCAATCCTAAAATTCATATGGAACCACAAAAGACGCTGAATAGCCAAAGTAATATTGAAGAAGAACACCAAAGCGGGAGGCATCACAATCCCAGACTTTAGCCTCTACTACAAAGCTGTAATCATCAAGACAGCATGGATTTGGCACAAAAACAGACATATAGATCAATGGAATAAAATAGAGACTCCGGAAGTGGACCCACAAAAGTATGGCCAACTAATCTTTGACAAAGCAGGAAAGAATATCCAATGGAAAAGAGACAGTCTCTAACAAATGGTGCTGGTAGAACTGGACAGCAACATGCAGAAGAATGAAACTAGACCACTTTCTTACACGATTCACAAAAATAAACTCAAAATGGATAAAGGACCTGAATGTTAGACACGAAACCATCAAAACCGTACAGAAGAAAGCAGGAAAAAACCTCTCTGACCTCAGCCGCAGCAATTTCTTACTTGACACATCTCCAAAAGCAAGGGAATTAAAAGCAAAAATGAAATATTGGGACCTCATTAAGATAAAAAGCTTCTGCACTACAAAGGAAACAATCAACAAAACTAAAAGGCAACTGACAGAATGGGAAAAGATATTTACAAATGACATATCAGGCAAAAGGCTAGTATCCAAAATCTACAAAGAACTCACCAAACTCCAGACGTGAAAAACAAATAATCCAATGAAGAAATGGGCAGAAAACATGAATTTACCCAAGGGATACAGGAGTGCTGATGCATAGGGGCACTTGTGCACCAATGTTTATAGCGGCACTTTCAACAATAACCAAATTATGGAAAGAGCCTAAATGTCCATCAACTGATGCATGGATAAAGAAGCTGTGGTTTATATATACAATGGAATACTACTTGGCAATGAGAAAGAATGAAATATGGCCTTTTGTAGCAACATGGATGGAACTGGAGAGTGTTATGCTAAGTGAAATAAGTCATACAGAGAAAGATGCCATATGTTTTCACCCTTATGTGGATCCTGAGAAACTTAACAGAAGACCATGGGGGAGGGGAAGGGGAAAAAAAAGTTAGCAAGGGAGAGAGGCAAACCATAAGAGACTCTTAAAAACTGAGAATAAACTGAGGGTTGGTGGGGGTGGGAAGGAGGGGAAAGTGGGTGATGGGCACTGAGGAGGGCACCTGTTGGGGTGAGCACTGGGTGTTGTATGGAAACCAATTTGACAATAAATTTCATATTTTAAAAAAAAGACTTCAATGTGAAACATGAAACCATAAAATCCTAAAAAGGAACATGGGCAATAATTTCTCTGATATCTGCCATAGCAATATTTTTCTAAATATGTCTTCTGGGGCAAAGGAAACAAAAAGCAAAAATAACTAAACACTACATCAAAATAAAAAGCTTTTGCATAGCAAAGGATACCATCAACAACAATGACAAAAAAAAACCAACCTACTGAATGAATAGAGGAAGATATTTGCAAATGGTATGTCTGATAAGAGGTTAATATTCAAAATATATAAAGAACTGATACAACCCAACACCCAAAAAACAAATAATACAATTAAAAATGGGCAGAGGACCTGAATAGACATTTTTCCAAAGAAGATGTACAGATAGCCAATGGACACATGAAAAGATGCCCCACATCACTAAACAACAGGGAAATGCACATTAAAACCATGAGGTATCGCCTGACACCAGTTAGAATGGCTAATATCAAAATGACAAGAAATAACAAGTGTTGGCAAGGATGTAGAGAAAAAGGAACCTCCACACACCATAGCTGGGAATGTAGATTGGTATAGCCACTGTGAAAAACCATATAAAAGGTCCTCAAAACATTAAAAATAAAAATACCATATGACCTAATAATTCCACCATTGGGTATTCACCCAGAAAGAAACAAAAACACTAACTCAAAAAGATATATATTTATTGCAGTATTATTTACAATGGCCACACAGGAAAGCAACCTAAGTGACCATCAACAGATTAATGGACAGGGAAAATGTGGTACATAAACACATGCGACTATTACACAGCCATAAAAACAGATGAGAACATGCCAGTTGACACAACATGGATGGATCTGGATGGTATTATACTAAGTGAAATAAGTCAGACTGAGAAAGGCAAATACCATATGATTCCATTCATAAATGGAATCAAAAAAAATGAATACAACAAAAAGCAGAATCAGAACTACAAATCCTGAGAACGAACTGATGGTTGCCAGGGGAGGAGAGGTGAGTGGGCAAAACAGGTGAAGGGGAGAGGGAGAGACAGGCCTTCAGTTATGGAATAAGTCATGGGAATGAAAAGAAAAGCATAAGGAATATGGTCAAGATTTGGTAATAGCAATGTAATAGGAGAGATGATAGCTATACCTGTGGGGAACATAGCACAATGCATAAACTTGTCAAATCACCAAGTTGTGCACCTGAAACCAATGTAACATTGTGGGTCAACCACACTCAAATTGAAAAAAGAGAGAGAGAAAGAAGATATCACAAAAACTTCAAATCACTTAAAATCTTACTAAACAATGGTCAGAAAGAAGATCTGAATAGTTTTTACAAAGAAGACATGCTCAATATTGCTGATCTAATCAACAGGGAAATGCAAATCAGGACCACAGTGAGATATCTCATCTCACCTCTCTTAAAATGGCTATTATAAAAAAAAAAAAAAAAAAAAAAAAAAAAAAAAAAGACAAATAACAAGTGCTGGTCAGTATATGGAGAAAAAGGAACTCCTGTGCACTGACGATGGAAATATACATTGGTGCAGCTATTATAGAAAACAATAGAGAGGGCTCTCAAAAAATTAAAAATAGAACTACCATACAATACAGCAATTCCATTTCTGGGAATTCATCTGAAGAAAACAAAAAAAACCTCAACATGATATGTGCATACCTATGTTCATTGCAGCACTATTTATAATAGCCAAAATATGGAAACAACCTAAGTAACCATTAATAGATGAGTGGATAAATACACACACACACACACACACACACACACACACACACACGTGATAGAATATTATTCAGCTATAAAAAAGGAATAAAATCTTGCCATTTACAACATAAATAGACCATGAGGATATTATGGTAAGTGAAATAAACCAGAGAAAGACAGGTACTGTGTATAATCTCACTTACATGTGAAATCTTAAAAACAAAACAAATAAGCAAACAAAACCCAAGCTCCTAAATACAGAGAACACACTGGTGATTGCCAGAGGAAGAGGTGAGAGGTGAGGTGGGGGGGGGGGGGGGGGGGGAAGGAAGGGGGATAAGTGAGAGGGGCAAACAATACAAATTTCCAGTTATAAAATAAGTCATGGGGATGTAATGTACAGTATAGTGACTACAGTTAACAATACTGTATCGCATATTTGAAAGTTGTTTAGAGAGTAAAACTTCAAACATTCTCATCACAAGAAAGGAAAAAATATTTTGTAACTATTTAAGGTAATGGATATTAACTAGACTAATTGTGGTGATCATGAAATATGTACACAAATATCAAATCATTATGTTTTATATGTGAAACTAATATAATGTTATATGTCAATTATACCTCAATTAAAAAATAGAAAATAAAATTCTTACATAATCAAGTTAATATTTCTACATAAGACCTTTCTAGACTTACAGAAAACATATTTAACAAAATTTCAAAAGCTTTCTCCCTGAGATAGAGGAGATAAGAAACCTGTTATAACCACTTCTATTCAACATTACACTGGGGTGCTTGGACCTGGTCAGTGCAAAAAAAGGCAAGAAAACAATAATAGGTATAAAATAAAAGCAATGAGTATTTGAAGGGAAGAAATAAAACTGTAAATCTTTCATTATTGGCAGATAACATGATTGTGTATGTGCAAAATTCAAAATCTTACAAACTACTAGAATTTTAAAAAGTCTCTTGATACAAAGCCAATATACAAAAATCAGTTGCAATTGTAGACACTGGCATCAAACAAACAGAAAATCAAATTTTAAAAATAGCATTTAAAAAGCATCAATTGCTTAGAAATAAATCTACTGAGTGATGTGTAACAATTATATTCTAAAATTACAAAATATTATTGGGAGATATATACCACACTCACAGATTGGAAGATTCAATGTTACAAAAATAACAAATCCTCCAAAACTGATCTACAGATTCAAGGTAAACCCTATCAAAATCCCAGCTGCATATTTTTTGAGGAACTCCACCGTCTGATTCAAATATTCAAAGAATCCAATTGATTTATGACAAAGGTAACACAATGAATTAGGAAAAGATGGTTTTTAGTCAATGTTACCGGGTCAACTGTATTGAAAAATTGAAAAAAAAAAAAAAAAACATGTAAAAAATTTGAATCCTGAACCTCAACCATACACCATATGGCAATATCAGTTTCAGATGTATTATAGATCTAAATGTGAAATATAAAACATTAGTTTCCAGAAGAAATCATATAAGAGTATTTCTATATTTCAATAAGCAAAGATTTCTTCAACAGAATATAAAAAGCACTAACCATAAATGTAACCAAATTGATAAACTGTTCCATATGAAAATTAACAACGTCTATTCATCAAAGACATGATTAAGAAGTGAAAAAGTAAAGCCCCACAGTGGAAGGTGTTTGCAATACATCTTATTGACAAAAGATCCAGAATCAAGAGAACTTCTAAAATCTGTAAGATAAAGATAGGCAATCAAAAAGAAAAACCGGGCAAGAAACATGAGCAGGCACTTTGCAAAGAGGATATGATATCCAAGGAGTCAATAAACATATCTAGAAGTACTCAACTCCTTTAGTTGAAACACAAATTAATATCACCATGAGATACTACTACTATCTGCCATTATGGCTAAAAATAAAAATGACTGATAACACCAAGATTTGGAAAGGATGAAAAGCAAATGAAACAGAACTTTCATAAACCACTTGAGAAAAACTATCGAGCAGGGGTTCCAGGCCGGCTCAGTTAATGGAGCATGCCACTCAATCTTGGGGTTGTGAGTTCAAGCTCCATGCTGGATGTACAGATTACTTACAAACAAAATCTTAGGGGCACCTCAGTGGCTCAGTTGGTTGAGTATCCAACTTCAGCTCAGGTCATGATCTCACAGTTCATGGGTTTGAACCCTGCATCGGGCTCTGTGCTGACAGCTCAGAGCCTGTAGCCTGCTTCAGATTCGGTGTCTCCCTCTGTCTCTCTGCCCCTCCCCCGTTTTCTCTCTCTCTCTCTCTCAAAAATAAACATTAAAAAAATTTTTTTAATCTTAAAAAAAAAGAAAAACTACTGAGCCATTTCCACTAAAAACAATTACCATATGATCCAAGAGTTCCACTCCTAGTTATATACAAAAAGAAATGTGCACCTCTGTTCCCTATAAGAACACTTATAAAAATCTTCATAGCAATACTGTTAACAGTAGTCCAAAACTGTGGACTTTTCATACAAAAGAATACTACAGAGATACAGAGATCTGCAAATGAACAGGGCATCGCTATAGGCAACAACAGGGATAAATCTCACGAATGTAACATTCAATCAACAAAGACAGGAAAAATACATCCTTTATAACTGTATTAATATAAATTTCAAAAGCAGGCAAAACTGTTCTATGACTTAAAAGTTAGGGTGGTAGTTATATTTGGGACAATAGAGACCAGGGGAGCCTATGGGTTTCTGATAATAGTGTATTTCTCATTCTAGGTGGAACTGGCTTTTCACTTTGTGGAAATTGATTGAGCTATGCATTATGATTTGTGCACTTTCCTGTATGTATGTTATACTTCAATAAAACATTTATTTCTTTTAATTCACAAAACATTTCACAAAATAGAATGTTCATTTTTCTTTGCCCCTAACAAATGAAGGAATTCAAGAACTCCGAGCTCAGGTATGAAGCCAACTAAACCATTGCCCATTCACAAATGACAGATGTCTCAGGCTGCAATTTTCCTAAGGCTAATTTATTTGCAAGATTCAGCTGCCCCACATATGAGTATTTTCCCATTCTTGCTGGTCTTTCTCTTCTGCCACCCTCTTAATTCTGTTTTGTTTTTCCTCTCCTTACATGGCTCTGATGTTGATGAGACCAGACTTTGTTGGATCTCAGAAATTCATTTTCCATTTCTTAATCACAATGGTAGCCATAACACAATTGCAGAAATGCAATTTGCCATCCAAATCTAGCAAGAAGACACAAAAATTAATTATTTAGACGCTAACCCATCTGTATTCTTTTAAAAATTTAGCATGGTTTTACTCTGGTTCCTACATTCTCATTTTAAATTCCTATTGATTTTCATTGTGTAACTTAGTATTTTGGAAAAAAAAAACACAAAGTTTTATTAATTCCTAATACAAATTGTAAGAATTGTGAGATACTTATCCTTTATTCTTCATACTCCATTTTCAAGGTCAAAACCAGCATTAATTCAACTTCACATTTTATTAAATGTTATGTTGATGTTCCAAATCCCCCATGGCCCCAATTCTAATTCTTCTCCCACTTTTGATTAGTCTCTTCCATCAGAACCACAGCAACTAAAATTGCCTCAGAAGAAAGGAGAAAGAATTAGAATTTAGTTATTGACTTTTCCAAAGGGCATGGTAATGAATATATAAAACAATCAGGTGGGAATGAGCAATGCAAATGACTTCCTATTTAGGGCTTTTAAGCTTCTCTATGATTAAGCTATAGTAAAGAGCAGCGTTTAGCAATTATAATTTCTAATAACAAATCTGGCCTAAGCAATTTTTTTATTACTTTCATTCAGCTATCCAGACTTCAGTCTCTATTTTTGATAGCTAATGCAATTAACCCATAAATGCACATTTGAGTCATCTTCTTTTAAACACTATGTAATTCTGAGACTACATTTTGTTATAACAAGACAAAAACTTATATGGAGAGAACAAAAACTAATAAGCCACAAGTTATAATTTCATTAAGAAAAAAATGCAAAAGAATAACTTAACATAATGGTGAATAATTGGATTAATTCTCTCCTACTACCAAAAAATCTTTACTGATGAAAATATGCATACTTGTAATGTCTTGAGCACAATAAAAACGTTATAAAATCATATGCAAAGAAAAAAAATAACAGCATGCCAACAACTGTTTTTATTATTACAGTGGGTAGGAAAAAACCCTTTGCAAGTCTGACCAGTCCTTTGGAAATGATGGTGACTGTAAAGTAACATTTTTCTTCCTCTATATGTAAGTGATTTCCATGGCAACTCTCCATCTGTTTCTCACTATTTTCACAGGCTTTTTAAAATTAAGCTTACATATGTCAATGTTCCAAGATAATCTCTGTGTTTGCATAAACCATATGCCTCCTTGACAAAGTTGGTTATTCCAGTAACATTAGAGAAATGTTTAAATGTCACATCTGTTTTAAGAAAAAAAATGAGGGTAAAATGGGAATGAAGTTGGGATAGGAAGCACTGTTTCTACAAATCCACTGGAAATCAATCCTTAAGCCAATGATTATAGACTTATTTTTAGTTTCTAAATCACAAAGTGACTTAAATTCTAATAAGAAAGTATTCTATGTAGAATACAGAATATATATGAAATATACCTGAGTTTATCCAATACTTAAAACCTATAGGAAGTATACAAGCTTCCTAATATAACCTTTATATTAGCAGTCTTCATATATGAACTATATACGTGTTATTAAGGATCATGTAAAAGATAAGGCATCCCTTTAAAAAAGATAAAACTCAGCAGGTGGGAACTATCAAATAAATTTGGAACTTCTTTTTTCGCTATCAAATCCTTCCCATAGTGTTACTAGAAGAATGCTTCAGAAATAATTAGATCCCTGAGAAGCAACTAGAATGACTTTAAAAAAAAAAGCTAAGCTTTCAACTGAGATTTATTCTTCAATCATATGTGACATAGAAACCTCTAGCCACAAGCTCTTACAGAGAAGAAAAACCAACAGAACTTAACTCTTAATCACTAAAATATTGGGCCCAAGGCAATTATACTGATGGATACATTTACTACCAAAAATAATAATTTTAAAGAGACCTTCTTGAAGGTGCAAAAATGAGTATTAGATGACATTACTAAAAGGATGTTTCCCTTTTTTGTTTGTCTTTCAGTGGGCTGAAAGACAGGAGGCTGTCTTGCATGCGGAAAGCGTGTATGTCCTGTGTCCTGAAAGAGCTGAGAAGAGCCGCCCTGTCACATTCCCTGCCACCACTCTAATTTGCCCTGTGCCCCAAATCTCCACTACTCGCTTTCTTCAGCTTTCATCATGAAATTCCCCATGGAAATATTCATATCCAAGAAAGGCAAGCCATTACATCTGCGCTCAGTTCATTTTCATTTCCCTAGCAAAGAGTAGTGCTCTGAGAAACTGGGACAAGCATGTTCTCAAAGGATAGATTAGTAGTGCCTCTACTAGGGCTCTATCTAGGAAGAACCAACTACGGAGGATGACTTTTAAAAATGGAGGCAGGGAGATGATTGTTATGAGCACATTAAGTATCTGGAGTAAACACAAACATGGAAGACAAAGACAAATTTAATTTATCCCAAGTTTGTTTAGCATTAGACTTGACCCAATGCAGGATCTTAATTTTGTTTGGATTTCAAACCCTTTGAGAAAATGATATAAAGCTACAAACTTCTTCCCCCAAATTTTCCCTTAAAACATGGTTATAATTCGTGTTGCAGCATAGGTCAGGATTCCTTTTTTATGGTAAATAACATCCCATTGTATATATATTCGTGTGTGTGTCTCATATCTTTATCTATGCATCCATCAATGGACATGTAGGTTGTTTCCACTTCTTGGTTACTGAGAACACTGAAATGAACACAGAAATATCTATTTCAAATATCTATTTGAAATCCTGACTTCAATTCTTTTGAATAATCAGAAGTGGGATAGCTGGATCATATGGAAGCTCTATTTCCAATTTTTTGAGGAATCTCCGTATCACTTTCCACTGCAGCAGACATTATGCTAAGTGAAATAATCCCGTTACAGAAGGACAAATACCTCCTGATTCCACTTAGATGAGTTATCCAAAGCAGTCAAACTCAGAAACTGACAGTAGAATGGTGGTAGGCAGGAACTGTGAAGAGAAGGAAATGGGTAGTTGCTGTTCAAGTGGGTATAGAGTTTCATTCATGCAAGATGAAAAAGTTCTAAAGATTTGCTTTACAACACTGTGCTTTACAGTTGACAATACTGTACCGTATACTTAAAAATTTGTTGAGAGTGTAGATCTCATGTTATTTTTTACCACATAAAAAAGGTTTAAACACACACACACACACACACACACACACACACACACACCCAGCTATAATTTCATGGAGTCCAAGTCCCTTCTGGTACACTAGGTTGAGTCTCTGATCTAGCAGATCCTCAGAACCCAAGGAGGTACCCTGTCCTGTGATGACTCAGGAAGATGGGGCTTACCTGATAAGACAGACCTTTCCAAAATCAAGACAGTAGTGCCAATCCTCCAATATAACCAATAGGATTCCATCTACAACGACTCAGAATAGCTACTGCATTTCTTAATAAGACAAAAAAATGAGTCTATCTGTAATCTTATCATTCTGAGTCCTGCCTTATGGGATAGAAGGTATCTATAACAACTCTTTAGAATTATTTAAAATGACTGTGGCTTCAGAAAGAAGTCTTACTTATTGATATGCAAGAGAAGATAGATAAAGTGCAAGAGAGGGAGAAAAGAAGGGAAAAAGAGTTAACTCCCTAGAAGCTGTACTATCTATGACTGATAGATCTCTGTGTGTGTGTGTATACATATATGTATATACATATGTATATACATATGTATATACATATACACACACACTATGTATAATACATGTACAATAGTAGCCCATGTTCACTGACTTATAACTATAAACCAGCTCTCTACTTAAATCACATAGCCATACTAGAAATTAAGTATAATTATTCTAATTTTACAAACAAGATAACTAAAACTCAATGGTATGAAACAACCTGATTAACCTTCTCTCAAATTGGGGGACAAATTAGAACAAACTTTTTTAAAGGGGGTGGCTCCTACATCGTCATGCACAGAACTAGGGAAAGCATAAATATTTAAAATTCTTAAATAAATAAATAAATAAATAAAAATATTCTAGCTTAGAAGTCAAGTAAATTCAAAAAAGGCTCTTTTAGGGGCGCCTGGGTGGCTCAGTCATCCAACTTCAGCTCAGGTCATGATCTCACAGTCTGTGTGTTTGAGCCCCGCATCGGGCTCTGTGCCGACAGCTCAGACCCTGAAGCCTGCTTGGGATTCTGTGTCTCCCACTCTCTCTGCCCCTCCCCTGCTCATGCTCTGTCTCTCTCTCTGTCTCAAAAATAAATTAAAACATTTTTTTAAAAAAGGCTCTTTTACAAATGATTCTGTCTTGGCATTAAAATACATGTCAGGATCATGGTCCCACAATGTTAAAGTGCTGTGAATCTATTAGCTTTTTGTCCATTATGACCAGGCTGATGATCACAACCAAAGTCAATCAAAGTCTGCAAAGTACCACCAGCTGCTACCTCTGCCTCACTATAGGAGAATGTACTGAGTACACTTATGGGACCCAGTAAATGTCAAATAACAGCTTCAGAGCAGCATCATTAAATCTCTTTTGAAGCTCTTCATTCAGTTATGTGGGAGCACAGTAATTACACTGACAGGCAGCTTAATCCATCTGTCATATTTCAGAATTGTCTAGAATCCATTAGTATCAACCAAGAGGACTTCAGAGCTTCCTAAATCAAAATATTGCTGGGGAATCCTTGCTCCACTATTTACTAGCTATGTAACTAGATTGACTGTATTTTATTTTCTGTATCCTTGATGCTCCAGCAACTAGGGCCTCACTAATAGGGGAGAGACTACCCCTCCCAAGAACAGCCAATTCAAGTGTACCTTTCATATGAAAACCAACTACTCCAGAGTCCATACTGGTAATTAATCTTTCTATCTGGCTTTTACACTGCAAGGGGTAATATTCTTCTGCCCTAATCATCTCATGGCCAGGTACCAGAAAACTAGGCAAAGTCCCTGTGCCCCACAGCCCACAGAAATTATTCAAACTACTCAATCCTAAACCTGCTTACCCTGCCTCTCCCATTCCTTTCCACAAACACAATAAAGGCTCTTGCCCATGCTTTCCCCCAGCTCTTCCTGCACCCTAGTGGACCCTGGTGTTTCCCCATGTGGCCCTGGATGATGCGCTGTGCCTCCTATTTCTAAGCAACATGTGAATAAAAACTTCTTCCTCATGACAATCATTTCCATGTCTGCACTTCTTATCATACCAGATTAAAACAAATCCCAGGTACACTTTAAAACTGTGACCTTGAAAGAGTTTCTAAACCTCCCTATAACTCCAGTTCCTTGTATACAATGAAGTAATATTACCTGCCTCAAAAGATTGTTAAGAAATTTAAGTAATTAATAGACAGAAAACATTAAGACCAGGACTCAGTGTACAGGGCACATTACATAGCTGTTAGCTATTATTGTGATTAATGCTAAGTCATGAAGATAACTGATTCTAGGGGCACCTGGGTGGCTCAGTCAGTTAAGCGTCCTATTCTTGATTTTGGCTCAGGTCATGATCTCACGGTTCATGAGTTCAAGCCCTGCATCTGTGCTGACAGTGTGGAGCCTGCTTAGGATTCTCTCTCCCCTTCTCCATCTGCCCCTCCCCCACTTGTGCTTTCTCTCTCAAAATAAATAATCTTAGATAAAATTGTAAGTAACTGATTCTAAAATTAGCATCCTAAACTAGCATACTTTGTAAACTCTGTATTACTTCCAGTTTTGACATTCAAGGATTTAGGATCCATGGATTTAACTGTATGGGAAAAACACAGAAGCTTTGTAACATCTTAGTAATGTCTAATTTTGCAAAGGAAAGAATTAAATGTAAGGTAGGTACTTTAATGACTGGCCCTAGACAATGGCCCAAAATCTACAGTTCAACATGGCTTCCTTCAGTCCTCGCTCTGGAATTATTCTTATTGAGTAATAAGAATTTGATTCTTTGATTCTCTGTGGAAAATGCCCTCCCATTTGCCCCCCTCCACCGCCTCAAAAAAAAAAAAAAAAAAGTTGGCTGATTATGTAAAAAAAATATATTAAAGTAAATGATTCCATGGGGGAAAAAATGGGTAAGCCAGAGAATATAAGTTTTGGATAAACCAAAGGGTGAATTCAGCAGCAGCCAAGATATATAATATAAAGCTCTCCATATACTCTATACATAAACAACAACAACAAAAAGCAATTCTTTAAACTGTTTCAAGGATTTTTCCAACCAAGTGCAAAAAAATGCCTATATAGGAGAAATCAAACTACTAAAAATAAGGGGATCAACTTATACAATGAAGAGATGCATTATTTTAAAAAAGGATGACCCTTGAAATAAATGTGATTAGAGGAAAAAGCCAGAAGTCTTTAAAGAAAAAAGAAAAAAACAAGAGTTCCAATGAAGAAGTAGGAACCACAGGTACTAGAGTGACCTTTGCTAAGAATAAAGGTGGATTCAAAGTGTTAACAAAGCATTTTCTCCCGGAATATTAAGTAAGCGTGAGATACAGCATTAACTGAACATGTTGCTATGGAAGCATTTTCTCCAGTCCCAAAGAACACACTAGATTACATACTGCTACAAATACTACAGACAAAAAAACCTCATAGTCCTAGAAAGAGGATGATAGTGGTTTTCCATTTCCACATGTTAAGGAGCTTGAAAGTTGTCACTGTGTTCTAACAACAAGTAAAAAGCTGAACAGACTGAAAAATCAACAGCTCTTTTTGTATCCATCAGATAGCGGAAGACGCAGGGTAACCCTGTGTCCTAATACTGGAGAGACAGACAGGCAAACACGGGGAGTCACGTCTTACCAAAGTACAGACTCACCAGCAAAAACCACCATGGGATCCAGTGCGGGGTGAGAAAATCTGAATATACTTGATCAATTGGTGGAGGCTCAGTGTGGACAAGTCTAAGTTAAAAACTTCAGGGAGACTCAGTCACAGGGTGGCCTCCATAATACTATAAAATGCACCTGAGGCACTTACCAGATTCCCACAATAAACATGTGAGAAAAATCACCTGTTTCTGGCAGAGGGAGGGGAAAAGGAAACATTCTTAAATACACAAGAGCACTCTGTTCTTCTTAACAAGGCCTGCCCTCAGGGGAATCTAGTTAACCACAGCCTCAACTCCTGAGGTATTATCAGAATATAACTGACTTTGGAAAGGGAAATACCCAACTCCAGCCTACTCTAACCATTCTGTCCCACCAAGGCAGGAGGCAGTACTGACCAACACTTGGTAAGTTCACAGTGGAGAGGCAAACCCTCACTAAAAGACTGGGACCCCTCCTTCCACAGCTTATACCTACATTACTAACGGCCTATTTACAATAGTTCCTTTTACCTGGTACCTCACATCCAGCTATCAGGGAAAAAATTACAAGACATACCAAAGGCAAAAAACTTAATTTGAAAAGACAGAGCAAACATCATAACCAGACATGGAAGAAATACTGGAGTTACCAGACTGGGAATTTAAAACACCTATGATTAATATGCTAAGGGTTCTTATGTATAAAATAGACAGTATGCAAGAACAGATATGCAATATAAGAGAGAGAAATCCCAAGAAAGAACCTAAAAGAAATGCTAGAGATAAAAAAAAAAAAAAAAAAAACCACGCTGTAAAATAAATAAAGAATACCTTCGATGAGCTAATTAGTAAACTGGACACAGCTTAGGAAAAAATCTATGAGCTAGAGGATCAAAAAAATTTTTTATTTTTATTTTTCTTACTCTTAACTGATCTAACAGATAACTTTCTGTTCAAAATAATAGTAATGATGTATTCAAAAAGCAAAGAGAACAAAGACCAAAAAAAAAACAAGAGAGAGAGAGAGAACAGAATATGCAAGGACTGTGGGACAACTACAAAAGGTGTAACATGCACATAATGGAAATTCCAGAAAGAGAAAAAAGAGATAAAGGAACAGAAGAAATATTGGAAGCAATGACGACTTAGAATTTCCCCAAATTAATGTCAAACACCAAACCACATATCCAGGAAGCTCAGGGAACATCAGAAGTGGGATATATGCCTAAAAAAATGATACTGAGGTGTGTAATTTTTAAATCACAGAAAATCAAGAAATTTAAGAAAACGTACAAGATCTATATGAGAAAAACTACAAAATTCTGATGAATAAAATTGAAGAAAACTAAATAAATGGAGAAAATTTCCATGTTCCTGGACAGGGAAACTCGATATTGTCACAATATCAGTTCTACCCAACTTCAGTTATAGATCCATTGCAATCTCAATCAAAATCTCTGCAAGTTATTTTACAGATATTGACAAACTGATTCCAAAGTTTACATAGAAAAACAAATGATTCAGAACAGCCAACACAGTATTGAAGGAGAACAAAATTGGAAGACAGAGGCTACCTGATTTCAAGACTTACAATAAAGTTACAGTGTGGTTACAGTGACAGTGTGGTATTAATAAAAGACAAGACAAACAGATCAATGGAACAGAACTGAGGGACTAGAAAAAGATCTTCATTAATATAGTCAACTGATCTTTGACAGAGGAGTAAAGGCTGTACAATGGAGAAAAGACAGTGTCTCTTCAACAAATGGTACTGGAACAAGAGGACATCCACATATAAAAAAAAGTCAATCTAGACAGAGACCTTATACCTTTCATAAAAATTAATTTAAAATGAATCATATACCTAAATGAAAAATGCAAAACTATCAAATTCTAGAAGAAGATATAGCAGACAATTTAGATGACCTTGGGTATGGTGATGTCTGTTTAGATATAACACCAAATATATAATACCAAAGATGTCTTTTATTATTTTTTAAATGTTTATTTATTTTTGAGAGCACAACAGACAGAGCACAAGCAGGGGAGGGGCAGAGAGAGAAGAAAACACAGAATCTGAAGCAGGTTCCAAGCTCCAAGCTGACAGCACAGAGCCCAATGCAGGGCTCGAACCCACAAACCATGAGATGATGACCTGAGCCGAAGTTGGATGCTTAATTGACTGAGCCACCCAGGTACCCTCAAAGATGTCTCTTAGATACAAACCCCAATTCTAACAACTTGGACCTCATTAAAATTAAAACTTCTGTTCTGTGAAAGACACTGTCAAGAGAATGAAAAGACAAACCACAGACTGGGAAAAATCATTTGCAAAACACGTATCTGACAAAAGAACTGGTATCCAATAAAACATACAAAGAACTCTTAAAATTCAACAATAAAGAAAAAAACTGAAAAGGGGGCTAAAGAGCTTACTAATAGCTCACCAAAGAAAATATACAGGTAATAGGCATATGACAAGAATGCTTCATCATGATACATCCCATCAGGTATCATCAGGGAAATGCAAACTAAAACTTCAGTGAGATACCATTAAACACCTATTAAAATGACCAAAATCCAAAACACTGACAACACCAAATCCTGACAAAGACGTGGAGAAACAAAAACTCTTATCCATTGCTACTGGGAATGTAAAATAGTACACCCACTTTGGAACAAGGTTCAGCAGTTTCCTACAAAATTAAACACATACTCTTACCATATGAGCTGGCAATCACATGCTTGTTACCTACCCAAAGGAGTTGAAAACACATGTCCACACAAAAACCCCGACACGAATGTTAAAGCAGCTTTCTTCAAAACTGCTAAAACTTGGAAGCAATCAAGATGTCTCTCAGCAGGTGAATGGATATATAAATTGTGGTACATCCAAGCAATGGAATGTTATTCAGCATTAAAAAGAAACAAGCTATCAAGCCATGTAACCATATGGAGAAATCTCAAATGCCTTTGTTACTAAGGGAAAGAAGCCAATCTGAAAAGGCTACATATGGTAAAATTCCAACTATATGACATTCTGGAAAAAGCAAAACTATGGAGACAATAAAAAAAAATCAGTGGTTGCCTGAGGTGGAGGGATAAGAGAGATGAACAGGCAGAGTACAAAGAATTTCTACAGCAGTGAAAATACTCTGTCTGATATTGTAATGATGGATACGTGTCATTGATTATACCTTTCTGCAAATCCATAGAAGGTACAACACCAAGAGTTAAACCCTAAGGTAAACTATGGGCTTTGGGGTAATTATGATATGTCAATGTAGGTTCACTCTTTGTAAAGAATGTACCATCTTATACTGTTGATAATGGGGGAGGCTATGCATGTGTAAGGGCATGGAATAAACGGAAAATCTCTGTACCTTTCTCTCAGTTTTGCTGTAAACCTAAAACTGCTTTAAGAGAAATACTTGGGGGTGCCTGGGAGGCTCATTCCATTAAGTGTCTGACTCTTGATTTCAGCTCAGGTCATGATCTCACAGTTTGGGAGACTGAACCCCACATAGGTCTACACTGACAGCGCAAAGCCTGCTTGGGATCCTCTCTCTCCCTCTCTCTGCCCCTCCCCCACTCGTGCTCAAGCTCCCTCTCTCAAAATATATTTTTAAAAATACTTAAAAGAAAAAGAGGATAATATTTTTAGATATAAATGTATTTTCACACCAATGTATTTTCACACCAATAATAACTAGTTCCCGTTCTGCCAAGAACCTCCCTCATATTACATCAATGGTATTAGTGGGGCACCTGGGTGGCTCACTCAGTTACATGTCCAACTCTTGGTTTCAACTCAGGTCATGATCTCATGGTTCATGAGTTCAAGCCCTACATGGGGCTCTGTTCAGACAGCGAAGAGCCTGCTTGGGATTCTCTGTCTCCTCTCTCTGACCCTTCCCAGCTCCTGCTCACTCTCTCTCTCTCAAAAATAAACAAACATTAAAATATATATACATTTAAATCAATGGTATTAGTTGCTTAAAAGTAGTCAATATTAAATCAACTTTGTTTTAGATTATATTTAAATATAGCTAGGATAATCTGTTTTGGTGAATTTTTAAATCTTAAGATCTTTCTTTTCCTATTAACACACTTTTAAGTCCTGAGTATAGAATTTTACTATAAGACATAAGGTAGAAAGAATGCAGGTTGTGACATCAAAACAGCTTTCTTATGCACAAAAAAGGAAATCGAAGTTCAAGTAGCCAGTGAAAAGTAGAAAAAATTGGAAGGTTAAAGACTAGGGCAACATGTTGTCTGGGACCCCAAGAAAGAAATCTGGGCCCATATACCACCCTCCCAGGTCACAGCTTGATAGGAATCCTAGGGGGAAAAATAGTGGAAGAAAACCCCAAGAACATCCACACTGCCACTCCCATGCCCCGCATGTCCCACTAGTTAAATGAGCCCAAGACAGCACTTCCGGCTGCCCACAATTAATTGTGTACGGCATTCAGGGGATCTAAAACTTGCATATGCACCCATGGGCAGCATGGAAACTCTGGCAAGAACAGTAAACTTGTTAAAAGGCAAACTCACTTTTTTGAAAGCATAATGACTCTCAGACAAATATAAAATGAACATTCAAAGGCTATATCTAATTCATTAATAAATGAGGAAACCAGTAAGATGGTACAATTACCCCAAAGAAGAATTCAAATTTTATATGTAAATATATAAAGTACATTATACACACACACACACACACACACACACATATGGCATAGCAACAAAGTCCTATAACATGCCCATGCTGTGGATTTTATTTAATGTGGCACAGTGTATTTTGACAGGTTTATAAATTACTTTAATCTTATAAATTATTAGCACTGGATATCTATGAAGGTCACTGACACTGTGTTTTAATTTATTGAATTCTATAAGGGAAATGATATTAACTAGTAGTATTTCTAAACTTGAGATTTACAGAAGGGTTTGGGATACATCCTCTTCAAATGTTAGAAAATAATTTCCATGTACATTATGAGTTTTTTAAGTGATACTCTTTCTCTCCAGGGGATACAGCCATCACAGGCATCAGGCCAGGCCTCCCAGACACAGCAAATTGCAGCAATAAAACAATTACTTAAACTGCAAGTAAAGATTTCACATCAATTTAATATTACCCTCATCTTTCTGTTCAAGTTCCTGTTTTTTCAAGGCTCCAAGAAACTATTTTGATGAGCAATTCGTGAAAAAAAATTTTTTTCAACACATCTAGAAGCTAGCACTGTGTGCCACTCAAGAAAACGCCCAGAGAAAAGATTGACAGAAGAAGCCTAAGCCAAGTCAAGACCAGTGAGGCCAAGTTCTGCCTCTTGCTGAAGAAAGGCCCTCTTAGCTTCATGTCATCCAAAGCGTGACTTAACATTTGAAACAAGCATGTGCACAGTTGGTTCCAGGATAAGAAAAGAAAACTACTGAATATACAGCAGGCGCAAGATCAAAGCATCCCCAGGTCACTTTCTTGCCCCATTTAATTAGTTATTCATTCATTTAACAAATACTTATTAATGATGTACCTGATAGAACTTTGTGCATTATACTTGTGTTGGTTCCAAAGTTCGAGAGTTCCCAGGTGAAATTTGAAATTGGTCCCTAGACACAGAAAGCAAGGAGAAGACAGAGGATCTCTTTTGCATTGTTGGTGGGAATGCAAGCTGGTGCAGCCACTCTGGAAAACAGCATGGAGGTTCCTCAAAAAATTAAAACTAGAACTACCCTATGACCCAGCAATTGCACTACTAGGTATTTATCCAAGGGATCCAGGTATGCTGTTTCAAAGGGGCACATGCACCCCAATGTTTATAGCAGCACTATCAACAATAGCCAAAGTATGGAAAGAGCCCAAATATCCATCAATGGATGAATGGATAGAGAATGGATAGAGAATGGAGAGAACAGATGAATGGATATATATATATATATATATATATATATACACACACACACACACACACACACACACACACACACACACACACACATATACATACAATGGAGTATTACTCGGCAATCAAAAAGAATGAAATCTTGCCATTTGCAACTATGTGGATGAAACTGGACGGTATTATGCTAAGTAAATTGTTCAGAGAAAGACAAAAATCATTATGATTTCATTCATATGAGGACTTTAAGAGACAAAACAGATGAACATAAGGGAAGGGAAACAAAAATAATATAAAAACAGGGAGGGGGACAAAACATAAGAGACTCTTAAATATGGAGAACAAACAGAGGGTTACTGGAGGGTGTGTGGGAAGGGGGGATGGGCTAAATGAGTAAGGGACACTAAGGAATGTACTCCTGAAATCGTTGTTGCACTGTATGCTAACTCACTTGGATGTAAATTAAAAAAAATAAAATTAATTATTATGTTGGGAAAAAAAAAAAAAAAAAGCAAGGAGAGACTGAACAAAGAGGCAGGCCACTCCAGACTGGTAGGTGGCAGATTTAATAAGCAAGGGAATGTACACAGCTTGTCTTGGGTGACTACAAATGAGTAAGTCGCTGCACCTACCCACCATAATTTTCATAGTTAATCCATGTAGGGGAGCCTAGGTGGCTCAATCGGTTGAGCAACCGTCTTCAGCTCAGGTCATGATCTTGCGATTGGTGAGTTCGAGCCTTGTGTCAGGCTCTGTGCTGACAGCTCAGAGCCTGGATCCTGCTTTGGATTCTGTGTCTCCCTCTCTCTCTCTTCCCCTCCCCCAATCGCATTCTCTCTCTCTAAAATAAATAAAAATTAGGGGCACCTGGGTTGTTCAGTCCGTTAAGCACCCAACTTTGGCTCAAGTCATGATCTCACAGCTTGTCAGTTTGAGCCCCCCATTGGGCTCTGTGCTGACAGTTCAGAGCCTGGAGCCTGCTTCAGATTCTGTGTCTCCCTCTCTCTGCCCCTTCCCCACTCAAGCTCTGTCTCTCTCCTTCAAAAATAAATAAATGTTAAAAAAATTTTAATAAACGTCAAAAAAAATTTTTTAAGAGTTAAAACATGTATACTATACAGATAGTCTCAGTGACCCCTTACTCCCTCAAGGCCATGACCTTGAAATAGCTCCTACTGTGGGAACAGTGGGCAGAAGATACATTCCAAGGGCAGGGGAGGGGCTAAGGAGCCTCTGGTTGCCTGGGTCCAGCCCTTGGGTCAACTAACAGTCACGTCCTCTTTTTAAAAATTTTTTTTTCAACGTTTTTTATTTATTTTTGGGACAGAGAGAGACAGAGCATGAACGGGGGAGGGGCAGAGAGAGAGGGAGACACAGAATCGGAAACAGGCTCCAGGCTCCGAGCCATCAGCCCAGAGCCTGACGCGGGGCTCGAACTCACGGACCGCGAGATCGTGACCTGGCAGAAGTCGGACGCTTAACCGACTGCGCCACCCAGGCGCCCCAACAGTCATGTCCTCTTAATGACCTCCTTCAACAACTGGGCATGTTATAAGAATGAAAAAGAGAGTCCACATTCTCAAGGTTACTTAAGGTTCCATGAGGCTAAATACTAAGTGATAAGTACAAGGCTTTTCCTAAGTGATTTGGGTGGGGAAGAGAAGTCAAGAGGCTTTTCTCGAAGAATGATACTAAATTGGTATCTGAGGAATAAAGTTTTCACCCATTGATCACTAGATAAAAACCCATGAACTTTGACCTGCATAAAGGTATACCCATGCAAAAGTGTCAGTGTAGAAACAGTGTTATGCTAACCTTGACAAGAAAAAAGAAACACACACACACACACACACACACACACACTGCATTTCCAAATTTAGTCAACTAGGGACATTGAGTCAGGTCACTTAAAACAGGCACAAAGTTTAATCATTCCAAGGAGTTGAGTATTGTGCCTCTTATCTCCTAATCTAAAATTAAATTTCCCATTTAGCTTTGACATAAAGACTATTTATAGACATTTAAAAAAAAATAAGAAAACTAAAAAGCTTAAACCCTGGGCGGATTTCATAAACCAAAATGAGAAGAAAGCGACATCTAATGGTTCAAAACATCTCTAGTTGCTCTTCAAAACTCAAGGGACTAGGAAAGACAGACTTTGACATAAACCATCAGACAAAGACAGCCTCAAAAGTCATCCTAAAAAGTCAAAAATGTCATCCAACCATCTGGGAAACAAGCAAATGCATTCAATCTAATGTCGTGCTGAGCTGTGGAAAGTTTAACCAAAAGGCATTCCAAAGATTAACCATAAACAGTTTAAATGCTTTTTGACTCTTCGTAGGATTTTTCCTCTTCTGAAAAAATATTAACACTCTTCAGTGCAAACATGTACCAGACCCTCCTCTAAGTGTCTCATATATATGTATCAAGTCATTTAAAGATTGTTTTTACACAATCCACATTTAGGCAAATGAATAAACCATAAATTCTGCCAGAACTCTTAAGGTCAAAATAGGAATAAATTAATGTTGTGCAAAGACAACAATATTAAATGGATGTAATTACTTCTTAGAACAGAACCACAAAGGAACTTGAGACGTCAAAGTTTATATTTTGGTCCTCTGGAGTTGTTGAAAAATCTATCCCATGAGAGGAAATGCAGCATTTTTACTTATTTCTTAATTCTTTCTATCCTGCTCTTTGCTTTCTTATCTTGCTGATCTGCGGAAAGTATTTTTTCCCTAACTTCCTTATTCAATGTTACCAGTACTTACAGGCTTATAAAGTATAATCCCAAATAGTTTATCTTTCTAACCACTGAGAAAGAGTCACCAGGTGAACAGTGATGCCTGGCTTAAGCTTGGTAGGTCAAAAGGCCGTGCCAACACCAAGAAGGGATATGTGAGTCACAATATATATTTCTTCTTTAGAAAAATGTCTTCATATAAAGATTAGATTATAAGTATTGTTCTGTTGTCTACTGAGGGAAGTTTTGGGGTTTTTTGTGTTTTTGTTTTTGTTTTTGTTTTTGTTTTGAGAGAGAGGGAAAGAGAAAGCAAATGCAGGCATGGCGGAAGAGGGAGAGAGGGAATCTTTTTTTTTTTTTTTTAACGTTTATTTATTTATTTATTTATTTATTTTTTAATATATGAAATTTACTGTCAAATTGGTTTCCATACAACACCCAGTGCTCATCCCAAAAGGTGCCCTCCTCAATACCCATCACCCACCCTGCCCTCCCTCCCACCCCCCATCAACCCTCAGTTTGTTCTCAGTTTTTAACAGGCTCTTATGCTTTGGCTCTCTCCCACTCTAACCTCTTTTTTTTTTTTTTTTTTCCCTTCCCCTCCCCCATGGGTTTCTGTTACGTTTCTCAGGATCCACATAAGAGTGAAACCATATGGTATCTGTCTTTCTCTGTATGGCTTATTTCACTTAGCATCACACTCTCCAGTTCCATCCACGTTGCTACAAAAGGCCATATTTCATTTTTTCTCATTGCCACGTAGTATTCCATTGTGTATATAAACCACAATTTCTTTATCCATCATCAGTTGATGGACATTTAGGCTCTTTCCATAATTTGGCTATTGGCTCAGGTCATGATCCCAGGGTCATGAGATCAAGCCCTGTGTCAGGTTCTGCACTGGGTGTGGAGCCTGCTTAAGATTCCCTCTCTCCCTGGTTAGTACTTGGATGGGAGAGAGGGAATCTTAAGCAGGCTCCACACCCAGTGCAGAACCTGACACAGGGCTTGATCTCATGACCCTGGGATCATGACCTGAGCCAAAATCAAGAGTCAGACATTCAACCAACTAAGCAACCCAGGTGCCCATGAGGGAAGATTTTTTAAATATTGTGTGTTGGGACGTCAGTGTGTTGGTGGCTCAGTCAGTGAAGCATCCAACTTCAGCTCAGGTCATGATCTCACATGTCGGCTGTCTGTGCTGACAGTTCAGAGCCTGGAGCCTGCTTCGATTCAGTGCCTCCTTCCCTCTCTCTCTCTGCCCCTCCCCTACGTATGTTTTTTCTCTCTCAAAAAACAAACATTTTTTAAAAACATTGTGTGTTAATCACCTTAACTAGGTAAATATCAACCAATAAATATAAACTCCTCCTAAATCCAAATATCTTTTTATTTCTCATTAAATGGTAGAAATCATACTTGATCTCACCCATAGTTTTATCAGTCAGTGAATTACATGTGGTCTCTCTCCTATACATAAATTCAGCCTGAGAGACAGCCTCAGGATGTAACCCCATTACAGGACATATTTGGCAATAACCGTTCCTTTACAACTAATAAAAAAGACTTTAATTTATCTCCTAAGGACTCATCATTTGTTCTGAAGCATCTTTTGTTGTAATATACACCATCCTCATGCTTGAAGAGTGGACAGGTAGAAGTGAGGTTGACTGGTCTCCTGATTTTGGAATGCATCTTTGCTACACGTGGAAGCTTCTTTTCTTTTGTAGCGGTCAGAACAGAAAAGCATTGATTATATGACTTTACCAAAAAGTCACAGAAGCATAGATTACATACCTTTACCAAAATGCACTTCTTTGCTTACATTTTTCCAATCAAGAAAGGATTCTTTTAGGTACCAAAATTCTGCATGCCCAACTGTCTCTTCTTAAAAACTGAATATATTATGCATAGAGTATTTTGCACAGAATACATGAAAATTATCCATTAACCAACCTGGTAACCCTCAGTTCCTTCCAAACCTCTTAAAGGAGTTGGTGATTTCATAGATCTCAGAACAAAAGGAGGACACATTTTAGACATCCAGTTCAGAAGAGGCAAGGAGAATTCAATCAGTCCCCTGCTGAATGGATAAAGCTCTGATCTATATTATATTTTTTTTTATAAATTTTTTTTAACGTTTATTTATTTTTGAGATAGAGAGAGAGACAGAGCATGAACGGGGGAGGAGCTGAGAGAGAGGGAGACAAAGAATCGGAAGCAGGCTCCAGGCTCCGAGCCATCAGCCCAGAGCCTGACGCGGGGCTCGAACTCACGGACCGCGAGATCATGACCTGAGCTGAAGTCGGACGCTCAACCGACTGAGCCACCCAGGCGCCCGTGATCTATATTATTTATTAGTGACTTCCAAGAGCATGAACGGTAATATTTTTTCATTATTTCTCTCAAAGAAGAACTGGAAAAGAAAACAAATCTATAGATTTTCTTACTACACCAATGAAGAGGAAGAAATGTTTAAGTGAAGCCTCTGGCTCTGGGAAAAATGACATGTTCCTGGCAAAAATTTCAGTGATGAACCCCCCAAAAATTCCCCTTCCCCAGAATCCCCAAACTTCTTCCCAATCCAGACCCTGAATACGCATCATTCAAGTTCTTCCCCAACAAGGTCCTTTTCGATCTTGCTCAGGGAACTCCATTTCCTGGTCTTCACTCCCAGCACTGTCCCAGGACCTAAAAGACTGCCTTGCTTTTTTAACTGTTTAAACATTTAACTATAAATGCTTTTTTAACTGTTTCTTGTTAACTTGCTTTTTTAACTGTTTCTTGAGCTAATTATAAGCACAGTTGCACACTTCTTCCCAAATTCTTTCACAAGCCAATCTCTCTGGCCACTGCCAGCCTGTAAAGCAGTCACTTTAATTGCACAGTTATATTTCTAGAGGCACGGAGACAAGCAGCACGGGTGAACCAAACTAACAACTGAGCCAGGTCTTGCATCAGAGAAAAGGGGAACCAGAGAGACTAACAAAATTTCCCCTAAGACACCACATAGTGAGGTCTAAAGAGGCTTAAACACATTTGGTGGCTTAACCAAAACAAGTGCATTACCTTGCAGTTCTGGAGATCAGAAGTTCAAACGGAATCCCACTGGACTAAAATCTAGGTGCTGGCAGGGTTGCATTCCTTTTGGAGAAGAATCCATGTCCTTGACTTTTCCAGTTTCTAAAACCATCAGCATTCCTTGGTTTATGGCCCCTTTCTTCCATCCTCAAGACTAAGAAGACTAAGTTGAGTCTTTCTCACAGAGAATCAAACTGACCTGCTTTTCTGCTTCCCTCTTGCACTTTAAAAAAAAATGTTTATTTATTGTTGAGAGAGAGAGAGAGAGAGAGAGAGATGGGGAGGGGCAGATAGAAAGGGAGACACAGAATGTGAAGCAGGTGCCAGGCTCCGAGCTGTCCGCACAGAGCCCAAACCAGGGCTTGAACTCACAAACTGTGAGATCATCACCTGAGCCAAAGTCGGATGCTTAACTGCCTGAGCCACCCAGGTGCTCCCTTCTCGCACTTTACATGATCATTCTGATTACAATGCACCCACCTGGACAAACTCCTTACTTTCAGACCCTGGAGCTGATTAGCCTTCCTAATTCTATCTACAACATTAATTCCCCTTTGCCCTATAAAGTAGCATATTCAAAGGTTCCTGGGATGAAGGCATGGACATCTCTGGAGGGGCCACGGTTCTGCCTACCACACAAAACTACAAGAAAACCTGTTCTTTGTTCCAGAAGGAGATAAGATCTCCGTCTTCCAAGGCTGTTGGTTAGCTATACAGACATCTTTGAAAAGACAGTCCAGAACAAAGAGCAGTCAGCGATTTCCTTCGTGAGAATTGCAGAAATGTGAGAAACTCATGAAAAATTGTCCTCCAAGACTCACCACCACCTGCTACCCTTGTATATTTGCAGAGAAAACCAAGTAAAGATTTTGAATTGTTTTTAATTATATATTTTCTCTAACACTATTTTACAGATGTGAAAACCAAAGCCTCTGACGACCCAGCAAGTTACTGTTTTTGTTTTGTTTTTTTCTTAACATGTCACTGACACAAACTGGATCACAAGACTGTATTCGTTTATATGGGTTCAAATGGATAGATAATTCTACATATGTGTCGAAAGAGAAATTATAACTAGATCTTTTCAGCAGAATTTTCCTGGTTTAATCAAGGACTAAGTATATAATCAACCTTCATCAACTTGAAGAGATCAATGAACACTTATAGAAAATAAAGCAGTTTACATAACTCCACAAAGTTGGTTTGGTGGCTAGCTTTGGGGGGAAGGTTTTTGATATTTCATTCCAGTGCTCAAGAATTTTCTATGTTAGGAAGTTCTTCATACTTAACCTTAAATCTTGCTATTTGCAGCTTTAACCCATCTCCTCTTAAACTGTCCTCAGGGATCTCTCTTTCACATGATCCTCTGTGCCTTCCAGAAGGAACAAAAATAAAAAAACTCTCATGAAACTCCTCCTTAATAAATTATACTGAAAGAAATGTGCCATGTTCCTACAAGCAAATCTACAAAGAAGACTCTTTGGTAAATGTTGGTTTTCCAGCGAAGATGAGTTCGATCAATGCTAAGTTATTCTCACTGAAGTAAAATGAGAGGTGCTGATCACCTCTGAAGAAATATTTACATTTTTTTAATTCATATAATAGAAACTTAAAGTAGAAGTTCCAGCAGACAGACCAAGACACCAAATGAAAAAAGCAGTATGGCACCACATGCAAAATTTACAAAAACCTGTTACATGACTCTTGAAATTCTTTATGAACATTAAGATTATAAAAGGTCAGACAAAGGGGGGCCTGGCTGGCTCAGTTGCTAGAGCCTGCAACTCTTGATCTCAGGGTTATAGGTTCAAGCAGCTCAGTGTTGGGCCTAGAGGTTACTTTTTAAAAAAAAAAAAAAGTCATACAGTTAGATACTGGTGAGATTTTGTGAAGAACATTCCTATGGAGGTAGCTGTTGCTCCTCTGTGAATCCCCATCTTCAGTGTCCCACTGGGCTTGCAGGGGAGGCTGACCCTCTTTCATGGCAAGAAAGAGCTTCAAGAAGACTACTCTCAGAGTAAACAATCCTAACTGATTTGGCAGCAGGGCAAAGAAGACTTTGCTGCTGTGTTGGAATCAGTATTCATTTCCAGAATCTAAGCAAAGAATATTTCCATATGTGAGCCTAGAGCCACCATAGATAGTGTGCAAGTTATGTGCTCTCAAGGGTACAACCTCTGCTGGGTGGGGAGGGGGGGGATGCTGGGAGGAATGCATGTATGTGCTAGTACAGGAATGTTTCTCTTCTGGCACAAGGCAATAGAGGGTCTTGGTCTAACAAACCCAGTACACACGGTCACAATTTCCTGACAGAAACAAAGTGTCTTGAGAAATGTGCACTCCTTTCTGATAAACACAAAAGCACCACGTGGGCAAGCAATGGCACTACGTGAGCTCTGGACATACATGAGAGAGAGGGACACCAACACAGGGATTCCACACAGCCACCTGCAGAGGTTCATGAGATCTCAGCAAACAGAAGCCACAGATGGACCACCAAAACAGCGAGAGTCTGAGGAGGGCATGAGCAAGAACACACAACTGGAACAAGGGAACTACAGATGAGGAACCCCCAATCATGAGGCAACGTGCGTGTCCACAAAACAAAGCATTGCAGGCGAGAAAGAGTTCATTTCGAATATTGGCAAATCCCTTTCTATAAGATGTCAGTCACGAACCTCCTTGCCCCCTCCCCCCATCTCTCTTCCCTCCCTCCTGTTTCAACCGCCAGAGTCAGGAACATTGGTTGGCCAAGATGGAAAGAGCGAAGGAAGCGCGTACGTCATGTGCTACCGCAGACTGACTGGGAAGACCTGGAGGAATGCTGGTCCTCAAACTCTCCTCACACAGCTTCAGACCTCCTACGCTTCCATGACTTCAGCAGTCCCCAAATCTATTTCACACAGAAATCACAAGTTACATTGTTCCTTCAACCTCTAAAAGTTGGTAAATTCTGACATTTTTTATAGTTTTTATCTTTGCTAGCACTTAGAAAAATCATGCACTAGAACAAATTAAAACCTCAGAAGGAAATGTGAGAAGCAATTAAGCCTGAAGGAGCAAAGAAGACCAAAAAGTAAATAGGAATAAAGCAGGATACTAGAAGCAGATTGAAGCAAAGGAGCCAGATTTCCAAGTAGGATGACAAAGTACTTTTTAATTTAACAGAGACCTCATGAAAGCAAGGTGACTGACAGGTAGACACCCCTGAGGTGCCTTATCTAGCACCCCTGAGGTGCCTTTCTGGAATGTGTAGAACAAAAGATCAAGCTGTCAAGTTACAAAGCTAGGAAGCCAAGGACATTGCTGGGACAGATGTGAAAAAGAAGATAGATCAGCAAGACAGTCAGACCCAGGATGGACACTGAAGCCAAAGATCAGAGTGAAGCCATGGGCCTAAATTAACATAAGCCAGGAATAAGAGCAGAGGCCAGAGGTCTGACAAATCTGCCAAGTTCAAACCAGGTCAGCCACCAAGATACTTGAGAGAAACAGGCCACTTTAAAACCCAGACAGACAGGGGCGCCTGGGTGGTTCAGTTGGTTAAGCGACTGACTTCGGCTCAGGTCATGATCTTGCAGTTTGTGAGTTGGAGCCCTGCATTGGGCTCTGTGCTGACAGGTCAGAGCCTGGAGCCTACTCTGGATTCTGTGTCTCCCCTTCTCTCTACCCCTCCCCTGCTCACACTCTGTGTCTCTCTGTCTCTCAATGATAAATAAACGTTAAAAATATTTTTTTTAATAATAATAATAAATAAATAAATAAAAACAGACAGACAGCAGTCTTCCAAGGGAGGTACTCTTGCCCTGTGTGAAGATATTAGAATGGGTGCGAGGTCACAGACAGTTGTAAAGGAATTGATTTGCAGATCCTCTACTCTTACAGGTACTTTTCCTATAACTGGTCTGAGAGTGCACTCTTCTCAAAGTCACTTTTCTCCCTATTTACAAAAGAAAAGTCTACCTCTCACCCATCTCAAACCTTAAAATGGTCCAGAACCAAAAAGAATTTGGTAATTCCTTTTTTAAAAGCCTCAGAAACAGTTTCACATACATACTCCTCTATCAGTCTAACTAAAAGATGCATTTCCCATCTATTTTCACCTTTTCAAAAAATAACAATCAAAGGGGTGCCTGGGTGGCTCAGTTGGTTAAGCATCCAGCTGCAGCTCAGATCCTGATCTCACAGTCCATGAGTTCAAGCACCGCGTTGGGCTCTGTGCTGACAGCCCGAAGCCTGGACCCTGCTTCGGATTCTGTGTCTCCCTCTCTCTCTCTGCCCCTCTTGCTTGCACTCTGCCTCTCTCTCTTCTCAAAAATAAATAAACATTTAAAAAATTAAATAAAAATAACAATCAAATATTTTAATACATCTATACAATTTTGAGCAACTGTAGACTATTAATAATCATAGTGAAAATTCAATGCTACAGAAATATTTTAACATAATAAACCTTACGGTCACAGAAAAACATATGTAATTTTTAACTTCGATTTTCAAGTTTTTTGTTGCTATTGCCATTAAGTTTACCAAAGTGAATGTATCAGTGAGGGTTCTTAAGAGGGTTCCTGGACCAACAGGAGATAGAACAAAGAACTGGCTAGTGGCAGAGGTTGGCCAGTTTGAAATCTCTTTAGGGGTCATAGGAGCAAAATTTGAAAACCGGCTCTTGGGCAATAAAGGGTAGTCATTTAAATTAAGGCCTCAGATTATACTGTACATACCTATTAGCTGTGTGAACTGAGGACAATTACTTAAATGGAGTTCCCTGGTCTGGGGGTTGTCGCTCTTGTTTTAAGATGTCATATTAAGCACCTATATCACCTAATTTTGGACAAGATTGAGATATTATTCACAAACCACTTAGCATAGTTCCTGACACATAGTAAGTCTTCAACATTATTATTATTATTACACAGCAGGTATCATTTGCAAACTGTAACCCAAGACCTATAATGCAGAAGAAACTCCCAAAATCTGTCTTATCCTGCCAGACTCCTCACCTTTCTCTAATCCTCCTTTCAGGTCATTCCCCGGGCTTCTGTGGGTAGGCACGAAAACACTGACCCTTAATTCAAACCTCAGCTCATAATGGACAGCATTTCCAATTATCCTCTAGAAAGTGCCCTAGCACTGGAACCCTTACATCCCTTAAGCACACATTAGACATTAGTTCTCTCTCTTCTGGACACACATCCCAGCCAAGCTTCTTCCTAATGGTTGCTCCAGTTCCTTAAAAGAGCTCTAATGAGGGGTGCCTGGATAGCTCAGCAGGTTAAGCTTCCGACTTCAGCTCAGGTCATGATTTCACCGTTTGTCAGTTCAAGCCCCATATCTGTCAGTACAGAGCCTGCTTCACATCCTCTGTCTCCCTCTCTCTCTGTCCTGCCCCTACTCATGCTCTCTTTCTCAAAAATAAACAAACATAAAAAAAAAAAAAAAATCTCTAATGAGCCTGGATCCCAAAGTTCCTTTGCTGATCTACTCAAATTATGAGATAGCTTTCACAGTTTAAAAACATTTTCATCCGGCTCAGATGATCTTGTCTGGGTAGAGGACCCATGAATGCTTTCAAATGCTTTCAGGTAGCATGGGACAAATAATCACTCTGTTTAGACCATAATCATTGCAGACCAGGCATGCTTACTTTGCTGATTCCTTTGCAGGACTTTTCTGACCTTTAGCACGTGTGTTGTTCTTTTCCAAACTCTCCTGCTTCTTAGCCAAAATGCAGTTCTCTGAAATTTCTGAAGTTGCTTCTCCTCCACAAACCAAATTATCCCTCTTTCACCTTCTACCTGTAAAAGTCAGAGATTATTGAACTATCCAACTATTATCCACAATTTTGCCTACTCATCCTAATGGTCACTTTTAATAATATTAAATTATTTCTCCAAATGTAAGCCTTTGAATTTTGTCAAGTCTGAGCCTAAGAAACAGGCCCCTTCAAAGAGGGAAAACACAAACTATCATATGACTCTTCCAACATAATTTTTATTTGATCAAAGATTTCCTTCCATTTCATCTTCACAAGGCATGCATTTTCCAGCTCAACCTTGCTTATTCCCCCATTTAAATTTTAAAAATCCTTTTTTAAAAAAATCACTTAATAATGGACTTTGAAGACACTTCAGAGAAGAGAACAAAGAAGAAAAAATACCATATTTCCATCACCCAAAGACAACCAGTGTCGACATTTTGGGATCTTTTCTCTCAGCCAAAAAAAAGAAAAAAAGTCCTCCTTTCCCACTACACACACACACACACACACACACACACACACACACACACACACACAAACTTGTATTTTAAAGGAGGGGAGAAAAAAAACAGATACGAAGTGATTTTCTGACTTTCAATCTTTTGCAGACATTTGTGCTAATTCCCCAACAACTTTCACCAGATAGAACAATACGTTTTCTGAGCAGGCGGAGTTGGTCTTAGCTGCCCCCACTGCCGACGAAATTTCCAATCTCGGCTCTCAGTTTTGCAAAGACAGGCTTCCTACCGCTTCTGTCCTTTAGATGGCAGCATAATCTCTAACACTTCACGGCCTTTTCCCAAATCCCACAGTTCTCTCAATCCAAAGGAATTTTAAGGTTGAATTATCTGAGGGAGTGCTGAGGAGAAGAAGCTGAAAGGGGAGAGAAGAGTCACTGAGGATGAACGTATGGAAAATGGAGAAGCCAGAAGTCCGCAGAATCTCCTATTTCCAGCTACCACATCTCTGCCAAAGACAGCACACGTGTGGGTTGTCATCCACACAGCCTAGTCCATCACCTGCAAGATTCTGAACAAGAAAACGTGTCAGTTATTCATTCCTTCCTTCATACACACTTACAGACTCCCTGCTGTGTGGCAGAAAAGTATGATGGTGGCCAGGACTGGATAGGAGCGCCGTCTCCTAGCAGGGTGGCTGACAGCAGACAGTGGGACAAGGGCAGACAAAACATCTTCCTATACCATGGATTCTGCCCTCACTGATCTTATAGTCTAGTGTAGGAGATAGATGAGTAAAAAGTAAACAAGCATACAATATAAATTTGTAGTGATAAGGACTATGAAGAAAAATAAGACAGGGCAAAGGAGTTAGAAAGGGTATAGGGAGTGGCCACTTCACACAGTATCTTTGAGGAAGGTTTCTCTCAGGAGGTGATATTTGAGCAGAGTCCTGATGAAGCAAGCAAGGGAGTGAGTTACCCAGATACCTGGGGGAAAGGAAGGCTAAAGCCCTATCACACAGTCTTGGCTTGTTCGAGGAAAAGGTGAAAGAAGCCAGCGTGACTGGAATAGGGTAAGCAAAACAAGGAGCAAGCAGAGAGATGGGCCTTCCAGGATCTTACAGGCCATGGGAAAAGGTACCAGGATTTCTCATAAAGGTTAAGGAAGGCCATTTGGAGGGTTTTAAACAGAAGAGTAACATGGTCTAATTTCAGTTTTCAACCTAGATCACTCCAGCTGCCGTACAGAGCATATGCTGGGTTTGGGGTGAGGAGAAGCATAGTGGAAGCAGAGAGGTCAGTCAGGTGGCTGCTGCAAAGCCAGTGGAAGGATGGTGGTGGCCTGGAGTGCAGGAGGGATGGAGAGCAGAAGACTGGGGCGGGTGGTTGTTTGCTGGGAGGGTGAGGGAGAGCCCGATAGGTCTGTTTGGGGCAGCTGGATTTGAGTTCCTATTAGTTGCTCTATTACAGATGTCAATAGGCAAATGGATACACAAATCTAAAGCTCAATGGAAAGGTCAGAACTGGAGGAAAGTGGAAAGTCCTGTATATTTATAATATTTATAAGCAATCAGCTGAATAAGATCACCTAGGAGCAAATGCAGATAAACACCCAGGGCCTAGGCCCTGGGCCACACCAACACAGGAAGAAAACCACAGCAGTGAGGTGTTCCAAAAGTTAGTGTTTCAGTAAGAAGGAAGTGGTGAACTTTATCAAAACCTTCTGAGGGTTCAAGTAAATAAGTGTCAAGAACCGGCCGTCAGGTTGAGCAAGAGGAGAGTCACTGCTAATGCTGGCAAGGGCACCCCTGGCACAACGCGGGGAAAGGCTGATTAGAACAAAACAGAGAACACAGGGGAAGACACTGAGCACAGACGGCCTGCTGAGCGTTGCTACAAAGAGAAGCAGAAAAATGAGGCAGAAACTAGAGGGAAATGGGATTCTAGGAAGAGCTCAAGGAGGACAGGTACTTCGGCACATTTAAGTGCTGACAGAGGTAACCCAGGAGGAAGAAGGAAACGGTGATATGGGAGAAAGGGGGAGAACAGCTGCAGGAGCAGAAGCAAGTGAGCAGGAAAGCCATTGCACAAGTGAAGAAAAGGTCCTCAGAGAGAAGCAGGGACAGCCCCTCCAGAAAGAGACGAGACGCCCAGTACACAGACCAGAGGCTGGGCCCCGCCTGGATGTGGTGTGGAGAGATGAGGCTCCCTTCAGACCGTTTCCATTTTCTCAGTGAAACAAGGAGCAAACTCATCTGTCCAGAGGGAGGAGATGCGGGCCGTGTTGAAGGTTTGGTGCGAAAGGAGAAAGTGTAGAGCGCTCCTCTTTGGAATGGGGAAGGTGAATTCTTTAGGGATAATACAACAGGATTTCTGGAAAGTTCCACAGGCTTCCTTGAAGTTTGAAGTCACAAACTGAAAAATGGTACCTGTCAGTACATGCTTGGATTTTTTTTCTCCTCCAACCACTTCCTAGAGAGCACAATGGAGTGGGAAGTGCTCCTGGTTCTCCCCAGGCCTCTTATCACTCCTCTGGCTTCTTCACTGTGTCAACTTTCTCTCTTCTCCCCAGTAGCAAAAGGGCCAAAATGTAGTGTTTAATGGCTCTTTCTCTGCCACTCTCTTTATATCTCTGCACTTCCTTCCATACAATCTCATTCACTCCTTGACTCCAGCCACCTTCTCCCAAATCGAGAGCCCTGTGTCTACCTTGTGTCCAAACCTAAATGTTTGTCTTCTGTGCATCTCCATCTGGATCATCCTCTTCATATGATGTTCTGCCTGCTTCACTTACCATCATCCATGCAATCTCTAGAATTACCTTCAATGCCTTGCTTAGTTTCCTTTGTTCCTGTGTATCTGAGAAGTTGCCAAGAATTTCTATTAACTCTACTCCCACACTGTTGTTCACATTTAACTTTAGAATGACTACCCTCATTTATGCTCTTGTTTCTCCTTAAATCTACCACTTCCAACAGTTAGCTTTTATTTTCTTTAAGAAGGGTCTGATATTAGTCTCTGCTCCAAAACTTTAACTTGAGAGCCAAGAGTACCTCCGTGTCTCCTCCCCCTGCCAATCACCTTGGAGGGCTCGTGTCCCAAATGGCATAGCTACAAGGTAAAGAAAGATCGTCTGACCCATATCAGACTTCATGTGAGTGAGAAGTAAACACACTTTGCTCTGCCTCTAGGATTTGGGATTCACCTAATGAAGCAGCTAATATGAATTATCTCAATATTCTACCTTTGTTTACATGCTCAATTCCTTTTTTCCCTTCCCATCCATGATTTCTGGCTATTGACATCTTCTTATCCTTAAAGGTAGTATTTCCCACACTTGGTAGGTAGATTGCGGGCTCCATGATGAATACACTGTACTTAAGTCAAGGAGAAGAGAAAAATGACAATGTGATGAGATTCCATAAAAGCACATATGGTGAATTTACCCTTGGACAGGGATGAATCCTTTCATCTTTAAGTACCTTCTTTCTTTCATAAAATTATGGTTACATTAGATGACAGAAGCACCCCCCCCCTCCATTATTTACCAAAATAAAGTCTGGCATCTGTATTTTGCTTCCAGTGGTGTTTTCTAGATGTTATCACTTTATATTATTCCCAAGTCTGGCAACCATTGGTTTAAAGCATAACTCAACTGGCACGTTGGCCAGGAAGCCTTCCATTTTCTGCCCAGATCCAAAGTGACCTCTGATGTTGTTTATGTTGCATTGAGCCCTTGGCCTTTGAGTACATTTCTCTCTCCTCCTAGAGACGAAATTCCTTCAGGAAAATGGTCCTTTCTTATTATCCATACCAATAAGCTCAGAAAAGAATATATTCTTATACAAATGAGAAAACCGAGATCTAGAGAAATTAAACTACTCATAAATTATAATCTCTAACATTTACTGAGCACTTACTATGACAGACATTCTTCTAAGCATTTCAAATACTCATTTTGCCCTTACAAAAAGCCTATAAGGTAGGCTACCATCATCATATCCACTTTGCAAAAAGATTCTGCAAAGTGCCCAAGATCACACAGGAAGGAAATAGTCACTCTAAAGTAAGAATCCTAGGGGCCTGGCTCCAGATCCCATAAAGTTAACACCACACTACAGGTGAAAAGGGACGTGACTTTTGAAAATACAAACGAGTGTCCTAGTTCTGGGCTGGCATTCTTTCTTAGAAGGCTACGATTGCAAAATCATCTCTTCTTCAACATATTTTTCAAAGTATTTATAATTGCAAGTAAATTTATCAAGAGAGTCAATCCCTTTTACAACATCCAATCATTATTTCAGTATAATTTTCTCAGAATTCCCATCCCACATTCTAATTGTCTATACACATCTGCTTAGCTGTAAGGTCGTGCTATTTCTGTGTGAATTTCTTGTCCACCTGTCCCCCAGAAAGAAAGAAAGTAAATTAAATTAAGTCATTGAACATTGTTCAGGCAACTGTGACAGAAACTCAATAAGGTAGGAAATGAGCCAATAACATCAAGCGTCCTTTCATTAAGATTTTCAATACCCATTTGGTCTGTCTTAAATAAAGCTGGCTTCATCTACCCCAGATCTTAAACACAGTGGGTACGCCTATAGGTTGAACCCTTTGGATGGCAGGTATGCCATTTCATATGTTGAAAATCCAAAGAGAATTCTGGACTTCAAACACTAGGAAAATATCCATGGTACCAAAAGATCATGGACAGAGTGGCTGTCCTGTCTAAGAGGCCCATGTGATTTTATTTCAAGGGGTTTTCATATCTTATTTGGCTGAGAAACTGCTCTTAGAAATCGCAGAAAAATTTTACCATTGGATGGCCCTAATAGGACATTTTCCTAAATAATGGTCACAATGCTAGTATCAAAAACATATTTTAGAAGAAAAGAATAAACAAATGTTTACAGAAGTCCAAATTTACTTAAATGCACACATCTTCTAAATGTCAATGTGGTAAATATCCCTATTCCCCCATATCAGTAACAATCCTAAGATGAAAGGCTCTTTTCAGAGCAGAAAGTACCCCCTACATTCTGCCAGCAGACTTCTGCCAAAAAAACATACTCCAACCTCTCCTTCCAAGGACTCATTTTGTAGCACCAATGACTCACCCGAGGGATAACAGGAGATGCCTCAGATATCTCCTATTCTCCATCCAGGAGTACAACCCTGACCACTGAGCCCGTAACCTTAACAGTAAGGTAGGTCTCTCTTGAGAACTTTTAGCTCTGTTCATTTATTAGCTGCCCCTGAATGCCAGAGACTCACATGGAAGTTGGAACCTAGTGTCTCCTCCCACAGGACACATCACTTCTCCTCTGAAAAACTCCCCTTGCCCCTAACTACACACAATCCAAACTATTCATAATGTGCAGAGTGGATAAAACAACTCATCACAACCCAAGCAGCCTTTCTGCCTCTCAATGAGATTGTTGAACATCTCATAAGAAATATGTTCTTATACTGCCTAGGGAGTTAGGGCAGGCCATCACATATTTTTACAGAAAGAGAAAATATAGGACTTCGCAGGAAGATGGTGGCGTAGGAGGACGCTGGGCTCACCGCGCGTCCTGCTGATCACTTAGATTCCACCTACACCTGCCTAAAGAACCCAGAAAACCGCCAGAGGATTAGCAGAATGGAGTCTCCAGAGCCAAGCGCAGACGAGAGGCCCACGGAAGAGGGTAGGAAGGGCGGCGAGGCGGTGCGCGCTCCACGGACTGGAGGGAGGGAGCCGGGGCGGAGGGGCGGCTCCCCGGCCAAGCAGAGCCCCTGAGTCGGGCTGGCAAAAGCGGAGGGGCCAGACGGACTGTGTTCTGACAGCAAGCGCGACTTAGCGTCTGGGAGGTCATAAGTTAACAGCTCTGCTCAGAAAGCGGGAAGGCTGGAGGACAAAGGGAACGAGAGTTGCTGAGCCCCGGGACGACAGAGCTCAGTTTGTTGGGGAACAAAGGCGCTTGCCAGCGCCATCTCCCTCGCCCATCCCCCAGCCAAAATCCCAAAGGAAACCAGTTCCCGCCAGGGAACTTGCTCGCTCCACGCAAACACCCAACCCTGTGCTTCTGTGGAGCCACCCCTCCGGCAGCGGGTCTGACTCCCTCCCGCTGCCGCAGGGCCCCTCCTGAAGTGGATCACCGAAGGAGAAGCGAGCTAAGCCTGCCCCTCTTGCCCCCGTGCACCTTGCCTACCCACCCCAGCTAATATGCCAGATCCCCAGCACCACAAGCCTGGCAGTGTGCAAGTACCCAGACTGGCCACGCCACCCCACAGTGAATCCCGCCCCTAGGACAGGGGAAGAGAAGGCACACACCAGTCCGACTGTGGCCCCAACGGTGGGCTGGGGGCAGACATCAGGTCGGACTGCGGCCCCGCCCACCAACTCCAGTTATACACCACAGCACAGGGGAAGTGCCCTGCAGGTCCTCACCACTCCAGGGACTATCCAAAATGACCAAATGGAAGAATTCCCCTCAGGAGAATCTCCAGGAAATAACAACAGCTAATGAACTGATCAAAAAGGATTTAAATAATATAACAGAAAGTGAATTTAGAATAATAGTCATAAAATTAATCGCTGGGCTTGAAAACAGTATACAGGACAGCAGAGAATCTCTTGCCACAGAGATCAAGGGACTAAGGAACAGTCACGAGGAGCTGAAAAGCGCTTAAATGAAATGCAAAACAAAATGGAAACCACGACGGCTCGGATTGAAGAGGCAGAGGAGAGAATAGGTGAACTAGAAGATAAAGTTATAGAAAAACAGGAAGCTGAGAAAAAGAGAGATAAAAAAATCCAGGAGTATGAGGGGAAAATTAGAGAACTAAGTGATACACTAAAAAGAAATAATATACGCATAATTGGTATCCCAGAGGAGGAAGAGAGAGGGAAAGGTGCTGAAGGGGTACTTGAAGAAATTACAGCTGAGAACTTCCCTGAACTGGGGAAGGAAAAAGGCATTGAAATCCAAGAGGCACAGAGAACTCCCTTCAGACGTAACTTGAATCAATCTTCTGCACGACATATCACGGTGAAACTGGCAAAACACAAGGATAAAGAGAAAATTCTGAAAGCAGCAAGGGATAAACGTGCCCTCACATATAAAGGGAGACCTATAAGACTCGTGACTGATCTCTCTTTTGAAACTTGGCAGGCCAGAAAGGCTTGGCACGATATCTTCAGTGTGCTAAACAGAAAAAAATATGCAGCCGAGAACCCTTTATCCAGCAAGTCTGTCATTTAGAATAGAAGGAGAGATAAAGGTCTTCCCAAACAAACAAAAACTGAAGGAATTTGTCACCACGAAACCAGCCCTACAAGAGATCCTAAGGGGGATCCTGTGAGACAAAGTACCAGAGACATCGCTACAAGCATAAAACATACAGACATCACAATGACTCTAAACCCGTATCTTTCTATAATAACACTGAATGTAAATGGACTAAATGCACCAACCAAAAGACACAGGGTATCAGAATGGATAAAAAAACAAGACCCATAATTTGCTGTCTACAAGAGACTCATTTTAGATCTGAGGACACCTTTAGATTGAGAGTGAGGGGATGGAGAACTATTTATCATGCTACTGGAAGCCAAAAGAAAGCTGGAGTAGCCATACTTATATCAGACAAACTAGACTTTAAATTAAAGGCTGTAACAAGAGATGAAGAAGGGCATTATATAATAATTACAGGGTCTATCCACCAGGAAGAGCTAACAATTATAAATGTCTATGCGCCGAATACCAGAGCCCCCAAATATATAAAACAATTACTCATAAACATAAGCAACCTTATTGATAAGAATGTGGTCATTGCAGGGGACTTTAACACCCCACTTACAGAAATGGATAGATCATCTAGACTCACGGTCAATAAAGAAACAAGGGCCCTGAATGATACATTGGATCAGATGGACTTGACAGATATATTTAGAACTCTGCATCCCAAAGCAACAGAATATACTTTCTTCTCGAGTGCACATGGAACATTCTCCAAGACAGATCATATACTGGGTCACAAAACAGCCCTTCATAAGTTTACAAGAATTGAAATTATACCATGCACACTTTCAGACCACAATGCTATGAAGCTTGAAATCAACCACAGGAAAAAGTCTGGAAAACCTCCAAAAGCATGGAGGTTAAAGAACACCCTACTAACGAATGAGTGGGTCAACCAGGCAATTAGAGAAGAAATTAAAAAATATATGGAAACAAACGAAAATGAAAATACAACAATCCAAACGCTTTGGGATGCAGCGAGGGCAGTCCTGAAAGGAAAATACATCGCAATCCAGGCCTATCTCAAGAAACAAGAAAAATCCCAAATACAAAATCTAACAGCACACCTAAAGGAAACAGAAGCAGAACAGCAAAGGCAGCCTAAACCCAGCAGAAGAAGAGAAATAATAAAGATCAGAGCAGAAATAAACAATATAGAATCTAAAAAAACAGTAGAGCAGATCAACGAAACCAAGAGTTGGTTTTTTGAAAAAATAAACAAAATTGACAAACCTCTAGCCAGGCTTCTCAAAAAGAAAAGGGAGATGACCCAAATAGATAAAATCATGAATGAAAATGGAATTATTACAACCAATCCCTCAGAGATACAAACAATTATCAGGGAATACTATGAAAAATTATATGCCAACAAATTGGACAACCTGGAAGAAATGGACAAATTCCTAAACACCCACACTCTTCCAAAACTTAATCAGGAGGAAATAGAAAGCTTGAACAGACCCACAACCAGCAAAGAAACTGAATCGGTTATCAAAAATCTCCCAACAAAGAAGAGTCCAGGACCAGATGGCTTCCCAGGGGAGTTCTACCAGACGTTTAAAGCAGAGATAATACCTATCCTTCTCAAACTATTCCAAGAAATAGAAAGGGAAGGAAAACTTCCAGCCTCATTCTATGAAGTCAGTATTACTTTGATTCCTAAACCAGACAGAGACCCAGTAAAAAAAGAGAACTACAGGCCAATATCCCTGATGAATATGGATGCAAAAACTCTCAATAAGATACTAGCAAATCGAATTCAACAGCATATAAAAAGAATTATTCACCATGATCAAGTGGGATTCATTCCTGGGATGCAGGGCTGGTTCAACATTCGCAAATCAATCAACGTGATACATCACATTAATAAAAGAAATGATAAGAACCATATGATCCTGTCAATCGATGCAGAAAAGGCCTTTGACAAAATCCAGCACCCTTTCTTAATAAAAACCCTGGAGAAAGTCGGGATAGGAGGAACATACTTAAAGATCATAAAAGCCAGTTATGAAAAGCCCACAGCTAACATCATCCTCAATGGGGAAAAACTGAGAGCTTTTTCCCTGAGATCAGGAACACGACAGGGATGCCCACTCTCACCACTGTTGTTTAACATAGTGTTGGAAGTTCTAGCATCAGCAATCGGACAACAAAAGGAAATCAAAGGCATCAAAATTGGCAAAGATGAAGTCAAGCTTTCGCTTTTTGCAGATGACATGATATTATACATGGAAAATCCGATAGACTCCACCAAAAGTCTGCTAGAACTGATACATGAATTCAGCAAACTTGCAGGATACAAAATCAATGTACAGAAATCAGTTGCATTCTTATACACTAACAATGAAGCAACAGAAAGACAAATAAAGAAACTGATCCCATTCACAATTGCATCAAGAAGCATAAAATACCTAGGAATAAATCTAACCAAAGATGTAAAAGATCTGTATGCTGAAAACTATAGAAAGCTTATGAAGGTAATTGAAGAAGATACAAAGAAATGCAAAAACATTCAGTGCTCATGGATTGGAAAATAAATATTGTTAAAATGTCAATACTACCCAAAGCTATCTACACATTCAATGCAATCCCAATCAAAATTGCACCAGCATTCTTCTCGAAACTAGAACAAGCAATCCTAAAATTCATATGGAACCACAAAAGGCCCCGAATAGCCAAAGTAATTTTGAAGAAGACCAAAGCAGGAGGCATCACAATCCCAGACTTTAGCCTCTACTACAAAGCTGTCATCATCAAGACAGCATGGTATTGGCACAAAAACAGACACATAGACCAATGGAATAGAATAGAAACCCCAGAACTAGACCCACAAACGTATGGCCAGCTAATCTTTGACAAAGCAGGAAAGAATATCCAATGGAAAAAAGACAGTCTCTTTAACAAATGGTGCTGGGAGAACTGGACAACAACATGCAGAAGATTGAAACTAGACCACTTTCTCACACCATTCACAAAAATAAACTCAAAATGGATAAAGGACCTGAATGTGAGACAGGAAACCATCAAAACCCTAGAGGAGAAAGCAGGAAAAGACCTCTCTGACCTCAGCCGCAGCAATCTCTTACTCGGCACATCCCCAAAGGCAAGGGAATTAAAAGCAAAAGTGAATTACTGGAACCTTATGAAGATAAAAAGCTTCTGCACAGCAAAGGAAACAACCAACAAAACTGAAAGGCAACCAACGGAATGGGAAAAGATATTTGCAAATGACACATCGGACAAACGGCTAGTATCCAAAATCTATAAAGAGCTCACCAAACTCCACACCTGAAAAACAAATAACCCAGTGAAGAAATGGGCAGAAAACATGAATAGACACTTGCTAAAGAAGACATCTGGATGGCCAACAGGCACATGAAAAGATGCTCAACGTCGCTCCTCATCAGGGAAATATAAATCAAAACCACACTCAGATATCACCTCACGCCAGTCAGAGTGGCCAAAATGAACAAATCAGGAGACTAGAGATGCTGGAGAGGATGTGGAGAAACGGGAACCCTCTTGCACTGTTGGTGGGAATGTAAACTGGTGCAGCCACTCTGGAAGACAGTGTGGAGGTCCCTCAGAAAATTAAAAATAGACCTACCCTATGACCCAGCAATAGCACTGTTAGGAATTTACCCAAGGGATACAGGAGTACTGATGCATAGGGGCGCTTGTACCCCAATGTTTATAGCAGCACTCTCAACAATAGCCAAATTATGGAAAGAGCCTAAATGTCCATCAACTGATGAATGGATAAAGAAATTGTGGTTTATATACACAATGGAGTACTACGTGGCAATGAGAAAGAACGAAATATGGCCCTTTGTAGCAACGTGGATGGAACTGGAGAGTGTGACGCTAAGTGAAATAAGCCATACAGAGAAAGACAGACACCATATGGTTTCACTCTTATGTGGATCCTGAGAAACTTAACAGAAACCCAAGGGGGAGGGGAAGGAAAAAAAAAAAGAGGTTAGAGTGGGAGAGAACCGAAGCGTAAGACTCTTAAAAACTGAGAACAAACTGAGGGTTGATGGGGGGGGTGGGAGGGAGGGGAGGGTGGGTGATGGGTATTGAGGAGGGCACCTTTTGGGATGAGCACTGGGTGTTGTATGGAAACCAATTTGACAATAAATTTCATATATTGAAAAAATTTTAAAAAAAGAGAGAAAATATATTGCCATAACGTGATATTCCACTAATACATATAAGTGTTGTTAATTTTTAAGAAGTCTTTTTATTTTGTTTAAAGTCACAACCTACATTGACACTAACCTAGCATGTAAATAAATAAAGCAACAATTTCTGGAAATTTACGGAGAAACTCCTAGAAATACACACATACAGTATCCCACACACACAGTAAATATAACTATTTACTAAAAATAGATAAATCATCATTTTTCAAGTCATCAGAAAATATTTTAAAAATTCAACTATATAGTTTGAGATTTTTCATATGCTCATGAGATACTTCTGTAATTTAAAAAGTACTATATATATATATATATATATATATATATATATATATATGTATGTATTTATTGTACAGTAAGTCTGGCCTCAATTCCTAAGACCATGAGATCATGATCTGAGCTGAAATCAAGAGTCAGCTTAATCGACCGAGCCACCCAGGCACCCCCAGGTGACAATGTTTTGAATTATAACTTCAGAAGAGGGTCTTTCTGTGTGCTTTTGAGGTTAGCGCCTACATTTCTAATGTAAACTTTTTAATACCAACATTAGTTACTATTTTCATACAAGTATCACCATGCCTAGCCATAGACCTTGCCAGAGTTTAATTATTTCTGCTAAATTAGTTTGGTTTCCACAGAAATCTCAAACAGCTGACCCTTTAGAAAAGCTTGTGGGAGACACATTATTGCAGACCTTCAGGTGCATCCAGGGGGAGCCTAAAATATAAAAATCAGACCCTGTGGTAAGTTCTATTACAAACTTACAAGCTCTTTAAAGTGTGTGTTTAAAAGACAATGAATCCCCCTGAGTAACTTCATACTAACTCAAACCATTTCTCCGTAATGACATTTAAGATAAAAAAAAAAAAAAATCCGTACTTGCCTCTAACTTACTCTAATTTCCCTAAAGCATGTTCTTCTAAGAGCCAAGAAACTCATTTAGGTTGTTAATTAAATCTGTCCCCCAAAGATGAAACAAAGAACATGAAGTTACAATTCTAAATATACTCCTGACGTAATTGCCTAACACCTGCACTATTTTAACATTTGTGAAAGACCTATCTACATAGAATCAACTAAAAATACAAAAGACTACCATATTCTTACTCTGAACAAGCCTCCAGAATTAAACCTAAGACCCTTAGAGGAAACAGGACACACCAAAAAAAGAGAAGAAAACTGTATGATTTAAGAGTCAAATAAAATTATTCCATAGGACTTAAAAATTCAGACATATTCAAGAGGCTAAGAGATTATTTCCTATAAAGGGAAACATATGTTACATACAAATCTTTTCATTAAACCCCAAAGTCTCATCTATTTTCTGGTTATAAATATTCTACATAGGGAAAGAAAGCTTAAAGCCAATGAACTTGAAATTCAGTGTATGTGCATATAGACACCACGCATAATTTCCTGGGTGTATAACTTTTAAGCCGCCTGTAAAATGCCTTTTGTGAGTCTTGCTCTGTTTTACTTTTTTTAGTGTTAAGTGATACTGAGTTTCAGAGCAACAGTTTCATGCCTGGGTTTATACTCTAACAGGATTTCTTATTTTCTGTGGCCACACACGGTTAGAGGAAATTAAATTTGGCCCTAAGAGTCCACACATGAAGCACTAGGTGCTCTATTTGCCTCTCAAATAAACTGTACCACCAAAACTTTAATCATCTCTCGATTCCTCTGTCTCAGGAGACTGGGTCCCTTAATACATTATGTATGTGGTAGAGGGAAAAGGCTCACAGGATTTGAAATCAAGCAGCTCCACCATTTAGCAATAGCTCCATGATTTAAGACTCCTAATGATATCAAATGATACCTCGTCTGCATTAAAGGGGAGTTAAGATTTCTTCCCTGTTTACCCTACAGGTCTGTTACAGAAGAAGATATGAGAAAATCAATGTTCAACACTCAACGAGCACAGGACCTCTGTTAGGCACTGGGGAAGCAGTGATGAGTAAGACATGACCCTACCTTCTAAGTTTGTAAAGAGATTCCCAAACTACAAAGAGCATTACACATGAAGGGCATCATCATGGACCATTTGCCTCCAGGACAAGGGAAATGCCCCTGCCTTCACAACAATCCGAATTTGACTCACACTTTGGATCACTTGCTCTGAAAGGCTTTTCTCCAGAACTCCCGGGGCTCACTGCCTCATCCCCACCCTACCAGTCTCCTCATCCCCACCCCCAGCCCCACCCCATCAGGTCTCCACTTGGACAAGCCCCTTCTCAGCAAAGCCATCCCTGACACTCAATTATTTTGTTAATTTTGAATTTAATAATTTTATATAAGTTCTCGACATAAGCTTAATAATTTATTCATTTAAAAAAATTTTTTTAATATTTATTTATTTGAGTGAGAGAGAGAGAGAGAACAAGAGCAGGGGAGGAGGAGAGGGAGACACAGAATCTGAAGCAGGCTCCAGGCTCCAAGCTGTCAGCACACAGCCTAATGCGGGGCTTGAACTCACAGACCGTGAGATCATGACCTGAGCCAAAGTTGGACGCTTAACCGACTAAGCCACCCAGGCACCCCGCAAGCTTAATAATTTAAATAATTACTTTGTTAATTATTTTTGTATCTGTAGATTTAGGGTTTCGGGTCTATGTTTTCAATGAGATTATTTTTTTTAATGTTTATTTATTCTTTGAGAGAGAAACCGAACATGAGCAAGAGAGGGATGGGGGGGCAGGGGCAGGGGGTGGGGAGAGAATCCCAAGCAGACTCCAAGCTGTCAGCACAGAGCCCGACATGGGGCACAAACCCATAAACCTCGAGATCATGACCGGAACTAAAGTGGGAGGCTTAACAGACTGAGCCACCCAGACGCCCCACAGGTCTATGTTTTCACAATGGAATCCTATTGTTTGAATTTAGTACATGTGTAAGATGTTGTAATTTTTATTTTTTTAACTTTTTATTGTGGATATTTTCAAATAAATACAGAGAGAAAAGGTTAATGAACGCCTACATACTTGTTACCCTGCTTCAACACTCAATACCTATCTTCCTTGTTCCACCGAGATCTTCCTGATGCCCCATGCCCAATTCTGGATTATTTTAAAGCAAATCTCAAGTATTTTTTTCCATCATAATACCTCAGTATACTTCATCATAATATGTCTGTATACATGTCCAAATGATAAAGGCTCTTTTTTTTTTTTTTCAACAAAATCTCAATTACATCATCACACCTAAACCTGACATTTTATTTAAAATTACAAATCCACCAGGGGTGCCTCGGTGGCTCAGTCAGTTAAGCATCCAACTCTTGGTTTTGTCCCAGGTCATGATCTCATGGTGTGAGAAGTCATGAGATAGAGCCCTGCGTCAGGCTCTGTGCTGACAGTGTAGAGCCTACCTGGGCTCCTCTCTCTCCCTCTCTCTCTGACCCCTTCCCTGCTCACGCTCTCTCTCAAATAAACATTTAAAAATAAATAAAATAAAACAAAATGTCCCCCAGCACTTTCTCTTTCCCTATTTATTCTCTATTACTTTCATTGCTATCTGACTTACTATATCTTTCACCTATTTATTCATTGCCTATCTCATCCACTAGAACGTAAGCACCCTGAAAGCAGGTATTTTTGTCCATTTTGTTCCCTACTATATTCCTAGTATCTAGAATTGTCCTAAACATCAAAGGCACTGAATCATTTGTTTCTGAGTAAAAGAATCCATTGAAGTCATAAGAACAGACTGGATTCATATGATGAGCTTAGGGCAAAACCCTATCCTGGCCTTAAATGTCAGCTTAGCCTTTGATTAGAGAAAATTTGTTCTTTCCAAGAAAACTTGAAGTTCTGTATTCCTATATAATTGCTCAAGGGTGTACTCAAGTGACAAGACGGAATTTGTTAAAGGAAACAAAAAGGGACCTAAAAATTATTACCACCTTTACAGAAAGCAATTTTACTTCTGTCCCAAAGTTCTTAGTCCTGGAAAACACTGAGGAGCAGAACCTTGTTTCTGCAACCTAAATCTGTATTTCCTATTTATTAATAGCCTAGGAACAGGCAGGCACACACTTACAGTGAAGTCTCCAGGTTCTATTCTGAATTAACATAATAATAGCTAACATCTGTAGACCACTTATTATGCACTAGGCACCTTCTAAGTGTTTTACCCACATTAATTCATTTTATCATAATGACTCTACAATGTAAGTACAATTATTACCCCATTTACAGATGAGGTTGAACGAGACATGCAGTAAGAACTCTACAAAGCAGAGCAGAACACGGTCAACATCCCCCAGGTGGGAAGTGCGAGCTCAGAACCTCAGCCCAGGAGGTTGTGGTGCAGAGCCTGCACTCTGAACCCCTGTGCTATCCCAAAATATCACACATCAGTGCCTGTCATGCTGCATTCTCCACGAGGAATCCAGTAGTGCAACAGCTAGGAGCAAAATCATAAGAATCAATCTGACATGGATTAGTATCTGAGCTCTGGTTATATGACCCTTAGTAAATTAACCTGAGATTCAGTTTCTTCATTTCTAAAATAGGAATTGCAACAAAACATGCCTCACATAATTAATGAAACAGTTAAATGACAGAATCTATGTAAAGTATTCGGTACAATTTCAGGCATTTTGTCGATGTCAATGCTGCAGAGTGATTAAGAGCAATCTGTGGAGTCAGACTGCCTGGGTTGGAACCCCAGTAATGCCATTCACTCTGCAATCTAGGGTAAGTTTTTAACCCTCTCTGTACCTCTATTTCCTCATCTATAAAATGAGGAAAATGCTAGTACCTACCTCACAGAGTTTTGACAGTTAAGAGCATTATTCTGTATAATGGGCTTCCTACAGCACCCAACATATTATACATTCTCAGTAAATGTTCACTATTGTTTCATTGTAGCTATCTGTTATTCCTCCCTCTTCCCAACATATCTCCAAGCCAGCTTTCCATCTCCCAAACCCCCAGATGTTTATTATACACTTAACAGAAAATTAAAAGTAACATTTCTGCAGAGATTCCTCAAAATAACAATTGTAAAACTTCAAAGAAAGGTGCCAGCTGATCATGTCCAAAATTTACAAATGCAAAGTCTCAGACCTGGTTTCCCACAAGGAAGAGAGCCAGCATTAAACATGTGTCGGGCCTCTAGAGAGAGTGAAGCTATCCCATCACAGAAAGCCCTTACCCTCTAATGGGGTCAAACCGGCATCTAGAGAGTGGGGGAGGATGGAGAATAACAGAAGAACCTGACCTTGCTTCCCCTTCAGACACCACTGGCTCTCTCCCACTTGCTTCAGACGAGGCTATAGTGAAGAAAGGAGCTCATAGGAGACCCTGGCTATAGGGTGGATGAAGAAGAGTTGTACTGAATGAAGACTGATGGGGTATTTTACCCCACTAAATAAATTACACAGGCTCAGTGGGAGACAAAAATAAATTGTGATTTGTTGACATCTTAACATATATTGCTCATGCAACATACAAGCTATTTTCAGGTAGCAGTTGCCTCCTATGTCTCAACCCCCTCCTGCTTCCAGTTTAGGAACGCCCTAGTGACACCCACCCTATCTCCACGCGCTCAACCTCCCATCTCCAACTAACCCCAGCGGATCTTAGACTCACTTAGGCCCCATCCACCATAAAGCTCTAGCCACTTGGGGTGCCTGGGTTGCTCAATTAAGTGTGTGACTTTGGCTCAGGTCATGATCTCACGGTTCATGAGTTCGAACCCCCATCCCCCCTACCCCGCCCCCAAACTTGGGCTCTGTGCTAACAGCTCAGAGCCTGGAGCCTGCTTCGGATTCTGTGTCTCCATCTCTCTCTGCCCCTCGCCTGCTCGCTCGCTCCCTCTCTCTCCCTCTCTCTCTCAAAAATAAACATTAAAAAAAAATTTTAAAAGAAGCTCTAGCCATCCAAACCTCCCTACTGGTCCAGCACAGGTCATGTGCACACACTCCACTGTCTTTTGTGTACATCCATCCCTCTGCTTGTGATGTCCCTCCCCCTCTTCTGCACGTGGTGAACAACAGCAATGGCATCCACCCTACTAGACACTTTCCCAATCTTCTTTAGATACATTCACCCCTGCCTGCCAGGGACACACTGTATGTGCCCCCATTATATACTTTTTATACTGGACTGAACTGAAGGATCCATCATGACAGGATCATCTTCATCTAGGTAGGCTCATTAACTGGCACTGAAGAGACTCAGTCTGTGTTTACTGAACTCAAACAAGGCATTTTGTTTTACTCATAAAGCTTATACGGTTCTTCTCATAATCTTGCCAGTCAATCCTCTACCTTTAAATTTTCAAAGGATATAGATCAAATATTTCCAAGTACAATATCCTGACAATTGATTTCTAGATGAAACACAAAATCTCCTAAAAATGAAGGCCTTTGTGCAAGAGACAGGTAACAGTGAAGAGTTCCAGTTCAGAAGACTATACAATCCATCTGTTTTCTCATGGCTGGGGAGGAGCTCTACCAATGAAGAGCACCTGCCAGCAAGAGTCTGACACGACGCTCCTGTCCATTTGGAAGGCAGCACATGCCTCTCCTTCCTCTCAGAGCTTTGTCCAGATGCAACAAAGCAGATTGCTTTAGATTCAGAAAATTTTCTCTGGCTTGTGCTGGGGCTCGCTGCACAGACTTCCCTTTCATCTACCTTCAGAGCATTTTCTTGTCTGGCCTTAAAAATCCCTGGAGATACTTCATAAGACTCAACAGACACAGGCAAGGTCAGCACATTCCAACCTGATTGAAGGAAGAGAACAGATGATATGCACATTTTTCAAGGCCACATGTACCTTTTCTCTGCTTAAGGGGCTACCAACAAGGAAAAGTTGGGGCTTTACTGAAAGTGGAGGCTTCCATACATCCTACTAATAGTCAACTGATTAACCCCTACTTTGAATGGAACTCAAGACACTGCTAGCTGCATGCTATTTAGACTGATTTTGTCATTGTAGGCAAAAATCATATTCCACTAAGGACGGTTGTATTGGAGAAACAAATATCATTTCAAGGGAATATTCAATATAACTAAGCAATGTCTATATCCTTAGCATGCCTTACAACATTTTTACATTTTCATTCTGGTTCTATTAATTTCATAGGAGGGAAATTCCCTCTGGTGCTGAGAGTTAAGCAACTAAATTCACTCCTTTCCCATGTCTACTATCTTATTATGCCAGTGGTATCTGATCGGGCATTGACTGCACTATAGACAGAAACTTGGGGTTGAGAGGTGACAGGAAGCCAGAAGGTGGAGGAAGGGGATTGCACAGCTACAGATATTGCTGGTTGGTTGTTTCGTGGTAAAGACTCAGTGAATCATTTCTGAATCTATGTTCTACCTGCAGACTGAACAAGATGGTGGTGAGTGATGTTAATTATTACAGAATACTAAAGCCCAGGAGATTTATTATTGTCAGATACATCAAAATACTGCCTGAATAACTATAAACATAAGCTGGAAGAAAATTAATACTACGTCATTTGCTGACCCACATACCACCCCGAAGGCCCTGTGCTAGGGCTTTGGACACTGACAGTCATTTCTGAGCCCCTGATTAAGTAGGCAAACTTACCAGAAGTTGCAACATGACTGAATAACATGGCCCCTTCTTCTAGTTATCAAAAACAGCAGCACTATAGTCTCCTGGTTTAATCCAGTATTCAGAGATGTTCATTTTTTCTCTGCACTTCCCATGACTCCACAGGGTTGCAGGAAGAAGGGAGAAAATAGACTTCTGTGTTGACAAAGTTACCTGGTTTTCTACTCTAGTGAGAACACAGTTTCCACAGAGCACCCTCATGCTGGTAAAAAGGAATAAGTATGAGGGTGTTATCCAGATGGTCCATTTGAGAACAAGCAGTGACACATCACTATTTAAGGCATGCTTGTGACTCATCACACAAAGCCCTCCGTCCTTCTCCCTCCAGAAAAGTTCACCACAAATGCCCTAACTACATCTCCCATGAAAGCTCCGGCACCCAGAAGTACAAAAAGTAAACTGAACCTAGGACTCCGATTTCCTTTTTTCCCCAAAGGTACAAAGTATATCGTGAGAGCTATGAATTCAGTAGAATGGGGGTGCACATCAGCTTTGCTTCACCTCTAGAGCAAATTCTCGGCAAGGTGATTTCTATTACAAATTCCAGGGGGTAGCTAACTTCTTAAGGAGTTTTTCTGAGCCATTTCTCTTGCTCCCAGCTACTTTCTCCCTTACTCTTAATAATCTCTCATTACCCCTGCATAACTGTGGCCACTTCAGTACATGCTACAAACTCACCATAGCACCAAATAACACATAAACTAATCCCCATCTCCAGGACAAAGCACCCTTCTCCCTTCGCTTAGGGAATCCCCTTCCAGAGCAGATGCCTCCCATGATGGCTGGCATAGGCAAGGACAATTGCCTTATAAGATGTTTTCAATGTTAATTAATGTGATTTTAATCATCTGTCTTCACAGATCACTAGGCATTGATCTGTATAATTTAGAATTTTATTTACTATAAGGCTTTCTGGGAGAGTGAGCACATTTTATGCAATGACTGAATAGAATTCCAATCCATTAGCTTTAGACTAAATCCAGTTGGGAAGCCAGGTGAGAAAACACAGAGGCAGAGACTTTGGAAATAACTTTTCAGCAAGAAGGCCTATTTCTTCTCCCTTCACCTCCCAGTAGTTAAATATGGAGAACAGAAGTGGCAAGCAGGCAGGCAGGCAGGAAGAAAGGGAGGAAGGGAAGAAGGAAAGAGAGAGGGAGGGAGGAAAGAGAGAGGAAGGGGGGAAGAAGGGGTATAAACACAAAAAGCAGAGAAATAACAGAAAAGGAAAGAGAGAAGCTCTATACTATTGAGGGAGAGGGAAGAACTCCGTGGTCGTAGAACACCTCTTGGCTACTGAAGGCTTGGTTGGCAGGAGTAGATGGTAAGAAGACTCCTTATGGAACGTAAGAAATGGTCTCTGGAGCTACCCACCTTGGCATGACTTGCTCAACTGTGTGAATCTGTGATGTGGGTAACAAATGCTAGTGAGATGCTCTGACTCTCTGAATCAGCTGCCACTGCCTCAGCTCCAGGTAAGGTAAGGACACCTAGTTGCCACTGCTGCACTGTGAGAGTCCCTTTTGACAGGTGCATACTATTTACTGCTCCAGTTAATGGTTCTCTAGGCAGTTTCTCAGCATCCTAATTATTCTTCCACGTCTGGACATTTCTAACAAAAGCCCTTCCCCTTAACCTTCATTTTAAATGTTTGCAAATGTCCGATTATATTACTTATACACATTCTATTTCTAGAAATATCTTCCTGCTTCATAATCTTAATACACAGTGGTCAGTATTACGAGGTCCCTTCAAAACAAAGATAAGGTCATTACATGGTTTAGTGAATAGGAGAGAGAAGACTGCAAAAAGTACCCTTCTTCATTATATTACAAAAAAGTCCCCTATATTGAAGATCTTGCAATAAATACTTTTATGTTCTTAAAGGCAGAAACATTACGTTTCTCCTTGAGAAACTGAATTTCTTTTATCTAATAGACACTGTGGTGTATGATCAAGTTTCCTTCTTTGCATTTTGATTTGATAAAAATCATAAAGACTCAAGAGAATAAGACAAGTCACAGATGGGGAGAAAATATTTGCAAAAGACATACCTGATAAAAGACTGTTATCCAAAATATACAAAGAACTCTTTAATTCAGGTGAGCACGAGCCCCACCACGGATGAGCCCCACTTCTCTCTCTCTCTCTCTGCCCCTCCTGAGTTTCTCTCTCTGCCCCTCACTCACTTGTGCCCTCTCAAAAAACAAACAAACAAACAAAAAGAACTCTTTAAACTCAACAATAAGTAAATGAACAACTAAATTTAAAACTGGGCAGGAGACCTGAACCGACAACTCACCAAAGAAGATATACAAATGGCAAATAAGCATGTCAAAAATACTCAAAATCACGTATCACTAGGAAATTGAAAATTAAAACAAGACCCTACCACACAACAATTAGAATGGTTAACATCTGAAACACTGACAACACCAAACGCTGATAAGGAGGCGGACAGAGCGTCAAGAATTCTCATTCATTGCTGGTGGGAATACAGAATCATACAGCTACTTTGAGTCAGTTTGGCAGTTTCCTACAAAAGTAAATATACACTCACCATATGACCTAGCAATCATGTTCCTATCATGTTCCTTGATATTTGCTCAGAGGAGCTGAAAACTTATGCCTACCCAAACCTGTACCCTGATGTTTATAGCAGCTTAATTCAGAACTGCCAAAACTTGGAAGCAACCAAGATGTTCTTCAGCAGGTGGATGATAAACAAACGTGGTACATCCAGACGATTGTATGTTATTGAGCAAAAACAAAACAAAAACAAAAAAACAAACAAAAAACCAAGCTAACAAGCAATGAAAAGACATGGAGGAACCTTAAGTGCCTCTGTCACTAAGGGAAAGAAGCCAATCTGAAAAGCCACATACTGTATGATGACATTCTGAAAAAGGCAAAATTGTGAACATAATAAAAAGATCAATGGTTGCCAGAGATTAGGGGAGAAGGGACGGTCAATAAAATTAAAATCATTTAAACTAATTTATTTATTTACTGAAAAAAATTTATTTTAGTTTCATCAACAGACATTCTCTTTATCATGAGAAGTAAAACATATCAGAAATCCTAAATTATACAGCAAATAAAGCCCTTCCCTAGCTTTCTAAGTGTTCTAATCATATTGACCTAGCTCATCTTACCATATCCTGTGTAGTGACCACCTCTCCTGAATGTGGGACCATAAGGTGATGTGATAATCAGATCTTCCTACCTCAACTTTCTGAAACAAGTGAAGATTTCACTTCCTCCTTGACTGACTGTACTGTTCATTCACTGACCCAGGTTGTTGAGGAAGTGCCCTCCATGACGGTCCATTCTGCCCATTACCCTGGGACCACACATTCCACAAGGCTCTGGCCACAAACATGTCCACTGCCTGTTTACTCTGACCTGGCTACACTGGGTTTTTATATAATTCTGATATAATTTCAAACTTACAAAAAGTTGCAAGAAATTCTCCATGACTTTCAATCACATTCCATAATTACTATCATTTGCTTCTTCATCTCTCTCTATATATGTGTGTATGTGTGCATTTCATGTATCATTTGAGAATAAGCTGAGACATCATGCCCCTTTACTCCTAAATATTTCACAGTATTATTTCCTGGTAACAAAAATTTTGTCTTTCATAACTTCAGTACAATTATCAAAATCAGGATTTTAACACTGACTCAACATTAGTACACTGTACATATTTGAGAGACAGAGAACATGCACCTGGTCCAGAGGCCATGATCACAAATTGCTATTAGCTGTTATGACTCTTTAGTATTCTTTAACCATAACAGTTCTATAATCCCTCTTTGTCCTTCCTGACCTTCATATTTTTGAAGAAGATAAGCCAAATATTACATAGAATGTGTCTCAATTAGAGTTTGTCTGATGCTGGGTAATCATGATGTTTCTTCATAATTGGATTTGGGGTATGAATTTTTAAAGAAATACAACAGAATTGATGTTGGTTCTCCTCAGGGCATCACATCAGGAGACACAGGATACTATTTGTCCAATATTGGTAAGGTTAACTTTGATCCTATGTTTCTCCACCATAAGATTATCACTTTGCCCTTTGTAATTAGAAATTTTTAAAAACATACTTTGAGGGGCACCTGGGTGGCTCAGTCGGTTAAGTATCTAACTCGTGATTTCAGCTCAGGTCATGGTCTCACCGTTCATGAGTTCGAGCCCTGTGTCAAGCTCTGCACAGACAGCATGGAGCCTGCTTGGGATTCTCTCTCTCCCTCTCTCTCTGCCCCTCCTCCATGCTTGCTCTTTTTCTCTCTCTCAAAAAATATTTTTTAAAAAATAAAAATAAAAACATATTTAAGAGTATGTAAATAACCAATGCCTCATCAAACTTCCATCATTAGTTTTAACATGCATTGATGATTTTTGCCTTACCCAATTATTACAATGACGGTTACCATCCTCCTTCATTTATTAGTTGGAAAACTATTATAAGGAAAACTTTTTCCTTCTTACCCATTTATTTATATCAATATCACTCACAGAATTTTATCTTATTTAATGAATTATACCTGTTATTAGCAGTATTTATTTTAATGCTAAGATTGTCCCCAGTTTGACTAATAGGAGTCATTCAAGCTGGACTCCATTTCTTTCTGACATGTTTCCATCATTGTTTTAGCACTTCCTTACTTACAGGCACAGAATATTCTAAGCATGAACAACCCAGAAGAACTGGATAAATTCTAAGAAATATAAAACCTGCCGAGACTGAATCATAAAGAAATAGAAAATCCGAACAGAACAACTGTTAGTAAAGAGATTCAATCAGTAATCAAAAACCTCCCCAAAAAACAAAAGTCCAGGACCAGATGGCTTCACTGGTAAATTCTATCAAACACTTAAAAGAATTAATACCAATTCTTCTCAAACTCTTACAAAAAACAGAGGAAGAGGGAACACTTCCAAACTCATTTTATGAAGCCAGCATTACCCTAAAAGCAAAATCAGGCAAAAACACAAGATAATTACAGGACAATATCCACAATGAACATAGATGCAAAAATCCTCAACAACATATTAGCAAACCAAATTCAACAATACATTAAAAGAATCATACATCATCATCAAGTGGGATTTATTCCAGGGATGCAAAGATAGTATCTGCAAATCAATCAGTATGATACAACACACTAACAAAATGAAATATAAAAATCATATGATCATCTCAAAATACACAGAAGAAGCATTTGAGAAAATTCAATATCCATTTATGATAAAAACTCACAACAAAGTAGGTACAGAGAGAATGCATCTCATGATAATAAAGACCATACATGACAAGCCCACAGCTAACAACATACTCAATGGCTAAAAGCTGAAACTTTTCCCTCTAAGATCAGGAACAAGACAAGAATGTCTATTCTCATCACTTTTATTAAAAAAGTATTAGAAATCATAGCAAGAGCGATTACTCAAGAAAACAAAAGACATCGAAATCAGAAAAGGTATAAAACTCATTATTTGCAGAAAACCCTAAAGACTCCACCAAAAAGCTGTTAGAACTAATAAATCCACTAAAGTTGCAAGATATGAAATCAGTATGTGAAAATCTTTTGCTTTCTATACACTAATAATGAACTATCAAAAAGAGAAATTAAGAAAACAATCCTGGGGTACCTGGGTGGGTCAGTCGGTTGAGCGTCCGACTGCGGCTCAGGTCATGATCTTGCAGTCCAGGAGTTCTAGCCCCGTGTCGGGCTCTGTGCTGCTTTGGATTCTGTGTCCCCCCCCCCAACTCCGCCCCCACCTCTCTGCCCCTCCCCCCACTCATGCTCTGTTTGCTCTGTCTCTCAAAAATAAATAAATGTTAAAAAAAAATTTTTTAAAGAAGAAAGAAAACAATCCTATTTACAATCACATCAAAAAAGTAAAATATCTGGGGTGCCTGGGTGGCTCAGTCAGTTAAGTGCCCAACTTAACCTCAGGTCACAATCTCATGGTATGTGGGTTTGAGCCCTGCATCAGGCTCTGCACTGACAGCTCGGGGCCTGGAGCCCTCTTCAGATTCTGTGTCTCCCTCTCTCTCTCTCTCTACCCCTCCCCAACTTGTGTACGCTCTCTGCCTCTCTCTCTCTCAAAAATAAATGGGTAAACATTTAAAAAAAAAAAAAAAAAAGAATAAAATACCTAGAGATAAATTTAACCAAGAAGGTGAAAAACCTGTATGCTGAAAGCTCTAAAACTTTGATGAAAAAAACTGAAGACACAAATAAGTAGATATTCCATATTTATGGAATTAGTATTGTACTATTAATATTAGTTAATTAGTATTGCACCAATTAGTTCAATTAGTATGGACACACTATTCAAAGAAATGTACAGATTCAACACAATCCCTATCAAAATTCTAATGGCATTTTGCACAGAAATAGAATAAACAATCCTAAAATTTGTATAGAACCACAAAAGGCCCCAATAGTCAAAGCAATCTTGAGAAAGAAGAACAAAGCTAGAGGCATCACACTTCCTGATTTCAAACTATATTACAAACCTATAGAATTCAAACTTCTATGGTACTGGTATAAAAACAGACACATCGATTAAAAGAACAAAATAGCCCAGGAATAAACTCACATATATATGGTCAATTAATTTATGTCAAAAGAGCCAAGAATATACAATGAGGAAAAGATAGTCTAACCAATAAATGGTGCTCAAAAAACTGGACAACCACATGCAAAAGAATGCAACTGGACCACCACCTTATACCCTACACAAAAATTAACTCAAACAGATTAAAGACTTAAACATAAGACTGGAATTCCATATAACTCCTAGAAGAAAACATAGTAAGCTCCTTGACATCAATCTCAGCAATGATTTTTTTTGGAACTGACATTAAATGCAAAGGCTACAGAAGCAAAAATAAATAAGTGAGATGACGTCCAACTAAAAGGCTTCTGTACAACAAAGGAAACCATCAAAAAAATGAAATGGCAACCTACCAAATGGCAGAAATTATTTGCAAATCATATATCTGATAAGGAGTTAATATACCAAATATATAAAGAACTCATATAACTCAACACCAAAATAACAAACCAATTAACAAATGGGCAGAGGGCCTACACAGACATTTTCCCGAAGATATACAGATGGCCAACAGGTACATGAAAAGGTGTTCAATGTCACTCATCATCAGGGAAATGCAAATCAAAACCATATTGAGATAGCAATGGACACCTCCTAGAATGGCTATTATCAAAAAGATAAATAACAAATTTTGGTGAGGATGTGCAACTCTCGCACACTGTTGGTGAGAATGTAAATTGGTGCAGCCACTGTGGAAAACAGTGTGGAGGTTCCTCAAAACATTAAAAACAGAACTACCACACAATCCAGAAGTTCCACTTCTGGGCACTTATCATAAGGAAACAGAAACTCTAACTCTAAAAAGATATCTGCACCTCCATGTTCACAGCAGCACTATTTACAGTAGCCAAGATACAGAAACAACCTAAGTGTCCAGTGATGGACGAATGGATTTTAAAAAACATGGTGTATTTATACAACAAAATATTATTCAGCCATAAAAAAAAGAAGGAAATCTTGCCATTTGCAACAGCATGGATGGACTTTAAGAGCATTATGCTAAGTGAAAGAAGTCAAAGAAAGACAAATATTGTATGCTCTCACTTATATGTGGAATCTTTAAAAACAAAAAAAAAGTGAACTCACAGATTGGTGGTGGCCAGAGGCAAAGAGAGGTTGAAGATGGGAAAAACAGATGAAGGGAGTCAAGATACAACCTTCCAGTTATAAAATTAAGTCCCGGAGTGGGGCGCCTGGGTGGCGCAGTCGGTTAAGCGTCCGACTTCAGCCAGGTCACCATCTCGCGGTCTGTGAGTTCGAGCCCCGCGTCAGGCTCTGGGCTGATGGCTCGGATGCTGGAGCCTGTTTCCGATTCTGTGTCTCCCTCTCTCTCTGCCCCTCCCCTGTTCATGCTCTGTCTCTCTCTGTCCCAAAAATAAATAAAAACGTTGAAAAAAAAATTAAAAAAAAAAAAATTAAGTCCCGGAGATGTAATATACAGCACAGTGACTATAGCTAATTATACTATATTGTATAATGAAAGTTGCTAAGAGGGGCACCTGGGTGGCTCACTAGGTTAAGCATCTGACTCTTGATTTAGACTCAGGTCATAATCTCACGGTTTGTGAGATCAAGCCCTGTGTGGGGCTCTGTGCTGTCAGCTAGGGATTCACTCTCTCCCTCTCTCCATGTGCTCATGCGTGTGCACTCTCTCTCAAAATAAACAAACCTTTTTTTTTAAAGTTGCTAAGGAAGGAAATCTTAAAAGCTCTCATCAGAAGAAAAAGAAATTGGTAATTGTGCAATGATGGATGATATTAACTAGACTTATTGTGGTGATCATTTCACAACACATACAACTGTCAGATTATTATGTTGTACACCTCATATATAATGCTATATATCAATTATATCTCAATAAAAAACAGAAATCTAAAAAAATATTTTAAATAAAAATATGAGTTGTTTTGTTAAAGAAAAATAATTTTCTCAAAGGAAGGAATACCGGATTTAAAGTGTTGCCTTATGTATTGGGCCAGTTTCAATTCTAAACATCAAGCACAAACACCTTTGTGCTTCTTCTCATTTCACTATCTGCCCAAGTTTAAACTAGGCCTAAGATTTTTCCATTCTTTGTCAGATTCCTGAGGATGTAAAAAGTCACTTTTAGATATTAAGTAGAGCAAATTTTACATAAAGTGGTATTGCTTTTATCTTTACTCCCTTTTTGCTGAATACCTGTAACAGAGTTTAATTCTTTGGCACTTAGGACCACACTTCATGTTCTATAACTAAAGGACGTACTATATTTGTAAACTAACTGGGGCATGGCATTCAATCCAGATTTGCAGCAAATCTTCACCCATATTGCAAACCAGATGGAGAATTTAACTATTTTACAGCAACTAGCAGCTGTCTTCTTTTGGTGTTTATATGCCTAGAGTCAAAATCCATAGCCTGCTGTACGTCCCTAGTGAAGTAAGGGGCTTAGAAATGAGATTTTTATAAGTTTTCCTCTGTGTCCCTTCTAAAATATTTTTAAAACATTAACCAGCTTGATAGTACCCAAATAAGCAAACAGAAGGGAATCCCTTCCAAATGCAGCCTTAAGTCTATGCAGGAAGTACCTTCCTTTTACCACGTGGTGTATTTATAAATGTTTTTCTATATAACCTGTACAAAGATCGGAAATAAAGATCATTGAACTGCCCTCCTATATAACTTACTGCTCAATAGAAGGTCATCATAAAATATTTGTCAACTAACTCTTACTGGCCAGAAAGACCTACATATGGTTCATCACTTTCTGGTATACACTAAATCACAGCCTTAAAGAGAAATAGGTAGGGAAGTTCAATTCAATGCTCTCATTACCCGAGACAAATGGTAAAACAGATGGTAGAATATAAAGCAATTCCAGCTCTTTATCACTTTGGTTCTTCCCGATTTAAACATTTAGACCACAATGATTTTGAAATATATCCATGAAAAAGCAGGAAAAAGAGAAAAGGCATGCAAATTTTCCTGGAATGCAAACCCCCGTCATGGAGATGGAATTCATCTGGGCCTCAATAAAATGAGAGTGTGGAGACTGATCTTTTAATACAAAATTAACATAGGACCCAAAGATCGCTGGTGCTTTCTGGTATTCAAATGGAAACTCTTTTAGCAAGTAAGGTATTCTTTTTAAGGCTGAGTGAACCCTCGGCTGGATGGCAATCTTGAATTCATGTCATATACTTGACCAATTTTTTTTAATGCTCATTTTGATAGTAACAGCCAAGAGCAGCTGTAGATTAAACAGACTGTGAAACCCTCAGATTCGATTTCACTGTGAAATTTCACTGTGAAATGTAGTCAGAGATCCATCTGCAGAAAGACATTAACCAGTATGACTCCAATCTCAGCCTAAAGACTCAACAAGGGTAGAAAAAAGGACAATGGAGGGGAAGGACAGAAGGAGCGGGGTGAAGGCAGGGAAGCAAAGCAACACTTGAATCTTGGGTGCTCTAAATCATTACGGTGAATGAGCCTGATAACACGCTCATGGGAAGAACAGAAGCAAAATATAAATAAAAACTGTACCAGGCTGGCATTCCTACACAGTTCCCGCTGCAACATAATTAGCGTGGTGGTAAATTATTTCTCTCTTTAAGCAAGAGCAACATCAAGTGATTACAAAAGTGAACAGATATCAAATAAAATGGAAAATCACGCCACAGTCTTACGGACCTGAGAAGTCCAACATATTAGCAATGGCAAATTTAAGCCCTACGACCCAATACTATTGGTCCCAAGGGGCTCCTGTGCAGTGGTTTCAATCCATGAAGAACAGCATTCCCTCAAAACACTACAGTGGACAAGAATGTTTAGCCTTTCTGACACCATGCTGCCCAATCCTACTGTCTCAGAAGGGATTAGAGATCCTGAGATAAACAAATCTGTAGGCAGTTGGAATGCTCTCCCTAGAGAGTTCCAGAAGAATTCAGAAATCAGAATATCCTGAAGGAAACTAAGGTTCCATTTTTATTACACACTTAGGGACAAACTAAGATGAATTATGGAATAGGAAAAGCTTATATTCTGGGCCCTGATGCTCATGTTTCCTTTTAACAAAGCAAAACAGAGAGGCTCTTGGGTATGGAACAAAGTGCTGTATTTTGAGGCAGATACACTTAACTCTGCCACTTCATTTGCAGAGTTCTTTAATCCCCTCACTATGTTACTAAGTTATAATTCAAGAAAAGACATAAACTTCACTTATTCCGACCCTGACCTCTAACCAGTGCCATAATAGACAATGAAGTCCAAGAGATCATCTTGCATTAGCTGTGGAGTTTGGGATGGGTGCACATGTGCATGTCTGCAACAAAGACATGTTTTTCAACAGAGCAAGGGAGCAATTATATGGCAATATAGAAACAGATGTGAAAAGCAAACAATATATTCTATAGTAAAATTTTAGAAAATTTGGAGCTTGCATAAGATGTGTTTAGGAAGGGCAAAGCCAAGGGCTCCAAGCTAGAAGGTGAGGTATCTTCCATCCCAGAGAACCTTACCTGTCCCTACTGCCTAGTCAGTTTCAATCCAAAGGGTGCTGCTCCCAGCGAGGGGCCAATTCTCTTCCCTTGGGTATCAGCAAAGTTTTTAAGGTGTCCTTCCCTTGGTGTTCGCCTCCATGTAGTCAAAGTCTGGAACTTTAACAGGTCACTCAGAAAGTCTAAAAAGCTACTACATGTACCTCAAAAGAATTAATCTCTAAACATTACATTTCAGAAAAGATCACAAAGCTTTGGGAGTTTGTGGGATTGGGGTACCTGTGTGTTCAGAACACGTCTCGTATCTATACCCTGTGGATAATTACATTATTTTGCTAATTGTAAGAGCAGCCCTTAAGGGGCTGCATTAGCCTGAAAATCTTCAAAGAATGGGTGAATCTTTACGTACGCAACTGTTTATTTTTTCATTTGCTGATATCATTTGCCTAAATTATACATTATTTTCTGTTTCCAAAAAGCCTAACACAGTGCCTTACACATACTTATGTGATTGGTATAAAAATTTATTAACTTAAGTTGTGAGCCATAAGCTTTTCAAACCAATTCAAGAAAAACAATTTCTACTACTAACTAATGGACTCAGGGGTGTGGCATTATGGATGCAGCCCTGAGCTTCTACAGAACTCTGCCAAGTTTTGTGAAAGGGTCATTCAACGGTAGCTCAATCACTACCATTACAATTCTTGCTGCTCCATGGAATGGGAAGCAATCTCAAAGCACAAGAGCAGAGGTTATACTATAGTGGTTTAAAACAAGGACTTGGAGCTACGTTCAAATCTCAACTCTGTCGCTTTAGGGTTCTATGACCTTGGCCAAGTTATCCCTCTTTACTAAACAATAGTTCCTCTATCTTTAAAACAGAACTAATACACATTTTCATGTGCACACTAGACTTTTCCTTGTTTACATACATACACTTTCAGAATCTCCTCTCATAATCCCCTATGGCCATTATGGACTATATCTCATTGAAACACATCCCCAGGAACTTACAAAGTGAAGCCCCAGTAGACTAACCTAGGAAATTAACCCAAGGAATCTCTCACTTTTTATGTACAGTTTCTAACAGCAATTCCTTTAATGGGAATTATATAATTAGATATGATAAGATTAAAGATTAAATTTTTCAAGGCTCAAATCTAAACTGTTGGACTCAAGTGACAATGCCAACAAATAACTTCAAATTTTCTATTAACTAGAAATGTCTGTATCATTGCCAAGGCTTCATAGTGCATCTGGTCAGACAGAACAACTCATCTCTAAACAGAAGGGGATGGCCACCTGGCCCTCCAAGGTAAATACAAATAAGCCTGGGCGGGTGTCCTTGACCTAGGTTTGGTAATGTGGAATCACAGCTCTGAAGCATTCTACAAAGTCTGATGCTCTCAGCCTCTGTGCACATTGCAGCTGCCAAGTATAGACTCACCAGTCTTAAGTGCTGCTGTACAGCCACGGTCAACTCAGATGATCCAACAAAAGAGACAGGGCCAGACCTGTGTCCAACTCCAAACTGGTGTTTCTGAGATGAAGGTATCATCTAGAAATCACAATAGTGGTGGTGACCAGGAGTGACTATTATTGTTACCAACCCTCTGCCCTGGCCAGGAGATAGCTAAAGAGAAGATGAAAGCCAGAACAACCACCCCCATCAGTTATGCCATTACAACTGCAGAATGTCTTACAGTTTGAATAACACTTCCATCTTCTCTCCCAAACCTCCCCTTCCTCACATCCACCTTCACCATAAGTAATAAAGTAATCCAACAACTGACACAAGCTTCTGACATCTCATCCTAAGAATCTGAGCCCAAATTTTAAGTAACAAAAACCACACACTAATGAGAAGTCATTACAGAATTACCTGTGTTTATCTATGCAGGGTAACATTTGAGCAGATTAGCTTGCAGCCCACTAAGAAATATCAAGGCCTCCTAAATTCTGAATTTCTGAAGCTAAGAGTTCCTCAGCTGGAACACAAACCCATTCCATATACAATATCCATATGGGCTGCTCCACATCACCTCTGTGGGACTTAGGAGCACAAGAATTGTGTGAGTATAAAGTTCATATTGTTTGTTGTGCCATGATTAATAAAGTTCTTTGTCTCTGACCCAGGAATCTCATGTCTTCTTCCAGATTCTATGAATCTGTGGCAAGCTAACTTGTTGTTCTATTAATCTGTGGCAAGCTAACAAGTAGGGCAAAAATCTCAGACCCTTTGCATTTTTTATGATACATGTTGCTTTCCCACTTGGCATGTCTTCTAGAAAAATTAAGATGATTGAACAAAAGCTGAAATATTTTCAGTTTCAGAAAATAAAACCCCAAGACTACTACTGTTTTGAATAGAATGCAATGGCAAATACAGTCATGAAAAAAAGTGGTGTATAGTGTATATTGGGGTTGCCCTGCCCAGACTCGCCCACTGCAGCACCAACACAATCATTCTCCCAGTTGCCAGGACTCTTGCCTGTGTCACTTTCTAGGAATTGCCCTCAGGAGAAGGAATCTGCCTTACCCAAAGTTTCCCCCTCTCCTAGGGGTAGCCTGCATTCAATGATGGGGTATAAAGGCTTGAGCCTTTGCCTCAATTCGAAACATAACCAAATGGCCATTCTAAATCCCTGGTTACCCACTGAATTACCAAAGCCACCATTCAAACTCTCTCATACAAAATATATAAAGAACTTCACACAACACCAAAACAACAAACAGTCCAATTAAAAAATGGGCAGAAGACATGAACAGACATTTCCCCAAAGAAGACATGTAGATGACCAAAAAAGACACATGAAAAGATGCTCAATATCACTCATCATCAAGGAAATGCAAGTTAAAACCACAATGGGATACCACCTCATACCTGTCAGAATTGCTAAAATCAAAAACTCAAGAAACAACAAGTGTTGGAGAGGCTGTGGAGAAAAAGGAAGCCTCGTGCACTGTTGGCAGGAATGCAAACTGGTGCAGCCACTGTGGAAAACAGTAAGGAAGTTCCCACAAAAAATTAAAATTAGGGGGTGCGTGGGTGGCTCAGTTGGTTAAGCATCCAACTCTTGATTTTGGTTCAGGTCATAATTTCACAGTTGTGACAACGAACCCCACATCAGAGTCTGCGCTGATAGCATGGAGCCTGATTGGGATTCTCTTTCCCCCTTGTTCTCTGCCCCTCCCCCACTTGCACACACACACTCGCGTTTTCTCTCTCTCTCTCAAAATAAATAAACTTAAAAAAAATTAAAATTAGAGCTATCCTACAATCCAAAAATCACGCTACTTCGTATTTACCAAAAGAATATGAAAACACTAATTTGAAGGGATATGTGCACCCCATGTTTATTGCAGCATTATTTACAGTAACCAAACTATGGATGCAGTCCAAGTGTCCATCAACAGATGAATGGTAAAAGAGGTGGTATACACACACGCGCGCACACACACACACACACACACACACACACACACATCAGTGGAATATTATTCAGCCATAAAAAGAATGAAAGTTTGCCATTTGCAAATGCTAAGCTAAATAAGCCAGTCAGAGAAAGACATACCATATGATTACACTTATATGTGAAATTTAAGAAACAAAAGAAAGGGCGGAAAAAAGAGACAAACCAAAAACAGACTCTTAACTATAGAGAACAAAGTGATGGTTACCAGAGGGGAGGGGGGTGGGGGGAGGAATGGGTGAAATAGGTGAAGGGGATTATGCAATGCACTCATCTTGATGAGCACTGAGTAATGTATGGAACTGCTGAATCACATCTGAAACTAATACAACACTGTATGTTAACTACACTGGAATTAAAATTTGAAAGAAAGAAGTAAGGAAGGGACGGATGGAAAGGAAGAGAAGGAAAGAAGGGAAGAAAGGAAAGGAAGAAAATAAACCTCTGCATCACATTTAAAAATATACTTAAAAAAAAAAAAGAAATATAAAAATTTTTTTAAAAAGCTATCATAGGGGCGTCTGGGTGGCTCAGTCGGTTAAGCGTCCGACTTCGGCTCAGGTCACGATCTCGCGGTATGTGAGTTCGAGCCCCGCGTCGGGCTCTGTGCTGACTGCTCAGAGCCTGGAGCCTGTTTCAGATTCTGTGTCTCCCTCTCTCTCTGACCCTCCCCCGTTCATGCTCTGTCTCTCTCTGTCTCAAAAATAAATAAATGTTAAAAAAAAAAAAATTTTTTTTTAATAAAATAAAATAAAAAGCTATCATAGTTGAACTCCTCTCTCTACTGTATCCTGCTTCCTTCACTTCCCTAACAGGCATTTATGAGAAAACCATCCAACAAATCTCCTGCAGAGAAAGCTCAGAGTCTCAGAGTCTGTCCTCAGGAACCTGACCTGAGATGGGGAAAGACTTTGCTTCTGCACATCCACAGGATTCTCACCAGCACTTTGCAATGGAGTCTAGACCTAAGAGTCACGTGCTATTTACAACTTCCTTCCTCACTTCACTCCTGCATATCTCAAATTTCAGACTAATCCATTAATGATCATTCACCATTAGGAATTTTTTAAGTCACTAAAGGGTGTATAAACAGTTACTTGAGATCAGTCTCTTGAAAGATTTCCTGGAGAGAGATGGAACATCACAGGATTTCAACTCAAGGCAGATTAAGTAACGATTTTGCATGAGTTGAAATTTCCTGAACTGTATACATTTTCTAAAATGATGGTCTGGGAGTTCCGGAAGATGGCGGCGTAGGAGGACGCTGGGCTCACCGCGCGTCCTGCTGATCACTTAGATTCCACCTACACCTGCCTAAAGAACCCAGAAAACCGCCAGAGGATTAGCAGAACGGAGTCTCCGGAGCCAAGCGCAGACGAGAGGCCCACGGAAGAGGGTAGGAAGGGCGGCGAGGCGGTGCGCGCTCCACAGACTGGCGGGAGGGAGCCGGGGCGGAGGGGCGGCTCGCCGGCCAAGCAGAGCCCCCGAGTCGGGCTGGCAAAAGCGGAGGGGCCGGACGGACTGTGTTCCGACAGCAAGCGCGACTTAGCGTCTGGGAGGTCAGAAGTTAACAGCTCTGCTCAGAAAGCGGGAAGGCTGGAGGACAAAGGGAGGGAGAGCTGCTGAGCCCCCGGACGGCAGAGCTCAGCTTGGCGGGGAACAAAGGCGCTCTCCAGCGCCATCTCCCCCGCCCATCCCCCAGCCAAAATCCCAAAGAGAACCAGTTCCTGCCAGGGAACTTGCTCGCTCCGCGCAAACACCCAACTCTGTGCTTCTGCGGAGCCAAACCTCCGGCAGCGGATCTGACTCCCTCCCGCTGCCACAGGGCCCCTCCTGAAGTGGATCACCTAAGGAGAAGCGAGCTAAGCCTGCCCCTCCCGCCCCCGTGCACCTTGCCTACCCACCCCAGCTAATACGCCAGCTCCCCAGCACCACAAGCCTGGCAGTGTGCAAGTAGACCAGACGGGCCACACCACCCCACAGTGAATCCCGCCCCTAGGAGAGGGGAAGAGAAGGCACACACCAGTCTGACTGTGGCCCCAGCGGTGGGCTGGGGGCAGACATCAGGTCGGACTGCGGCCCCGCCCACCAACTCCAGTTATACACCACAGCACGGGGGAAGTGCCCTGCGGGTCCTCACCACTCCAGGGACTGTCCAAAATGACCAAACGGAAGAATTCCCCTCAGAAGAATCTCCAGGAAATAACAACAGCTAATGAACTGATCAAAAAGGATTTAAATAATATAACAGAAAGTGAATTTAGAATAATAGTCATAAAATTAATCGCTGGGCTTGAAAACAGTATACAGGACAGCAGAGAATCTCTTGCCACAGAGATCAAGGGACTAAGGAACAGTCACGAGGAGCTGAAAAACGCTTTAAATGAAATGCAAAACAAAATGGAAACCACGACGGCTCGGATTGAAGAGGCAGAGGAGAGAATAGGTGAACTAGAAGATAAAGTTATGGAGAAAGAGGAAGCTGAAAGAAAGAGAGATAAAAAAATCCAGGAGTATGAGGGGAAAATTAGAGAACTAAGTGATACACTAAAAAGAAATAATATACGCATAATTGGTATTCCAGAGGAGGAAGAGAGAGGGAAAGGTGCTGAAGGGGTACTTGAAGAAATTATAGCTGAGAACTTCCCTGAACTGGGGAAGGAAAAAGGCATTGAAATCCAAGAGGCACAGAGAACTCCCTTCAGACGTAACTTGAATCGATCTTCTGCACGACATATCATAGTGAAACTGGCAAAATACAAGGATAAAGAGAAAATTCTGAAAGCAGCAAGGGATAAACATGCCCTCACATATAAAGGGAGACCTATAAGACTCGTGACTGATCTCTCCTTTGAAACTTGGCAGGCCAGAAAGGCTTGGCACGATATCTTCAGTGTGCTAAACAGAAAAAATATGCAGCCGAGAATCCTTTATCCAGCAAGTCTGTCATTTAGAATAGAAGGAGAGATAAAGGTCTTCCCAAACAAACAAAAACTGAAGGAATTTGTCACCACGAAACCAGCCCTACAAGAGATCCTAAGGGGGATCCTGTGAGACAAAGTACCAGAGACATCACTACAAGCATAAAACATACAGACATCACAATGACTCTAAACCCGTATCTTTCTATAATAACACTGAATGTAAATGGATTAAATGCACCAACCAAAAGACATAGGGTATCAGAATGGATAAAAAAACAAGACCCATCTATTTGCTGTCTACAAGAGACTCATTTTAGAGCTGAGGACACCTTTAGATTGAGAGTGAGGGGATGGAGAACTATTTATCATGCTACTGGAAGCCAAAAGAAAGCTGGAGTAGCCATACTTATATCAGACAAACTAGACTTTAAATTAAAGGCTGTAACAAGAGATGAAGAAGGGCATTATATAATAATTACAGGGTCTATCCATCAGGAAGAGCTAACAATTATAAATGTCTATGCGCCAAATACCGAAGCCCCCAGATATATAAAACAGTTACTCATAAACATAAGCAACCTTATTGATAAGAATGTGGTCATTGCAGGGGACTTTAACACACCACTTACAGAAATGGATAGATCATCTAGACACACAGTCAATAAAGAAACAAGGGCCCTGAATGATACATTGGATCAGATGGACTTGACAGATATATTTAGAACTCTGCATCCCAAAGCAACAGAATATACTTTCTTCTCGAGTGCACATGGAACATTCTCCAAGATAGATCATATACTGGGTCACAAAACAGCCCTTCATAAGTTTACAAGAATTGAAATTATACCATGCATACTTTCAGACCACAATGCTATGAAGCTTGAAATCAACCACAGGAAAAAGTCTGGAAAACCTCCAAAAGCATGGAGGTTAAAGAACACCCTACTAACGAATGAGTGGGTCAACCAGGCAATTAGAGAAGAAATTAAAAAATATATGGAAACAAACGAAAATGAAAATACAACAATCCAAACGCTTTGGGACGCAGCGAAGGCAGTCCTGAGAGGAAAATACATTGCAATCCAGGCCTATCTCAAGAAACAAGAAAAATCCCAAATACAAAATCTAACAGCACACCTAAAGGAAATAGAGGCAGAACAGCAAAGGCAGCCTAAACCCAGCAGAAGAAGAGAAATCATAAAGATCAGAGCAGAAATAAACAATATAGAATCTAAAAAAACTGTAGAGCAGATCAACGAAACTAAGAGTTGGTTTTTTGAAAAAATAAACAAAATTGACAAACCTCTAGCCAGGCTTCTCAAAAAGAAAAGGGAGATGACCCAAATAGATAAAATCATGAATGAAAATGGAATTATTACAACCAATCCCTCAGAGATACAAACAATTATCAGGGAATACTATGAAAAATTATATGCCAACAAATTGGACAACCTGGAAGAAATGGACAAATTCCTAAACACCCACACTCTTCCAAAACTCAATCAGGAGGAAATAGAAAGCTTGAACAGACCCATAACCAGCGAAGAAATTGAATCGGTTATCAAAAATCTCCCAACAAATAAGAGTCCAGGACCAGATGGCTTCCCAGGGGAGTTCTACCAGACGTTTAAAGCAGAGATAATACCTATCCTTCTCAAGCTATTCCAAGAAATAGAAAGGGAAGGAAAACTTCCAGACTCATTCTATGAAGCCAGTATTACTTTGATTCCTAAACCAGACAGAGACCCAGTAAAAAAAGAGAACTACAGGCCAATATCCCTGATGAATATGGATGCAAAAATTCTCAATAAGATACTAGCAAATCGAATTCAACAGCATATAAAAAGAATTATTCACCATGATCAAGTGGGATTCATTCCTGGGATGCAGGGCTGGTTCAACATTCGCAAATCGATCAACGTGATACATCACATTAACAAAAAAAAAGAGAAGAACCATATGATCCTGTCAATCGATGCAGAAAAGGCCTTTGACAAAATCCAGCACCCTTTCTTAATAAAAACCCTTGAGAAAGTCGGGATAGAAGGAACATACTTAAAGATCATAAAAGCCATTTATGAAAAGCCCACAGCTAACATCATCCTCAATGGGGAAAAACTGAGAGCTTTTTCCCTGAGATCAGGAACACGACAGGGATGCCCACTCTCACCGCTGCTGTTTAATATAGTGCTGGAAGTTCTAGCATCAGCAATCAGACAACAAAAGGAAATCAAAGGCATCCAAATTGGCAAAGATGAAGTCAAGCTTTCGCTTTTTGCAGATGACGTGATATTATACATGGAAAATCCGATAGACTCCACCAAAAGTCTGCTAGAACTGATACATGAATTCAGCAAAGTTGCCGGATACAAAATCAATGTACAGAAATCAGTTGCATTCTTATACACTAACAATGAAGCAACAGAAAGACAAATAAAGAAACTGATCCCATTCACAATTGCACCAAGAAGCATAAAATACCTAGGAATAAATCTAACCAAAGATGTAAAAGATCTGTATGCTGAAAACTATAGAAAGCTTATGCAGGTAATTGAAGAAGATATAAAGAAATGGAAAGACATTCCCTGCTCATGGATTGGAAGAATAAATATTGTCAAAATGTCAATACTACCCAAAGCTATCTACACATTCAATGCAATCCCAATCAAAATTGCACCAGCATTCTTCTCGAAACTAGAACAAGCAATCCTAAAATTCATATGGAACCACAAAAGGCCCCGAATAGCCAAAGTAATTTTGAAGAAGAAGACCAAAGCAGGAGGCATCACAATCCCAGACTTTAGCCTCTACTACAAAGCTGTCATCATCAAGACAGCATGGTATTGGCATAAAAACAGACACATAGACCAATGGAATCAAATAGAAACCCCAGAACTAGACCCACAAACGTATGGCCAACTCATTTTTGACAAAGCAGGAAAGAACATCCAATGGAAAAAAGACAGTCTCTTTAACAAATGGTGCTGGGAGAACTGGACAGCAACATGCAGAAGGTTGAAACTAGACCACTTTCTCACACCATTCACAAAAATAAACTCAAAATGGATAAAGGACCTGAATGTGAGACAGGAAACCATCAAAACCTTAGAGGAGAAAGCAGGAAAAGACCTCTCTGACCTCAGCCGTAGCAATCTCTTACTCGGCACATCCCCAAAGGCAAGGGAATTAAAAGCAAAAGTGAATTACTGGGACCTTATGAAGATAAAAAGCCTCTGCACAGCAAAGGAAACAACCAACAAAACTAAAAGGCAACCAACGGAATGGGAAAAGATATTTGCAAATGACACATCGGACAAAGGGCTAGTATCCAAAATCTATAAAGAGCTCATCAAACTCCACACCCAAAAAACAAATAACCCAGTGAAGAAATGGGCAGAAAACATGAATAGACACTTCTCTAAAGAAGACATCCAGATGGCCAACAGGCACATGAAAAGATGTTCAACGTCGCTCCTCATCAGGGAAATACAAATCAAAACCACACTCAGATACCACCTCACGCCAGTCAGAGTGGCCAAAATGAAGAAATCAGGAGACTATAGATGCTGGAGAGGATGTGGAGAGACGGGAACCCTCTTGCACTGTTGGTGGGAATGCAAATTGGTGCAGCCGCTCTGGAAAGCAGTGTGGAGGTTCCTCAAAAAATTAAAAATAGACCTACCCTATGACCCAGCAATAGCACTGCTAGGAATTTATCCAAGGGATACAGGAGTACTGATGCATAGGGGCACTTGTACCCCAATGTTTATAGCAGCACTCTCAACAATCGCCAAATTATGGAAAGAGCCTAAATGTCCATCAACTGATGAATGGATAAAGAAATTGTGGTTTATATACACAATGGAATACTACGTGGCAATGAGAAAGAATGAAATATGGCCTTTTGTAGCAACGTGGATGGAACTGGAGAGTGTGATGCTAAGTGAAATAAGCCATACAGAGAAAGACAGATACCATATGGTTTCACTCTTATGTGGATCCTGAGAAACGTAACAGAAACACATGGGGGAGGGGAAGGGAAAAAAAAAAAAAAAAGAGGTTAGAGTGGGAGAGAGCCAAAGCATAAGATACTGTTAAAAACTGAGAACAAACTGAGGGTTGATGGGGGGTGGGAGGGAGGGCAGGGTGGGTGATGGGTATTGAGGAGGGCACCTTTTGGGATGAGCACTGGGTGTTGTATGGAAACCAATTTGACAGTAAATTTCATATATTAAAAAATAAATAAATTAAAAAAAAAATAAAAAATAAAAAAAAAAAAAAAAAAAAAAAAAAAATAAAATGATGGTCTGCTTCTAAGAGAACAACAAATAAGGAGAGAAGGAGAGAACTGAGAAATTCTGATCAACATAGCCAGAATAAACAGCCAATATAGTTGGGCCTTCCTTTCATTTTTGTTTTCTCTGATATTGAAGGATTTTTTAAAAATAGAAACAAGAGTTCCCTTGCCTGAAAGATTTTAAATGCTGGGACTCTGGTCACTTCAGCTAAAATCATTAATTACCTGGGTATTTTTTTTTTAATTCAAAAATGCTACACACTAGACCCATAGGCATTTTGAAAGAGTACAGAAAACAGTCGTTTGTCAATGTTCATTTTCTGAAGGATTCTGCTTTAATAAAACAGAAACTGGGTTTCTACCTTTCTACTAACAGCTAACAGAGCTGGAAAATCAAAAGGCACTGGGGTAATTATTTTCCTTAAAAAACAAAAGTAAAAGCACTAACTCTGTAACCTCAGAGCAAAAAAAATCTGCTTACTATGAAAAACAAAAGTTCACCCAAAGGTAAATCAGAGTCAACTGCCGGTCTTTTTAGGCAGAAGAAAGAACCAATGCATCAGTCGCTGGCCTTGTAACAGCATAGTGTTTATAAAACGTTGAATGCAGTGTTTCCTTGAAAATTAAAAGCGAGGGTAGGCTTTACCTTTCACTTTTAATATCTTTGCCTGACTTTTATACTAGTAACATGAGCCAAAAGGATTAAGGAAACTATTGAATACATATTTCTGCAAAACAATCTTAGTGGAAATTATCTTCAGGGTAAAAGGAAACAATACTAGGGCCGTGATAGTCGGGATAGACAGAATTCCCATTAGATATAATTGGTACAACTTGAAATTTATTTGTATTTCCAATGTAAAGGCCCGATTATCTGGCCATCCCAGAGATTCTGTGAGCTACCTAATGCCCTTTAATAAAGCCCTTTCTGTTCTAACTAGCAAGACAGGATTCAAACTAAGAAGAATAAGCCAGAGTAACTGGTCAAAGAGTTTGCAGTCAGCATAGCCTCAAAACAAACAAACAAACAAACAAACAAAACACAACAAAACAGGAATCTTTGATTTTCTTCCTGGTTGGGTTTGAAGGCAGTGAAGATCTCATGATTTTAAAGGACTGGTAGTTCATTTTTACACGGGGCAGAAGATCACCTGTAATAACCTGGAATACAGAACCTATTGTTGGCAATACTGCATCATCCCTGCTTCCTCACACAAAAAGCTTCAAGAAAGAAAATGCCAAGCTCGATATTTAAAACTCTTAACTTCAGGCATAATCATCAAATAAAGAGTTTCTATGACTATCCTAAAAAAGAGTCTCCTGTATCTTACAGTTGACTGGCTGAGATCACTACAAGTCAAACACAGAGTGTGACCTTAAGTTGCACAATTGCAAGGCAGGTTGATTTCACAGCCCTTCTCTTAAGTTAGGGTATCAACTGAGAAAGCGTAAGGCCCTAAGAGCTAGCATGGAGTCCAGTGGTACCCCCAAACCTTCAAAAACACTAATCCTCCCTTGCCAGATGAAGTAGTTCTCTCTTCCACTAAGTCTGTTCCTGACTTACTACAGAAGCCCTGACTGTAAATACCTTACCTAATGTAGTTATTTCTCAAGGGGCACTAATTCTCCCCATGTCCCCTTCTTTGTTGCTTCTATACCTTAAAGTAGAGATATATTCCAGCATGCCCTTTGAGGCAAATTACAAAGTCAAACCATGAATCTACAATAAAAAAAATTACACTAATTGGTTAATTTCTATTACCAGAAATCTGGAGAATAAGGTAAAAATGAATTCTGAGGATGTTAGAGGGAGAACATAACTTTAGATCTACTCAGGTTATGAATATGGAAACAAATGCCAAAAATGCTGGATCCAATGTACTAGTTCTAGGTAATCCCAGTTGTTTCCAATTGTTTTCTTAGTTGCTTAACTCAAATCTGGACTTGATGGTGGCCTATGCTAAACGAGGCTGAGATACCAGCTTATATAATGTAGCAGAAAAAAACACAAAGAGCCAGAGAGAGAGAAATAATAAACTAAAAATTATTATATACATTTATCTATCCCAAATTATGTCTCCCAAGAAGGCCCCAGGTCTTTACACAGCACTGATAAATATTTAAATGTTGAGGTCTTTGAAAAGCACTATGAGGAGTGAACCCTGTGAATCAAGATATGTGGGAAAGCCACCTTTGGAATAGGTCCCATTATTTCAATAAAGATTATAGGATCCCAGAGTGGAAGAGGCCAAAAGAGTCAATCACAAGAGACAGGACTGGCTCACTAATCACAATAGGCAGTAATGGTGGAGTGGACAAGAATTTAATTTGCTTAATAGAGTTTACTCCAAAAGCTATTTTATTAATGAAAGGTTACCAATGTCTGTATAAGTCTGACTAAAATGTGCATTTTCATGTATACAAAGTCAAAACATCTACAAGGTGAAAATAGCTATGAGATTAGAACACCAAGATCACTGTGAAGGAATCAATTGTTGTGAATGTGAGAGACAACACAAGTAACTATTTCCCCAAAGAAGAGCAATGCCAAGTTAATTTGCCATGTCTATTGACCCAGAACTGTATTAGGGCTATGTCAAGCACTTTTTTTTTTAAATCATCATTATTATAAATTATTTTTAGAATGATTCTCAGGGGAAAGTTTGAGTCAAGAGTGTCAGGAAAGACCTACAAATACACCCAAATCTTCCTTTAAAAACTGTAGTGCCACTCCTTGGGTCAGAAATTGTCACTCCAGAAGGACCCTGTTGATTTCAGAATTATAGTTGTATACTGTCTCAAAAATAATACAAAGGAGACTACTTGATGTCGAAATTCATGCGCCACAGGTAAAGCTATACTCAAAGGCAAAATTATACCATTAAATGCCTTAATATATGTTAATATTAAAAAAAGTAGTAAATGTAAGAAATTAAAAATATAACAAAAAATACCAAACTCAAGGAAATAATTTTAGAAATTAAAATTGAAATTTTATCAGAATGCAATAAGAAATAAGAAATATGTAAAACTGTTTCTCTGCAAGTACTTTTTTCTGCAAATATTTTTTTAAATACACAAACCCCCAGCAAGCCCGTTTAATGGGGAAAAAAAAGAAAAAACCAAGAATATACAACCTTAAGATAAAAAAGGTGATAACCACAGATATTTTTATTTATCTATGTATTTATTAAGGTTGTTCATTTATTTTAAGAGAGAGAGAAAGAGAATCCCAAGCAGGCTCCACACCACCAGGACAGAGTCCAACACAGGGCTCGAACCCACAAACTGCAAGATCATGACCTGAGCTGAAATCAAGATGCTTAACTGACTGAGCCACCCAGGCACCCCTTTTTATTTATTTTTGATTGTGATAAAACTCCAGATTTTTTAAGTGATTTAAAAATCATAAAAAATATATATACAAATCTATGGAAATTGTTTCAGACACATTTCAAGGGTTACTTCAGATTCTCAAGAATGTACCCATCTCCTGGACTCCTCAACCACACAGCTGCCACTGCTTTGGTCGCCAACACTTCATCTTCAGATACCCCTGACCTTCTCGTTCTCTCCTGGGCCAGGCTCTGGAAACATCCCCCCCACCCCACACCTTCCCATCATGACAGAAACCACAGCAGCGCAGGTCCCCTCGGCACCACTCAATGAGTTCCATATAAGCTCTGACTCCTCCTACCACGCTGGACTCCAATGAGGGCTTTGAAACACTGGCATTCCACAGAAATGGGATCCAGCTTCCACAGCAAAGAGGCCAGGTGTTGCAGTCTGGAAGGCCAGGGAGTAAACTCCCAACAGGGCAAACACTGACCAATGAGAGAAAGGAGATGGGAGCTCACTCGCACATAAATCCACCTCTCTTCCTCTCTCCAACAGACTATTACAACATGTTTTCCATACAACCTGTCTGGAGATGCCCTTCACCCTTGAGGAAGCACTGGAAAGTTTCGTAATGCACCAACTTGCTTTTGCTTCCCATCCTTCCCTGGCTCCCTTTTCCCTCTCTTTCACTGTCCTGGGATTGCATCTCCCCATAAAACATTAGCACTAAAGCCTTGCTTCAGCCTCTGTGTTCTAGGGATCCCAAGCTAAGACAGTGATAAATGTGAAAACTTAGAGAAATGCTGATTTTCCACCAAAATAAAAAAATACTATATTTGACCAAATAGTAGATAAAAAGTTCAAAGACATTAATAATCACAGACCACATTGGATAGCAAAGGTCCTGTTTCTATAAAAACGCTAGACCTAGACAATATAACAACCAAATTACACCTAACTTTTAAGGTGCAAATAATTCCTAATTTATCTCTTCTCAACCAAATGCATTATTTTATGCATTATCATGTTCTTATTAACATAATATAATAAATATAATTCAGAAAAAGAAATTTCAGGGGCACCTGGGTGGCTCAGTTGGTTAAGCGTCCGACTTCGCTCAGGTCATGATCTCACAGTTTGTGGGTTTGAGCCCCGCATCGGGCTCTATGCAGACAGCTTGGAGCCTGGAGCCTACTTCAGATTCTGTGTCTCCCTCTCTCTGCCCCTCACCTGCTCACACTCTGTCTCTCTCTCTCAAAAATAAATAAACATTAAAAAAAATTTTTTTTAAAGAAAAAGAAATTTCATTTATAAATAAGGATAAAAAATTTTTTAATGACATCAAATAAATTCTGGCAGTGCACTAAAAGAACAATTCATCATAACCAATTTTTAAATCACTAGCAGGTCATGTCAATGTCAACATGCGTGAGGGAATTCAATAATTTTCCCAATGTAACACAAAACTCTCCAAGATCTCTCCCTCCATCTCTCTCTCTCTCTCTCTTTCTCTCTCTCTCTCTCTCTCTCTCTCTCTCTCTCTCTCTCTCTCACACACACACACACACACACACACACACACACACCACATACACACAGAAGCACACTGTGACCATATGAATAAAGTATGTCAAAGATACATCCGGGCCCTTTCACAAAGATGGTTTGGAAGGTGAAAAAGGAAGCCCCTGCCCCTCCCAAAGCCGAAGCCGAAGCCAAAGCCGAAGCCAAAGCTGAAGCCAAAGCAAAGGCTCTGAAGGCCAAGAAAGTGGTGCTGAAAGGCATCCACAGTCATAAAAAAAAGAAGATCCACAAATCACCTACATTGCAACAGCCCAAGACACTGTGTCTCTGGAGGCAGCCCAAGTATCCTGGAAAGAGATCCCCGAGGAGAAACAAGGTTGACCACTACGCCATCATCAAGTTCCCCCTGACTGCTGAGTCAGCCATGAAGAAAATAGAAGACAACAACACACTTGTGCTGATTGTGGATGTCAAGGCCAACAAGCACCAGATCAAACAGGATGTGAAGAAGCTCTATGACATTGACATGGCCAAGGTCAACACCCTGATCAGGCCTCACTCTGAAGGAGAAAAAAAGGCATATGTTCAACTGGCTCCCAACTATGACGCTTTGGATGTTGCCAACAAAATTGGGATCATCTAAACTGAGTCCCACTGGCTAAATCCAAATTTTCTCACCAAAAAGAAAAAAAAAAAAGATACATCCAGTTTACTCCCAGAATCCTTTCTAGCTTTCTTTGTGCTTTTTCCAATTCCTCATCCCAACAGGAGTAGAATTAGCATTTGAGGAAAGACCATTCTGCTCTGTGTAAACCTGACTGAGGCAACGTAAGATATTTATCATTTCTGACCCTGGGTATTAAATTTCACAGCACTCCTAAATCACTGACAACTGAAAGCCCTTATATGTTTCCAAGTGTCTGTGAGGATAATCCATCCCTCATTAAGAAACACTGGGAAGAATTCCAGAGAGCTACCCCTGCACCAGTATCCCAGCAACTACTAGGAACTCTCACCTCCTCCTCAGATGACCTATCACCAGTTTTTTTTCTGCCCCTCCATTCTAGTCCACCCTCTTCAGAAACTAAAGAGGACACCATCATCTTAGTTCTGTTGGCCTTTCTATCTGAGTATGCTAGAACATCAGGCCCAGAAAATGCAATACGCACCTCCATACAAAATGCAGAAGAGAGCAGCAATATCCATGCGGTTTTCTATCATGTGGTTTTGTCAATTTATGTGGGCATTGAAAAAACAGAGTTCCTGGGGCACCTGGGTGGCTCAGTCAGTTAAGTGTCCAACTCTGGATTTTGGCTCAGGTCATGATCTCACGGTTCACGGGATCGAGCCCACTGACAGCGTGGAGCCAGCTTGGGATTCTTTCTCTCTATCTTTCTCTCAAAAATAAACAAACATTAAAAAGAAGGAAGAGGAGGAGAAACAGAGTTTCCACAGAATCAAAAAAAAAAAATCAAAAAAAATCCACAGCAATCTACCAGGATTCATTAAGTCAAAATATTTGCCACTCACTGGAGTTCTTCTCCACTGATTCTCGGTATACAAATGCTCATGGCACTGGCTCTAAAGACAGAAGGCTATAAATCCAAACTCCACAATGCCTTTATTCTATCTGCCCTTGGGCAATTTATTAACCCCTCTGACCTTAGTTTTCTGCATCTATAAAATGAAGGAAAGTTATCACAACAACGCTGTGAGGTAGATAGTGAGATGTTTGTAAGATGCTCAGCGTAGTGGTTGCTATGTACTAAGGGCTCAATAAGTGTTAGCTGTTTTATTATCTCCTCTAAACACCAAGCTAGCATATACTTCCATTAAGCAGGTTTCCATATTCATTATTAATTCTAACAAGCTAATGCATTTTATTTTATTTATTTATTTATTTTTTTTTTATTTTTGGGACAGAGAGAGACAGAGCATGAACGGGGGAGGGGCAGAGAGAGAGGGAGACACAGAATTGGAAACAGGCTCCAGGCTCCGAGCCATCGGCCCAGAGCCTGACGCGGGGCTCAAACTCACGGACCGCGAGATCGTGACCTGGCTGAAGTCGGACGCTTAACCGACTGCGCCACCCAGGCGCCCCGAAGCTAATGCATTTTAAATGTTCCCTTTGCATATTTTAAGGAGCTTCAGTTTTACATCAGTGTGAAAAGAAATATAAAACTTACTCTTGAAAAGAAAAAAAAGAATTACTACTGGGGTGCCTGGGCTCAGCCAGTTAAGTAATCTGACTCTTGATCTCAGCTCAGGTCATAATCTTGCAGTTCGTGAGTTCAAGGCCTGCATCGGGCTCTGCGCTGATGGTGCACAGCCTGCTTGGGATTCTGTCTCTCCTTCTCTCTGCCCCTCCTCCGTGCGTGCTATTTCTCTCTCCCTCTCTCTCTCGCTCTCTCTCCCTCCCTCCATCCCTCCCTCAAAATAAATAAATAAACATTAAAAATTTTAAAAAAAAGAGTTACTGCTAACTATCTCCTCAAAAAACTCTGAGTACTGATAGCAGAAAACGGATCATCACAATGAATCCAATGCCATCACACCGCAGACACTGAATAGCTACTTAGTAAATGTGGAAGGAATGAAAAACCTTCATGGTCATCTAATGCCTTAGAAGGGCACTCCTTAATATTTTAAATGGATTACTTCTAACAGTCACTACTACTCTAAAAGTAGGCATGGTCAGCAGCTGACTAGGTATACCATGACAGCAAAGACACATCCTATACACAGAGGTTGGTGAGAAAAAGTAGAAAAAAACAAAAAAACAAAAAACAGAAAAAGCTATAGAACACAGTAACATCCATGTAAATTAACAATACTTACATGTAAGTTGTCAAAACTCACTGAAGAGTATCCTTAAAAGTCAATCGTTTCTCTGCTTGTAAATTTTAACTAAGACAACTATAAACAAATATGAAAATCTAATTAATACCATGCATGCTGAAGTTTTAGAAGAGCACCGATGTCTGCAATTTACTTTGAAATGCATCTAGAAATTAAGATTAACGATGTATGGATACAGGGATGAAAAATGAATGAATATATGATCAGGTAAATATACCAACATGTTATTGGCAAAATCTAGATGGTGTTCACTGCACAATTCTTCCAACTCTTCTGTATTTTGACAATTTTTCACAATCAAATGTTTGCGGGGGGGGGGGCGTGGGGAGGGTATGTATGCAAAACCATGGTTATTTTCTTTTTATTATTTTTTTTTAATTTTTTTTAACGTTTATTTATTTTTGAGACAGAGAGACAGAGCATGAACGGGGGAGGGTCAGAGAGAGGGAGACGCAGAATCCGAAACAGGCTCCAGGCTCTGAGCTGTCAGCACAGAGCCCGACGCGGGGCTCGAACTCACGGACCGCGAGATCACGACCTGAGCCGAAGTCGGCCGCTTAACTGACTGAGCCACCCAGGTGCCCCGGTTATTTTCTAAGTATATGGCCAGAAACAGGATATATACTGAACACATCGAATAAGTGCCTGGCACACAGTAAGCCCTATTATCAGAGGGGGTGCTCATGGATGAGAGGAGGAAAATGCGAATAAAATATGGAGGTAAAAGAATAAACGAAAAATAGCAAAGAGAAGTCAGAGTATATATGGCTACTCTCCCATCTGTGCAGATAATTAAACTTCATTAATGTACTCTTTCAGATCATTAGCATTTTTACCTAGAATTGAAAAAAAAAAAGCTTATTTTTCAAAACATGGTTAATATTTCTTGCCAAATATGGTTAATATTTTCTCTGTTTATGCAAGTTTTTGCTGAGTCTTTCATACGTTTTTTTTTCTTCTAATTTTGTTTTGACTCCAACTTGTCTTTCACCATGTTTTCCATGATTCTTAGCCCTGCCGCTGGCCTCAGTCCTTTGCAGGAAAGAAGTGTGCAACCTCCTCGTGTGAAAGGATTTCAATATAAAATGGAAACAAGGATAGAAAAGGAGAATCTCAAGCATGTGTCCTCAGGAAAACAAACTCAATGACCAAGAGACTAGTTTCCCATAAATGCTTAATTTACAGCAAACTGAAACTTATCGCTCAATCAATGAACAGCCACCAAGAACCTATCCCCATCCTCAAGCCAATGGACTTGCTGTTTAGACTCCTGCTAACCTAACGCTTCTCTGCACTTGTGGCCCGTAAACATGGCCTGCCCCAAAACCCTCAGGATGCGCCTTGAGCTTGCTATAGTTCGTGCCCCAAATTGCAATTCCTCTGCTATTCCCCAAATAAACTCACTTCCTGGTAAGTCAAGGCACCTTATTGCCTCCCTTTACCTCTTTGTGTAGGTTGACACTCACTTTAGGAGCTTCTTCTCATCAATGTTAACTTCAGGAATGCCAAGAATAGACCTATACTCAGGTGTATGGCAGACAGTGAGGCAGCCTGTCAGTGAGGACATCAGCAGGTGGGCTGGGAGTTCTGACACCACCTTCAGTGAGTGAGTGATCTCAGGCAGGTCACTTAGTCTGAACTTTGTTTTTCTTATCAAAAACTTGGAATAATAACACCTATTTCACAGAGCTGTGATAAGAATAAGACAATGAGGCTATAAATATCCTATGTACGTGCTTAGAAATTATCCCTGGGCTTGCTTTCATTCTCTACAAAATTTTAATTTTCTCCATGTTCTCCTGGATACTTTCTTTCATGTATATATGGATGTCATTAAAGCAGTTCCTGAGAAAGTTTTAGAACCTCACAATTGTCACAGTCTCATACATAGGGATTCTGTCTATATGCTGCCCCTTAAAGTAGCTCATAATTGTTTAGTATAGTATCTTTAATCTTCTCAAGTTACTTCATTGTATCAATTCTCTCTTTAGAATGAAGCATGTCTAAAAGCTCTAATTCTTAACATGTGCTCTTGGAAATCGGCATTTGATTAGGACCAGAGAAAATGAGTTATAGAACACATGACAAGGTTTCATACGTTCTTGATCAATATAGTCTGTCATTAATATTTTTCTTTGTTCTTTAGAACAGCAATTTCCAGTGAGGGTTGCACATAATCCAGGGAATAAACCAAACTGATTCATTGAACAAAAAAGAAAACACGGAAAATGCTATTTATATTTTTTGCCTCATTCTTTGGAATTTCGATTTTTGTGTATTGTACTAGAATATGAATTCATCAAAAAAGTTTAGAGGTGCCTGGGTAGCTCAGTCAGCTGGGTGTCTGACTCTAGGTTTCAGCTCAGGTCATGATCCCAGGGTCATGGGATCAAGACCCATGTTGGGCTCCGCGGTATGCATGGAGCCTGCTTAAAGATTCTCTCCCTCTCCCTCTGCCTCTCTGCCCCAGCTCACACTAAGATTTAAAAAAAATTTTTTTTTTAATTTAGGAGCTACTTTATTGAACTTACAGTGTATTAGGAAGTCCTAATTCCTTTTTGCTCCTTGATTTATAAAATGAAGTTATCACAATAACAACTTACAAGGTATGGTACACCTGGGTGGCTCAGTCAGTTGACCGTCCAGCTTCAGCTCAGGTCATAATCTTGTGGTTCGTGAGTTCGAGCCGGCCTGGAGCTCCTTGCTGACAGCTCAGAGCCTGGAGCCTGCTTCCTATTCTGTGTCTCCTCCTCTCTCTGCCCCTCCCCTGCGCATGCTCTTTCTCTGTCTCTCAAAAATGAATAAACATTAAAAAATAAAAAAAAAAATTTAAAAACCTTACAGGGTCAAAAGAATTTCAAATACAGAAAATAACCATTCCATTCATTGGGTACTAAGCGTTTTACAGGACTGAAGTCATGATTTTCTTGACAAATAATACTGGCCAGTATTCTCTATCAAGTTCTTCGTAAGAGAATAGTGATAAGACAAATTAGAGCTTCTAACCCACAAGTCAAAGAAATGTTTCTGACACTCTGGACTATACCACTGTGGGGTTCTTGGTGGGAGGAACACTGCTCTTGGAGATAAGCAGAATCACCTGACTAAAAGGTCTAAGGTCAGTAAGAAATAACAGGGTTAAACCTTCAGCCCTCATCCTCTCATTCCCTAATCTGTTGTTACAATTTATGCTACTGCTGCATCTTTCTGAGTATCTGAAAACCCCATTATAGCTTGAGGGCAACGTGGCATAGAGTTAATGTGGGGGGGGGGGGGGGGCGGGGCAGGGGCAAGACTAGAAGAGCTTCAGAAGCTTGAGTTTCAGTCCTGCTTCCACTGCTTACTGAATGAATGACCTGAGAGAATTCTCTTAATCTCTCCAAACTTTGATTTCCTCATCCTATAAAAAGGACACAGTAATAATCCCTGCCGTGCCTACCTCAAAGGGCTGTCAAGATGCAACACTATAAAGTACATCAACATAACTCACAAACTGTAAAGAATTGACAAAAGTCAGACATTGTTTTTATGCACTTCCATTCAGCCGTTGCCTCGGGCAGGCAGGGAGCCAGTCCTGGATATTTCTTATCTATACAGTAGAAGGTGCTGATACTCAACCTCAGCAAATTTAGACACCATTTAATGTGGAAGCAATAGACTGTCGCTTCACTAGCCGCTACTTGCAAAACAGTGAATCCCTATTCAAATTTGGCTTAAGATTCATCCAAGCATAGAGTTAAAGAAAGATGCTAAGGGAAAGCAGTAAGCCTTTACCCATCTGGAGCTGTGGAAGGCAAACATTGTATGCCCTGAAACTGGAAGGAAGAGAGAGATGAAAAACATTCAGTTTGGCATTCTTGGAGAAATAACTGTGTACACAATTCCAAAGGAAAATATATCTTCCTGTTTCAAAATCATCTTCTGGAAAAAAAATCAGAGTCACACTGCTTCTTTCTAGACAAGTTCAGCAACTGTCACTGAGTCTTCTTTGCAGGAAGTTATTGTAACAAAAGAATTACTGCAGGAATACTAAGAGCTAATATGTTCCACAGAATCACTTAATTCTTTTATATGCAGGTGGTATTTTTATTTTAATAGCTATGTAGAGAGTCCATTGATGCTTTAAAATTTTTCCCTAGCCGTTTCTGCAGCTCCTCATGTGCGCCTCAGAAAAATGAAAAAATATGGCTGGCAAAACTGACAGTCAAAAAAGAAAAACTTTCTCCATCATCCTCTCCCTGCCTTTTTATTGCTCATGCAGATTGGCCTGAAGGTTTTAATGGCCAGAGAATTAATTAGAAATGTCTGTTATGGTAGAAACATTGCTGCTATTGCTGTGCTTAGTGATTTCTCTCTTAACACAATGTTTAAAAGCTAAATTATCACCAAGTAGTAAAATGCTCTCCTGGTAGATTCTTCATTTTTCATATAAATTAACTGCAATTTCGGAGAGAGTCTGGGGCCATTTTTCCATTGTGTTGATAGGTACATGATCCAAAGGAGCTCTTAATGTTTCTAAAAGTCTCGACAAGCAATTCCTTCCAAACTTGAGACCACACACTAAGATGGATATTAAGATTTCTTACTTGCGAGACAAAGACAAATGCTAAACAAGCCAAGCAAAATAAGACGAAGTGACCACTTTGAGGATACAATCACCGTTAAGTTGTTTAACATTCCCCAACAGTGACCTGGCATTTCTTTTGAGAAGAAAACCACTTCAGACTGACAATTATGGGGAAAAGCATATGTAGTCCAAGGGATCAATAAGCATAAAGAGAAAGTCAATGACAATGAACACAGTGGCACAGGAAACCAACCAAATTAGAACCTTAATGAAGTGTTCTGGAATAAAAAGTCTATCATTAGATCCAGCATCTTCAGCATCAATATGACTGGCACAAATTAGGCACTTGATAAGAACTGAATAAATACACAGGACAGAAAGTTTAGCCATTCTCCAAAATTATTATCCAAGGGTTATTTTTCTCTAGAAATTTAATTTTCAATCCTTAGCCTGAAGAGCTGGAAAAAGCTGCCCATATTCCTAAAGAGCATAAATAATAAAGTCCAAGCCTCTGACACAGACCATAGCCGGCAAGCCCTACTGAGCAAAACATCAACTTACACTGCTTTGAATGGTCCACAGCATGGTAACATATGCATCTATAATTGACGTATTTTAGCACATTAAAATATCCCAAATATAAGGGGCACCTGGGTGGCTCAGTTGGTTAAACAACCAACTTCGGCTCAGGTCATGATCTCACAGTTCATGAGTTCGAGCCCTGCATTGGGCTCTGTGCTGACAGATCAGAGCCTGGAGCCTGCTTTCGATTCTGCGTCTCCCTCTCTCTCTCTGACTCTCCCCTTCTCTCTCTCTATCTTTCTCTATCTCTCTATCTCTCAAAAATAAACATTAAAAGAATGAAATAAATAAAAAATAAAAACCCATATATCCCAGATATAAGAAACACTGTATAGAACCACCTCAAAAATAACTATTTTCAGCTCTCTAGTTACTGAAGCAAACTTGAAAAAACATGTAGAAAGTAACAAAAATATATGTTTTCTAGGCCTCACTGGACATCACACTATCTCTGCAAATAAAGCAGAGAACTATATGGTTGAATGCCTATCAAGTTTTTTGTTCTGAGTCAGAATTAAATCCCACTGGAATCTGTGTTTTCCTTTTCTTTTTCAAAATGAGTTTGCATCCCTTTTCCAAAATGTGTTATATGGTTTCTTTTTTTTTTAATTTTTTTTAACATTTATTTATTTTTGAGACAGAGAGACAGGGTCAGAGAAAGAGGGAGACACAGAATCCAAAACAGGCTCCAGGCTCTGAGCTGTCAGCACAGAGCCCGACGCGGGGCTCAAACCCACGGACCGCGAAATCATGACCTGAGCCGAAGTCAGACGCTCAACCGACTGAGCCACCCAGGCGCCCCTCAAAATGTGTTATATGGTTTGAGACGACAAACCATTATCTCCTCCCTCCCTGATGTCTAGCACTGTCCATTTGATCGCTGTGAAAATGGACTACACCAGAAAAGACAGGACCACAGACTAATGCCATCCTAGGAGGAAAGTAAATGGGAACAATGAAACAGGATAAAACTTGTCACTTGACAGCAGTGGGGACAGTTTTTTATTCACAATGAGGGGTATCCAGTGTCACCTGGGGAATTTTAAGACCTACTTTAAGATCAATCACTGAAACCTGCATCCTAATGATTCTTAAATTTTTTTTATCTGTGGTCTAACCCTCTACTACCCGGACATACGTGATTATCTTGCCCTGCCCCAGCCCCACCATACTTGACCCTATTCCTGTCTTCTTGAGTAATCAGTGTGACAATTTCTGACACTGTTTCTAAGATGGTAATTAATTTCACCCTAGAAACTTGAAAAAACTGAAGGAGGCTAGAATTATTAGGAAACCTTTATATGGCATGTGTCCTGAGGGCTTTGCATACATTAATTCATTTGCACCTCATAGCCCCATGAGATAGATCCAGTCACTCACGTTTTTGCAGACCAGGGAATTAAGACAGAGAGAGGTTAAGCAGCTGGCTTAGGAACACACAGCCAACAACTGGTGGAGCTGGAATCTGAACTGAAGCAATCTGGGTCAAGAACATATACCCAAACTCCTGTCCTAGGTTACCTCTCAAAAATAAGCAACCAAGCAAACAGAAATGCAAGATGCTAAATAGCCTCTTAAGCCCTTACTGACTTGACACTGATTAGTTTTTGAATTGTTCAATCCCTTCCATTTGTTCTCCACTTGTTGAAGAAGACACACAAAACAGGAGATGAGCAGAATAAAGCCCTCAATGGAAACAGTCAATAAAACTGGGCTGAGGGAATGAATGAAATACTGGGAGCCTCTGTTTTCTCACAGCTGTTCACATCAGATTATTCTCAGCCAACAGGCCTAATGCTTGCCTTTTGTATGCCCTGCTCTGCAAATGGGTTTTCTACAGACTTCTTTATATCTCTAGCACTCATTGTCATGAACCTAGAGATAATGCGGCCTCTGTCTTTCCTCGTGTCCTTTCTTCTCTGGTCAATCTGCTCTTCTGAGGCTGCATTCCCTGAAGATTCTCTACTGATGTCACGTTGGCTTCTGCTTTTCATAGTTTTGGTGAAAAATTTTAGGCATATAGAAATAAAAATGGAAATGACTTCTAGAAGTTGAAGCGCCTGTGAGCCCTGCTTGACGATTTTCTTCTCTCTTCCCTGAGTTAACCGCTATCCTGGATTTGGGTGCATTTTATCATTTTAACATGAATCTAGAAACGAGACATAATTCTGTATGATTTTTATTTTTCTAGTTCTATATGATGTTAAGCTCTATAGAAATGACATCAAGGGCACATGGGTGGCTCAGTCGGTTAAGCGTCCAACTTCAGCTCAGGTCATGATCTCACAGTTTGTGAATTTGAGCCCTGCATGGGGCTCTGTGCTGATAGTTCAGAGCCTGGAGCCGGCTTCAGATTCTGTGTCTTCCTCTCTTTCTGCCCCTCGCCCCACTCATATTCTGTCTCTCTCTCTCTCTCTCAAAAATAAACATTAAAAAAAATTTTAAATAAAAAAGAAAAAGAAATGACATCACATTATACATATACTATTCCTTTGGCATATGGTTATTTTATTAATAGTAATAACAACAAAAGTAAACAACTTTGTCCCCACCACACAGCTTAAGGAAAAGCACATTTCCATTACCACGGATGCCCCCTTGATTCCACCCTCTTCCTCAACTCCCAGAGATAATTCCTATACTGACTTTCTTAATATTCCTCTCTTTGTTTTTATAGTTGCTACCACTTACATGTGAATCCCAAAGACAAGGATTACTCCATTTTGCCTGTTTATTATCTTACATAATGTTTGATATATTCTTCTGTGACTTGCTTCCTCTACTCAGTATTTTGGAAGTTCTTCCACACTGGCTCATAGAGCAGTACTTCCTTAGTGTTTGCCACAGTGCAGGCTACGCTGTATGGCAAGGCCACAAATGATGCATTCTTCTACTGATGGCAGTCTATTTTGTTGTTTTAATCTTTTTTATATTAATATGCTTGAGTACACCTGAGATAAGCATATGAAAGAAACAGTCTATTATTTTCTGTAACTCGAGTTTTCTGGGGAGTAACTTCAGTCACGTTTGATTTTTTTTTTTAATGTTCATTTACTTATTTTGAGAGAGAGAGAGCAGGAGAGGGGCAGAGAGAGGGAGGGAGAGAGAGAATCCCAAGCAGGTTCCACACTGTCAGCACAGAGCCCAATGTGGGGTTCAATCTCACAAGCTGTGAGATCATGACCTGAGAAGAAATCAAGAGTCAGAAACTCAGGGGCGCCTGGGTGGCGCAGTCGGTTAAGCGTCCGACTTCAGCCAGGTCACGATCTCGCGGTCCGTGAGTTCGAGCCCCGCGTCAGGCTCTGGGCTGATGGCTCGGAGCCTGGAGCCTGTTTCCGATTCTGTGTCTCCCTCTTTCTCTGCCTCTCCCCCGTTCATGCTCTGTCTCTCTCTGTCCCAAAAATAAATAAAAAACGTTGAAAAAAAAAAAATTTAAAAAAAAAGAGTCAGAAACTCAACCAACTGAGCCACCCAGGCGCCCCTGAAGTTTCTCAGTTTAGATCTGAGCTAGAGTCAATTCAGGATTTTCATCTCCAATTTCTTCCTTAAAAGGGCAAAATGCAGTCCAGGTGGCATCATGAGGAGTCTTAGTTTTGTATGGCAAGAAGGCTTCTGGTCCAGTCATAACTCTGTCTTCCACTGGCATCCTTTGGGACTAATCTCACCCTGGTTTTGCTATTTTTGTCATGTCTTGTTTTTGGCAATTTTCTTTGGTGGCATTCTCTGAGAGAGGTCATAGATGCGTCCTTAGGAGGGGGAAACTTCCAGATGCCTTCCCACACCACTCTGTGGCCATAAACAACTGGAGTGCAGCCTTAGGCCCTCTCTTCCTAGATTCAATTGGCCAAGAAATTTTTCCCCAAGTTTTTGTTTTTGTTTTTTGGTCTCCCCTGATTAATCAGGAAGAGAGGTTTGGAATCTCCTGGATGCATGGGGCACTGGACACACAAACAATAGAATTATGAACAAAGTCTTAGGCTGCAGTGAAATTTCAGTCTATCTTGATGGTCTGAGTTAATCAGCTTAATTCCTCTGATTATGTGGAAAGCAAAGGAAAGACTGTTCCCTCTTGTGAAATAAACTAGTGAGCTAATCCAAAGGCTCAGTCTCAATACCATAAACATACACTGTCAATATGGTAGCCACTAGCCAGCTGTGGAGATTTAAATTTAAGTTGTGAATAATTACATTCAAACAGAATTTTCAATTCAGTTCCTCTAGTCACATTTTGAGTACTCAAGTAGGCCAGTGGCTACCCCATTGGATAACACAGACATAGAACATTTCCATCATCACAGAAAATTCTACTGGACAGCAGTCTTAAAGGATGTTTACATAAGACAGAGCCAAGTGGATACTATAAAGAAAAGCATTTATGGGGCGCCTGGGTGGCTCACTTGGTTAAGCAGCTGACTTCAGCTCAGGTTGTGATCTCATGGTTCATGAGTTCAAGCCCCAAGTCAGGCTCTGCGCTGATAGCTCTGAGCCTGCTTTAGAGTCTCTGTCTCCCCCCCCCGCCTCTCTCTCTCTCTCTGCCCCTCCCCAACTCACTTGTGTGCTTTCTCTCTTAAATAAATAAATAAACATTTAAGAAAGAAAGAAAGAAAGAAAGAAAGAAAGAAAGAAAGAAAGAAAGAAAGAAAGAAAGAAAGGAAGGAAAGAAAGAAAGAAAGAAAAGCATTCAAGTCCCAAATAGCAGGATTATTGATTTTGACACCAGATATTCAGATTCACAAACTAGAGTAACCTCATTTCACCTCAGCATCCTAAACACCAGAGGGGCTCATGCCAGGGGTAACAGGCATTTTTGGAGAGACCTCAGGGATCAGTCCTTCCCCTGAACTAGAGGGAAAGACTTGGGCAGGTGCTATTGTCACAGCACATCACAGGTTCATCTGGGCTATGATGGAATGAGACCATCATAGTCTTTCACACTGGTTGTTCTTCACATAGCTGACATCTGTCAGAAAATGAAGGGAGAAAAATTGTCCTCTGGGAAATGTGTATTCTTTAACAACATAATATAGGCCCACTTCACCAAGTCTAAATAATACCAAATGAAACTTTCTCTCTTTTTTTTATGTGTGTTTTTGAGAGAGAGAGAGTTGGAACGAGCACGAGCGGGGGAAGGGCAGAGAGAGAGGGAGACACAGAATCCAAAGCAGGCTCCAGTCTCTGAGCTACCAGCACAGAGCCCAAGGCAGGGCTCAAACTCATGGACCGCGAGATCATGACCTGACACTTAACTGACTGAACCACTCAGGTGCCCCAGCCAAATGAAAACTTCCATGTTTTAAATGGTTATGTTTGTTTTATGTGCCACTCGCTGCACATTTGATGTATACAGTCGGCCACGGTATATTTTAACTGCAAACCCGAACCCCTCTTCCTCTAAGCTCATCTTTCTAAGCAACTTTATAAAAAGAACTTTGTATAGTTCTTGGTTATTCAATTCAGTCTCATATTTTCTTCTCTCTCACTGTACCACCCTTGAGCCTGTGAGCCCTCAGATGCCATTCCTCTCGTGTCCGATGGCCTGCTCTGGAGAACAAGGGGGCTGAGCCCTACTGGCTACATTCCTCAGGTTCCCTGTATTTGGAGGATCTGAAATCAGCCAGGGAAGGTACAGGAGGGAGCCTGGAGACATGGAGAAAAGAAGAACCCAGGGCATTTCTCCCCTCCTTGCCTATCTTCAGCAGCATCTCCAACAGACTGGGGCTCATCTTCTCGCTCTGTAGTGCCAGCTCAGACCAGCCAGGCCCACCGTGCCTTCACTTTTCCACAGCGTGCCCGGCCTCCAGGCCTCAGTAACATTCACCCTTCTGTCTGTCACCCCGGCCCACAAGGGACATTCCCTCCACTGCCAATATCAGAGCTGGCTCACCATCTCCTATTCGACTTCTCGGTAATTCCAACAGCTGTGCAACCAATTCCTGCGTTCAACGTCTCTAACTACTCAGACAGCTTTCTGTGTTCCTGGTAGGCCCTGACACATCTCTTCAAAATCTGTTCAAGTTCACATGGGAAAGCTGATGAGTATCTGCCCCAGTTACTACAAAACGCTCCCATCCCCCCCAGGAGTGTATCAGTCTGTCCATGGAGGCCAAGTTCACAAAATTAAATCTGTCCCCTAAATTGCATGCACAGATGAGTGCACATGCTGTATCCTGTTTTCTTTTGTTTTTACTGTAATCTTCAAAAGCAAGACCTACAAAAACCTACCCCTATCAGGCCACCATGTTGAATGATTCAGGTTTGGCTGGACAGAATCCCCTGGCAGGGGCCACCATAAGAAACTGCTCCAATCCAGCGCCCTACCGGGACTTGCACCCTGCCCAGGGCTGATCTGGTCCACCAGAAGCATGCCTTTTTCTGACTGGTCTTAGCGAAGGGTGGGGTGGGGGGGCAAGTTTTGCAATTTATCTGTCTAGAGGGGTTTTGTTTTTTGCTTTCTAAATTGCACGAGGTAGTATGTGCTAGAGGTGGCCCTCTGCCTGTGTATTCGTTTTCCTATTCAGATATACATAGTACTGTAGAACTGAGGTCATCTAACTGATTGTGTGAACTCCTGAGGAGGAGCACAAGGGGTCCTTACCTTAGGATGGACCCTCAATCCTCGAAGTCCAGAGCAATTTTTACATTCCAGATCACAATGCATTATACTTATGGGTCCATCCGCCATCTCCATAGATTGCTAGCTCCCCAAGGGTAAGCAAGGACTTTCAGCTTTGTATCTACAAAGCTTAACAAAGTGCCTTACACATAGCAGTGCTCAGTATGTGTTTATTGAGTGAAGACTGAACTGTATTTTATAGTTTACAAAACACTTTTACATGTTATCACCTTTAGTGCTCACAGAGATACTGTGAGGTAATCTAGGTGATTTTGCAGATGAGGAAATCAAGACGGAGAAGGCAAGGTCACACTCTCTGTTAGTAATACAGGGAGTACTTAAACTTGGGTCTACATATTTCTAGACCAATGTTCTATCACACCTATCCAAGGTCGACTCCTGGTCTTTATTCATAGTAACTCTGCTCAGGACTTTGAATAAATTAGGGAAAAGCGCCCCCTCTGGGTGGACGAATCACAAAAAGTTCTTTCCTCTGTGTCAGCAAATCAGAAAAAGACTCCTTCCTAGCAGGTGAGTCTGTATAAAGCACATCCCACCCACTCACACACTGCAATTCCTTATAAGCCTTCTAGTAAAGTGAAGTTCAGGGATTCCTTCTGATTTTGCCTTTAAATTACATAGAGCTTCTTTTACTAACTCTACTACATATTTATACTGTAAAAATGCTTTTCTTGGCTTTGTTTTTGTTTTGTTTTGTTCGAGAGAGAGAGAGTGCAAGTAAGAAGGGGACAGAGAGAGAAAGAGAGAAGGACTCCCACGAGGGGTAGAGAGAGAAAGAGAGAGAGGGAAAGAAAGGGAGAAAGAAGCAGGGCTCACCCGAAATGGGGCTCATGTTCACCGGAAGTGAGGCTCGAGCTGACCTGATGTGGGACTCAAACCCACGAACCGTGAGATCATGACCTGAGCCAAAGTCAGATGCCCGACAATGGAGCCACCCAGGTGCCTCTACTTTTTTTTAAAGTTTATTCATTTATTTTGAGAGAGAGCGAGACAGAGAGCGCACATGCAAGCAGAGGAGGGGCAGAGAGAGCGGGGAGAGAAAGGGGGAGAGAGAGAATCCCAAGCTGATAGCATGGAGCCCCAACATGGGGTTTGCACCCACAAACTGCAAGATCATGATCTGTGTCAAGAGTCAGAGGCTTAACTGACTGAGCCCACCCAGGTCCCCTTTGGCTTTGTTTTTAACCTTTTATAACATATTTAGATCAAAAGCATTACTGAGGAAGCTTCTGATGGCAGCAATATTTTTACCCATATCCCAATGAAATAGCTATTTTATGTTAACTACTCTCTTACCCTTTCTATCGCAATCATCTTTAAATGCTTACAGCATTGGGGCGCCTGGGTGGCTCAGTCGGTTAAGCAGCCGACTTCGGCTCAGGTCATGATCTCGCGGTCCGTGAGTTCGAGCCCTGCGTTGGGCTCTGTGCTGACAGCTCAGAGCCTGGAGCCTGTTCCAGATTCTGTGCCTCCCTCTCTCTGACCCTCCCCCGTTCATGCTCTGTCTCTGTCTCAAAAATAAACGTTAAAAAAAATTTAAAAAAAAAATGCTTACAGCACTGTGCAATACAATTTTGATAGATTTACCACTTCTTTCCCATAAGTCTTCCCTTTCACTTGAAAATGTAGATTTCCCTGCTCTGCCTCTGTTTCTTGTTTTTTTTTAACAAGGTGACCCACAGCTCTAACAGATGTGAGCATACTGTTTTTTTATCAGCTGCCAATTTTCCATAATTTTTCTTATGATATCTTTAACTCTCGTTTTCAAATAGAGGATATACCAGACTTAACCATTTAGAAAGCAAACCTACTCCATCAACCACACATTATGCCGCACCAAGACCTGCCCTGCTCTTGTTTAAGGATCATTTGGCAGATGTCAGAAAATCCTTTTCCAGACTCATGAAAATGGTGGTGGCTGTCTTGATATTAAACTCAAAAAAAAAAAAAAAAAAAGGCAACTCGGAAATTTTTTGTAACTTTCTTTGGTCTTCCCCTGAACTTCAAAAAAGAACCACATCATTCCTTTTTTATTTTTTTCTTTCTCCTTTACAATATCAGTTGGGGTCCCTTTCTTTACATCTTTTTAGGGAACTGTTACAGACACTTCTGGGATTTATAATAATTTCCTTCACATTAATGCAAAAATTCTGTTACTTACCAACTCAATAGAAACAAAAGTTATGACTCCAATTTTATTTTTCTCTCTTCGCTTTCTAATCTTTACCTCATGTTCCTTTCATCTTACCTTTTCAATTTCTAAGCCTCAAGATCAATCTTTTTCCTCTATTTCTCCATATCCCCCTCTAACCCCTGCACAAAACAGGAATTCAGTAATTTCAAACAGGGTCATGAGCATGCACAGCTCTCTTTTCTGTCTACCTTCTGTTACTGACACTGGGTGAACAGTGCTCTCCCCTCCCCAGTTTAGGCCGGTCTTTAAAAATTATACCTTACTAGCACCTTTATCCTTTCAATGATACAAACTTGACATTGATCTGGTAAGATTCATATATTTTTCCGAGTTTAATTGAGACATAATTGACATACATCACTCTGTGAGTTTCAGCTCTACAGCATAAAGGTATGACTTACACTTACACAGATTCTGAAATAATCACAGTAAGTTAACATCCATCACTTCACACAGATACAGATACAATAAAAAGAAATCAGGGAGGCAAGAAATACATGTCTCCTTATAATAAGAACTCTTAGGGTTTACTCTCAACATATGATGACGTTAGAGTCGTCGTGCTATCCATTACATCTCTAGTACTTACTTGAGATTTGTCTATTTTTTTATTTATTTTTTTTTTAATTTTTTTTAACGTTTATTTATTTTTGAGACAGAGAGAGACAGAGCATGAACAGGGGAGGGTCAGAGAGAGGGAGACACAGAATCTGAAACAGGCTCCAGGCTCTGAGCTGTCAGCACAGAGCCCGACGCAGGGCTCGAACTCACGGACCGTGAGATCATGAGCTGAGCTGAAGTCGGCCGCTTAACCGACTGAGCCACCCAGGAGCCCCAAGATTTGTCTATTTTTTAAAAAAATCACTGTAGTCATCAGCAAACGAATGGGTAGAGAAAAATAAGACAGTAGCTGGGAACCAGTTTGGAAGCAATTGCACCACCCCACAGAAAATATCATCAGGGCCAACTGAGGCAACAGCAGAAGCAACATAGAGAAGACAGAGTCAAGAGACCCAAAGTAGTAACACTGACAAGACTCTGTGTCTGGGAAGGGAGGGTTGAGGGAAGACATAGAGAATCATTTATGAGTTAGGCTTTAGTAGCTGGGCAATATTGTCCTTTATGAGACAGGATGACAGGAGGAAGGGCAAGTTTTGATAGAAACGTAGTTCATTGGGGCGCCTGGGTGGCTCAGTCGGTTAAGCAGCCGACTTCGGCTCAGGTCACGATCTCACGGTCCGTGAGTTCGAGCCCCGCGTCGGGCTCTGGGCTGATGGCTCGGAGCCTGGAGCCTGCTTACGATTCTGTGTCTCCCTCTCTCTCTACCCCTCCCCCGTTCATGCTCTGTCTCTCTCTGTCTCAAAAATAAACAAAAAAACATTTAAAAAAAAAAAAAAAGAAACGTAATTCATTGAGTTTTGGTAACTATTCTTCATCTGGAAAACAATACTTCTGTTTTCATTCAATTTAAAGTTGACGTGTAGTATGTTTTAGGTACAATGAGTATGGGGAAATTGATTTATGTTTAGCAGTTAATTTTTTGTGTTTGCCTTCGATATCCCCATGAGACAAACAAAGGGGGGGTGACTGATAGACAGTTAGATGTACAAGCCTGGGGGTGCCTGGGTGGCTCAATGGATTGGGTGTTTGACTCCTGATTTTGGCTCAAGTCCTGATCTCACAGTTCATGGGATCAAGTCCTATGTCAGGCTCTGTGCTGGCAACGCGGAGCCTGCTTGGGATTCTCCCTCTCCCTCTCTCTTTGCCCCTCCCCCCCGCCTCTCACACATTCTCTTGCTCTCAAAATAAATGAGTGAAAGGAAAGAAAACGAAAGGAAAAAGAAAGAGAACTTTCAAAAGAGATCTGGGCTAGAAATACACTTTTTGAATCTATTTTATATACATAAAACATTTTTTTTTAATGTATATACATATCCTTTATGCCATTTTTCTTTTTAGCTTTTGTCTCTCAACTCCAAATCCAATTCTGTACTGTGCTTTGTGATGCTGGGACAAAGACTCTGCAAAATACATTTCCCAGGCTCCTTTGCTAGCTGGCTTCCTGTTAAGACTTGCACTAGAGAGAGACTAGAAAGCAGATCAAGCAGACAAGCAACTTTCTCCTTCCCTTTGCTTAGTCTTCTTGTCAGTAGCACCAGTCCCAGCTGCAACACCCAGTTCCCAGCGCAAGTACCAATGGCACCCCTAACCGACCTCATCTCAGGCCATCAGAGTTACTAGCTGCAACCCGGTCATAACCCCTCCTCAGAGGCCTGAGCCCCAGCTTTGCAGGTCCTCTACTTGGAGTTCTAGCTTTTGACAACCCAAACCTCTTCTCTGTTGTTTCCCCAGGAGAGGGTTGGTAGCCGCCTCTTCGGTAATTATCTCCACTTTAGCTCAGTGCCCCCTTTTGTTTTTTCTCTCCTCCAACCACCCATGGAAACAATGCTCTATATTAAATTCTCTCTGTTGAGGGGCACCTGGGTAACTCAGTTGGTTAAGCGTCCGACTTTGGCTCAGGTCATAAACTCACTGTTGGTGAGTTTGAGACCCGTGTCAGGCTCCGTGCGAACAGCTCAGAGCCTGGAGCCTGCTTGGGATTCTTTGTCTCCCTCTCTCTCTGTCCCTCCCCCACTGTCACTCGTGTTTCTCTCTGTCAAAAATAAATAAAGATTAAATTGTCTCTGTTGAAATCTTTAATATGGTTTCTATTTTCTAACTGGACAGGGACTCATATTCTTTGGGTATATAAAAACGAATAAACTTTCCTACCTTCCAGGAGCTCACAGACCAGTTAGGAAATGAAAACAACCAGTAAATGTACTAGTTTCTTTTCAAGATGGGGGACAGCCCATCTTTCTTTCCTCTTCACCTCTTTTTTTTTTCTTTACCTCTTAGGAGGTAGAAAACTTGTAACTGATGGAGGAGGGAAAATCACAGCCTGGTATACACATAGAAAGGGCTGTGGATAAGGATGGAGACAGTCTGCCCGGCAGAGCCACAGAAGGGCCAGAAACTCAGAAACACTGATTACCATGGAAGCCAAAGTGAGGGACCAGGCTGAACACTGGAACAACTGAATGGGCACAGTCTGGCTTCCTCTCAATCCCTACCCCCTGGTGCTCAGCAGCCAGTCCCTCCCCATCCCCCCACCTCCAGGAATATAAAAATGATTTTTCTCCAAAGAAGTAAGATTAACCATCAGGGGTGAACCAGAGCGGCCAGTGGCAATGCTGTGGCACCACAACAAATTCTTCTGGAACTTAGGGATCCCAGTTTAACAACAGGGTCCCTGGCCACGCACTTTCAGATGAAGCCTGCCAGTAAAGAGGCCTCATTCACATCCACCAAAATCATATTTTCTATTGTGTAAGTCTTCATTTAAAAAAAAAAGAAAAAAAAAAGATTTTGTTCAGAATCAAAAATCAAGTATTACATAAAAAGAATACAGTTTAAATACTCTCGCTTTTCCCCACCCACCCAGGTCCCACCTACTCCCACCCCAAAGGTAACCTCTCTGATTAATTTCTTGGATATCCAAAGAAATTAAAGCTTTTACATAAACACAAGAAAATATATTTGCATGTTCCATTACTCATTAAAATTAGTATACAATACATACTAGTCAGTTTATTTGTTATTTTTTCAATAGTAGCTACTCTAATAAGTACGTTGTGGTATTGCATTCTGTTATTAATTTGCACTTCCCTCATGTCTAATGATGTTGAGCATCTTTTCGTATAATTTTTGCCATCCTGCCTCTCATGGCTGCTGCTGTGCATTACCACAACCTCGGTAACTTAAAACAACAGAATTTTACTCTCTCCTAGTCCTAGAGGCCTGAAGTCCAAACTCAGTATCATTGAATCAAAATTAAGGTTCAGAAGGTCTACGCTCCCTTGGAAGGCTCTAGCAGAGAATCCTTTCCTTGCCTTTTCCAGCCTTTGGAAATGCATTCCTTACATTCCTTGGCTCCTGGCCCTTCCTCTATCTTCAAAACATGTGGGTAGTATCTTCTCTGACTCTGTTTCCTTCTGCTTTCATGACATGCAAATGAAACTTCATGACATTTTTAGACCTACCCTGTGAAGTCACATAATATCACTTTCACAATATTCTGCTGGTCAAGACTGTCAAAAAGGTCCTCCCCAAAGAACACATACAGGTGACCAGCAGGAAGTGAAAAGACGCTCAACGCCACCAATCATCAGGGAAATGCAAATCAAAACCACAGAGAGCTATCAACTCACACCTGCTAGAATGGCTATTATCAAAAACACAAAGCGATAACAAGTGTCAGCAGGGATGTGGCAAAGAGGCAACACTTGTGCACTGCTGGTGGGAATGGAAGTTGGCATGGCCACTATGAACAACAGCATGGAAGTTCCTCAAACAACTGCAAATAGAACTATCATATATGATCCAGCAATCCCACTTCTGGGATTACAATCCAAAAGAAATGAAACCAGAATCTTCAAGAGATATCTGCACTCCCATGTTCACTGCTGCTTTCTTCACAAAATTCAAGATATGGAAACAATACAAGTGTCCGTCACAAGATGAATAGATAGAGATTTTACACACACACACACACACACACACACACACACACACACACACTGCAATATTACTCAGCCATGAGAAAGAATAATATCTTGCTAATTGCAACAGCATGGATGGGCTTTGAGGGCATTATGCTAAGCGAAATAAGACAGAAAAAGACAAAATACTGTATGTTCTCACTTATATGTGGAATCTAAAGAAGCTTAATTCATAGAAACAAAAAGTAGGGAAGTGGTCGCCACTGAGGAGTGCGGAGATGCGGGATGTTGGCCAAAGGGTACAAACTTTCAGTTATAAGATGATATGTTCTGTGGATCTAAGGTACAACATGGTGACTATAGTTAATACTACATTATGTAGTGGCAAGTTGCTAAAAGTAGATTTTAAGTGTTCTCACAACAACAAAAAAAGGTAATGATATGAGGTGAGAGAGGTATTAACTAATCCTATTGTGGTAATCATTTCTGCAATATATACATATATCAAATCATCACACTGTACCTCTTAAACTTATCCAATGTTTTATACCAATTATAGTGCGATAAAACTGGAGAAGGAAAAAAAATTACATATACCCTAAGACCTAGCAATTCACTCCCAGATATATACCCAACTGAAGTGCATACATATGTCCCAAAAGACATGCCAAAGAATGCTCACTGCTGCGTTATTTGCAACAGTCCAAAGCTGGAAACAATCTAACTATCCTTTAAGAGTAGAAAAGGTACATGTATGTATCATGATAGATACAGCCGACTGATTACAGAAGTTAAAAATGAGTCAAATACAACTATATACCTCAACATGGATGAACCCCACAAACATACACATGCTACCACTCCATTTCTATAAAGTTCAAAAACAGAGAAATCTAAATGACAGTGCTAGAGAATTGTATTGTTTCTCAAGGGTAAGGTGCCATGACTATAAAATTGAATAAACTGTGATGTTAGGAATTAGGATAGTGTTTACCTTTGGGGAGAAAAAAGGGGTACTGACTGCAGGGAGCTCTGGGGAGGCTTCCAGGTTGCTGATAATATTATTTCTTGATCTGAACTGTGGCTACAAGATGTGGTCACCCTGGGGCAATTTACTGAGTTTCTGTACTTTTTTACATATAGATCAACAAGTAAACATCTGTGAAGCACCTAACATGTGCACAGAAGATTGTGTTGGGCACTGTGTTCTCTCTTCTTTTACCTACTTTGCCGGCATCACCCCAGTGGAGGGATCCCGTTCTTATTAACTGGTTCAAGGGATGGTACAGTGAATGAGTGCAGCCAGCCTCTGCAAGTCCATTCTGAGAGTGGGGCCCAGTCAGGCTTAGGCCAGAGGCTCAATCACTTTGTTTAGCAGAGCCCACGACAGAACTTCCCGGCTCATGACAACTCCTCTGTGCCACTGGATTTAAATTTCCAAAGAGAATTGCACTGCTCACGGCCAGGATACCCTGCTCAAAGCTTGCATGACACTGTTGACTCAGGAAGCAGTAGTTGATAGGGGGGCAAGAAGAGCTTCTGTGACTCCACTGTGCTTGGGACAGGTAGGAGGCAGAGCTAAGTCTGAACCTGTGGAGAACTGTGCTCTGGTTACACACTAACTACATTACTCATTTTCTCAGATATAGAACTGTAAGAATGGCAGGGGCGCCTGGGTGGCTCAGGTGGTTGAGCGTCCAACTTCAGCTCAGGTCATGATCTCATGGTCCGTGAGTTCCAGCCCCGTGTCCAGCTCTGTGCCGACAGCTCAGAGCCTGGAGCTTGCTTCAGATTCTGTGTCTCCCTCTCTCTCTGACCCTCCCCCGTTCATGCTCTGTCTCTCTCTGTCTCAAAAATAAATAAACATTAAAAAAAAAACAAATAAACATTAAAAAAAAATTTTAAGTTGTACGAATGGTAACACATCTATCAATATTTGAAAATTATTTGCATAATTAAATTTTAATGACATCAGTGTGCGTGACAGTCTTGCCTATATACAGATGGAAATTCCAGTTATAAATGTAAATAAAAACATTTTGATTTGGGGGAAGAAAAATAAAGCTCTTCAAACGTTAAGGGGAAGAGACAGAAACGCTACCTCTTGATAGGAGAATGGCAAGTTTCTAGAAAGTTACGTGACTTGAGGAAAAGCCAAGTAAAATATGCAGGACAAATTCTGCATAATTCCATTCATATGAAGTACCCAAAACAGTCAAATCCATAGACTCAAAGAGTGGAATTGCAGCTGCCAGGTGTGAGGCGAGGAAGATATGAGGAGGTGTTCATCAATGGGCATAAAGCTTCAGTCAAGCAAGATGAGTAAGTTCCAGAGACCTCCTGTGGAACACTGTGCCTACAGTCAACAGTATACTCTACACTTGAAAAGTTAAGAGGGTAAATCTCACCTTAAGTGTTCTTTTCATAATAAAATGTTTTTTAAAAGGAAGTTATGTGAGATAGGAGACACACTCTTGATCAGCTTTAGAAAACACAATCCGCTGCAGTGACCTTAGCGTATTATTTGGAGATGTTAAGGTAACCACCACTAGAGCTAAATCTAGAGTCAGTTTAAAAGCATTAAGAGAGGGGCGCCTGGGTGGCTCAGTTAGTTGAGTGTCCGACTTCGGCTCAGGTCATGATCTCGATTCATGAGTTTGAGCCCGCGTGTGAGCCCCATGTGTGTGGCCCACTGCTGTCAGCACAGAGCCCACTTAGGAACCTCTGTTCCCCTCTCTCTCTACCCTTCCCCTACTTATGCACACCTGCACTCTCTCTCTCTCTCTCCCTCTCTCGCTCTCTCAAAAATAAAACATTTTCAAAAAATAAAAGAAGAGAAGTTAACCCTGGAGGATGGAACTGGGGCTGATCAACAGTAGGGTAGGGACCATGATTTTTTCCTTACACGTTCTGTAATATCTTTTAATCAAGTACATGTATTAGTTTGATAAATTCTTTTAATATTGTATTTACAGGGGTGCCTGCCTGGCTCAGTCAGTAGAGCATGCGACTCTTGATCTCAGAGTTGTGAATTTGAGCCTCACACTGGGTGCAGAGATTATTTTTAAAAATTAAAAAAATATTTTTAAAATATATTGTATTAGAGAACAAACTGAGGGTTGCTGGAGGGGAGGTGGGGGGGGATGGGCTAAATGTGTGATGGGCTCTAAGGAGGGCATTTGTTGGGATGAGCACTGGATGTTATGTGCAAGTGATGAATCACTGGGTTCTACTCCTGAAATCAATACTACATTGTATGTTAACTAACTTGAATTTAAATAATGTTTTTTTTAAAAAAGACATAGGATGGGAATGCAAGCTGGTACAGCCACTCTGGAAAACAGTATGGAGGTTCCTCAAAAAACTAAAAATAGAACTACCCTATGACCCAGCAATTGTACTACTAGGTATTTATCCAAGGGATTCAGGTATGCTGTTTCGAAGGGACACATGCACCCCAATGTTTATAGCAGCACTATCAACAATAGCCAAAGCATGGAAAGAGCCCAAATGTCCATCGATGGATGAATGGATAAAGAAGAGGTGGTATGTATATATATATATATATATACATATATATATATATATATATACGTATATACATATACGTATATATATATATACACACACACACACACACACACAATGGAGTATTACTCGGCAATCAAAAAGAATGAAATCTTGCCATTTGCAACTATGTAGATGAAAATAGAGGGTATTATGCTAAGTAAATTATTCAGTCAGAGAAAGACAAAAATCATATGAATTCACTCATATGAGGACTTTAAGAGACAAAACAGATGAACATATGGGAAGGGAAACAAAAATAATATAAAAACAGGGAGGGGGCAAAACATAAGAGACTCTTAAATATGGAGAACAAACAGGGTTGCAGGAGAGGTTGTGGGAAGGGAGATGGGCTAAATGGGTAAGGGACACTAAGGAATCTACTCCTGAAATCATTGTTGCCCTATATGCTAACTAATTTGGATGTAAATTTTAAAAAATTAAAAATTAAATTAAAAAAATAAAAATAAATAAATAAATAAAAAGACATAGAAAAAATGTAATGAAATTCAAATTTTTCAAATATTCTATTTAGAAAAATACATATGTCGTTAAGATATGAGCTGTTCTCTAACAGTTACATGCTGCCACTTCTGTTCTCACATAAGCCAGTGCTTAGAACCCAGCTTCTTTACTGGTTTCCTTTAAAAAAAAATGTCACCCCAAACTTGGTGATTATTTGAATTCTTTTTTTTTTTTTTTAATGTTTACTTATTTTTGAAAGAGGGAGAGAGACAGAGCATGAGTTGGGGAGGGGCACAGAGAGAGGGAGATGGAGAATCCGAAGCAGGCTCCAGGCTCTGAGCTGTCAGCACAGAGTCCACCACAGGGCTTGAACTCACGAACCAGGAGATCATGACCTGAGTGGGATGCTTAACCCACTGAGCCACCGAGGCACCCCTGATTATTTGAATTCTTTATGGCAATTTATAGGACCATAGAAAAGGATCATATAAAATCAAATGTTAACACTGTAGTTTTCCTAAATATAGTTTTAAAAATTTTTATCAAACTATTACATGAATTTGATTTCTAGATTTCAAACAGTACAGGCTTGTGGTAAAAAGTAACTGCCTCCCCAGCACCTGCTTTCCATTCCCAGTATGTTCTGGAAGGTCAGCCTCCTTCCTTTTTTTCAACTAATTCTGGACTTAGTTCTTCTGGTGGTTTTCACTTGAAAATCCTCCATTTGAAACCTCTATCCTCCTTCCAAGTTGCCTCTGTCTTCTCAAATTTACCTGTTCCCCTTCCCCAGGAGGAACGGGTGCAGAGACTTATTTGGGTCCCTGAGTCCAAAGGGCTCAGCTTCAGCTCCTGGACAAGTTTATCACAGCTTCCCCTCTTCAAAGATTGGCCCTCCCGGCAAGCAATTTGATACTTGCTGCTTGTAAAAGAAAGTTTCTCCTTATTTTACACCACTTAGTAAAATATAGAGTAGTATAATCAATCATGGAAGTACATTCAATGCTCAGAAAAAAACTCCAAGAAGAATGGTTAACTCTAAGGAAATCAGGAAAACACTTTCCAGAAGAAAAAATATATATTTGGTAAGGGGGGAAGGCTTTCAGATAGATGGAAAGGCCTGGAAAGGGTAAAACTACACAGGGTCTTAAGGGAACCTGTATTTTTGCAGTATAGAGTTCAAGAGGAGAAAATGTGAGAAATGAGCCTGAAAAGTTAATAAGAGTCAGATGGTCCTAATATGTGAGGCTAAAGAGCTGGACTTAAGCCCATAGTCCAGGAGTTGAAATTTTAAATGCCTGTAAATGCCAAAGAGATCGTGCAAATGAGCAAAACGAAATCATGTAAATGAGAAAATAGACAGGAAGTGTACAACCCTGTGGGAAACTGGGGAAATTGTGCCCTTCCAAATGGAACAGTTCAATTATTTTTACACAAAATATAAGTCTAGTGTTGCCAGTCCAGTGTTTTAGTAATAGCAGAATATCCAGACTTTTCTGTCAAATTCTCTAATTTTTAAGTGTTGGCAACTATTACATGGGGTTTATTTTTCTCCAGGCTCATGGTATGTGGTCAAAAAATATTACATATATGCTTGAAAACTGGTTTCAGCCAACAGACCAGAGTTTTCACCTCTTTTAGAGGCAACAGAGAACGACCATTATAAAACCTTAAGACCTTGTGCAGCCACGGTCAGATCCACAATTTTAAAGGTTTCCCTGGTGGCAGGATGTAGAATGGACTGATCGGGAAAGTGAGAAAGTGAAATTGAACATATAGAGATAGGTTGGAAGGCTCTTGCAATTGATCACTGATAGCAGATATGCTGAGAGTTCAAACTAAGGTACCATGTTTATATAACCGATTGTTACTTTTCAATGCAAGTAGTGAAATAGTCCTGAGCTTTTCCACCAGAATGAGACCCCAAATGATCACTGAGAACTTTATTTCTGTAAATCGTGGGTGTTACACTTTCAGAGACAGAATGGATTTCTCTCTTCATGACTTGCCATGACTTCCTCTTTTTTCTTTTTTCTCATAAAGCTACTTGCCAATAGCAATAAAAGAAAAGACTGTACATCTGGCTTTAGAAAGACAGCTTGTTGAACCTCTACCCTCTGCTTCTGTATTATATCAATCGCAGAAGCAAACAGATATTTTCTCCAAACCGTTCCCACGTGCCCACATTTCTGAATATAAAATAAACAGTGCAGGCCATGAAAACAGACTGTTTTAAACAGTGCATTCCAGCTGGGAAAAGTGTCTAAACATAATCCTTATTTTTATAGTCATTTAAAGATGTACTTTATCTATTAAATTAACTATTAAAAAGGAGAAAATGGGGAAAAGAGAGAGAAGAGGTAGAGGGAAAAGAGAGGTGATCCATCTGTTTTTCTGTAACACCTAATACCTGCATTTCTTTATGCTTAGATGTCAATATATAGATTTCCGCACAAAATTATTTTATCCAGGCAAAAGTAGAAAATTTTAGTCGCTTTCAGTGTCTTTTTAAGATTTTTTCAAACCAAATCTGTACAAGACAGATCAAGGCTATCTTTGTCTCATGTTCCAATCTAATCAGTGAGAAACCATGTTCCCTAGTTCTACAGACAGAACCATTCAGGTGCTGACCACGCTTGGCCCCCTCCCATGTCATGAGTTCACAAGGTATGCCCAGGCACCAAGTCCATCCCAGCTGTCCCCAGAATGAAAAAGAAAGGAGATACTACATCGGTATCACTGCATGCCAGGCAGGCTTCAAAGATAGTGTAGGCTTCAGTGACATTATCGGCTATTTGCACCCTAAGCAGCACATGAAGAAGTCAAGGGTTCACATGCAGGAAGGAAGTTCTGGCCTGCTTTCCCACCAAATCCTGGGTTCTGGGCTCTGTTCCCACATTTTTCTAAGCTGCTTTACTTTTCATAAAGATATGTATGGATATGACCCTGGCATCAGAGACCCTGCTCTCATTGCTGTAAAATTCCCTTTATCCATGGAGATAAAAATCAACATTCCCACCCACTTGTTCCTGCTTCTATCCACGGAATTTCAGTTTAAAGAGAGTATAGTTCCCATCTCCGAGATCAGAATAAAGGGAAAGTGAAATTCCTGTGAATCCTTCCGGAGTTGTGACAAAGATGTGTTCCAGATATCCTGAGCTGAAACTTGGAATGCATTTTTTCATTAAAACAATCATCAGCTCTCTAGGCCAGTTCATAAAATCCTATTTAATCTATAGTGTTCTCAGAATATTCCAGAAATTTCAATGTGATCCATCTGTTCTGTTCCCATTATTGCCCAGGTTTTCTTTTTTAACTGAGTAGCATGAATATAACCCTACTCTGCCAAATTCCCCAAGTGTCTCTACTCAAATTTGAAAAGTTCCATTTGTGCAGCCTACCAGATATTAAAAACCTATGAGGTTCAGCAGATGAGTTTTGCAGTTCCAGTACTGTGTGGCCCATCTCGGGCCATCAACAAAGTGTAGGTATGTTCCACAGCACCTTCCTTTCCTTCTATCCTTCAGCTTTCATGGAAAATGCAGGAAAGTTTGAGTCCTGTTATTTTAAATGGTAGCCTGCCAGAGACATGCCCATTTATATATATAAATTTTATATGTGATTTATTAATGGGAAAAGAATAGATTCTTGGATGGAAATGAGAAAAACCATTCATAGCATGGCAAAAAAAAAAAAAATCATTCTTCTGGATCTTATGATTCCTCTCCCTCATCTTATTGGAGAGAAGAAAGGAAAATAGGGAGAGAAGTGCGCTAGCCCCTTGAAATGTACAGACTAGATAATTTCAACAGAGCTTGTCAAAGTCTCAGTATGGACTGGTGACCTTCTGGTGTATAATCCATACCTGGCACACATGAAGCGTGATGAATGATCTGCAAGGATCAGCTTGGCTCTCATCATCTTCCTCAACACAGCCACCAGTGAAACTCATCAGGCTCCTAATGCTGACCCCCCAGGTGAAGACCTCTCACCCTCCAACTCTGGTCTCCTACAAGTAAGACTGCACCCTCCTAGCCCAGGGGTCCTCCACTGGTCTCCTCGGGGATACGGAGGAGGCCACCTCATTCTTCCTCAAGTTTCCTGCTATAACTACAGCATAAATTCTGTGTCTAGATTCTCTCAGATCCTCTCTTTTGGCTCTCCAAACCCCATTTGGAGGACGAAAAAAATTTAAACCCTAATAATCTGTTATTTCTTGCTCACTTCTCAAAGTAATGAGAATGCCTGGGAGTAATGTGGGAATATAACATAAGGAAGTGAGAAGCAAAAAAACACAAGTTTATTGTTTCTAGATATTAAATGGTTGCACATTAGTAACTCACCACTATCCTTAAATGATCATAGAGAAAAGACAGAGGGAGCTCCACTCATTTAAAAAAAAAAAAAAAAAAAAACCAAGGAAAGTCTCTGATTGGCCCAACTGAATTCTCCCATCCCCAATAAACCCTGTGAAGAAAATGGGGTATTGTGAGAGGCCAGCCCTGTGGAAGAGAAAGCTAAAACCACACATGTGAGCTAAAGAATCCTCAACAATTCTCTGAAAGAAGATAGAAGCACTTTTCAAATCAAGTAAAAAGAGTGTTTACAGGGACGGACATCTGGGTGGCTCAGTCGGTTAAGCGTCTGGCTTTTGAATTCTGTTCAGGTCATGATCTCATGGTTCCTGAGTTCAGGCCCCACATGGGGATCCAAGCAGACAGTGCAGAGCCTGCTTGGGACTCCCTCTCTCCCTCTCTCTTCCCCTCCCTGCTTGTGCTTTCTCTCTTTAAAAAAAAAAAAAAAAAAAAAAAAAAGAGTGTTTACTACACAGGAGCCTATTCTAAAAGTCTCTGCAGAAATCTTTCCTAAAAGGGTTTAACAGGGGCGCCTGGGTGGCTCAGTGGGTTAAGTGTCTGACTCTGGCTCCGGTCATGAGCTCTCAGTTCATGGTTTGAGCCCCAAGTCCAGCTCTGTGCTGACAGCACAGAGCCTGCTTGGACTTCTCTCTCACTTTCTCTCTCTCTGCCCCCACCCCTGCTCATGCTCTGTCTCTTTCAAGATAAATAAACTTAAAAAAAAAAAAAAAGGGTATGTCATCTACAACTGGAGAAAACAAAAATCTATCCAAATATATATAATATATATACCTCCTGTGCTGTATAAGTGAGACCAGACTTCAGAATGTTTCTCAAGAATAATTCTAGCTCACAGTGTGCCCAGAAATCCCATGGATCTGTCCCTGTCCAAGAGCGGACAGAAGAGGACACCTGGGCTGCTTACTCTGTTAAACATCTCACTCTTGGTTTCCTTCAGGTCATGATCTTGGGGTTCCTGAAATGGCACCCCACCTTGGGCTCTGCACAGACAGGGTGGAGACTGCTTGGGATTCTCTCTCTCCCTCTTCCTCTGTCCCTCCCCTGCTTGCACAAGCTCTCTCTCTCTCTCTCTCAAAATAAATAAACTTAAAAAGAAAAGAGTGGACAGAAGAGACTCAGAAATGCTCCCTCTTCTAGTCGCCCCCTATTCCAGCCTCGGACCACCCTCCAACTAGCCAGTCTCAGCCTCCAAGACCACCTTCTCTGCCATCCTCTGCCCCCAGGGCCGGCTAGTACTTTTTTGAGTTTAGCTCCTCATTGCCGATCAACCATGAGCTCTCAGTTTTGTCAGAATTATTCCACTGGTGCTCGCCACTGTCTATCTGCACCTGCGGGCCTCTTACACTTACCTCTTTCCAGGCTTCTATTTGCACTGAGACCGTGTGGCTGGGAGAGGGCGTGGGCCGCTTCTGCGAATTAGCTCACAAGCGCAAGGGCACCAGCTTCTCTTGAAAATGCCAAACCCGCAGTGGTTGCGGCCTCTCCCTGCAAGTTAAGAAGCCATCCCAAGATGACTGGGGTAAAGCCCTGACCACCATGGAACCTGCCAGGGTGCTGGAGAAGAACCTGAACCCAGCCCTCCTGCATCTGCGAGCCCCCACTTCTGTCTGCGCAGACACGCGTCTCTGTGACTTCCTGCAGAAGCACTTCCTGCATAGGGAGGTGAAACTCATCAGGAAGATGGCGATCACCTGACTCGCCTCCGCAGACTGCGCGGTGTCTCTTCCCTTGGAAGGCCTCCAGAGCTCAGTGGCCTCAGAGGGGCTCCTCTGGCATCCCACTGGTGTCAAGGGGCCAACATGAGCCCGTCCCTACAGCCACTGAGGCAGTTTGGGAGCCCTCTCCAAGTAATGCGGACCAAATGGAAACAAAGCTTTTAGTAAAAAAAAAAAAAAAAAAAAAAAAAAGGCTTGCAAAATATTTGCATCAAGAGGTTTCTCTGTACTGGGGCGCCTGAGTGACTCCGTGGATGAGCGTCCGACTTGGTCTCGGATCATAATCTCACGGTTTGTGAGTTCCAGCCCCTATTCGGGCTCTGTGCTGACAGCTCAGAGCCTGGAGCCTGCTTCGGATTCTGTGTCTCCCTCTCTCCTCTGTGCCTCCCCCACACACGTTCTGTCTCTCTCTCCTTCAAAAATAAATAAACATTAAAAAAAATTTTTTAAAAAGAAGTTTCTCTGTACACGCTATATAATCCAAAATATGATAATTCCAGCAAGTTTAGTGACTCTATTTAGACCATTTGTTTGACCTCAGAGAAGGTATCAGACTCAAAGATCAATCCACCCATGTCTTAAAATCCCTTAAAATGCAGATCAGCTTCAAGAGAGGCCTTGGTCACCCTGAATAGGAAGAAGGATTCTTGGAAACTGAATTTATTTCCTGGCAGAGATTCTATCCACACCCCCACCCATAGAATACAGGAGAAGATGGCATTCTGGAACTCTACGGTATTATACTGAAATGCCTGAAGCCAAAAGAGTCAGCTGATTTTCTTCTTAATGAAGAAAACCAAAAGAGCCTTCTCTATTTTCCATTAAAATGGACAATATATCAGCTCTAGGAATCTCTGAATGTTCATGGTTCTACTGATATCTTTACTGGTGAAACCAGCAGTTAATTTCCACGATTAACAACCAATAAAGAATGAATTATTCTTTGGAAGTTGATTCAAGGTCTTTCCTGCCAAGCCCTGAATAAACAAGAAAATAAGGTCAAGCAAGTATTTGCAGCATTAGTGACATGTGAAAAAGGAATTTGAAGATAGGCTTAACATAAGATTCATAACTATGTGCAGCTCTAGTAAGACTTAGATTGACATAGCTCTGTGACTATTCAATTACAGGTAGCTCTGCTGTGATTTTAGAAGGTCAGAAAAAGCATGACAAATTGCAAAAATGGCCTCAAATGTTTTTCCTCCAACCAAAAGGTAGAATCTGTTTCTTCACTCTTGAATCTGGGTAGGTTATATGATTTCCTTTGGCCAATGTCTTAGAAGCAAAAGCTTAAAAAGTACTTTAACCCTAGGGGCATCTGGGTGGCTCAGTCAGTTGAGTGTCCTACTTCCACTCGAGTCATGATCTCATGGTTTATGAGTTCGATCCCCACATCAGCCTCACTGCTGTCAGCACAAAGCCCACTTCAGATCTTCTGTCCCCACCTCTCTCTGCCCCTCCCCTGCTCACACTCCCTCAAAAATAAATTAAAAAAAAAAAGTACTTTAACTTTGGAGTTTGTCATGTGCTGCTCTTGGAACCCTGGCACCATGGGAACAAACCTGGACTATTTTGCTGGAGGGTAAAAGACATGTGACCCAGTCACCTCAGTTAAAAAGCAGCCAACTCAACAAGTGACTAGAGACACATGAGTGAACCCAGTCAAGATCAGCAGAAGAACCAGCTAATTGAGCCCAGCCCAGAACACCAACCATGGAATCAATGAGCTAAATAAATGATTCTTTAAAGCCACAAAACTGAGTATGATTTGTTATACATCAAATGCTAACTGATACAAAAGAGGTATTTATATACTCTATTTTATCGAGAGGTCTTAGAAGTCCTTTGTGCAGGGCCACTTAGGGACATTTGTAGGAATTAGTTAAAGGGCCACCTATGGGAGGATCATGGGGTCACTCTGGTTTGGTATGCAAGGCACAGGCTAGATATCAGTCTCCATTTACTCCCTAAGCAGAGTACTCTTATACAGTGAACAACCTACACATATGTAAGAAGTCCTACTTGTATGCCACCAGCTACAGCATGAGTTCAAGGGCCATGCTCAAAATAATGCATATGTGGGGGCGCCTGGGTGGCTTAGTCGGTTGAGCGTCCAACTTCGGCTCGGGTCATGATCTCACGGTTTGTGAGTTCGGGCCCCACGTCGGGCTCCGTGCTGACAGCTCAGAGCCTGGAGCCTGCTTCGGATTCTGCGTCTCCTTCTCTCTCTACCTCTCCCCCACTTGTGCTCTGTCTCTCTCTGTCTATCAAAAATAAATAAATCTAAAAAAAAAATTAAAAAAAATAATGCATATGTGTTATTTCTATTGCCCTGTAGCCATTTTTCAAATTGTACCCCCCTCCCCTACACTCCATGCATATCTGTAGTGCCTTTCAATCTAGGGGCCCACTCCTTAAGCCACAAAGGAAGTCATATGACTCAAACTGGACAATCTAAGAACCTGACCCCTTCATGACAATGATGGCCCAGGAAAATGGCCAAAAAGGGCCAATGTGTTTTTTCCCTGTAGATTATAGAGGAGAGATAATTTCCTCCTAATGAGATACTAAGCTGTAGGAACCATACAAAACCCCTCCTTGCCAAGCACGAGCTTTCCCACCACAAAAAGAGAGACTATTAGAGAAGGAAGTTAAAGAAAAACAAAGCAAATAAATGGAGAGCTTCCTAACAGCAAAATTTGAGAAGTTTAATCCAATTCTACCTAAGATCTGGAAAAATTGTTATGGAATTCAACTTGGATTCTGTCGTTTGCAATGAAAGTGTTCAGACTATTATACTTGAAAGAAGATAAATGTGGTCCTGATACTACTACTAATATGATATCTGGAGGTGGAGTCCGGAGGTCTCCATGATTACATTCTTCCAGAATGGTGTTCAGAAAGTAGTATAAATTCCTGTGGAAATAAAATAACCATTTTCCGACTGGCTGTTTTTCATCTACTTAATGAGAAACTTTAAACTCTTAAAGATTCTTCTCTTCATTACTCTCTGGCAGCTTTTTTCAATCAGAGGTTCTACAAGAGAACAAAGTCCTATAGTCCTACAGAAAATTATTTGAATAATGAGTTTTTAAATCAGTTATCTAAAAGATGGTACCTACTAGTACTATTCTACATAGAGCAAAGCAGTTAATTAATCACATACAAAAATGTCTACATACACAAATTCTCTAGCAGCAACTCCTATAAAAAGAACTATAGAGTTTTTATCATATCTAATATAGTTTGACTGTTGCATTTATTTTTTAATATTAATTTCTTTAGAGAGAGAGAGAGGGAGGGACAGAGAGAGATGGAGAGAGAATCTCAAACAGGCTCCATGCTGTCAGCACAGAGTCTGATGCAGGGCTTGATCTCACAACCATAAGATCATGACCTGAGCTGAAATCAACACTTAACCATCTGAGCCACCCAGGCGCCCTAACTGTTGTATTTAATAGTCAACCACTATACTCCCAGATCCTAAAAGGAACTTTTTTTTTCACATGTTAATATATCTTACATTTGATATAATAAGCATTCTGGTTTGTATTTTCTTTCTAAATATTATGTATAAAATAACAGTGCATCTCATATAATCCATGGCCTCTTGGGTTTGCTGAAACATTTCATAACTGAATATACGGTCACCCTGAAAAGTAAGTACACATCTTAGAGAGATTGTTAGGGCACCTGGGTGGCTCAGTTGGTTGGGCGGCCGACTCCGGCTCAGGTCATGAAATCACAGTCCATGAGTTTGAGCTCTGCGTTGAGCTCTGTGCTGACAGCTCAGAGCCTAGAGCCTGCTTTGCATTCTGTGTCTCCCTTTCTCTCTGTCCCTCCCCCGTTTGCAATCTGTCTCTCTCTCTCTTTCAAAAATAAACATTAAAAAAAAATTTTTAAAGAGAGATATTGTTTATCATACTTTATTTACCATTCTCTCCTCACCACACACTCATCCCCAACAAGCACATAATCCACAGCATATTAACACCATATGGCTATGTTAAATTTTGTAACATGAGTTTTCATAAGATTTTATAATAAACTTCTAAAGCTGCAATAAAATATTTGTGCTTCAACTACCATTGTCTAGGCTGGTGGAAAAAAAATCTTTATTGTCTTGCTAAAAGGAAAGTTCTGTGACATTGACTGTTAGAATACAAAAGAATAGTTTCATCGATTCTCGGCCTTTTGGCTAAGATCAAGTGTAGTACAAAAGAATACAGTTTTTCATTCTTTTATTTATTAGTGAGTTCATTTTCATTAACCAGTGTATTAGTCTGCTAGGGCTAACATAACAAAATGCCACAGACCGCGGGGCTTAAACAAGTATTTATTTTCCCACAGCTTTGGAGGCTGGAAAGCTAAGACCAAATGCCGTCAGGATTGGTTTTTGGTGAGGCTTCTCATTCTGGCTTGTAGATGGCCACCTCCTCACTATGACCTCACATGGCCTTTCCTCTGTGTGCAGGTGTGGAGAGAAGTCTCTAGTATCTTTTCCTCTCCTTATAAGGACACCAGTCCTATGAGATTAGGGCCCCACCATTCTGACCTCACTTAACCTCAATTACATTCTTAAAGGCTCTATGTCCAAATATAGTCACATTGGGGGTTAGGGCCACTCAGGCTCCCCAATAAAAATCATTTATAACAATATTTACTGATAATTTACCACATGCCCTAATCTATACTAAGTGGCTTACACATACTATCTCATGTGATATTCATGGCAAACTTCTGAGATAGGTATTTCAGTTCAACATGAGATAACGGAGGCTTAGAAGCTAAGATCATTTCCCAAAGAGATACAAATGGTAGGTGGTAGACTTGGTCTTAATTCAGGTCTGCCTGAGTCTAGAATTCAGGCTCTCAACTGCTATGCCACACTGCTTCCATTTAAACTCTTTTCATATTCATTATTCAGACTGGACTATGAAAAGAACATGTAAAGATGTGTGAATGATAATGTACCCAAGTAGAACCAACAGATCATGCTGAAAACCCCTGAATTCTTGTTAAATCCAACCTCTTCAGTCTAGGAGTCCAAGTTCCAAAATTCACCCAACCCTACACGTTCAGTCATATGCCTCATTATACCTCACTATCATCCCCATAGCCACTATCCATCCCAGAAAGGCCCCTGCATCTCAGTAGTGGACTCTCTTCCTCATCACATCCAATCCTCTCCCTTCTGGTTTCTCTGCCTGAAGTGTCCTTCCCTCCCATTTCATGTTTGTCCAAACCCAGTGCTGCCTTTTCCAAGAAGCCTGTCTGATCTTCTTTCTCCCTCATGGGTCTCAGCATTTTGAACTTGTATTAGAGACAGAATTTTCCTTCTATTTTTTTATTTTCTTTTTATTTTTCCTCTCTATTCCTGGCTCCTCCTATTAGATTTTGGATTTCAGGAAGAGAGGAAATTGGCAGTATGTGTTTTTGGAAGTCACATAACCTTCTAAGCCTCAGCTTCCTCGTCTTTAAAATGAGATAATAATATTGCCAGTAAAATGCGGCCTCAGGGTAAAGTTTGGATTAAGAGTGTGGCTATGCCAATGGCACGGTTGGAGCTAGAGAGTGTTATGCTAAATAAAATGTCAGTCTGAGAAAGACAAGCACTATATGATTTCACTCATATGTGGAATTTAAGAAACAAAACAAATGAATGTGGGGGAGGGTAGGCGGGGAGAGAAGGGCAAAGAAAGAAACAGACTCAGCTTTGGACAACAGAGGATTACCAGAAGGAAGTGGGGGAGGGGGGGCGTTAAATGGGTGATGGGTATTAAGGAGGGCACTTGTGATGAGCACTGGGTGTTATATGTAAGCAATGAATCACTAACATTGTACACTTAAAACACTGTATGTTAATGCACTGGAAATAAAATTAAAATAACAAAATTAAAATTAAATAACATAAAATGAAATAAAATAAAATAATAATGTGGCTATAAGACCCTTCGTTAAACTCAGAAATATTGAAGTTGTTTCCTCGTAGATCTTCTGAGAGACCATAAGATTACTAAGAATCTTAAAAGCATTCCTCCTATAGCACTCTGTGTCTCAGCACAAGGTAGAAGGGGGGTTTGTAAGTGTGGCTTTTGTCTAAAGGAGCAGATCCTAACTTGAAATACAGTTGTGTAGAAACACAAGTTACATAGGAAGTATGTAGGAAGCCTACAAAGTCTTTGGCTAAATGGGTCAAAGACAGTTCAAAATAAAAAGAGGCTTCGAAGCAGAAATCAAGCTGAGAGTGCTACTCAGATGCAAGCATGTGCCATTTCCTGTGGGAAACATAGTGTGACTTAGAGGGTTGACCCAGAACCCAGAAGGCAGACCCAGAAGCCACAGAAAATTACTTTCCAGTAGCAGAACCCTAATTAAAGAGTACTTCCTGTTCTCTGAGTCAACAGAAATGGTGGCTTGTGGCCAACTTGATTCCAAAATTGCTACACACCTCCTCTCTGCCCCCTTTTGGAACAGAGTTGCCCCTGTGGCTACCCTATCCCTCTCCCATGATTACGTGCTGGATACGTGTCAGACCATTTGTCTTTTTTTTTTTTTTTTTAACATGGCTTTCCTTCTAAGGAACTATACCAAAGAATCCTGGCCACACTTTGGCTTACCTCAGGCTGCTATAACAAAACACCATAAACTAGGTGGCTTCTCAACAACAGAAATTTGTTTCTCACAGTTCCAGAGGCTAGAGGCCCATGATCAGGATGCCAGCATGATCAAGTCCTATTGAGGGCCCTCTTCTGGGTTTCAGAGGACTGACTTCATTAGATCTCCCATGGCTGGAAGAGAGCAAGCTAGCTAGCTCTCTGGCCTCTTCTTTTAGAGGCACTAAAGCTTTCAAATCTGGCCACCATCAATTCCCTCCCTTCCTGTTGTACATATGCCACAGGTCAGTAAGAGGTAGGGGTAAGTTCCCCTTTCTTTGACCTGGGCTAATCCTGTGCATATTTTCACCTATAGGATGTAACATAGATGATATTTGGGGACTTACAAGCCCAAACTTTGAAAGAACTGGCTACTCACACTTTCTGCCACTTGAAACTGTGTTAGAAGATGCTGTAAGAAGCCCGATCCAGAGGCGCCTGGGTGGCTCAGTCAGTTAAGCGGCCGACTTCAGCTCAGGTCATGATCTCACAGTTCGTGGGTTCAGGCCTCACATCAGGCTCTGTACTGACAGCTCATAACCTGGAGCCTGCTAAGAATTCTGTGTCTTCCTCTCTCTCTGCCCCTCCCCCACTCATGCTCTGTCTCTCTCTGTCTCAAAAATAAATAAAACATTTAAAAAAATTTTTAAAATACATATATAAATTAAAAAAAGAATCCTGATCCACATGGAGAAGCTGAATTGAGGAGAATCAAGGTCAGTGAACCCAGCTGAGCTCCAGACCAACAGCCAGCACCAACTGACAAGACATCTTAGATATTCTAGCCCATTCAAGCCTTTAGATGCCAACAGCCCCAGTAAACATCCCACAGACCAGAGGAATCACCCAGGTGATCCTAGCCAAGTTAAAGAATCATGAAAGATAATAAAATGTTCGTTTTTTTACGCCACTAAGTTTTTGGTGGTTAGTAATGCAGCAATAAATAACTGAAATAATTCTTAGGTGACAATATGAACATAGTATATGATGATAATATAGAAAACAAAGTCAGGTCATAAGACTGGAAACACTGTGAAGATCATCTATTTTAGACCAATGTGTTCCTCACTCCAGGAGAGAAAATGTAGGCCACACAGTAAGTTCATGAAGAGACAATTCTAAAACCCATTTCTCCTGCCTTCCTAATCTATTGAGGCCTTCAAACAAAATGGATGAACAGACAGACCTATGTTCTCCCCATCAGTTACATTTCAGAATTATTCTTGAACGTGATATTAAATCCTATTTTATTCTTTCAAAAAAGAGCAGAGGCAGCAATTTCTTAGATGTTAATATAGAGTTTCTGAGCCGACATGTCTATGACTATGTGGTATGTCTGAGGCAATTTTTGATAAATTTATTTGAACGAATGATTTAGAGAATGTCTCTCTTCATGTAAAACTTCAGACGAGAAAAGGCTGATGGAGGAGAAAGAAACGTTCATTTAAAAAAAATTCTATAAAGAACAGGAAAGATCTGGCTGTTGTTCACAGTCATTTTTCAGGTGGCAAGGAGGTCTGGAGACCATATGTTGTTTCAAGGTGAGGAGAATGCTATGGAAAGCGAAGCCTTAAAACAGCTATACTGTGCATGGCAATCTATGCTGAGTGAAATAAGTCAGTCAGAGAAAGACAAATATCATATGTTTTCACTCCTATGTGGATCTTGAGAAACTGAACAGAAGACCATGGGGGAAATGGAAGGGGGGAAAAACAGAGAGGGAGGGAGACAAACCATAAGAGACTCTGAAATACAGAGAACAAACTGAGGATGGATGGGGATGGGGATGGGGGAGGGGGGGAAATGGGTGAAAATGGGCATTGAGGAGGGCACTTGTTGGGATGAGCACTGGGTGTTGTAAGCCAATTTGACAATAAATTATATTAAAAAAAATAATAAAAGTGGGGCGCCTGGGTGGCTCAATCGGTTAAGCTACCGACTTCGGCTCAGGTCATGATCTCACGGTTCGTGAGTTCGAGCCCCGCATCGGGCTCTGTACTGACAGCTCAGAGTCTGGAGCCTGTTTCAGATTCTGTGTCTTCCTCTCTCTGACCCTCCCCTGTTCATGCTCTGTCTCTCCCTGTCTCAAAAATAAATGAAACATTAAAAAAAATTTTTTTTAATAAAAAAATAAAAATAAATAAAAGTAATAAATAAATAAATAAAGCTACCCAAAATGGAGGTGTCTAGAAAATCATTCCTTTATCCTTTGAAGGACCCTGAAAGAGGCACTTTTTCTCAAAAACTTTTGATGATTCATTCTCAAGCAGATTTACAAACACGCCATCATCTGCTTTTCTTCATTTCTGCGACAACTATCTTATTCTTTGGAAACATAAACCAGAGGATTTGTAGTCTTTTAAACTGAACTGTTGTCTTTTAAAATGAGTATGTATTAAAATCTTAGCAGGGAAAACATTTGACGACAGTCTGATTTTATTTATGTGAACAAATGAGACAGAAGAGGGAGGAAAGTGTCCTTTTCACCGTCGTACCATTGCTAGTTCTTAAATAAACTTAATGAAATTCAACATTTTCAGTTTAAACGTCATCATCATGTGTCATATCACACAAATATTCAATGTACTTACTCAGTGTTGCCTGTCAAAGTATCAAAATTTAGGGAAAAATATAAATATGGATGATAGAGGGGAGCCTGAGTGGCTGAGTCTGTTAAGTGTCTGACTTCAGCTCAGGTCATGATCTTGCGGTCCATGAGTTTGAGCCCCGCATTGGGCTCTATGCTGACAACTTGGAGCCTGGAGCCTGCTTTGGATTCTGTGTCTGCCTCACTCTCTGCCCCTTCCCTGCTCGCACTCTCTCTCTCTCTCTCTCAAAAATAAATAAACATAATAAATAAATAAATAAATAAATAAATAAATAAATGGATGATAGAGCTGTATTCTGGTAATTATATTACCATTATTTGCACCACAGGAAAAAAACTATGAGCTTTGAACAAACTGCATGGTTTGCCTTGGCTCCTTGCCTTGCAAAAGAAGTAAATATCTGGTATTAATTGCTAATTAAGCCAAAATTAAGCCTCAATTCACCTCTTTAAATGATCTTGATAAACCTACCCCTTCATTGTTCATAGGCCTTAATGAGTTGTGTTTTATAACTTCTGTTTTTATTGCTTTCCAGATTATAGAATCTCTTTTCACATGAGACCTACTTATATAACTTACTCTGACCCTTTTCTCTTCATAAAAATTCAATAAGCTTGTAACTAGCACATTATGCCTTTACAATGTGTCATGGCACTTTTTATCGGTAGGAAAGGGGGCATGGTTTCCCAAACAGAACCATAGAAAGTTTAATTGTGATTTCTGTCACCAAAACAAGAGAACACTGAATATCTAATAAATAAGATTCTTGAACACAGAACACCGAATTTTCCAAATCAGCATTCTTACGAATTAAAAGATGAATCTGAGATTTGGATGAAATTTTCTCTGAAATATGTATAGATTAAACAAAAGGGAAAAGAATTAAACAAAAGGGAAAAGAAATAAAAGCATTTTAGGTTTTGTTCACTATTTGGACAGATATTTAATATGATACTATCATATGTATTGTTGCCATAATACCTATTTGTTCTTCTCAGGAAGAAAATATATCTGTCAATTTATCTTTTTAAAAATATTAATTAATATCAAAGTAATAAATGTTAAATGACAGTTTTGTTATTAAAATTTCTTTTAAAAATTGTACTGATAACCAGTTTATGTAAGCCCTACTGATTACATTTCTATGACTTTTTCAAAATGTATTGTTTTTACATAATCTTTATTGATAAAAAATTATCTTTTAATTTTTTTACTTAAAATTCTTTTGCTACATACATACAACTCTTTTGTTCTATGCATATAAAATGTATACAGGGGCACCTGGCTGACTCAGTTTGTATAGCATGCAACTCTTGATCTCAGGGTTGTAAATTTTGAGCCCCCTGTTGGATGTAGAGATTACTTAAAAATAAAATCTTTTAGAGGCACCTGGGTGGCTCAGTCGGTTAAGAACCTGACTTTGGCTAAGGTCATGAACTCACTGTTGGTGAGTTCAAGCCCCGCATCAGGCTCTGTGTTGACAGCTCAGAGCCTGGAGCCTGCTTCAGATTCTATGTCTCCTTCTCTCTCTGCCCCTCCCCTGCTCACACTCTGTCTCCCTCTCCCTCAAAAATAAATAAACATTTTAAAAAAACTTTTTTTTAGAAAAAGGTTGAACCAATTAATAGTGCCTCCAAGAAATCGTGATTTGCCAATTTCTCCCAAATCTTATCAATGGATTTTTAAACTTTTGTTTATATTATTCTTAGCTTGCTTTCCTTTCAACAATTTATAAATGTTAAATGAATATTTGTATATCATTGTATGCAATTTCTCTATCACCATAGCCATTGTCCACTTTTCCATTGCAAACTTAATAATTTCCTTAAAAATATTTTTCTTTATAAATATTTTTGATATCAGGCTTTAATTGATCATTTACCATACATATTTGCCATTTCTGTTTCTTTTACTTTCATTGCACAGAAGTTTTATCTGTGCCTCTAAAAGGAAAAGGAATCTCATATTTAGATAAGCACACCACTTTTAATTTTTTATGAATCTTCTTTGAATAGTTAACACTCTAATTAATGGGTGACCTATGACACAATGGCTTAACATACATTTAACAAACATGTTCTCACCCACAATTCTTTCAACTATGTTAGAGAAGTATTCTCTAATTTTTGTGCTATGTATAAATTCCCAGCTGCAGGACAAACTGTATAATAGTGGGATGGAAAAGAGAAGGAGAATACTCATGTTATATCTTCACTATATTTCTTATATATCTTTTTTGTTCTATTATATACACTTTGGCTATCTTTTATTTTTTCCTATGTATCTTTCTGAAAAGTTCAGGGAAAAACTAAAAAAACTGGTTCATTGTTTGTGACTACTCTATCATACTAATATATAAGATGTTCATAACGGGAAATTGAGTGTGGAATATGTGGGAACTCTGAACGCCTTCACAATTATTTTTCTAAAACTACTCTAAAATAAAATTTTATTTTCTAAAACTCTATTATATATCCAATTTAAAACTTACTCATCCAACACAACTTCCCAATCCCAAGCACCAGTCTCTCTTCCCCAGGGAAATCATTGGATCCCCCGAAGCATGATGTAATTGCACTTTGTTTGGTTCACTCCCTGTGACACTGGTTCCAAATCCTCCCATCACGTGGCTTAAGGGACACATGGATAAAGACTCCTCTTCTATAAGGGCAAGAGAGATAAAATTTCACAAAACTCTACTACAAAATCCTTTGAGTAAACTTCTTTCTCTCTCCAATGAAAATTAGTAAATGGGTCCAGTATATCTCTTTAATGTGGGATTTTAATAACCATAGTACCCAGTTCTGGGACCTCAGCCAAAACCTAAGACAAAAGGAAAAGTTTCATTTAACATCATTTTACTCTAGCATAGAAGACTCTTCTTTCTTGTACAGTATTTCACTGAAATTTTAGTGGACCTGACTATTATATAGGTACCCCGGGTTTAGATTCAAAATCTCCCCAGAAATCACCACAACAACTCTTTAGGCCACATCTTTTGAAATCATTGAGAGGTAAATTAACAAATGTCCAAACCATCAATACACAATAGAACTCTGGCCATAAAGAGTACATTAATTCAATTTACACTAAATAGTCCTGCTGACCTCCTATTATCCTTGTTAGGTTAACATCTGGGCCTTAAAAATACTTAGAGACTTGAGACTATAATTGTAAATTAGTAGACACTGGTTAAGCCTCTCCTCTATTCTTCCTCACTTGCTTAGAGAAAATGTGTGTTGTTAAGACACAGCATGGGTGTGAGTGAATCTTGATATTCTTCAAGATTTTGGAATAAAAACTTGGCTTTGTCAAGCTTGGCTTTGGCTGAAAAAAGTACTTTTCATGAAGATGGGAACTCAGGAAAATGAAGGTCTAGTGGGTAAGACAATGGATTTAGATTCAGACTAGATAACTGAATGGAAATGTTAACAGATTAGGCAGATATATAGGTCTGAAGCTCAGGATAAAAAGGGATGGAATTGTTGGCATACAAAATACTTGAAACCAAGAAAATGGAGATTATTGAGGGGAAACGTGTTAAGTGGGCCGGGAAGACAGCTCCAGATAGAACCCTAAAAATTGCCAATTTAAAGAATAAAGAAAGACAAGCCCACAAGGCTAAAATTGATGAGACAGGAAGAAATGTAGAAGAGGGGAGGGTCACAAAAACAATAGAAGGGGGCATTTGAAGAAGAAAGGTAGTCCATAGTGTTAAATACTGATAAAGAGTCTACAAATAAAGATTGATAAATTTTTGGATTTAGAACATGGAGTTCACTGGTAGAAGAGATTCAGTGCAGTGGTGGGCTAGAAGTTAAACTAGAATCAGCTGAAGAGGGGAAAGACAGTACATGGAAACAATGAATGAAGTTAACTCTTAACTGTTTTTATGAACATTGGTCATGCAGGGTAGAAAGGAGTTCAGTTCACGGGCAAATAAATTTTTACAAAGCTAAGAGATACTAGCTCTTTACAAAAAGGTGCCAATATGGTCTCCTGGCTGGCTCAGTCAGTAAAGCATGCGACCCTTAATCTCAGGATTGTAAATTCAAGCCCCACGCTGGGAGTAGGGATCACTTAAAAATAAAATCTCCAGGGGCACCTGGCCGGTTTAGTCAGTGGAGCCTGCGACTCTTGGTTTCAGGGTTGTGAGTTCAGGTCTGAGTTGGGCATAGAGCCTACTTTAAAAAAAATAAATAAGTAAAAATAAAAAATAAAAAATAACTTTTTAAGTGCTATAAAGAGGAACAGGTTGAAGTATTGCACAATGAGGTTTTCTGGCCATTCACTCAATTCATTACTTTTTCCTTTTCACTTCTAATTTGAAAGAAGTTTAAATAAACCAAGTAAAAAAGCAGAGGATTGTTAGCATCTTAACTTAGTGAAGTTTCACCAGATATGCAGAAAATGTAATAAAAGAAAATTACATTGTGTCTTTTATTCTCCCCTGTAGTCCACTGGAAATTAGTACATTAAATTGATCCAACTTGGTGGGAGTAACTATCCATAGGGCTTGTTTTTTAAAGAAAAAGTATTGTTTAGACAGCAAAATTATGAGCCTACCTAGGCATGTTGCAAAGGTATTTGAAAAATAACTCAGACCAAGTTGTATGAATGGAAATGTGGTGCTCAAAGTTACATTCTGCTTAAAAAGGTTGTGATAAATAAAGATAAATAAAAAAACAATGTAGAACACACATAAGTCACTTCCTCATCTTCAGACATAATGACCTAGGAATAGCTCCCTTTTGATTTGTAGAGTATAAAATATTTTCTGAAAGTGAGAAAGAGGGACCAAGAAGTACTTAAAATTCTAGAGAGATTAGAAAGTTTTAAAATAGTCATTGTGGGTGGGGTGCCTGGGTGGCTTGGTCAGTTGAGTGTCCGACTTCAACTCAGGTCATGATCTCACCGTTCATGAGTTCAAGCCCCATATTGGGCTCTGTGCTGACAGTTCAGAGCCTGGAGCCTGCCTCAGATTCTGTGCCTCCCTCTCTCTCTCTGCCCCTCCTTGATCGCTCGCTCTCTCTCTCTCTCTCTCTCTCTCGAAAAGAATTAAAGTTTAAAAAGATAAAAATAAAATTTTTAAATAGTCATTGTGAGAAAAGGTAATATTACCAGTGAAGGAATGCATTGGCCCAGTAAACATTAGGTTCTGGAACTCAAAGTTTGGCTTTGAAGAACTATCTGATGTTCTATTACTACTCACTAAATAGCGAATGCCAACCATGTGCTAAACATCATTCTAGAAACTCAGGATCCAACATTGATCAAGGCAAAAAAAAAAAAAGACCTTATTTTCAATACATTTAAATTCTAGAAGGATGACACCAATAACAAAAAAGTAAACAACTGAATATTATTAATTATTATTTTAGATGATTGCCTGGAGATAGTTAAGAGAGAATAGGAGGAGCAAATGAGTATACAATGATTATAAACAACACTTTCAAGAAGGTTAGAAACAATAAATTGAGAAATGAGGAAACAGAGGAGAGACCCATGGGGTCAACCAATGGGAGACACTTAGGCGTTTATGTGCTGACAGAACCAGTCCTGGAAGGACAGGGACATCATGATGCAGGAGAGTCCAGGAGAAGATGAGAGGGACAGGAATCTGGAATATAGGTGAAAGAATTGGTTGTGACAGAGGCAGGGGCATTAAAATGTGAGAAAAGGCAGAGAGCATGGGTACAAATGGAGGTGGGCTAGTACATCTGAATGAAGGTAGGAAGACGAAGAAGTTCCTCTAGCTTTTCCTCAAGAGTATTTCTCTCTTATTTGCAACTTTAACTTGTTTCCCTTAATTGTATCATAAGAGACATTTCTTCACTTCTGAGGATGGAGAAACAGTATCCACATCTATGTGATTCTGACCCCAGCTCTGGGCCTTCAAAAACAGCACAGGTTTATACTGAAGTTTTTACTGTACAATCTCTTCCCCATCAGGACCTTTTTCCTTTTTTGTAAATCCCTCAATGTTACTTTTAGTTGGAGACTGAGACTCACCTATGTAGTAAACTTTTTACCTGAATTACTAGCCAGAGTGGTTTTTCCTTGTTGCCTACTTAAGAAGAGGGCTAGATGGGGGCACTTCGGTGGCTCAGTTGGTTAAGCATCCAACTTCGGCTCAGGTCATGATCGCTCGGTCCGTGAGTTCAAGCCCCACATTGGGCTGTGTGCTGACAGCTCAGAGCCTGGAGCCTTCTTCAAATTCTGTGTCTCCCTCTCTCTCTCTCTGCCCCTCCCCTGCTCAGTCTCTCTCTCTCTGTCTCAAAAATAAAATAAAAAATGTTTTTAAATCCCAAAACTACAGGGTTCAGACAACTTCTGGGTTAATGAACACATCCATGTGACAGGAAGCTGGCACACCCCCAACTCCAAGGGGAAAGAAGCCCTCATGCTCAGGACCCTTCCGGACTTTTCCCTATGTACGCCTTCACCTGGCTGTTTATCTGTATGCTTTATAATATCCTTCATAATAAACCAGTAAACATAAGTGTTTCCCTGAGTCATGTGAGCCGTGATAGCAAATTACTGAACCAGAGGAGGGGGTTGGAGGAGCCCCTGATTTATAGCCTGTTGGTCAAAAGTACAGGTGACAACTTGGGGCTTGCTACTGGGGGCAGTCTTGGGATCCCTTGACCTCTGGGGTCTCTGCTAATTCTGGATAGCATCAGTTGAAGCATAGGACACCCAGTTGGTTTTGAAAGGGCTGGTGTGGGAAAAAACCCCACACATGTGTTGTCAGAAGTGTTCTGTGGGTAGGGAATTTTTTCTTCCTTTTAACAGGGGTCCTGCTACCTCTATTCTCACCTTTCAATGATTTCTCTTCTCCTTCCTTTCTTCCTTGAGGCCACCAGTTCGCATTTTCTCTACAAAGAAATTCTCCTCACCATCACCAGTGTTTAAGGGGATGACTCTGCCGTGCTTGTGTTAATCCTTGAGAAATCAAAGTATAATTGTCATCATCACTCAGCATCAGAAAACTAAAGAATTTCCTCCTTGAAGGAACTTTCTACATCTTGTAGACAAGCTGTTTTCAAATAAATTTCAAGGAAGAAGAAATGGTTGATTGTTAAGGTGCTCATTGTGTTTGTTTAATTTTTGTGGCATGATGACATTTCAAAGTCTTAATGGTATGCTCTTTCCTACCTGCTCACCTGATTCCCCCCCCCTTTGTTTTGCTATAAAACAAGGAGAGAGAGAAAGACACCACATTCTTCATCTCTAAGGTCAACAGGAAATTGCCTCCCCCACCTCTACCCAGAGAAAGACAACAAAATATTACAAGTAGATCTAAACCGAGAGATTTTCTTCTGTTCCTCCACCCCTCACCACAAATAGATTTTTAAAAGCTTTCGAAGGGAGAAAGAAAAAGGAGAGCTTTGGAGAAGGAAACAGCATAATGGCAGCACAGGAGCCAGTCACCAGAGAAGACTATATGGAAAACCTGTAAACTAGGAAATCCCAAGGTAAAGAGAACATGTGTTCAGCTCCAAACTTGAAGTATTTTGAAAGTCACAGCCTACAGATCTCTCTGGGCTCTAAGGGGGTAAGACAGCAGAGAAGGCAACAAGGCGTTATCCATACCACAGAGGAGCTAAAAACAAGCCCCTGGGTTTCCCTGCAGCTCCTAAGGGGATGAAGGAGATCCAGAAGTTTCCACGGGCCCCATGTGGGTAGACATGGATGTACACCTGCCTAGAGGCCATCTGCAGGGAAAAGGAACACATTACAAAGCTAAGGCATGGACTTCCTGACGTAAGTAAAAGAGAACGCAGCTCAATTCGAGAGCCATCCTGCGTGCCAAGTTGTTTGCTGTGAATTCAATAAACACAGGCTAACTTGCCATTCACTCCCCACTGAAACAAGCCAAGGAAAGACCAAGAAATAAAGTGTCCCCTCCTCCACTATCTCAAACAGTGATTGTGTCAGCCCCTGGGGGTTTAGAATTGGGAGCTGGGTGAGGGAAAAAGAGAAAATCTTGAGAAGGGCCCATGTCTCCACCAGAATTGTTTAAACTGAAGCTGACATAGAAATGATGAGATTGGATTGAGGAAAAAGAAAAGGATGGAGCTAGCTCGGACCAGACCAAGCAATACTGTTAGGCAGACTGAGAGTCCAGGCAGGTCGAAATCAGCCAGTATACATTATAACTATTTTTAAAGTGTCATTAAAAACACCAACTTTCAGGGCGCCTGGGTGGCTCAGTCGGTTAAGTGTCCGACTTCAGCTCAGGTCATGATCTCACGGTTCATGAGTTCAGGCCCTACATTGGGCTGTGCACTGACAGCTCAGAGCCTGGAGCCTGCTGCGGATTCTGTGTCTCCTTCTCTTGATCTCAGGGTCGGAAGTTCAAGCCCCACAAGTGTGGCACCTCCTTAAAAAGAAGTTTATTTTAAAACACTGGAGACCACCATCATATTAACTTTTATTCCAATTTCTTCATTTTATTATATTTTTTTAAGTTTTTTTTTTTTTTGAGAGAGAGAGAAATTGAGGGGCAGAAGGAGAGAGGGAATCCTAAGCAGGCTCCACACCCGGTGCAGAGCCCAACTCGGGGCTTGATCTCAAGACCGTAAGATCATGACCTGAGCCAAAATCGATAGTCAGACGCTCAACTGACTGAGTCACCCAGGCGTTCCACAGGTTTCTTCATTTTTATGCATGGGACCCTGAACTGTAACTTTTTTTTCTCTTTTTTTAGTCATCTTTGGGATATATATAAAATACACTAAATAGGTAGTAATTCTGCACCAGTGTTGTTTTTTTGTTTTTGTTTTTTTTAATCCAGACTTGCACATGGCCTCTCGTGTAAAATGATACAGGGAAGTAGAGTAACCCTAGCACACATTAATCAAATTTGTCAAATGCCTGACGAGGCTCAGATGCTCCTGCCCAGGGCTTGCTCTTGTCAGAAAGCCACAGAAAGCTGTGCAGCGAACAAGTAACATATGTCATGATAATTATTTAAGCTTAGGATTTATGGTGAGTTTTGGATACGTTTTCTTTAAATTTTTTTGAAAAATTTCTAGTGAGATGAAGTAATTACCTTCAAAAGTAGAAATGAGTCATTGGTTGAAAAATTAAGCTTAATGAGAAAATATGTTAAATAAATATGATTGTGCCTTATCATGAAAAGGGCCAATTTGGTACTAAGTGATGTTCTACTAATGATCAACCACAGCATGGTACAACAATACATGAAATGAACACAAGTGCCCATGATTATACGGTCAACTAACCCTTGACAAAGCAGGAAAAAATATCCAATGGAAAAAAGACAGTCCCTTCAACAAATGGTGTTGGGAAAACTCAACAGCAACGTGAAGAATGAAACCGGACCATTTTCTTAAACCATACATAAAAATAAACTCAAAATGGATTAAAGACCTGAATGTGAGATAGGAAACCATCAAACTCTTAGAGGAGAAAGCAGGCAGCAACCTCTCTGACCTGGGCTGGAGTAACTTCTGACCAGACACATCTCAAAAGCAAATAGCATGGGGGCGCCTGGGTGGCGCAGTCGGTTAAGCGTCCGACTTCAGCCAGGTCACGATCTCGCGGTCCGTGAGTTCGAGCCCCACGTCAGGCTCTGGGCTGATGGCTCGGAGCCTGGAGCCTGTTTCCGATTCTGTGTCTGCCTCTCTCTCTGCCCCTCCCCCGTTCATGCTCTGTCTCTCTCTGTCCCAAAAATAAATAAAAAACGTTGGAAAAAAAAATTAAAAAAAAAAAAAAAAAAAGCAAATAGCATGAACCACTGGGACCTCATGAAGATAAAAAAAAAAGTTCTGCACAACAAAAGAAACAGTCAACAAAACTAAAAGGCAGCCTACAGAATTGGAGAAGATATTTTCAAATGGCATATCAGATAAAGGGTTAGTATCCAAAAATCTATAAAGAACCTACCAAACTCAGCACCCAAAAAACAAATAATATCTTAAGAAATGGGAAAAAGACATGAATAGACATTTTTCCAAAGAAAATGGCTAACAGACACATGAAAAGAGGCTCAACATCACACATCCAGGGAAATAAAAATCAAAACCAAGATGAAATATCGTCTCATACCTGTCAGAATGGCTAAAATTAAGAATTCAGGAAACAACAGATGTTGAAGATGCAGAGAAAGGGAACACTCTTGCACTGTTGGTGGGAATACAAGCTGGTGCAGCCACTGTGGAAAGCAGTATGGAGGTTCCTCAAAAACTTAAAAACAGAACTACCCCATGACCTAGCAATTGCACTACTAGGTATTTACCCAAAGGGTACAAAAATACTGATTTGAAGGGACACATACACCCCAACGTTTGTAAGAGCATTATCAACAATAGCCAAACTATGGAAAGAGCCTGAGTGTCCAACGACTGATGAATAGTTATAGAAGATGTGGTATATATATGCAATGAAATATTACTTGGCCATCAAGAAGAATGACATGTTGCCATTTGTAATGACGTGGATGGAGCTAGGATGTATTATGTTAAATGAAATAAGTCAGGCAGAAAACACAAATACCATATGATTTCATTCATATGTGGAATTTAAGAAACAATACAGATGAACATAGGGGAAGGGGAAAAAAAAGAGAGATGGAAACAATAAGAAACTGATTTCTATAGAGAACAAACTGAGGGTTGCTGGAGGGAAGGGGGGGATGGGCTAAATGGGTGATGGGCATTAAGGAAGGCACTTGTGTTGAGCACTGGGTGTTATATGCAAGTGATGAATCAATAAATTCTACTCCTGAAACCAATATTACATTATATGTTAACTAGAATTTAAATAAGAATTGGGGCGAGGGGTGGGTGGGAAGGAAAGAAAACAAGTGCCTATATACGTTTCACATGAAAGTTTTTGACGGCAAGAAAGTACAATGACAGTGGTCACTCAGTCTCATTCATTTTAGTGTGACTAAAATTGCTCAGCTTCTTATAGTTCAGGCAGTGAAATCTTCCAATCTCTGGTTCTGCTACATTACATGATTTTGAAACAAAACACAAAAGTTCCAAAAACAAGCAACTCAGACACTCCTGCCTAACTGAACTACTTAGTGTCATCAACAAAAATTTTCTATGAACAAAACTTAAATCAGACAATAAAAGCTCCTTAACAGGCCCATCCAAAGTCACAAGTGAGGAAAAGATAAATTCTACCAGAAAGAGCTTTTTAAAGTCCGGGTTATGTTCAACAAGCAGATGTTTACAAAAACATAATCTCCCTTCCTTTCTGCTGGCATTTAAGGGAGACAAGTGGAGGTCAGTTAGCATCATCCTTGGCTCCAGAAAGGATGCCCTTAGGTATCAAGACAACCAAAAACGTCCCCCAAATTTCCAAATACCTATGAGAGCCCATCCCATGCTGGTTATCATCACTGATCTAACCCCAAATTGGACATTCAAAGTACACATCTGGCAAACTCCTTGAAAGTTTAGGTTTTATAATTCAGAACAATGAAAATATGGAGTTTTGGGTGTCTGTGTTTTGCTTGTTTTTACACAAAGTCACACAAATGAAACAAGGAATACTTTTTAAACGGGGGGAGGGGGCACCTGGCAGGCTCAGATGGTGGAGTGTGAGACTCTTGGTCTCAGGATCGTGAGTTCAGACACCATGTAGAGTGGAGAGATTACTTAAAAAACAAACAAACAAACAAATAGGGTGCCTGGGTGGCCCAGTTGGTTAAGCACCTGACTTCAGCTCAGCTCAGGACACGATCTCACCGCTTGTGAGTTCGAGTTTGAGCCCCATATCAGGCTCTGTGCTGACAGCCCAGAGCCTGGAGGCTGCTTCAGATTCTGTGTCTCCCTCTCTCTGTCCCTCCCCTGCTCACACTCTGTCTCTCTCTCAAAAATAAATAAACGTTAAAAAAAATTTTTTTTAATGGGCACATAGAAGACTTACTACATAAAACATGACTGGAGAAAAAATTGGGTTTTTAGATTAGATTATGGTATACCATCAAATAACTTGTCAAAAGTGTATCATATCTACTCCGATGACATAGAAATTGGTGCTCAGATAAAAGCAGTTGCTGAAACATGCTTGTGGTCATCATCCATGTAGAATAATGGCCTACACGGCATCGTGAAAGGAGTTGGATAAGCATGAAAATTGACCAAATTTGTTGAGGCAGAGTTTTTAAACTTAGGCGGACTTCTCAGAGTTATTTTAACAATAAGGGTGGCAAGTTCCTGAATGTATGTTTTTACACTGAAGTTTTTAGGAGTTCCAAGATAAGGCCCTACCAGATATATTTCAAATTAAAATATAAATAACTTCTGTGCTTAAAAAAAAAACAAAAACCTTCCATTAATTAAACATCTTTCAAATGTAATTTAGTTGCAATCAGCTGTGGTAGCTAGATGCTATTTGTTTTTATTTTTTTTTTTATGTTTATTTATTTTTGAGAGAGAGAGAGAGAGCATGACTGGGGGAGGAGCAGAGCAAGAGGGAGACACAGAATCTGAAGCAGGCTCCGGGCCCCGAGCTGTCAGCACAGAGTCCGATGCAGGGCTCGAACTCACAGACCCAGGTGCCCCCTCGTTCCCTAATTTTTTAATAAAGATGGTAATTTAGGATTCATCAATTATCTAGTAAAATATAGCTTTTATCTACATTATGTACTAGAGTTTACGTAAGATTACATTTGCAAAGAGGACACTGTTATGAAAAACATAAAATAAAAAAAGTTCAAATTCACTGCCTCGGTTCAACCACATCACTCCACTCACCTGTCCACCAAGGCAGAGAGGGAGACAAATGACTTGCTCAAGATGACAGAGAAAATTCATAGTAGACACTGAGCTAAGGCATGGACATCTCTTGATTTCTAACCCAGGATTCTTCTCCTGTCCCTCTGGATGAGGCTTCACTCTCCAGGGCTGGAAGCCAAGAATGATTTGAAAAAGACAGACTTTCCAACATAAAAATACTTAAATAGCATGGTTCCCACACAAAGCTCTCAAGAGACTGCCTTTCATATTGAAATAAATATCCATTCTTTACCATAGGCAGGTCTAGGTTTCATCATAAATCTAAAAACAATCCACACGTTTTTGGGAAGAGGGTTGAATTCTGCCCTTGATGATGGCAAAAGCAAACAAACTTCAAACAGTCGTATTCTATTGAGTCAGAAAAAAGACAAAAGAACAAGAGAACAGGGATTTATGATGGCTACCACTTCCATTATGAATAAAATAACTACTTTTTTTCACCCTAAGAGATCACTTATTAAAAAGAAAAATAAACAGGTAATAACATCCTTATATTTCCTATCATGCCAGTGTTGCTAAGGGAAGTAACTTGCAGGGGAGATTTGGGCCCTTTTTCGGGAAGATATGCGCTCCAACGTTGTGCTTTGTCCAATCTTCAGAAGTTTGATCCAGTTTAATTTCTTGGCTGAGTCCTTGCCTTGGTTGAATTCTTTCCAAAGGTTTAGGTCAGAGGGGCCTCACTAACAACAGGCAGCCGTCTCTCCAAATGGAGAAAAGCCTCAAATTGGGAAAAGAATGCAAAGGCGGCAGTGCCTTTTCTGTTTCTACAAATCATCAGTGATAGGGAAGGTCAAGCAAGCAGGGCTGAGATGGAAACAGTGTGTTTCCATTTTAAAGAGGAATGTTAACGGGATGGGAAAAATTTGCAAACATGGAGATGAGTGGAGTTTAACTGAGGCTCAGGGACCAAAGGTGGAAAGTTCCTCTGCTTCCAGCAGCATCAAGAGGTCCTAAGGAATGGGGTGCCTGGGTGACTCAGTTAGTTGGACATCCGACTTAGGCTCAGGTCATGATCTCACAGGTTTGTGAGTTGGAGGTTCGTGTCGGGCTCTGTGCTGACAGCTCGGAGCCTGGACCCTGCTTCAATTACCCCTCTCTGTCTGCCCCTCTCTCATTCATGCTCTGTCTCAAATATAAACATTAAAAAATTTTAGAGAAAAAAAAGATGTCCTAAGGACAAAACATGACTTGTCCTAAGGAAAACATGACTGGTTAAGAAAAAGTTCCAAGGGGCGCCTGGGTGGCTCAGTTGGTTGGGCAGCCAACTTTGGCTCAGGTCATGATCTCGCGGTCAGTGAGTTCAAGACCTGCATCGGGCTCTGTACTGACAGGTCAGAGCCTGGAGCCTGCTTCAGATTCTGTCTCTCCTCTCTCTCTGCCCCTCCCCCACTCATGCTCTGTTTCACTCTGTCTCTCAAAAATAAATGTTAAAAAAAAAAAGAAAGAAAAAGGTACTGAGCCAAACGTAATAAAGAAAAGTTCAGTCCTTGGCTGTAGAGAAAACAGAAACCTCCAAAAAAGCCGGTTTCTCTCATTGCTGAACTTGCAGTTCTGAACTTGAACATAATCACCCTGGGAGGCATTGGCTGCTTCCTCCCAGCCCAGGCGCCCTTACACCTCATTCTTCCAAATGTGCTGTGTCTCTAGTCATATCTAGAACTTGCCATAAATCTAAAAATCATCACCACCACCTGAAAGCCATCCCAATTAGTGACAGCAGGTTTTGCACCCCATTTGGGCTGCACAGAAGAGCTGCAAGGGCCGAGTTTGTGTTTGGAGACCAGCTTTGAGAGCTCCATATGAGAGGTCGAGGGTGACTTCTGTGAACAAAATTTTAAATTATTTCATTCTCCCGTCAAGCTTCCAGAAAAAAGCTTGCCGCCAGATTTGTTTAAAAGGATTCCATGCCACGTGAGTGATTTCTTGGCACGAAGAACCTTTCCTTTCATGTTATATTAAGAGCGTGTGTACCACATTCCTTCAAAAGGCAACTTTTCTTGCACAAACAGAAAGTGAGCTTGTGGAGCCTATAGCAATCCTAAACAAAGCTATGGGTGGGTATTCCAATTCCCCAGCTTTGGGAAAGCCTGAAGTAGATTTACCACCTCAAACATCTTCCTTGCTTTGCCTGAATTGGTCACTATTTTGAAATAGTACTTTTTTTTTTTTTTTTTTTTTTTTTTTTTTTTGCAGAAAAGGAAACAAGTTTCTTTGCTTCTTGGTGCTAAAATCATACAGGGGCTTTCTTGCATTGGAAAATATGACTATGACACTAAAAACTATGTTTACGGGCCCAGCAAACATGCATGTCCCAATACTATGGAGAAGAAATCAAAGGCACTTCGTGGCGTCAACTGCCTGGCAGCTGGAATCTCTCTCCAGACAGAAAAGAAGGTAGAGACACAGAGCAAGACCTCAGGCGGTATTCAGCTGACAAGCAAGTTGATATGTGAGCAAGAATAAAAATGGCTCTCTTGCCCCACACCACAGGTGGTATTCCCTGTCTATTCACCTAGTTAATATTGTGTATTGAGATTCAGAGAAATCAGTAGCCTCTTCACAGCCACGCAGACGCATCCCTTTCCTGGTTTTTACCTGAAGCCATTAGTGGGCTTCTGAGGTCAAACAGAAGATTTGATGCAAAACATCAAGAAATGCAGCTCTCCTGGTCATTTTCAGACTCAGTGGTTTGAAATTAATTTTAGTCCTCCACTTAAGACTGTAAGGCACATTGGGTATATTATTGCATTTATTACATCTGCTGTGCACAGAGAAGCATAGCATTTTTATTCAGGAATTTCTGCTTTTCTCCTCTCCACATCCTTTTCCCATGAGAAGCTGTATCAAGTTAAGTACATAAGTAACCAGATCGTGTTTCACTTTTTTTATGCACACCAAAAATGAGCTATAAGATTATGAAGGATTTCGAAAAATAAGATCTTACACCCTCTGTTTTTAGGACAAAGAGGTAGAAAAATTAAGACTTCTCAGATGGGACCGGGCTCAGTCCCACACTTGCTGAGATATCATGGACATGCTACCCAAATTCCAGCGACTTCACTGTCAAATGGAACAGATAACACCTTCCTTTCAAGGTTGTTGTGAGAATTAGAAACAATGCATTATGTAAAGTGCCTATTACATTATTCTTGTTATTATTGCCAAAACTACTAATGCCTAATAAAAATTACATGCTTAAAAGTTATTTGTTTTGTGGATGAAAGAATTGATACATGAATATTTACAAGTGATTCTGCTTAAGGGTGCCTGGGTGGCTCAGTCAGTCGGTTGAGGGGCTGGCCGACTCTTGATTTCAGCTCAGATTATGATCCCAGGGTCATGGGATTGAGCCTCGCATCAGGCTTCATGCTGAGCGTGGAACCTGCTTAAGACTTCCTCTCTCTCTCTCTCTCTCTCTTTCTCTCTCTCTCTCTCTCTCTCAGGGCACCTGGGTGGCTTAGTCGGTTAAGCATCCAACTCTTGACTTGGGCTCAAGTCATGATTTCACGGTTTGTGAGTTCAAGCCCCACATTGGGCTGTACACTGATAGTGCAGAACCTGCTTGGGATTCTCTCTCTCCTCTCTCTGCGCACCCTGCTTCTCTCTCAAAATAAACAAACTTTTAAAAAAGACTCTCTTTCCCTCTGCCCCTCTTAACTGCTCTTTCTCTCTAAAATTAAAGTACACACACACACACACACACACACACACACACACACACAAATGGTTCTGCTTAGAGCCTCTCGATCATCTGTGATGTTATTCATATACTAAAACCATGGGGCACCTGGGTGGTTAAGTGTCTGACTTCGGTTCAGGTCATGATCTCATGGTTCATGGGTTCAAGCAGACAGCTCAGAGCCTGGAGCCTGTTCAGATTCTGTGTCTCCCTCTCTCTCTGCCCCTCCCCCACTCGCAGTCTCTCTCTCTCTCTCTCTCTCTCTCTCTCACTCTCTCAAAAATAAACAGTAAAAAATAAATTTAAGGGGCACCTAGGTGGCTCAGTCTGTTAAGCTTCCGACTTCAGCTCAAGTCATGATCCTGCAGTTCATGAGTTCAAGCCCCATATGGGGCTCTGTGCTGACAGCTCAGAGCCTGGAGCCTGCTTTGGATTCTGTGTCTCCCTCTCTCTCTGCCCCTTCCCTGCTCACACTCTGTCTCTCTCTCTTTCTCAAATAAACATTAAAAAATTTTAAAAAATATATATATATACTAAAATAGTGCCTCTTGAACTTTAAAGGACCTACCAGTCACCTGAGAATCATGTTAAAATGCATATTCTGAGTCAGTAAGTCTAGGGTGGAGTCTGAAACTCTGCATTTTTTTTAAATTTTTTTTTTTTCAACGTTTTTTATTTATTTTTTTGGGACAGAGAGAGACAGAGCATGAACGGGGGAGGGGCAGAGAGAGAGGGAGACACAGAATCGGAAACAGGCTCCAGGCTCCGAGCCATCGGCCCAGAGCCTGACGCGGGGCTCGAACTCACGGACCGCGAGATCGTGACCTGGCTGAAGTCGGAGGCTTAACCGACTGCGCCACCCAGGCGCCCCTGAAACTCTGCATTTTTAACAAGCTCCCAATCAGGCTGACACCCTGACTTTTAAATTCCTAAATAATTCCATGATGGAGGAATAGAACAAACAGTTCTTTAGATACTCACATGACACCAACATATATTGTATCCAAATAAAGACCGAACACCAGTTAGACATAATTGTTTTTTTTTTCCATCGCAGCAACTAATAATGGATTCTCAACAGTACTGTTATCTCGGCTCAAGTGATCAGGGAGCTCAGCTCCAGTTCTCTCATCAATGAGCTTCTCACATGCAATGAGCTAAGAATTAAATGGCAGCCTATCCTTCTTCTTTTTTTTTTCTTTAATTTTTTTAATGTTTATTTTTTTATTTTTGAGAGAGAGAGAAAGATAAGAGATCAAGCAGGGGAGGGGCAGAGAGAGAGGGGAAGACACAGACTCCAAAGCAAGCTCCAGGCTCTGAGCTGTCAGCACAGAGTGCAATGCAGTGCTCGAACCTACGAACTGTGAAATCGTGACCTGAACCAAAATCAAGAGTCGGACATTTAACCAGCTATACCACCCAGGTGCCCCAGCAGCCCATCCTTCTTAACAAGACTTGGGTCACACCTGTCTCTAGTTTTGTCTTACAACTCAGAAAACATCTGCTATGGCTCGTGGTAACAAGAAACTGAGTTTTGAAGGTCTCCATAACAAAACCCAAGAATACATGTGAAAATAACATTTATTTGTGACTCCAGTTTCTTTTGTGTCCATTACGTACCAGGCAACATAAACACCAGAAGTGGGGAAGAGAAATAAGATTCTGGTTCCATGGAACTTAACAGTCTAGTGAAGAAGACACATGGGCACAGATGGACACGAACACGATCAGTACTTTGGTACCACAGGACCTAAGCTAAAACAGGGGAGCCTAAGTGAGATAGAGGGGGACCAACGAATGCTGCTCTGAGAAAGTGATGCTCAAGCCAAGACCAGAGGATGAATGCTCAAGACCAGGGATTCAGGTAGAAAGGTGTGCACACTGTTCCAGGTAGAAGGAGCAGCATATTTAAAGGCACCAAAGCACAAGAGGGCAGGGAGCATTGAAAGAATGGAAACTGGTCCAAAATGGCTTCTCTCCACCAGCTGAACATTCACATAGGGAAGATAAGAGGGTAGAGGAGCAAGAAACTCCACAAAACCCATACGCCAAGACCTGTCAAGATTTTTAATAAGCATTTATTTATTTGTTATTATAATACAACTACGATATTATACTATTTATTTATTTTACTTATAAGTAAATGCTTATTAGCTTTATATGGCATGTAATTAATAGGTACTATAAAAGTGCAAATAAGTAAACAAATAAATACCTAAATATATAAATACACTGCTGATAGGCTTTATTCTGCCAGGTCACTTGAGATCACCTGGCAAATGAACATGACAGAGAGACCTCTCTGTCCAAAGATAGAGGGGAAAAAAAAAAGAGACCAGAATAATCTGGTTTTCCTGTAAGTCTGGAAATTACTGAATGGAAACACTATTCTCTGCCCCTCTCCCACTCACTCCTTCTCTCTCTCAAAAATCAATGAATAAACTAAAAAATAAAAAAAATAAACATTAACTCACTTTCATTCCCTCGTGATCTCAGCTGCCATGGCTATTTGTACTCATTATTCTCACTCATGTCTCATTTGAGCAGATTTCATTAAACCTTTGACACTTCTCTCCAACTGCCTTCAGGAGTCCTGTTTTGATGCAAGGATCTCATTTCTAACTCCCTGAACCACCCAGGCTAAGTCTCCACCTCCTATCCCCTTCATGGATGGTTGAAATCAAGTGCTTGTCTAAATCACCAGGAGTGACTCACATCCCATCCCACAGCCCCCATCCCTGCACATACATACAACAGACACCACCAGTATCTTTGTCCAGAGCAGTATCAACCTATGCTAAGGAGGATATTCAGATCAGTCTAAATCACCATAAAGCTACAACCAAAATTCACTTTCTCTGTTTACTCCGTGAACTGACACGAGACCATTTAGTTGGAGGAAAATGGGACCTCCCATATTTCTAAAAAAATAATTGCTCAGGCAGAAGATCAAAACCCCAAAAAACTGTGAAGGAGAAGAAATAAAAGAAGAAAAAATGGGCACCTAAAAACCACAAATTTTTTTTAAATTTTTTTTTTAACGTTTATTTATTTTTGAGACAGAGAGAGAGCATGAACGGGGGAGGGTCAGAGGGAGACACAGAATCTGAAACAGGCTCCAGGCTCTGAGCTGTCAGCACAGAGCCCAACGCGGGGTTCAAACTCACGGACCGCGAGATCGTGACCTGAGCCGAAGTCGGACGCTCAACCGACTGAGCCACCCAGGCGCCCCTAAAAACCACAAACTTTGATGCCAAGAGAGGGGAGCTTTGACTTTCCAGGAAGAAAAAGATTTCTGAGAAGAGAGTGGCCTTTCTTACAAAGATGGGCAGTTTTACAAAAACTTCTAGGGACAGACAGCTTTAAAGACAGAGATTGGGTTGGGAATGCAAGCTGGTGCAGCCACTCTGGAAAACAGCATGGAGGTTCCTCAAAAAATTAAAAATAGAACTACCCTACGACCCAGCAATTGCATTACTAGGCATTTATCCATGGGATACAGGTGTGCTGTTTCAAAGGGACACATGCACCCCAATGTTTATAGCAGCACTATCAACAATAGCCAAAGTATGGAAAGAGCCCAAATGTCCATCGATGGATGAATGGATAAAGAGGTAGTATATACATACAATGGAGTATTACTTGGCAATGAAAAAGAATGAAATCTTGCCATTTGCAACTACATGGATGGAACTGGAGTGAAATTATACTAAGTGAAATTAGTCAGTCAGAGAAAGACAAAAATCATATGACTTCACTCATATGAGGACTTTAAGAGACAAAACAGATGAACATAAGGGAAGGGAAACAAAAATAATATAAAAACAGGGAGGGGGACAAAACAGAAGAGACTCATAAATATGGAGAACAAACTGAGGGTTACGGGAGGGGTTGTAGGAGGGGGGATGGGCTAAATGGGTAAGGGGCACTAAGGAATCTACTCCTGAAATCATTGTTGCGCTGTATGCTAATTTGGATATAAATTTTAAAAAATAAAAAGTTAAATTAAATTTTTAAAAAAAGTATTAAAAATTCAATTAGACCAAAAAAAAAAAAAAAAAAAAGATAGGGACTGGGTGTTCCTGGCCTGGGTGAGAGGAACACTGGTTTTTCCTGGCTCCAAATTTCCACACTTCCTCCACCAGGACCAACTCAGGAGTTGTTATAAGAGAGACTTAGAAGCAGCAACACAATTGGTAAAGAGGCTAAAAGAATGATCCAGAGATGAATTTGCACAGAGTCTCACAATTCATACTTAGATTGTTAGGTAACATGTCAACTGAAGTAACAAAGTTACTTAAAAGTTATTTTCGGGTGCCTGGTTGGCTCATTCAAAAGAGCATGTGACTCTTGATCTCAGGGTCATGAGTTTGAGCCCCGCATTGTGTGTAGAGATTACTTAATTAAATAAAAGTTAAAAAAAAAAAAGGTCTTTTCGTTTATAATTTACTTAAGTTTCATATAAGATCCACTGCCCTTGTCAAATAGTTTTTTTTCCAATCTGAAGTAATTTTAGGGGTGAGGATGGATGAATTTTGAAAAAACTACTCCCATTTCACCTCCACCTTCAATCTCAGCAGATGACCTACCTCACCTCAGACTTCTAAGACGAAAGTGAATTCACCCATCAAGAACTTCTTCGTGGATGGAACTAGAGTGCATTGTGCTAAGTAAAATAAGTCAGTCAGAGAAAGACAAATATCACATGATTTCACTCACATGTGGAATTTAAAATACAAAACAGATGAACATAAGGGAAGGGAAGCAAAAGTAATATAAAAATAGAAAGGGAGACAAACCAGAAGAGCCTCTTAAATACAGAGAACAAACTGAGGGTTGCTGGGAGGCTGCTGGGTCGGGGGGGATGGGCTAAATGGGCAAAGGGCATTAAGGAGGACGCTAGTTGGGATGAGCACTGGGTGTCGTATGGAAGTGATGAATCACTAAATTCTATTCCTGAAATCATTATTACACTTTATGTTAACTAACTTGGATTTGAATTAAAAAAAAAAAAAAAGAACTTCTTTAGTTCCCTCAACTGTAAAATGGAGATAATAATAGTATCTATCACATAGCAGTGTTGTGAGGATTAAACAAGTTGTAATTCGTGAAGCACTTGGATCAGCAAGTGGGGTGGGAAGCACTGTCAGCAACTGTAATTATTACCTCTCAACCTCCCCCAGCACATCTATAAACCTACCTGTGTCTGCACCCACCAACTTTCCTTCCCTCTTCCTGCTATAAGAAAGGTAACTCCTCTCCTCCCCTGGTGCTCTGGAGATCCCATCTTTTCCAGCCTTCTACAGGACATATTAGCAATCATTTTCCCTCATTTCTGTATCTTCAACCTTGACCTCTCCATAGGCTCCTTCCCATCATAAGAAACTATAAACTCACTTACATTCCCACAGCAATAAATCCATATTGTAATAACTTGTTCGCTGTTTAGACAGATTGTTGCTAATTACTAGTTACGGCCCCAAATTTAACTCACCTATCTGTTCTTGGAGACTATTGGTTCAGTTTCCCTGAAGCCCCAACCTCGAATATTCACCATGAAATTAATATATTTCTCCTATATTGGTCTCCTCTCTTAGCTTGGGCTGCAGCAAGAGATAGCCCCTATTGTCACTAGTTTAAAACGATTGATTTCTTTCTTTTATTTCCACCATCTGAAACATGCTAGTCACAGCAGCAGTGAGAAGGAGATAGAGAGAAAGGGAAACTTTGCTGCAGTTCTTAAATGTTTCCTTTAAACATTTCCTTAAATGTTTACTTGAGAGTGTATGTTATCTCCGCTCATATTTCACACAGCTGTAATACAAAGAGGTGAAATATAATCCACCATCCACTCAGCAGGAGAGAAGAAACAGTGGTGAGTGGCCCACGTGTCTACAAAATTGGAAATAACAATGAGTCATTCTTGTATCTACTACATCTCCTTGTGTCTGACAAATAGGACTAATAACCTGCTGCTGTTGTCTTTTGACCTTATCCAGTATTTGCTAATATTTTCCTAAAGGACAAATAATGTATACATTATGCAGTAGTCCCTCCTTATCCACAGGGAATATGTTCCAAGACTCCCAGTGACTGCTTGATGTCGTGGATAGTACCAAACCCTATATATACCATGATTTTTCCTATACATACATACCTATCATCAATCTCATACACAGTAAGAAATTAACAACAATAAATTATAACAATATATGGTAATAAAAGTTCTGTGAACAAATGTTCTCTTTCAAAATTTCTTACTGAACTGTACTCACATTTCTTGTGATGATATGATAAAATGCCTACGTGATGACATGAAATGAGGTGAATGATGTAGGCACTGGGACGTAGTATTAGGCTACTATTGACCTCTGACCACACCTCAGAAAGAGTCATCTGCTTCCAGATCCCAGTTGACCACGGCTAACTGAAACCTTAAAAAATGAAACTGTGGGTAAGGGCGGACTACTGTATTTACATTTTGCAACAAGCATGAAAACATAAAATGCTTGCACACAGAAAATTGTAAAGCTAAAACTATAAAACTTTAAAAGAAAACATAGGAGAAAATCTTTATTACCGTGAGGTAGGCAAACATCTTTTTGGCTAGGACATACAAAACCAACCATTTAAAAAAAAGCTAATACACTACACTTCAAAAAAAATGGAAAACTTTTGTTTTTCAACAGATATTAAAAAGAGATAAAATAGCAAACTGCATTACATATATTCATATCTCTGACCAAATAGAAAGTGTATCCATGATACATAGTAAGCTCTTACAATATAATAATTTAAAAATAACCAAAGAAGCTAATTAAAAAATAAGCAAAAGATTTGAACACAAACTTCAAAGAAACATACAAATAGCCAATACATATACATCATTAGTCATCAGAGAAATACAAAATAAAAGCACAGAGATAATACTATACTGCATACCAGATACCAGTTGGAATGGTTGAATTAAAAATACAAACAGGGGCGCCTGCGTGGCTCAGCTGGTTAAGCATCCAACTTCGGCTCAGGTCACGATCTTGCGATTTGTGAGTCTGAGCCCTGCATCAGGCTCTGTGCTGACGGCTCAGAGCCTGGAGCCTGCTTCAGATTCTGTCTCCTCCTCTCTCTGCCCCTCCCACATTCATGCTCTGTCTCTCAATAATAAATAAACATTAAAAAAAAATTTTTTTTTTAATGCAAACAATACAGGGGCACCTGGCTGGCTCAGTTAAGAGTCTGACTCTTGATTTTGGCTCAGGTCATGATCTCGAGGTTCATGGGATCAAGCCCCATGTTGGGCTCCGTGTGGACAGCACAGAGCCTGCCTGGGATTCTCTCTCTCCCTCTCTCTGCTCTGCCCCCATTCATCCTTTCTCTCTCTCTCTCCCTCAAAATAAATAAACTTTAAAAAATTAACATAAATAAACATGCAAACAATACCAAGTGTTGATGACGATATGGAACACCTGAACTTTTATTCACTAATGCTAGACATGGTACAACCATTTTGGAAAACAGTGTGGCTATTTCTTCTTATACAATTAAACATACTTACACTTACCATATATCCCAGCATTTCCACATGTTGGTATTTACCCTAGAGAAATGAAAACATATGTCCACACAAAACTTTGACACAAATACTCATGACAGCTTTATTCTTAATAGCCAAAAAATGGAAGCAATCTAAATGTCCATCCATTACAGGTGAATTGCAGTACATCCATGCAATGGAACACTACACAGCAATACAAAGGGACAAACTATTAATAAGCCATGCAAAAGAAGTCTGACACAAAAAATTACAACATGATTCCAATTATATGAAACCCTAGAAAAGAATCCTACCTAATTTATGGTGGCAGGAAGGTGGTAAGCAGTTGCTTGGGGCTGAGCTGAGGGTAAAGGAACAGACTTGAATGGGACATAAGAGAACTTCTTGGGGTGATGGAAATGTCCCATACCCAGGCCTAGATCTTGGCTCCTAAATGTTCTCTCCCTTAAATGGAGCCGGGGCTCCTTAGAAAAATGCTCAGGGAAAGTGCAAAGTGAACAAAGCAAGTATAAGTTGAGTCTAGAATAACTCGTTGTGCCAGGAAAGAAGGGCTCACCAAATGGGGACACATCAAAAAAGAAAGGGAAAAGACAGAAGAATGCCAACAAATAAATACCTAAAGATGACAGAAATTGAAAACCATCATTTTATGATACCATCGTCATAATTGACTCAGGCTATAATTATGGATATTGAAACCACTGGATAAAAGACTGATGGAAAACAGAATTTAGAAAAACATGGCAGACTACTTGCCAAAAGATCAAATATCAATAATAATTGGACAAACCGCTATTATGTGCCTCCTCATGTATTGCACTTAAGTGACCAAAACATCACCTATATATTACTGTAAGTATTGCTGTAAGTAAATGTTCCAGATCAGTCTCGAGAAAGATATTGGGCAAATCTAAATTAAGGGTTATTCTGTAAAATAACTGACCTGGACACTTCAAAACCTGTGTCATGAAAGACAATAATAATAATAATAATAATAATAATAATAATAAAGCTACTAAACTATACTGGTTAGCCTAAAGGAGAGTTAAAGAGACAAAACAAATAAATGTATCACTTGTTCCTTCATTGGGTCTTTGTTATAATAACTATAAAGTTCACGTGGACAACTGGGGGAAATTTGAACATAATAAGGTAATACTGTTGCATTAACATTATATTTCTGGAAGTGATTAATTGTATCTTCTTAGGAGACAAGGCTGAAGTATTTAGGGGTGATGTCTACAAAGAGCACTCAAGTGGTTCAGCAAAATATATGTGCGTGATGACAAGGTGGTCATGGAAAAGCAAATAGGACAAAATGCAAAGAAAAAAAAAAGAAGAAGAAAGTGAAGAAAAAGCAAAACTTCATTGTCAGAAACAAAAGAACACTTAAATAAATGAAAAAGATACATGTTCCGGGTAAGAAAACTCAATACTGTCAAGATGTCAATTCTTACGTAGTAAGAATACTGTATTCCTCCATTCATTTGAAATGACACTTTTCTTATATAATAACTCCTGTATTATAAAAGTGGAACTTCAATGAAGAATTTAAGATTATATTTTAAATGGTACTGGTTAGGGGCACCAGGGTGGCTCAATAAGTTAAGTTCCAACTTTGGCTCAGGTCACAATCTCACAATTTGTGAGTTTGAGCCCTGCATTGGGCTCTGTGCTGATAGCTCAGAATCTGGAGCTTGCTTCAGATCCTGTGTCTCCCTCTCTCTCTGCCCCTCCCCCATTCTCTCTCTCTCTCTCTCTCTCTCAAAAATAAATAAACATTAAAAAATGTTTTAATAAAAAAAATGGTATTGGTTAACTGTTAGAAGCAAAGGGCAAGAAGTAAACCCTAGCTTCAAAATATACATTAAAAAAATCAGCTGCATTACAGAGTCAAAAAAAATTTTAAGCCATTTCTTCAACAAAAAATAAGGGGAGGAAGGAAGGGGAAAATATGGAGGAGATACTTACAGATTAAAAGAAACTTCAATATGTATCAAAAAAAAGCAACAGGTGGACCTGGATAACTAATTTCAAATTTTTAAAAACAATTATAAGTCAATTAGGAAAATGAAACTAAATGACGGATATTAGATTCTTTCCCTAAATTCTTTATAAGTGATCATGTGGTTATGTTTTAAAAAGTAAAACCCTAAATATCAACAGATTAAATGATATTCAGATGTCTGGAATTTGTTCCAAACTGCCCAAAGAGGGTCTGGAGGCAGATAGAGATGGAATAAGATTGGCCATATATTGATATTTGCTAAAAATGAGTGATAGGTACCACAGGTTCATTATGCCTCTCTCTACTCTTAAATATGGTTAAAATTTTACATAATTGGGTTTTTTAATGAAACCAAGAAATAATCTGAAGTAAACAACTTATTCAGATATTAGATGGGAAAGGACTGTCTATACATTAACAAGAAAAGATAAATAATGAAAAAGATTGAGATTTGATTAAAAATCTGTTTAAAAATAACAAAAGTTAGACAAACTCTGCCTACAACATACAAAAGGATTAGTATTCTTAGATATGTGAATAATAAAATAAGAAATATAACTGACCACAGGCACCTTGGTGGTTCCATCAGTTGAGAGTCTGACTTGGGCTCAGATTATGATCTCGCGGTTCATGGGTTTGAGCCCCATGTCAGGTTCTGCTGACAACTCAGAGCCTGGAGCCTACTTCGGATTCTGTGTCTCCCTCTCTCTGACCCACCCCCACTCACACTCTGTCTCTCAAAAATAAATAAACATTAAAAAAATTTTTTTAAGAAATATAATTGACTAATAAGTATAATAATACACCCAGTCTTTATTGTAGTAAAATAAATGTAAATTAAAACAATGAGCTCTCCTTTATACTTCTTAATGTTTTTTTATTTTAATGATAATATTCAAGATTGGAAGAGTACTTAAAAACAACGTCACATATCATTTCTAGAATGCAAATAACAAAAGACACCAGAACTAAAAAAAGCTTCTACTCTTTGAGAAAGTAATTCCCATTGCAGGAACTTAATTTAGGGAAGTAACCAAATACACAAAGTTTTCAGTTCAAAGATGTTTATGAAAGCACTATTTATACTGGTGAGACACTGGAAACTGAAATATTAAAGGACAGGTTACCTGCCCACTGAAGTACAGCACACACATACAATATTACATCAGCACTAGGAGTCCAATGATGTGAAGATGCTCAACTTATCCACGATCCTTTATGAACCTAACCTGAAAAAAAATCTGTGTAGATAGAAGAAAACATCCTCAATACGTTTTTACCCAATATATTAACAAAACATGATTAGATAATATTCTTTTTTAATGTTTTTATTTATTTTTGAAGGAGAGAGAGAGACAGAGCATGAGCGGGGGAGGAGCAGACAGAGAGGGAGACACAGAATCCGAAGAAGGCTCCAGGCTTTGAGCTGTCAGCACAGAACCCGATGAGGTGCTCGAACTCACAGACTGCAAGATCATGACCCGAGCTGTAGTTGGATGCTTAACCGACTGAGCCACCCAGGCACCCCAATTAGATCATAAATTTTGCTTATTTTTGTCAGTTTTTCCTAAATTCTCTACTTTGAATATGTTACTTTCATATTTAGAAAATGTTCAAGGAGACTATTTCAGACTTTGGAAAATGTACTTTGTTGGCTAGGAATTACTCTAATTTTTTGTTCTTTTGATTTGTTTTTTGAGAGAGAGAGAGGGCACAGTGAGCGAGGCGCAGAGAGAGAGAGTGAGAGAGAGAAGTGGGGCTCACCTGAAGCAGGGCTTACTTGAGCTCACCTAACGTGGCACTTGAACTCAGGAACCGTGAGATCATGACCTGAGCCGAAGCCAGATACTTAACCAACTGAGCCACCCAGGCGCCCAACTTTTTGTTCTTTTACCAAGGGGCTCAGGTAAAAAGAAACACAAATGAACAATGCTCAGAATGAAGTCACCATTTTTACTTGTATGTTATCCTGCTATTTTAAGTAAAAACTATCTGGAGTGTTCCAGTTTCTTCTCAAATTTCGACCTGTTTTCTCCTCCCAAAAGTAAAGCCTACACAACTTAAATGGAGATTCAATACATATTTCCTCCTTATGAATTAGCTAATCTTGTAACCTAAAAGGAAGGCTTCCTTCGGACATGACATACTATCTCCTGTGGGGTCCACCAGTCCCTGGGTCTTGTCACTGAGACAGTAATTGATTTAGAACCAAAACCTCCTTCTTCCATACTGTGTACATAAAAGACTGCAAACAACTAAGAGGTTTGTTCATCAATTTTCCAAATATCCTAAGTTTTCCTCTTAACTTCTCTCTGGCTAGTCCTAGATGAAAAGCAAAAACTCCCCCAATTTCTCCTGTAAATCATGGCCAAAGGAACATTTCTCAGCTAGTTATATGGCACCTAGTAAAAACGAGTTCAGATATTTTTCATTAGATAAAGGGGAGAAATCTATAACCACAAAATTGGAGCAGTCTGCACAAACTATGGCTGTAAATGAGAGTTGTTGCCTAAGCCAAGTAGGCACTTAAAATTTGTCAAAGCCATTAGCCTTTCAAAACCCAGCTGCACTCTACTGCTCTTTTCACAGGGAAATGATCTCCATTCTTGATCACTAATGCCCTTAGCGGTTATTAGGAGATTTGTAAATTTTAAAAGAACTCTAGAGACAAATCTAACATCACAACAACATCACCGTTCATTCACTTAACAAATACTTCTTGAGCATATATGTACATAAAGGCTTTTTTTTTCCTGCTGCCTTCTAAATAGTCTATAAACTCAGTATACTTCTTTCTTCTTTTTCTTAATTTTTTTTTTTAACGTTTATTTATTTTTGAGACAGAGAGAGACAGAGCATGAATGGGGGAGGGTCAGAGAGAGGGAGACACAGAATCTGAAACAGGCTCCAGGCTCTGAGCTGTCAGCACAGAGCCCGACGCGGGGCTTGAACTCACGGACCGCGAGATCATGACCTGAGCCGAAGTCGGCCGCTTAACTGACTGAGCCACCCAGGAGCCCCAACTCAGTATACTTCTATATACACTCTATGCCTGGTCCTATTCTTGGATTGATTTTTTTTTAATGGGAATAAATAGATATCTCTAATTTTCTTTGGTTTTTTTTTTTTTAATCTTTATTTATTTTTGAGAGAGAGAGAGACAGCATGTGAGTGTGGGAGGAGCAGAGAGAGGGAGACACAGAATCCAAAGCAGCCTCCAGGCTCTGAGCTATGAGCACAGAGCCCGACGCGGGGCTCGAACTCACAAGCCATGAGATCATGACCTGAGCTGAAGTCGGACACTCAACCGACTGAGCCACCCAGGCGCCCCTAGATACCTCTATATTTTTAATGAAAAGTGAGCATCTTGATTTAAAGAATATTCCTTTAGGGACACCTGGGCGACTCAGTTAAGCGTCCAACTTCAGCTCATGTCATGATCTCATGACTTGTGAGTTCGAGCCCGCGTGGGGCTCTGTGCTGACAGCTCACAGCCTGGAGCCTGCTTCAGATTCTGTGTCTCCCTCTCTCAGCCCCACCCCTGCTCACGCTCTGTCTCTGTCTCTCGAAAATAAACATTTAAATAAATAAATAAATAAATAAATAAATAAATAAATAAATAAATAAATCTCCTTTACTGATTACTTTTTAGGAGCTACTTAAAGGAAACAAGAAATACCTGCATCTGAGACTGAAATCCTTGAAAGAGAAAAGATCAAATTGGAAACATTATCAGAAATAAATTCATTTTCCTGCATTTGACCCAACTGAGTTTTAAATAACCCTGATCATATCTTATTATAAACATACTTCAGCTATAACACACTGGTTGTTCAATATTACAGATTACAAAATTCTTATTAACAGAAAGACGTTATACCCTTTAGAATTATTTACATATAAAAAATTAGTAAATGGCACATACTTTAAGCAAAATATGCCAATTAGAACCATTATTTTCTACTTTCATCATGTTGTATTCACATAAAGGGTGAAAAACTGCTTCTGAAAAAGCAGTTTAATTTTACGAAGTCTTTTATATTCATTCAATAACAATTTTTGAACATCTTCCAAAATATAAAACATGGTAGAGACTAAAATAGAGACAAATATAACAGATGCATGTCAGTTATAATGATTTTAGAGTACTTATGATTTATGTGATGCTTGCCTCCATGCATAGTCTTGATCTCCGCTACTATTCTTATGATCATTCTGATTCCAAAATGCATATAAAGGATTAATGGCACACTCTAGCCTCTCAGTTACTGGACTTCCTTACATCCAATGATCACATGCTCACTCTCACCTCAATCACCCACTCTCAACGGGATCTGTTGGATATTTAGCTTAGCAACTAATGTATCATGAGCAGTCTTAATTTCAAGCAGTCTGCTCAGACCAAACTCCTGCCTTCCCAGTTCATTTCCTCTAGTGACAATGAGTCCAATAGTTCTTCAACCCCACCAGAACCTGTGATCTCTTGATATTTTATTCCCTAACCAAACTGGATTCCACAGACCACATATTTTCCTAGGAATCTCTTCCTCCATTCTACCTGCCTAGTAAAATTCAACTTTTAGTTAAAACCAACCTTCCACTAACTCCACACCTGCACCCACATAGTTCACTGTGGCTGAGGGAAAATGTACATAGTAATGGTATCTGCTCTCACTTTAAAGTTAGGATGACAGGGGCACCTGGGTGGCTCAGTCAGTTGAGCATCCGACTCTTGAATTTGGCTCAGGTCAGTATCCCAGCATCGTGGGACTGAGCCCCAAGTTAGGCTCCATGCTGAGCGTGGAGTCTGCCTAAGATTCTCTCTCTCTCTCTCTCTCTCTCTCTCTCTCTCTCTCTCTCTCTCTCTCTCTCCCTCTGCCCCCACCCCTCATGCCTGTGTTCTGTCTAAATTCAAATTAAAAAAATAAGTTAGGATAAACCTCATGTTAGCTCAGTGCTATTACATTTCCTTATTCCATTCACTCTTCCAGATAATTTTCACACCTTTGTCTCTCTTCCTGGGAGAAAATGGAATACATCCAGTTGCCTACTCACTTCTGGCACTCAGATGTCTAAATAGGCATCTCAAATTTAACCTAACTCATTTGCTCCACCAAATCTTATTCTTCCCCAAACTGGTAAGGTGTTCCACCTTTTACTCAGTTGTTCAAATATCCTTACAGTCACCCCTCTACACACACACACACACACACACACACACACACACACACACACACACTCTCTCTCTCTCTCTCTCTCTCTTCAACTCCTACCCCTTCTTGCCAAAACCCTTCTTGCCAGTCCCGATACCTCAGTTGACTCATACAAAACCCTCAATTGCTTTCCCTGCTTCTACTCTTGTGTGAACAATACACTCTGTTCCCCATAAAGCAACCAGTAATCCTTTTAAGGTAAGTCCTATCCCATTCACCTACTCAACACCCTCCAGTGACTCTGGTTATATTCAGAATAAAACCCAGAGTGTTCTCCAACAGATTATGAGACCCTAAATTACTAGTTAGCAAACTAGGGTCAACAGGCAAAACCTGGCTCATTGCTTGTGTTTGTAAAAAAAGGCTTTTATGAGGGGCACCTGGCTGGCTCAGTGGGTTAGGCATCTGACTTCTGCTCAGGTCATGACCTCATGGATCATGGGTTTGAGCCCAGCATTGGGCTCTGTGCTGACATCTCAGAGTCTGGAGCCTGCTTCTGATTCTGTGTCTCCCTCTCTCCCTGCCCCTCCCCTGCTTGTGCTTGCTTTTGCTCGCTTTCTCTCTCAATAATAAAACATTAAAAAATTTTTAAAAAAAGGTTTTTCTGGAACACAGCCACACCCACTTGTCCATGTAACACCTGTGGCTGCTTTCCTGCTACAATGTCAAAGATCAGCAGCTATGACAGAGACCTTAAAGCACCCAAATATTTTTACTGAAAGAAGTTTGATGTGCCTCTGGTCTCCCCTCACTCGCTGTGCTCCAGCCACATTGGTGAGCTTCTTCTTCCATGCTGAGCCCACTCCCACCTCAGGCCTCGGTACTTACACCCTCTGCCCGGAACATGCTTCTCCCACATGCCCCACATAGATCAGGCCTCTCTGCTCACATTACCACCACAAAGAGAACTTCCCTGACTGTGCCAATAAAATAGCGTCCGACATTTCTAGCTCCTCACTCTGCTTTACTCCTCTCTATGGCCCTTAGGAGTGACCTCCTATAGGTCATCCCTCGCTTCCCCATGGAATGTAAGTTTCATCAGTGCAGGCCTTTTGTTCCAGTCACTCCTGTATGCCCAGCACACTGCACATAGCAGGAATTCAGCAGGCACCGAACAAATGAATTTTTTTGATCCGCATTTGATCCTTTTTGCTCATCTGATTCCTTTTTTTTCTTTGAGTTCCTTTATTTTGAATAGATGGGAGAGGAAAAACAAACTTAAAAATCATAAGAACAAAAATTCTGTAATTCTGCCTGAGAATGCTTAATCTAAGAGGATATAAATTATATAACAGGCCATCTGAAAATACATCCCTGATCCTTGTATATGCTTAATTCTCATTGTCAGTAATGAAGCCAGAGAAATGGATGAATCAATAGCAGATTACTATTTATTTCTAACAGTTTGAATTCTGGTTTCTAGTCCGGCAAGGAAGGAATTTGGAAGACATCATCACTCTGTCCTAGGAACAAGTGAAAACGCTGAATTGTAAATCAACAACTCTTCTTAGATGCATTAGAGAATTGAGATCACATGGCCAACCCCTGCTCCCAAAACTAGAGAGACAGCTGGATACAGAGAATCACAACTTACCTGCGGCAGAAATCTCCATGGGAACCAGTACTGGGGTAGAAAAACCTAACCTGTAATTGGCTAATTGAGAAGGTTCGATGTGGACAAATTTGAGAGGTAAAAACTCCAAGGGGACCCAGTCATAGGGAAGGGCTTCCTATAATTTTCTAAGTTTTACCTCCAGGAGTTCTAACAAATCTCATAGTGAAGACAGAGAAAAAGCCCTTTCCTGCTTTTGGCAGAAGGGAGAAAGTAGACATTTTGAAATACGCCCAAAGCATTCATCAGTTCTTAACAAGACCTGCCCTCATAGGAAACTATTTTACCAGAACCTAAATTTATTTACAAGGTTTTATGAGAGCCTAACTGACCGGGGAGAAGTCTTCCAGTGGGAGAAGGTCAATACCCAATTCCAGCCTCCTCCAGCCATGCTGCCCCGCCTGAGGAAGGAGAAACAGGAAGCAGTTGTGAAGGTCACAGCCTCAGGGCACATGCTCACCTAATCAGGGGACCATAGACCACTTGCCCTCCCCCAATACCTCATCACCACACAGCCCAGGCCTATTCACCACAGCACGCTGTACCAGGCACATCATGTCCTGCTTTCAACAATTACATGGATCCTAAAGGGCAAAAAGCACACTTTAAAGACACAGAGTAAGCCCTGAGATACAGCAGGCATGTTGGAATTATTAGACTGAGAAATTTTAAAACCTAATATGGTAAGAGAGGATTAATATGCCAATGAAAAAAGTAAACAACCTTTAAGAACAGAGTAATGGAAGCAGAGAGATGGAAATTAACAGAATCAAAAAAAAAAAAAATGCTAGAGGGGCGCCTGGGTGGCTCAGTCAGTTAAGCGTCCAACTTCGGCTCAGGTCATGATCTCTCGGTCCGTGAGTTCAAGCCCCATGTCGGGCTCTGTGCTGACAGCTCAGAGCCTGGAGCCTGTTTCGGATTGTGTCTCCCTCTCTCTGACCCTCCCCTGTTCATGCTCTGTCTCTCCCTGTCTCAAAAATAAATAAAACATTAAAAAAAATTAAAAAAAAATGCTAGAAATCAAAAACACTGTAAATGACTGGATACAGTTGAGGAAACCATCTGTGACCTTGGGGTATATCAATAGAAACTTCCAGAACTAGGATGCTTGGGTGGCTCAATTGGTTAAGCATCTGACTCTTGATTTTGGCTCAGGTCATAGTTTCACACTTCATGAGATTGAGCCCCTTGTCAGGCTCTGCACTGACAGCAAAGGGCCTGCTTGGGATTCTCTCTCTGCCCTTCCCCTCCCCCCCACCCCCCCCTCTGTCAAAATAAATAAATAAACATTAAAAAAAAAACTTTCAAAACTGAAAAGCAAAGCAAACAAACAGAAGAAGGAACAAAATGTCCAAGGACCATGGGACCACTACAAAGGCACAACATACATGTAATGGGAATACAAAAAGAGAGAGAAATAAACAGAAGAAATATGTGAAGCAAAGGAGACTGAGAATTTCCTAACATTAATGTCAGACAGCAAACCACAGATACAGGAAGCTCAAAGAATAAGCAGGATAAAAATAAAAACAAACAACAAAAAAATTTACTACTAGGCATATCATATTCAAACTGCAGAAAATCAAAGATAAGGGAAAAATCTTGGAAGAAGTCAGAGGCAAAAAATATCTTCTCTACAGAGGGGCAAAAATAAGAACAATATCAGACAACACCTCAGAAACTATGCAATTAAGGAAAGTGGAATGCAATATTTAAAGTGTTGAGGGAAAAAGATAATAATAAAGTACTGAAAGAAAAAAAAAGCTAGAATTCTGTATCCTGTGAAATTATCCTTCAAAAGTGAAGGAGAGACACAAATACCATATGATTTCATTTATATGTGGAGTCTAAAAAACAAAATAAATGAACAAAACAGAAACAGACTCAGATACAGAGAACAATCCGGTTGCCAGAGGGGAGGGGAGGTGGGAGGATGGGTGAAATAGAGGGAAGGGATTAAAAATAAACTTCCAGTTATAAAATGTACAGCAGAGACAATATAGTTAACAATATGATAACAATTTTGTGTGGTGACATATGGTGGCTAGATTTGTCATGGTGATCATTTCATAATGTGCATGTGTGTGTGTGTGTGTGTATAGAAGCACTATGTTGCATACCTGATACTACTATGTCAACTACACTTCAATTTAAAAAAAAAGTAAAGGAGAAATGCTTTCTCAAGCAAACAAAAATTGAGGGAATTTGTTACCAGTAACCTGCCTTGCAAGAAATATTAAAAGATGTTCTTCAGGGGGTTCCTGGCTGGCTCAGTTGGTACAGCATGTGACTCTTGATCTCAGGGTTATAAATTTAAGCCCCATGTCAGGCATAGAGCCTACTTAAAAAATCAATAATAAATAAAATATATTTTTTAAGTTCTTCAGGGGCACCTGGGTGGCTCAGTTGGTTAAGCCTCTCACTTAGGCTCAGGTCATGATCTCACTGTTCACAAGTTCGAGCCCTGCATCAGGCTCTGTGCTGACAGCTCAGAGCCCGGAGCCTGCTTCAGATTCTGTATCTCCCTCTCTCCCTGCCTCTCCCCTGCTCATGCTCTGTTTCTCAAAAATGAATGAAAGTTAAAAAAAAATTTTTTTTAAGTTCTTCAGAGAGAAGGAAATGATATAGGTCAGAAGCTCAGATCTGTATAAAGGAAGAGCAATAGAGAAGAAATAAGAGACGATGAAATATTCACATTTTTTTTTTTTTTTTTTGGCACATTTACTTTGTTACATGTTGCACATTAAAAGTAACTTCAGGGGCACCTGGGTGGCTCAGTCAGTTGAGCGTCCGACTTCGGCTCAGATCATGATCTCATGGTCCATGAGTTCCAGCCCCGCATCGGGCTCTGTGCTGACAGCTCAGAGCCTGGAGCCTGCTTTGGATTCTGTGTCTCCTCCTCTCTCTGCCCCTCCCATGCTCTCTCTCTCAATAATGTTAAAAAAAAAAAAAAAAAAAAACACGTTATTTTAAGTAATTTCAAATTGCTTTAATGTTTATTTATTTGGGGGGGTGGGCATGGAGAGGAAGAGGTGGAGAGAAAGAGAGGGAGAGGCAGAGGCAGAGGGAAAGGGAGAGGGAGAATCCCAAGCAGGCCCTGTGCTTTTATCACAGAGCCTGATGCGGGGTCTCAATCCTTTGAACCATGAGATCATAACCTGAGCTGAAATCAAGAGTCAGATACTTAACCGACTAAGCTACTCAGGCGCCGCACCCCCCCCCCCCGCCCAGTTTTTTCAAGTAATTTCGAACTAAAAAGGAAAACAAACCAATAGTTTTCTATATTCTCTAAGGGATGGAGGAAATGATCCTAGAAGGGCATTTTAAAAGTATCTCAACCTCCAGGGTGCCTGGATGGCTCAGTTAAGCATTCAATTCTTGATTTTGGGTCAAGTCATGATCTCATGGTTTGCCCTGCACTGACAGCTGACAGGGGATCCTCTCTCTCCCTCTCTCTGCCCCTTCCCCCACTTGTGCATGTACACTTGCTCTCTCAAAAATAAACTAACAAAATATCTCAACTTCCAATCTTCATAATATGGCATCTAGGCAGACCCAGTGTCCCATATTAACAGCCACAGGAAATGCCTGCTACATACTCTTTGTTGCTTACTATAAATCACTTCTGTATTTTCTTTTGCCCTTTTTCCTAGCAAAGAAGATAAAATTTCAACTGATATTAGCTAAATTTGCTTTGAATTTGTCTTGTGTTCAATTTCCTTACAAACTATAACTATCAACTATCTTCTCCATACTAAATATTGTTCTCTACTTCAGGAAATATGTTGCTAAGTTCCTAAGTGGTTTGCCAAAATAAGTCATAATGCTGAAGGCAAAAAACAAATAATTTTTGGTTCAGTCCTATGGTAACAAGGCTGTATTTTTCCCTATTTGGAAATGCATCTAGGTAGGACTTGTCTGCCAGATTGAATATAACATACCATAAAGGCAAGACCCACTTTTAAGTGCTTTAAGGACATTTCTGATGTTTTACCTCTCACAAAGATAAAAGGAGCAACGCATGGCCATTACTTTTTTACATCCCATTTTAAAAGAAAACCTGTAATGGTACAATCAAAGCATCACAGAGCTAAAAAGGACACTCATTCTAGCCCCTTACCTCACTCCAAAGCAAGTCTGAATTTGATAGTATATTTGATTAAAACCTGATATTAGGGGTGCTAATGGGCTTACTCAGTTAAACATCAGACTTCAGCTCAGGTCATGATCTCATGGTTCATGAGTTCGAGCCCCACATTGGGCTCTTTGCTATCAGGGCAGAGCCTGCTTCGGATCCTCTGTTCCCCTCTCTCTCTGCCCCTCCTCCTCTTGCCCTCTCTCTCTCCAAAATAAACATTTAAAACAAAACAAAACAAGACACCTGATCTTAACTTTCCCAGTAATGAATTCTATTATTTTAAAATCTTGGGAACTTACTCTTCAGTAAAATTTAAACTTTGAAAATTATGATTTACTTTTTTTTTTTAAATGTTTATCGATTTTGAGAGAAAGAGAATGAGCATTGGAGGGGCAGAGAGAGAATCCCAAGCAGGATCCGTGCTGTCAGCACAGAGCCCAACGTGGGCCTTGATCCCACGAACCATGAGATCATACCCTGAGCCAAAATCAAAAGTCAGACACTCAACTGACTAAGCCACCCAGGCTTCCTGATTTACTCCTTATTTTCTGCTATCTAGAAAGCAAGACAGAGCAGCAGCCTTCGGACTGATATTTCCATTGCCTCTTCACCAGGCCCAGCTTTGCATCTACTACTAGACAGGGTGGCCCAAACAAATCTGACCATCATTTCCCTTCTTGCAACCTTAAATTACTTACACTAATTTTTTACGTAAAGTGCAAACTGTGACAAATGGAGATGAGACCCTCAGCAGGGGACCCTCCCTACTTCTGCAGACTTCCCACACACCCATTAGGCAACCCCTCCACCTAAACACCAGGCTGTTCCTTGCTGCGGCACATGGAGATCCTATCTTAAACCACCCCATGTCCCCCTCCATTCTCCAGCACTAAGTTGGTCATAATCTTTAAAAGGTAACTGTGGGTTCTCCTCTGAGGGGAGCCCACACTGATCCTATGGGACTAGCCAAATGCTCTCTGTGCTTCCACCATGCTCCAGACAGAGCTCCGACATGACACTTCACACTGGACAGAAATTGTTACACATACTTCTCCCTACTCCCAAGTCTGCAAAGCATAAAGAGAACGCATTCATTTTTGTTCAAAGTAGTAAGTTTGTGTTGGGTACTAAATATTTATACAATTGTACTAAACTTTTTGTCTTCTTTGAACATGACATTTCCTCTGGCAAATTTCACCATGTCCTACATCCAGTTTATTTTTATTTTTATTTTTTTAAGTAGGTTTCACGCCCAGCATGGAGCCCATTGTGGGGCTTAAACTCATAACCCTGAGACCAAGACCCAAGCTGAGTCGGTCACTTAACCGACTGAGCCACCCAGATGCCCCTTCTATGTCCAGTTTCAAAGTTGCTTTCTCTGGGATATCACTCACAAATTCTGTAAGAAATTTCTCCAAATACTTGTTATTTACATGATCTTGGAAACATCACTCACCCTCTCTGCAGCTGCTTCCTCCACCATAAAATGGAGTAATATCAACTTGTTATTGTAAGGATTAAATGAGTTAATGTACTAAGAACAGAGTCTGGTACTTGGTGTTCACTATTCCTATTATTCCAAGCGATAATGTTAATGCCTACTTAACCCACATTATTAAGGAAAAATATGTAACATGACTCACTTAACTGCAAATGATATATCCAATTAAGGGGTTAAATTCACAATATATATAGAACTCGTACAACTCAACACCAAAAAAATATAATCATCCAATTAAAAGATGGCAGATGACCTGATGGAAATTTTTCCAAAGAAGACAGTGATTAACAGACACATAAAAAGATGCTCAATTTTCACTAATCATCAGGAAAGTGCAAATCATAACCACAATGAAGAGGCACCTGGATGGCTCAGTTGGTTGAGCATCCAACTCTTGCTCTTGGCTCAGGTCATGATTGCAATCATGTTGTGGGATCAAACCCTACATGGAGCCTGCTTAAGATTCCTTCTCCCTCTGCCCCTCTCTCCCACTTACACTCCCTCTAAAATAAAAAAATAAAACAAAACAACAGAAAAACCTATAGTGAGGTATAGTGAGGTATTACCTCACTTGAGTCACACTGGCTAGTATCAAAAACACAAGAAATAAAAGGTGTTGGTAAGGATGTGGAGAAAAGGGAACTTCTGTTCACTGTTGGTGGGAAAGCAAATTGGTGCAACCAATGTGGAAAACCGTATGAAGATTCCTCAAACAATTAAAAATAGAAATACCATATGACCTAGTAATTCCACTGCTAGGTGTTTAAAGAAACACAAAACCTGTAATTCAAAAAGATATATGCATCCTTATGTTTATTGCATAATTATTTACAATAGCCAAGATATGAAAGCAGCCCAAGTGTCCATTAATAAAGTATGGTATATGTGTGTGTAAAATATACATATGTATATACATATGTATTGTAATATGTATATATTGTAATGTATATTATGTATGTACTAATATATTATGTATTAATATGTATATGTATTGTATTGTAATATGTATATAACTGTATATTGTACACACACACATATATATTATGTATATGTAAAAATAATGAAATACCAATCAGCAATAAGAAAAAAGATCTTGCCTTTTGCAACAATATGGATGGACCTAGAGGGTATTTTGCTAAGTGAAATAAGTCAGAGAAAGGCAAATATTATATGACTTTACTTATATATGGAATCTAAACAAATGAGTAATAATTTTTTTCAAAAGACTCATAAATAAAGAGCAGAAACTGATGTGGGGTGGTGGGAGAAGCAGGTGAAGGGGATTAAGAGATATAAACTTCCAGTTATAAAGTCATGTGGATGACAAGTACAATGTAGAGAATATAGTATTATGTAATGTACGGAACTGTTGAATAACTATATTGTACGCCTGACACGAATGTAACATTGTCTAGCAACTAGATTTCAATTAAAAAAATTTCTGGCTGAAACATAAAATAAAAAATAAAATGTTGTCACACTGGTTAAAAAAAAGTGACTCATTTAAATTGGTGTTTGGTACACAGGCTGTAAGGGATAAGCAGTTGTCTTAGTGTACCTAAATTTTTTATCACAAGTAACTAGAACCATTGATCATTCTTTACCACCATTTGGCAGCTGATAAGCATATCAAATAGTATCTGTCTCTACTAGGTCTTAGGTTGAATTCCTGAATAAGCATTCAGTTTTTAAATGTTTTTCCAAGGGGTGCCTGGCTGGCTCAGTTGAGAAGCATGTACTCTTGATCTCATGAGTTTGAGCCCCATGTTGGGTGTAGAAATTACCTAAATAAAACTTAAAAAAAAAAAAAGAAAGAAAGAAAGAACAATGGTCTTCCAGCTTCTGCCTTTGCTCCCTTATAGTCAATTCTTCAGTCTGGGTGACTCTTGAAAAACATAATCCAGATCCTTTTCTCAAATTCCTCCAATGGCTCCCCATCTGCTCAAAGATAAAGTCCTTTCACAACAACCCCAGCCCTACAACACACCATGCATGATGTAATGTAAGCTCCAAGCAGCTGGAATTTTTAATGTTTTGTTGAATGCAGCATCACCAGTACCTGGAATCCTAGTAGGACAACGTAAGAAACTCATGTGTATTTAAATAAATGATCTTGCCTCAAGGGTTTTTACACTTGCTGTTCTCTCTGCCAGGAATGCTAATCCCTCAGATACCTGCATGACTTCCCACTCAGCCTCTCAGGGCTTTGCTCAAATGTCACCGATCAATAAGGTTTTACCAACTACCCTACTTAAATCGCATCACAAATTCTCTATCCCTCCCTCCACTTTGTTTTCCTTCACAGAATTTCCACCACCTCTCCCCCTCTATATGTATTACTCATCTGCATATTGCCTGTCATCTCCCATCCCCACACTTATAAGTTCCATGAGATCAAGAATATTTTATTTTGTTCACTGCTTGAACCCATAGCATCCAGAGAAGCGCCTTGCACATTGCAAATGCCCCAAGAGTTTGCGTTCCATTAATCTTTTATTAAATTTGAAGGCTAACAGTTAACTTCATGACATTCCCTAGTACAACAGCAACAAATTTCTTTGTTAGAAATACTTGCTCTAAAATCTCCAGTATAAATCCTTAGACTTCCATCTGAAGCCACACAAGTAACCTAAAAACTGACATAAATTATGATTAAACGGACAATTCATTCTTCAACATTGCCTAATCACATCCCAGAAGTCTTTTTGTACTTATAGTAAATCTGAAATAATGATCGGAAATAATAATCTGAAGTCAGAAGAGTTCAGAAATTTTGTGCCCCCACTACCTAAAATATGAACAGAAGATAACAAAAAATGTTCAGTATCACTAGATCAGCAGAAAATGTAAATACTTACAGTATTTATTGATCTATTTCAAGATCATTATGCTGAGTGAAAGCCAAACACAATCGAGTACATACTGTATGATTCTGTTTATTTAAATTTTAGAAAATGCAAACCAATCTACATGGAGACTAGAGCTCAGTGGTTGCCTGGGCTGGGCTGTAAGAGAAGGACAGAATACAAACAAGCATGAGGAAACTTACGGAAGTGATGGAAATGTTCTGTCTTAACTGTTGATTTCAAAGTTAGGTGCATCTGTCAAAACTCACCTAACTGTACAATTAAAACTGACTGACAAATAAAATACTTACTGAAGTTAGTTAAGATTATTTGTGTGATCACCCATGACTGGGGAGTTTTTTATTCCCCAAGAATAATCAGAAAGATGAAGGAATCTACATAGATTTCTTCCAATGACAAGAAAAGACCTTACATCTCAAGTGGGTTTGAAAGGATAAGATAAACAGGTTAAGACTGTACCCATCAAACCATGCTCATCAAAACAAGGACTATACAAATCCTCTCAGGTAATAATAGCATGCCATTTTATAAAAGAAAAAAAACTGGCATAGAGGGTTCAACTTCCCCCAAACCACAGTTTTCAGCTGAAATGAGAATCAAACACAAGCGATTCTCTTAACTCACTTTTCCACCTTAGAATGACTAAAGTTAAAGGTTGGTAATATTCAAGTATTGGTACAGGGCAGGGAAAAAAGCACTGACATCCAGTTTATGTTGGCACCACCCTTTCAGAAAAACATTTCAGTAATAACAAACTTAAAATAGACACAACTCACAACTCTTTTAAGTAAGCTAATACTCCCTTTCCAGGAAATGACACTATAGAAATCTTTTCAACTATATTTTCAAGAATGCTGCTGTATTAATTACATGACAATAAATTTGTAAGCAATCTTAATGTTAACCAATAAGAAATGGCTAAATAATTTAAGGTGTATCACACCTGGCCATAAAAAAAGAATGAGATCTATACAGATGTCTTGAGTAAAAGCCAAATCCTAGAACTGAGTGTATAACAATTTAAGAAGCAAACACAAAGATTGGGAAGGAATCATCAAAATACTTATCTGGAGACCAGGAAAAGCGTGCTCAGTTGAAGGTAATGACTTTCACTTTTATCCCTATTTCTCATACTGTTAATTTCTTCATTTTTGCAAACATAATTTAATAACAAAGAAACTAAGATATATTTTTAATGACTATCAATGTTAAAGACAAATTCTGAATGAACTGCCAACTGTTCTGAATTACATTTATTTTTTTTATTTTTTATTTTTTTAAATTTTTTTTTCAACGTTTTTTATTTATTTTTGGGACAGAGAGAGACAGAGCATGAACGGGGGAGGGGCAGAGAGAGAGGGAGACACAGAATCGGAAACAGGCTCCAGGCTCCGAGCCATCAGCCCAGAGCCTGACGCGGGGCTCGAACTCACGGACCGCGAGATCGTGACCTGGCTGAAGTCGGACGCTTAACCGACTGCGCCACCCAGGCGCCCCATGTTCTGAATTACATTTAAAAAGAAAATTAGACATTTTGGTTGATTTAGGGAAGAACATACAGTGAAAGAGATTCACAGAAACTTAACTAAGCTTTCTTACCTTCTATAAAGAATGACATTTACTACAATCTTTTAGGGGCATTATGCAGGTATTAAAAATATATTTAGCTAATAAGAAGATAACCAATCAGGCTTTCTTAATCTCTGAAATTCAAGAAGACATACCTGGGAATCTCCTGACCCACTCTTCTGCAACACTCAATGACATTTATATAAAACTATCCACACTGAGCCCAGCTATTAAGAGTAAATATGCTCATGTTTTACAATCTATTATTATTCCGTTGCTACATATTCTCCAGAAAATTATTTTTGCTTTTCTAAAAGGAAAAAGACCCCAAATGTAAACTTAATATAAGAGCTATTAGGCATAGATTCATGAAATGGTTGTAATAAACATATAAATCCTTGGCAATTTCTTAATAAATTCATAAGATTTGTAAGACACATAAATTCATTAAGATTTTTCTTTAGCAGAAGCATATAAATATCAAAGAGAAAAAGGTCCTTGAGTGGGGACAATGCTCTGGGACAACAACACATTTAAATAAAGAAATCAAACGCTGGATAACTCCTTCAAAATACTATTACTTAAACATATTACTCATATCATAAATATAATTGAGGTCTTATTGTAATTAAAAAAATGGAGCTTTACCAAAAACTAAATTAAGCACCTTTTTCACAAAATTAAATAAACCAAAAATGGTTACAACTGAATATATAAAAATACAGCATCAGTAATCCTTTACACTGAGAATGCTTAGGCAAACTACAATTCCCTTTATAGGTTTATAAATAAAAGTACATAACATCATAGTATGGTTTAAGCTGACTGCTTCAACCCTACTAGTGTTTTATGGACAGAATTCTTCAAAATATGTTACTATAACAAGTACTCACCTATAATACTCTTTCAACAAATCCTTTACAGACTATTTTGTGCCATGTATCATGCTAGGGACTGGCTGTGGCTGAAACACTGGAAACAACTTTATAGTGGTATTGCAATTGTACATTTATTTCCTCTCTCACATTGTGAAAAGCAGTGTGGTATATAGTGAAAAGAATACTGATGTAGAAAAAAATGTGGGTTGCAATTCCTGCCCTAACCACTAACAACTCCTTTTTATGTTCAGAGCAATAGAACTATGTGTTATGTACCATGCAAAACTGATTCAGAAAAATCTGATTGGAGTATGTAAATATTTAAACAAATTTTTTTAATTAAAAATAAGAATACAGCATTTCATTACATTCTTAAGGCTCTGAGGCTCATAACCATTGGAAATGACAAAATACTCTAACCTAAAAAGAAAAAAGAATTCTGCAGGCTCTTATTTATATTAAAGCTATAATGTTAGAATTATATAACCTTCTACCAGGTCACAGATTCTTTAAGAATTAAAAAAGAAAAACATGTAAGAAATTTTCTAACAGGGGCGCCTGGGTGGCTCAGTCGGTTAAGCAGCCGACTTCAGTTCAGGTCATGATCTCATGGTCCGTGAGTTCGAGCCCCGCGTCGGGCTCTGTGCTGACAGCTCAGAGCCTGGAGCCTGTTTCGGACTCTGTGTCTCCCTCTCTCTGACCCTCCCTGTTCATGCTCTGTCTCTCTCTGTCTCAAAAATAAATAAAACGTTTAAAAAAAAAATTTTTTTTTCTAACAAATTTTATCCTTTTAAGAAATAGTCTCTAATTGTCTAGAAAAATATTTTTAATTTTCAAAATGTACTGTTTCCTCTCTCAAAAACCCACAACAATCAGGGTGCCTGGCTGGCTAAGTCGGGGGAGCATGCAACTCTTGATCTTGGGGTTGTGAGTTCGAGCCCCACATTGGGCATTACTTAAAAACAAAATCTTAAAAAAAAAAAAATTCAAATAACATATGACTTAACTACTTTTCTAAAAAAGACTATGTATGTATATTAGCATCTCTTTGTAGGTCTACAACCCTAGGCCTTCTTTACAGATAAATATCAGTTTTTCATACTGAGAATCTACCTAAACCAAGAATTTGTGTCTGCCTTTTAGAGAACTATGCAGTGGTATTAAAGGCTTAACAACAACAACAAAAGTTTATACAGAAAGCACCCAACTATTTTACAGACTCCAACCATATTTTTCCATTTAAAATTTTATCCGAGTATCTAACACTTCTGTTGATCATATATTATTAAAACAAGAATTCAAATAGCAAACAATAAAAGATGTTTTAAGTAATTGTGGCAAATTCTATCCTTTTAAGAGTACTTGCATATTTAAAACATTTTATTAAGGTGTGAAAGGGAAAAAAAGTTTTACAGTCAAAGATTTACTGACATGATTATCAATGCTTTCAATCAGAGTTAAACAAATCTTAAAATACGCATTGAGAGTTAATTATTGTCCATCTTAATTTCCTTTCATCTGAAATTCAGAAGTCATGTGTCCACTTTAGGGAAGATTTATATATGAAAAAGTTTATTAGAAAAATAAACAACTTTAAATTTTACAATATTTTCCACTTCCAAAATTCTTTTATATAGAGCAAATGTGCCTTATGGTTTAAACATAAACTTGACTTACAAAATCTCATTTAGTCCTAAAGATACAAAAACACAAATGGTGAAATTGAGAAATTCAATGTAAAAAATTTTTTTTAAAAACACCATTTGTTGCAGATACCTAATATGGCAATATTTACTGAAAAGTATAAACAACTTTCACTGAACTTAATGTACTGGTGTATTACCAAAATTAACATTATCAAATCAAAATGTAGATTAAGTTGTGTGGTTTAGGTTTATTTTTCCAAAAATTTTATCAACTATACCAGGAACTGGCAAATTTTTCCTTAAAAGGTCAGAGAGTAAATATTTTAGGTTTGCAGGCCCTAAGTTCTCACTACCCAACTCTGCTACAACAGGGAGAAAGCAGTCATACTTTCTCCTGAATGGATATACCTGTGGGCTGCAGTTTGTCTGCTGCTGAACTAGACAATGGATTTTGAGTAAGAGATTATTTCAGGTGCCATATTACAAATATGTCACATATGGGGGTCAGGAGGAACAATATAAAAGAGTAAACATCACTAAATGAACTATTATAAATTAAAAATTTCACACTTATTTCCCAATCTTAATTGTATGTGTGTATATATACAAGTTACAAAACTATTTCATTTCAATTCCATATTCTTTTTGGTGTGTTAATACAGTATCAGACCAAAGTCAGATAAGCAGCAAAGTACCATGAGAGATTCAGTACTCAGAGGCTAGCTAATCAATAACCATGAAATTAGGTTTTGACATCTAAATATTTCTACACGAAAAAATTAATTTATTTGCTGTGCCCCTAAAGAAAATGAGATGTATATTTCAGATGTCGTTTTAAAATTCAATTGAATTGTTACAATTTTGAAGCTAAATGTGATTTGCTTTGTTTTATTAGAAAAAATACTCAGGCAAGGTCTACAATCATCGGTCAATTAAGAATGACTTACAAGAACATGAGGCAATAAAATAAAAAATACAGGTACAAACTATATATCTGAAACACTTCTATTTGGCAATTTTATAACAAATCAAAATTTTAAAAGAACAAAGGAGATCGCAGATTACTTCGTAGATACAGAATAAAGCAATTGATGAAGTGCTTAAGCAAAAGAAAACAAAAAAAGTAAAACACACTGCTTTCCTTTTCTTTTTAAAAAATAAATCACATTTGCTACAGATCAAATGGATAATACCCTTATTAAACAACCATTCCAGAATGTCTTATAGTAGCAGTGCTTTTATTTGCACTTCATTTAATTTTATATGACTCATTTCATGTATATAGATAGCTCTTTACCCCACTGTTAACGAATAAAGTCTCCCATAATTTTTATTATTTTAAAATTTTTTTTAAAGTAAATGAGAAATGATTTATGTATCATGGAACCTTTCCCATTTTGGAACCAAAGGCTTAATTCTATATTTTTGTCTATTCTTTTCTTTAAAAAATTTAGTGTAAAAACTGCTGGTTTTTATATCACTGTAGTAAAGTGAAAACTCCTCAATCAGGAGTATTTTTCTGCAGTTTGACTGCATATAACCACATATACTTTACAATATGTCCTTCCAACAGTAAGGAAATAATTGATTTCACGGTCACTGTCAGAAATGAGTGCCATAATTCTATTATGGGTATAGGTCCTCCCTCAAAGACTTTCTGGAAGGATGTTCAATGTGTTTTGTTCTTATAGATATTAACAGTAGTACATAGTCCCTTAAGTCTGCAAAGACATTTATTGTTAAAGAAGGTGCTTTATTAACAATTCCTCTGGCAGCACTAGTGAATTACAATATCCTTCAATATTATTTCTACCCATAATATATACATTTAACTTTCATGCCTCTAGAAAAACATCTACAGTACATTTCATAATATAAAAATATATTACAAATCTGCTGAATTATTTACAAGCAATGTTCTATTATCTCTATGCAACATTTGTTTGATACAATACTAACAAGTTACACATATTTCCATTTCTGTAAGTTAAAAAAAATCCATATGGCTTCTTGCTTACCAAGCAAGAAAGTGATTTTATTTTCCTTTTCAAAACCAACTTTGGTGCATAAAGGATTCAGTTTGAAAATACTTAAAAAAAAAAAAAAATACAATTTTTCTTATGTTAAGATAAAACAGCTCATAAACCAAATGCTTTCCTCAGAAAAAAAATTAGAGGCTTATATAGGTTAAAATGAAAATATGAGGATTATTCAAATAATTTGAAATAGAGGTTTTTCAAAAACCGTTAACAGATTAGTTATATAGGTAAATATTAACATACTGTACTCCATGAGAAAACCCTAGTCCTGAAAAGGGAGCCACCAGACATACTGCAACACTCTTTAACAGAAATTTTCAGCCCTAATTCGATAGACGAATTTTTAGTTGATTGCAAATGTCGTTCACTGTTTGCTTAAATACAAATTGAACACTTTTCTTATCAGAGTTCTGCAAAAGAACACAAATGGCAACCAATCACATCTATTTATCATAATTATCTCTTGATAATTTTCATTGTCTAAATATTTCCTAATATGACTTCAACTCAACAGACACTGTCAAGACAAATATCCTTACAGTGCTTTTGGTATTTTAAGGGCACATGTTGTAATTGTTTTTCTTTCCAATATAAACTACTGTAATTGCTAAAGGGGGAAAAAAAAGCAGCTTAAAGCAGCAAGCATGCAAAGCCTTTAAGAAGCTGTTCCACTAAGTTGCCAGAAGAGTGTTTGCTCAGTCTCCCACAGTACCATTCCATGAAAATGTGGATATACAGTAATATATTAATATATTCCACAGAAGAGCCTACTTCATTCACAGAATGTTTACACTAAGCATAAATATTATTCTAAATACCGGATTTAAGAAAAAAAAAAAAAAGGAAGGGGGTTATGACTCTAATGTGCAACTTTTACTAAACCCATTGTCAGTGACTAAGACTGCAGGTGTCCCCGCTTGTTTGCTTTTTATGTATTTATTTATTTTTTACCTCTTCAACCTCTTCTGCGGCATTGTTCTAGAAAGAGAGAAAAAGGAATATTCTTTTATTGGACTGAATCAAAAACACATTAAGTATTTCAAAAGAGACATTAAAAACATTAATAAGATATAGGCAGTGTGATAATCACTGATCATTAAAATTTATTTCCAAAGCATTCATACATTAATGGATGCAAATTTCAGTTATATAATATAGCTTTTTAATAAATCCTTTTTATGTAGGCTAATGTGATTCTAAAAAAGAATATCATGCCTAACACATGCATGTTAGCCAACTAGGACTTTAAAACTGATGTTTAAACCTTGAATAAATATGTTCTTTTTAGTTTCATTTTGAAGTTAATATATTTTTAGGTTTGCCATGCTTTCATTTTGAGATGTGTATAAGCCACAAAATATTTCTCCTAAAACAAGTTTGAATAATCACTTTATTCTTTTTACTTAATTTCACAAGTTCTCCAAATCAAAATCCAGACCTCACTCACATGTTACACCACAGCAAATGTAGCCAGTTCTATTAATCTGTACCACTTTAGGAAAGACTCCATTCTAATTCCGGAATAGCAGAATCATGAAAATTTAGAGTCAAAATTAAATGTTAAGACCGGGGCAGGGGGCAGTAATACAGTTAAAGAAAATTAACTCGGGGCGCCTGGGTGGCGCAGTCGGTTAAGCGTCCGACTTCAGCCAGGTCACGATCTCGCGGTCCGTGAGTTCGAGCCCCGCGTCAGGCTCTGGGCTGATGGCTCGGAGCCTGGAGCCTGTTTCCGATTCTGTGTCTCCCTCTCTCTCTCTGCCCCTCCCCCGTTCATGCTCTGTCTCTCTCTGTCCCAAAAATAAATAAAAAAACGTTGGAAAAAAAAAAAAAAAAAAAAAGAAAATTAACTCTACAGATGCATTTAATATGTCTTAAGAACACCTTCATTACCCAAGAGTGACATCAATTTAGAATTGCAGACTTAACACTTTTCAGAACATACAATGCAATTCCTATGCTCTTTTGGACAATAGTTCTGCACCCAAATGGTTTTTTTTTTTTAAGTTACTTTCACTAATATCTAAATTGCTTCCTATATACACAAAATAGTAAAAATAAGCTGTCTGTGAAAAAGGAAGAGCCTCAGAGAGGGAGAAGTAGAATGCAGGGCAGAAACACAAAAGTTAGTCTGAATCTTATAATTAAGATTCATGCCCCTTTGTCAACTCTCTGCCTAAGGGATGTTTACAACCAGTTCTAATAGCAGGGTGGCTCTCCCCAAATATCACTCTTTTAAAATGCTAATTTTAATTACTCCCTTCAAAGAGTAAGCAGAAATAAACCCTAAATTAAGTACCAGTAAATAAAGAATATTCAATTATTTTTCTCAAAAAGAAAAAGGTAAATCATGACTTGCCCGTATTTCTGATAGTGGATTTCCCTCCATCTCTCCTCTAAGGTAATTTCACCGTTTTTTATGCTAGTTAATTTCTCAATAACACAGTTCCATCACACAGAAAACAAGTTTTTATTGTACTTATTATTAGCATCTGCACTAGAAGATCTTTAAAACAATTTGCGGGGTTGGAGTGCTTGGGTAGCTCAGTCGGAAGCATCAAACTTTTCATTTCAGCTCAGGTCATGATCTCACAGTCGTTGGATGGACTCCAAATTGGGTTCTATGGTGACAATGCAGAGCCTGCTTGGGATTCTCTCTTCCTCTCTGCCCTCCCCCTCCAATCAAAATAAATAAACTTAAAAAATAATAATTTGGGGGGAATAGGGAAAACTTAAGAATCTTGGGGTTTCCACAAGGCAAGTCCCATTCACTATGTGAGAATTTCCCTAGAAGAGATCTTAAATTATAGAAATCCTATTAAACTGAATTACATTCCAGGAAGTTGAGTCATAGAATAAACAGAACCTTCAGAATGTTTAACTGCTACAGGATTTGACATAGGGACAGAGTCTCTTTATGACAGCTAAAATTCATACTTGGGATTATCAATTATTATATGCTATCTTATTCTTATTCAACCTATTCCTATGCAAAATACATATCAAGTGGAAACTGATTTTTAAAACATAAAAATCTGCTCATAAAGAGTGCCTTTTAAGCATTTTCCCCACTTTCTGAATCACCCTAGTATACATCATTTGGATGGAGGCAGTGTGGAGTTCAGTCATACCCTATCTGTGTAACCTTAGGCAAGCTATTTAAACTCTTGCCTCAGTTTTCCAATCTGTAAAACAGAGATAGTAACACCTACTTCACAGGCTGCTGTGAGGATGAAGTGTATGTAAAGCACCTAGCAAAGTGACTCAGCACATAGTCAGAAATGTTGGTCTCTTCTCCTTCCCCCCCTATACCTTCATAAGCACAGCACACTAAAACAAAGGTCAGATCAGAAAATTATTAGCAATGTGAACACTGAGCTTCCTCTTAAAAACAAACACAACAATATTTAAACTGTTCTAAAGGCTTGGGTAGAGTAGAAGTTTAAAAAATTCATCATTTATGGTATTTTAGGGCATTTGTGGTATAATCCCAGATCCATAAAAGTCTGTTATTGTAAAAAGAATTACGTATGTAAACAAAAGACACTTATTTTCAAAATAGTATGTACATTAGAATCTAAGCTATGTAAGATAAATCTGGAATTAAGTTGGCATATAAACTTTACCAAAATAATTATCTTTCTGGATTCTACAATTTATAAGCTTTTGTGATGTAATTTCCATATACAAAGCTCCAGAAAGCAAGCTATGCTTGGTACTGAAATTCAGTACTTAAAATTAAGTCCTAACCTTATATCCAAAAAGTTTAGGGAAATTTAAGATTATGATTCAAAAATTAAAACATCTAATCAAGAATTAGATTACCTGTATATGTTTGGATCCAAAAGCAAGGCAGTATCTTTGGGTAGCTTTGATAAATGAACTACTTTAGTTTTTAATTGATGTCGTTCACTTTCATTCACCCACACGTCAGGCAGACTATGAATTAAAAAACAAGTCATAAATGAAATAGCATTCATTTTAAACTTACCCTTTATATAACTTCACATTACCCAGACTTTTCCATTAGCGTGACTGAGCCACAGAAATTAACAACCTTCTCAGAAGCCAAAGAAATAGCAACGGGATGTGGAGTCCCAGGTAAAAAATGACAGTGAAATTTCAGGCATGAATTTGGGAATGAATTAGGAATTTTTGGTGGCAAAGCCATATCAAACTTAGAAACACATATTATAGAACACTGCCTTGTCTTTTAGTTCAATGAGTAAATGTCATACTTGAGCTTGACTTGGTGGAGTTTTTCTTTTCTTTTTTTTTTTTTTTTTTTTATTGAAGTACAGTTGACATCCAGTGCTATTTTAGTTTCAGGTATACAACATAGTAATTCGACAATTCCAAAAATTACTCTCTCACCATATCATATTATTATAGTAATATTGACTATATTCCTTATGGTAACACCAAGTTAAGAAATAAGTAAACACAAAGTAGATTAAACTCTACTTTAAAAAAATGCACATGACCAAAATCCTGAATTCAAAGAAATTCAATCCTATCAGGAAATTCAAATAAAAGCAATTTGATTGATATTTATACTGATCAATATCCAAAATACTAAAAATACACAGATATTTGACTATACTTTAAAGAAACTGTTTATAACCTTAACATAAAAAAGAGCTCTTACAAATCAGTATGAAACAGGTGAATATTCATCAGGGAAAAAGGAACATGATAGACAAAGGATACAAACCAACAATTCACCAAAGATAAAAACAGTTTAAAAATTATCTTATTTGTAATCAAAGAAATATAAAATGTAAGAATGATAACTGTTAATAACCAGAGAAATAAGCTCTCTAATGTAGTGGGTAGGATTATAATTGGCACAAATTTTCAGGAAGGCGATGTGTATTGAAACCCATCAATAATTTGCAGTTTGTGTACTGGCTGATCTTAATATCTCTTTAACAGCAGATAAAAACGGGTACCTTTAATGTTTCAGGAAAAAAAGGAGTTCATTAAATAAGTTTTACACAGCCATTTCAAAATATTTTACAGTAGCATTTCCACAAAACCTGGATGGAGGGGATGTGTGTGGAAAATATGTTCTACGTTAATGGAAGTTTGATAGTCACAGGATTTAAAAAAAGCTAGATTTCTTTACTAATATGCTAACATGTATTGTAAACTCTCAAATCTATTGAAGAACTCTTAATTCACATCACATTAACATCTCCTTAGAATGAAGTCTGAGAAACAATACTGTAGAAAAATACTGAGTAACAAAAGATAAATGTTAACCACATACTATTAATTTCTGAAAAACCAAGTATACACAATGAGAGTCCACTCATTCATTTATTCTATTATTGGTATTTATTGATTTTACCCCAAACTTTTATGATTTATATACCTTTATTACCTTTTCTAACAAAAAGAATTTTAATAAAAACATAAAAGGAGGGGCACTTGAGCAGCTTAGTCGGCTAAGCATCCGACTCTTGATTTTGGCTCAGGTCACAATCTCACAATGCGTGGGTTTGAGCCCTCAATCAGGCTCTGCACTGACAGTGCTGAGCCTGCTTGGGATTCTCTCTCCCCCTCCTCCTCCTCTTCCTTCTCTGCTCCTCCCCCAATTGTGCTCTCTCTCTCTCCAAAATAAATAAATAAACATTAAAAAAAAAGATAAAAGGAAAATTAAACACAAAAACATGAAAAACCTAAGGATTTTCAGGGCCAGAAAAATATAATGCTTTTGGAAAACAAGCCAAATGATTTTTCTTTATCACTGTGAGCTAGAAAATGTTTAGAACGTTTTTAAATGATTCAAACACAGGCAAAACTAAGGCTGCTTGCGTACTGCCTGAGGGTCATCTAAAAATCATAAAAATAATTACATTCTAAAAATGATTAAAAATTGCTACAACTTTTATTGAAAACAGAAACAGCTAGTTGTAAAGGTTGTAACTTGAGTCAGGTACTATAAGAACTTTCACAGATTCTTTAACCCTGACAGGTCAAAATGTTTTACAGTCTAATTTCTGTAATTCTTTTATATTCAAACACAGTAGATATTTGAGTGTAAGATCATAATAAAAATAAGAGAGTCTATGGGGCACCTGAATGGCTCAGTCAGTTATTAAGCATCTGACTTCAGCTCTGCTGTCAGTACAGAGCCACTTCAGATCCTCTGTCCCCTCTCTTTCTGCCCCACCCCCACACGTGCACCTGTATACTCACTCTCTCAAAAATAAACATTAAAAAGAAAATAAGAAGGATGCCTGAGTGGCTCAGTCAGTTAAGCGTCTGACATTGGCTCAATCATGATCTCATGGTTTGTGAGTTCGAGCTCCGCACTGGGCTTTGGGCTGACAGCTCAGACCCTGGAACCTGCTTTGCATTCTGTGTCTCCCTCTCTCTCTCTGCCCCTCCACAGCTCGCACTCTGTCTCTCCCAAAAATAAACATTAAAAAAATTTTTTTAAAGAAAATAAGAGTCTATTAATTATACAGTATTTCAAATACTTACATGTCTTCAGGCATCCAATGAAGCAAAAGTTTTATCTTTCCAGAATCCTCTTTTCTCTTAGCTATTACCTAGTAATGATATAAGAGATCACAAAAATTATTTGTAAAACATTATTTTAATGCATCAATAAAAAGCAGTTTTGATTCTAATTAAGAATTTTTAAGTATTCATATCCTGGACCAGATATTATCACAGAATTTTGTTCTGACCTGCTTTAATAGCAGCTTCACCTTTTGATCATATATTTTCACAAAAGAAACAGAGAAAAAAGGAGTTGAAAAAATTTTGTATGCCCAAATATTAATACCATATTATCTTTATTAAGGGACTGAAAAATGCTATTTATTTTACTATTAAAGTCTGAAGATTAGCTAGACTGCCAACCAACAATGCATTAGTTGAAATTTTTTTTTTTAATTTTTTTAATGTTTGTTTATTTTTGAGACAGAGAGAGACAGAGTGCAAGTGGAGGAGGGGCAGACAGAGAGGGAGACACAGAATCTGAAACAGGCTCCAGGCTCTGAGCTGTCAGCACAGAGCCCGACACGGGGCTCGAACCCACGAACCGTGAGATCATGACCTGACCCGAAGTCGGACGCTCAACCGACTGAGCCACCCAGGTGCCCCTAGTTGAAATATTTTTAAAGAATAAGATGGTAAAGAAAAAAGAACTGCGGAGATGGGAGAAGTCTATAATTTATGACTAAGATATTTGTTGTTTGCTTGGATGTTTTTGTTTGCTGGTTGGTTTGTGTTACTTTAAATGAAACAGCCAATCAGTGTTTAGGTTCAATTATAAGGAATCTACAGATCAACCTAAATTAAAAAGACCTACATAACAAAGTATGAAAAAGGAAATATACTGGGGTGCCCAGTTAAGTGCCCAACTTCAGCTCAGGTCATGATCTCGTGGTCCGTGCGTTCAAGCCCCCCGTAGGGCTCTGTGCTGACAGCGCAGAGCCTGGAGCTGCTTGGAATTCTGTGTCTCCCTCACTCTCTGGCCCTCCCTGGTTCATGTTCTGTCTCTTTCTCAAAAATAAGTAAAACATTTTTAACAAAGGGTAATATACTGGTCATTCATTACTAGATTCTGAAAATTAAGATAATGCTTAAATAATAACTGACCAAAATGGTATTTTGTAACTCTTACAACTTCCATATTAGCAAAATTAGCACTGTAGTGTTCTCATAATCGAAGTCTCAGTATTTTCACCAACTTTAAGCTGCAAACAGCCACCTCAAAATATGTTGAAGTATTATATTAAAGTAAAAACAGCACTTTATACATCAATAAAACCTATAATTCCCATTACTTAAAAACCAACAGTTAGGTACTCTAATTCTAGACTTGATAATAAGATTAATTTAAAAGACTAAAGACAAATCTGAGGATGCTGAAACAAAACACCTCTACAAAAAATTATAATATAAAAACAATGCAAACCAACTGACTAGTAACTAGGATTCTGCTGACCTCTTCTGGAGAAGGCTCAGAAGAAAATGTTTCAATTAAAGACGACAAATTAGGCAAACTGCATATAGCATAGTACCACCTCACACATATATTTTTCTGCAAAACCGTTTCATTAGCTACACAGGTATTTCCTATAAATGCTTATTTGATTACTAAGGAAACTTAAAATTGCAGTTCGTATTGAATATCTGACTGCTAAAAGAAGCAATTCTGTTTAACACATACCACCTCCATCAAAACCTTTCTAGTCATGGAACTTGGGTGAACCTGTCCACCTAACTCCTTTTTCTTTTTTTTTTTTTTAATTTTTTTACATTTATTTATTTCTGAGAGACAGAGAGATAGAACATGAGTGGGAGAAGGGCAGAGAGAGAAGGAGACACAGAATCCGAAGCAGGCTCCAGGCTCTGAGCTGTCAGCACAGAGCCCAATGCGGGGCTCGAATTCAAGAGTTGTGAGATCATGACCTGAGCTGAAGTCAGACGCTTAACTGACTGAGCCACCCAGGTGTCCCACTCCTTTCTTTTCTATTATGTCCACGAAGACCTGTTCCCAGACTGATACCTCTTCCATCCACTTTCCTCAGCAAAAAGCATTCCTCAAGATTACACTCTACTTTTGTGGCTCTTCCTTAGTCAAGGTACTTCCACAAGGTCACTTGAGATGCAAATCATCCCTACTCCTTAGTTTTTATGGAAAAAAAAACTTGTCATACCTTGTATGACAAACATAGGTATGTTCTTAAAATCTCTCAAATGTTTTCTACAGCTAAAAAGCTTATGTTTTCATCTTCATAAATGGTTTTGTCCACGTAAATTAAAAAAGAATTTTTCCAGACTCCTAATATAATCACCACTATTTTTAGGTCCTTCACTTTTTTGATCATAACTATTCCTCCCATGGTGAACCTAAGGATTTCATCACAAGGGAGATGCTCTAATGAAAGCATGTGAATGTTGATGCTTCATTTCTTAAAACACAACTGTACTCATCATTGTCACCACTATTCCCTAATATGTAGAGATACTTGCTCATTACCAAACCATTATGTCATCAGATTTATTGTCCTTTAAAATCAGTGATAAGCCCCAAATCTCACTCCTTAGACTTCTTTATTTATACTTAGTTCCTACATGATTCTATCCAGTCTGATTCCTTTAAATACCACTAATATGCTGAAAACTTACATATTTGTACCTGTGGCCGTACTTCTTCTCTGAGCTCAAACTCTTACATCCATGTGCCTAAGTTAAAGAGGGAGTAGATTCTCTACTGAATGTATCAAAATTATAGCTCTTGACACTCCCCTCTCCCCCAGTCTGCTTTCCCCAAAGCCTCTATTAACCACAACTCCACTACTTTGCCCAGTTGCCCAGGCCAGAAACACTGTGGGCATCCCTTACTTTCATTACCAAACCTGACATCTGATCCATCATAATTCTGGTTAGTAGTACTTTCAAAAGATATCCAGAATCTAACCCTTCTCCACATCTAACCATTCTAAGCATCTCCACCATAACCATTCTGGCCTTTTCTCACCTGAGATAAAAAGGCTGATGTCTCTTTCCCCCACCCTGACCTACATTCTGTCCTCAACACACAAAACAAGTGAGCACATTAAAATCCACATGAAAGAGGGGCACCTGGGTGACTCAGTCGGTTAAGCGTCCGACTTCAGCTCAGGTCATGACCTCAGGGTTTGTGAGTTCTAGCCCCATGTCAGGCTCTGTGCCGACAGTTCAGAGCCTGAAGCCTGTTTCAGCTTCTGTGTCTCCCTCTCTCTCTGCCCCTCCCCTGCTTGCGCGCTCTCTCTCTCTCTCAAAACTGAACATTAAAAAAAAAAATCCACAAGAGAAAAGAGATCAGTGAGTTCACCAGGTAGGGGATGGAGGCAGAGATGAACTATAAAATTACAGTAGAAAACCTCTGAGTGATGGGAATGTTCTGTATCTTAATTGTGGCGGTGGTAGTGGTTTCACAGGTAAGTACAATTGTCAAAACTCATAGATAACTGTTTAAGTGGGTACAATTTTATTTATTACACCTCAATAAAAATTATTATAAAAAAAAAAACAGCAGACCATGGCTACTCCAATTTCTTCAATGGCTTCCCATCACACAAAGAATAAAAGCCACAGTCTTAGTCAAACAAGGTTCTCCCCACTCTGACTTAACTCTTACTCTCTCTGCTTTCGTGCATACTTGGCCTATTTTCAAACATACTTGGCATATTCCCACTTTGCAATTCTATATTTGATTTTCCCTCTAGTGATGATGTTCATCCCCCTAATAACTGAATGGTTCACACCCTCACTTCCTCTACTATTTCATCTTATCATGTCTCTTCCACTAGACATAGTTTATTGTTTTGTTTTAATCAGTTTTGTTCTCTGCTGTATCATTAGTACAAAGCAGGTGCTCAGTATTTAAGTGAATGGACAAATGAGTACTAATGCCATACTATGGGTCTGGTGACCACAACTTACTTATTGACCTTTGAAAAGAAGAACAAAGAAAACCAAACTTCAAAGGAGGACTTCAACCATCACTGCTGAACAAGCCCCTGATCTTGCTGAATCCCAACAAAATTCCCATTACAGCCATTTTAACTTTGGTCTTCACAAACTCTGTTTTTCCTTTCAATACTTTTGTTCTTATTTAGATAACTATATTTCCAATTTTTTTTATATTTATTTTTGAGAGAGAGAGACAGACAGAAAGACACACACACACACACACACACAGGATCCAAAGCAGGCTCCAGGCTCTGAGCTGTCAGCACAAAGCCTGACGTGGGGGGGCTTGATCTCACGAACCGTGAGATCATGACCTGAGCCAAAGTCAGACACTTAACAGACTGAGTCATCCAAGTGCCCCTCCAATATTTTTTTTAATCCAATTTTTCTTCATAGAGAATATACAGTTTCACCTTTCCTCAAACCCAAACTCACACCTCTCATGTGCTCCAATCTCAGAGCAATGATTCCCTTGCTTTGTGTCTAATCTTCTACATTTGTTGCCTCTAATTCTGGCAATCATAGTCAAAACTGGGAATTTTTCATTGGAAGTATACACAAATGAAAAAGTAAAAATGCAATGCAACAAAACCTCAAGGTTACAGGAGATGGAAAAAACAGATATTCAAACCAGCAGAGAAATTGGTATCAATATGATCTTTTGTATTTTATCCTTGTGTATTCTGATTGATCTAAATACTAAAACCTAAATTTAGTATATTTTATATTTCAAGAGTCAAAACAATCTCTTTCTCCAGAGATTCAAATCAACAAGGTCTGACCTAAAATTTACCTCGGGGTACCTGGGTGACTCAGTTGGTTAAGCATCTGACTCTTGATTTCAGCTCAGGTCGTGACCTCACGGTTCGCAAAACCAAGCGTGGCCCACGTCGGGCTCCACACTGCATATGGGACCTGCTTGGGATTCTCTTTCTCCCTCTCTTTCTGCTCCTCTCCTCCCCACCCCCACCCCAGCTCTCAAAATAAATAAACATTTTTTAAAAACACTAAAAAAAATAATAAAGATGACTGCATAATAAAACAGCAAAGGGCCTGGGAAAAAGAACAACTCTGTTACCTCCTAGCTAACCAAAAATAGTTACTGCTTTTTCAAATTTGGTACTTTTCCTATATTGAACAACACAGTCATTCAGCAAATAAACGGACTACTATGTGTCAGGAACAATTACAGAAACTTGGGATACATCAGTAGAATAAATAAATAAAAAATCCCTCCTTCAGGGCACCTGGGTGGCTCAGTCAGTTAAGCATCAGATTCTTGGTTTGGCTCAGGCTGATCTCACAATTTCATGAGTTCAAGCCCCATGGTGGGCTCTGTGCTGGCAGCAGAGAGCCTGCTTGGGATTCTCTCCCTGCCCCTCCCCAACTCACAATGTCTCCATGTCTCTCTCTCTCAAAATAAATACATAAACTTAAAAAAAAAAATCCCTCTTTCATAAATCTTTAATTTTATGGCCATTATCTTATTTCTTTAGATGTGTTTCTGAGGCTGAAGGAAAAGCATGTAAGCACTCAGGGATAAGACTTAAAAGAAGTCTAATACTCTAACTTTACAAATGAGGAAACCAGAAAAGACACCTAATTATAAGGTCAAAGCCTGATCTGCAAATGCCTACAAGCCCAAATGTCACCCTAATATTCCTAAATAGCTCAAATTAAAGGCTAAAATATTCAATTGAATCATCAAAATGTTGAACTGTGGGGAATACAGTTGACTCTTGAACAACCCAGAGGTTAAGGCTGCCAACCACTCACCCAGTCAAAAACCCACATATAACTTTTGACTCCCCAAGAACTAACAGCCTACTGTTGACCAGAAACCTTACCGAAAACATAAACAGTCGATTAACACATATTTTGTACATTATGTGTATTATATACTATATTCTGACAATAAAGTAAACTAAAAGAAAACACTAAAATCATAAGGAAGAAAAAAGACATTTACAGTACTTTACTGTGTTTATTGAAAAAAATCTGTATGTAAGTGGATCTGTGCAGTTTAAACCCATGTTGCTTAAGAGTTAACTGTATTTGCTTTACAACCAACAATACAAGTAATTTTTAAAATACTGATAAAGCAGAACTTTTTGATTTTGTTAAAATATATATTCTAAGGTTTTGAGCAGTTTAGAAATGTGATTGTGAAAGTCAAAATACATGTTCTTGCAGACCTACATAGATAATTAAAAAACAAAAACAAATACTTACAGTACTATGAAAAACAACACTGTGTCCCTTCCCTAAACTTTCTATATGAGCTGAGAGGTTAAAGCATATGGCTCGATGTCTTATCGCATCCAGTGTTTGTGCATCGAAGAAATCATGTGGTCGTGCTAAAAGTCAACACAAAAGAGGTAAAGAATATTTAGAAAAATGTAACAATTTGCCAAACAGCCAAATAGTCCATTTTCTACAAAAATGTAATAAGTAAGGGTTAAAACAATTAACAAGTATCTATCTGGTGTTTAAATAAAAATTTTTATTTTGCTTTCAGAACATGGGTTCTAGCTGACAAGAAGAATATACAAAAGCTAATGAGTGAATGTGGCTTAATTGTGCCGTTTGGTGTGGGAGGTTGTAACCTCAGACCTCATGATTCCACATTTCAGCTATCTTTTCCATGTAATTTCATATTTCACTCCAGCATCTTGCCTGAGCACCAGTCCTGCATTTTCAACAATCTGATGAGTATCTCCATCTATCAACACACTGAGATCTAATTCACCACAGCCAAACATATAACATGTATGTCAGGAATACTCTATATTTATAAACATGTAATCAAAAATTTTCCAAATTTGGGGCACCTGGCTGGCTCAGTGGGAGGAGCATGCGACTCTTGATCTCAGGGTCATGAGTTCAAGCCCCACGCTGGGTGTAGAGATTATCTGAACAAATCAACTTAAAAAAAAATTCCAAATTTGACAAACTGGTAATATTATTTTGGAGTTCTTGACAATTATTTTCTTGACTGTAAATAACTCTTCCAACAACAATCTAAGAAAATTATGAATACATCCTTGAATGCCAATGAGTCCGCCAAAATTCTTTCTAACTCCCAACTCCACCAGTTATTAGCTGTGCAGCTTTAGGCAAACTGCTTAATCTACTTGGCCTGTTTCCTTATTTGTGAAACGGAGATAACAACAGCTATAGTTTAGGAAAAAGAAATGCATGTGAAAAATGCCTTCATAAGTCACAAAGCAGTTTATATTAATAAGCTTATACTACTTTTAAAAATAAACTCACAAACCTAGAGTAAGCTTTAGTGTAATCACAAAACTATACACTAAAGGTTTAATTTGGTAAGAACATTTTTTAAATTTCTATTTTCATCCCGCTAGTATTATTATAAATTGTGCTATTTTTATTCCTAATAAGAACATTGCTCACAACAAGGAAAATGAATTTATTTTACAATTGCGGAGCTTACTAATACATGTAATTTTTCAAGATCATATGTAATTAAGAATTACATTTTATTGACATTAAAAGAGAGGGCTTGATTTCCTGCTACAGCATATTCTGAATTACACGTATGCTGATTTACCACACTATTCTGATTTACTACTATATGAAGTGGATTTTCCTCTACTAATCATGGAGTTCTCAGAACACCTACACAAATTCACCAGAGCTTTTGTGGGGAAATGTTTCACCAGTTGGCATACTCAATACAACAACCTAAATAGCTTTTTTTTTTTTTACTGGATCTTTCTTCAAAAGGAAATAAGTAAAACAACATCAAGTAATAAACTAGCAAAACCCACAACACTAGGAATGCAACAGGATATCAGTAAGAAAAAAATATCTGACATATACGGAATAAAAAAGTCATGATTTTACTTAAACACTGAGAAACAAATTCCCTTCCTGTTCGATTTGTAGCTACTGGGAGGAAAAGAAAGCGTACTCTATTCTGTCCATGCTCTCCAAATACACTTTTTCCTGAGCATGATAAGCACTTACGAAAAATAGAAAGTAAAATAATAGTCTCCAAAGCAGGTCTTGTCATGATCCATTAGGGTAAGGGAAGAAAATAGTATCACTACTTTTTTTTTTTTCCATCTCAATGTTTTTTTCATATATCCTTCTTGGTGATTGTTTTATAACGTGCATCAGCATTACCTGTGTGTACTGTGTAAGTACATGTTGGGATAGGGTGCCCAAGCATTTTTTTTTTTCCTTTTTAACTGATGAGCTGTACAATCAAAAACTTCTGGAGACCACAAAAATAGAGGCTCTATTTTCCTGTGGTTCAGAATTAAACATACCATCTGATTTCTTTTTTTGCCCTTCAGGTATGGTATTATGGGTATCCTTCCCAAGAACAGTACCATAGTTATGTAAAAGAATATTCTTAGGAGATGCATTCTTAGAATCTATGTTGTAATCAGAACAAAAAAACTACATATATAGGGAGATAAAGCAAATATGGCATATTCTCTAAATGAAGGATATGCAAGTATTTATTGTACTCTTCTTTCCACTTTACTTTGACGTATGTTAAAACAGAAAAGCTTCGAAATAAATTTTATAAATTGTATCAAAGAGAAAATGACTTAAGCTGCAGTTCTACTGTTCATTGATATACTTCTCTCCCAGTTGAGTGAAAATGACCTTTCTGAATCACATGAGGAAGGCACTAGCAAAGTGATGATTTTACTACACTGCTACAGATAGGTACATTTTTAAAGAAGGAATGGACTGCAACAGCAGCAACCCTGCCATTCAAATCTTAATAGTGACTGCTCACGACAGCTCCTGAATCTTTTAAAGCTCATATACTCAGGATTATCTTTATTCTCCCCCCATAAAACAGGAAACAAAAAGATTGTTTTTCCCCACCACTCTCCCTACACAGCCTGTTTTAGTAGTTAATACTGGAAAAAACAACACTCTCAAAAGAGGCCATATACTTAAGCAGGTACCAGTCCCTCCTTCTCTAAGAAAGAACTAGATATTTAACCCATTCTCTTTAAAAGAACTAGCAAATTGCATAGATACTACCAAATAATACGAAAAGTCAGTAAGTTTAAATGATTACTACGTATACACAGAGATGAAAATAGTAATGAGGCTATTGAGTCAAAGAGGCGGGAAAGTGATTCTCAACTTTGAATACCATAATATATATTTAGCAATTTTCTGTGTGATTCCAAGTACCACATCAATATTCAAGTAAAAAAAAAACAGATGTAATTTCTGTTTTTCTAAAAGGAAGTCAAAAGGAAAATGGATCCATAACCTAAATTCAATAGCCAACTTTGAAAAATAAACATTTATTTCAAAAATAAGAAACTTAAAAGAGAGCTTAGAAAAGTTTGTCACCCATGGTTTGTTCATTTGTCCACTGTAGCTCTGTAGTAACAAAAAAAAATTGAACATTTTAGAGACAAGCCTTCTAGTCTGGATTAGTGTCTGGAGTCTCTTCTACGTTCTAATCAAATCCCAAGAGAAAAGGTAAGGTACAATCTATTTTTTTTCTATCTAGTTCACCCTTGCAGTGGACTCCCTTTCAATAACAGCTTCAGTCAATTCTCGCTCTCCATTCAGGATGTGCTGAATCAGCCAGTTGACACCACAAACCAGGCAGAGTGCTAGGCTGTGGAGCTTCAACATCAATTCCTGCTCCCCACGTATATAAAACTTATCATCTAGACTATATCCTAAATATTGAGGATACATTTCATAATCTGGTAATTAAACATATTAACATATGTGTTACAACACATTTAAGTACAGAGACACACACTACAAATAGTTTTGCTATTCACCCATACCACTCTGCAGCAGATTGGTTACTTTTACTTCATTATTACCTTTAACATGTTCAAATTTTCTAAAATACCAACACCGCCATATTTTAAATTTTCTTGTTTTACAGCAGAATCAAAGGAACCCTCAAACTCTAACTGTATACAGACTCTGTATTCTAAGGCCACATATACTTACCCTCTCTTAACTAGAAAGGTAAGACAAAACATACATCACTGAACTCTCACACTAACACCCAAGGGATCCCATCTGTTTATTACTGTTAACAAAAATACACAGAGTTAAAGAACAGTAAAACCTGAATTTGCATGAAAGCCCAACATAGAAACAAAAGCTATCTACTACATACAGATTTTTAGTGAAAAACTTACGTAATGAACGTCGTCTTTTGTTCTTTAATTTTCTCCTTTTGTTCATTCCAGCTTTAGAAGGAGATTCTTCTTTGGCCTTTGGCTGGCTAGAAACTTTTGAGGAGTTCTGCTGACTGAAGTGTGTGGGTACATGGCGAGCTAGCCCTCCCTGAGAAGCAAAGCTGGCATTGCAGCCACCAACAACACACTAGATAAAGATAAAAAAGGATGTCAGGGATGCTATGCAAGGCACAAGTATATGAAGGAGTGAATATTCTGTTATTTTCAGAAGTAAATGAGTAACACTATAGAACTATTCCAGATAGAAACTACAAGAGATTACTACACCCTTTCTTTTTATAAGGTGCCCCAAATAATACATATTAGGCAGTGGCAGAGCTGGGAAATAAAACTCTAGTGTCACGACTCTCCAGTTTACTGCTCTTCCCACTGTACACAAGACAAAAATAGTGAGATCTTCTTCCCAGAAAAATCAGGTTTTGAATTAATCACTTTGCTAAGAAAAACAGTTAACTTTTTTTAAATCAGAGAATTACATATCCTGACAATTACTTGGGACTCCTAGATTTCTTTTTTAATGTTTATTTATTTATTTGAGAGAGAGAGCATGAGAGCGCGATGAGCATGGGAAGGACAGAGAGAGAGGGAGAGAAAAGAATCCTAAGCAGGCTCCGTGCTGTCAGCACAGAGTCTGACGCGGTGCTCAAACTCATGACACGTGAGATCATGACCTGAGCTAAAATCAAGAGTCGGATGTTTAACTAACTGAGCCACCGAGGCACCTGGGGACTCCTAGATTTCTAAAATTATTTTTATCTTAACCATACATACTACTTCAATACGTTCAGCAGCCTCCCTACTGTTCTACCCTGTTGTAACAGGGAAGAAATACAGTGATACTGACTTTTAAACAATTAGACCCAGCTACTCCGAGAAGACTTACCCTCAGGGTTGGTTTTACCCAACTCGTTAAGTTCCATTAAATAATGCCTCTTTAGCCTTCAGCACTTGCCAAGACTGAGATAACTACCCAAGTCACCTGGCAGATCTGCTACTCCAACAATGAATGCAGAACGTTTAGATATCACTAAAATTATAATAAACAAATTAGCTACAGTACAAAGTGTATGACATCTAACAAGTGAATGTTAGTAATTAAAACAAATGCCATTTACAAAATGATCACCACAGCAAAATTCATAGCTAGATTTCCAGGGGCTCTTCTATTGGTAACTAAGCCAATTTACTTAGATTGACAACAAAAACTGACTTGACAACCAAACTCCAAGCATCCAAATCCGTCAAATCATGTCAAACACCAAATAAATCTATCACATTGTTCCTAGGTGGTTCAACGTACAATAGAGTCTATCTAGATAATACCACAAAAAAATGTACATGTTTCCAGGCTCTTTCTTTCAATCCAGGCAACTTTACCATTTTAAACTTCAACTCTCTACTAGGGATCATATCTTTATTCACTCTCTCTAAATCTACCCAACTTAAGAAAAGCTCATCCCTTTGCAACTACATGGATGGAACTTGAGGGTATTATGCTAAGCGAAATTAGAGAAAGACAAATATCATATGACTTCACTTATATGAGGAATTTAAGATACTAAACAGGTGAACATAAGGGAAGGGAAGCAAAAATAATATAAAAACGAGGGGGACAAAACCTAAGAGACTCTTAAATATAGAGAACAGAGGGCTGCTGGAGGGGATGTCGAGGGGGGATGGGCTAAGTGGTTAAGGGGCATTAAGGAATCTACTCCTGAAATCATTGTTGCACTATATGCTAACTTGGATATAAATTAAATAATAATTAAAAAAAAAAAAAAGCTCATCCTCCTTTGAAGATACTCTCACACTTTCAGACTGCTTATCTACGTATCGCAATTAATCCTTTCTTCAGGTATTTTGAAGGCAAGAACATACTTTTATGAATATATATACGTATACATATGTGTGTGTGTATCCAGAACCACCTTGCAAATCATAGCTATTTCTAAATCTATCTGAAGAACTCAACTATTTATAGATTCTGGTAAAACTGATGCTGGCTGAAACATTTCAGAGCAAGCCCCTCAGGCAGTGTCATTCATAAATATTCTATTTATTCTTGTATACAACAGACCTTTTATGGGCTTAATGGCACTCAGCATTGCTAATAAAAACCTTTGCCCATTCTAAGGTGTACACTAAGAGGCAGAGGAATGATTCAAGGTTTTAATTCAAATACTTATTTAAAAAAAAAAAAATTTTTTTTTTAAGGGCACGGGGCAGGGGGACCAGAGTGGCTCTCAGTCAGTTGAGCATCTGACTCCTGGTATCGGCTCAGGTCATGATCTCAGGGTGGTGGGATCAGGTCTGTGTCAGGCTCAAGCACGGAGCCTATTTGGGGATTCCCGCCCCCCATTTGCACACGCGAGCTCTCTCTCCCTCAAAATAAAATAAAAAATATTTACTCTATGTACTGTGCACCATGCAAGATGCTAGAAGTATAAGGATGAATAAGACACAGTACCCCCCGAAAGAGCTTACAATATGTCAGTAGGCATATGACACCTTAAAGAACTACAGTTAGGCTTAGGGGGCAGAGTGCTATGGGAACCCTGAAAAGGAGCAATTAACCATATCCAGTGCTTGAAAGTATTTCACTCAATTCTTTTAATACTTTTTTAAATGTTTATTTCTGAGAGAAAGAGAGACAGACAGTCGATCAGTTTGAGAAAGTGCACGTAGGGGAGGGTCAGAGAGAGAGGGGGACAGAGGATCCAAAGCAGGTTCTGTGCTGACAGGAGACAGCCCCAAGTGGGGCTCGAATTCAAGAACCACAAGATCATGACGTGAATTGGAGTTGGACAATTAACCAACTGAGCCACCTAGGTGCTCCTCATTCAAGTCTTACAATGACCTTATCAATAGTGTTACCCTCAGCCTATATCAAGAATGTTCAGCTACAGATTCTGGCGATGAAAAGTTTAGCATCTAATGGTTACTGAATTCTTAGAATTAAAAAATTTATATTTAAAAAAATATATATATTTCAAGTGCCAAGAAAAAAGAATGCTTTTTAAAAGTTTCCATCTCCTATTGATTACCACACTGCCATAGAACAACACTGTCCACAAAAGCCACTAGCCAAATGTTGCTATTTAACACTTTAAGGCAACTGTAACTAAGAAACAAAATTTTAATTTTATTTAAATTAATTTTTATTTATTGAGGTAAAATTCATGTAACACACTACTTTAAAGTGTATAATGCAGTGATCTTTAGTGCATTCACAACATTGTATAACCACCAGCTAGCTCCACATCCTTGTCAACACTTGTTATTTTCAGTTTATTTTATTAATCTTTTATTGAGGAGGGCACCTGTTGGGATGAGCACTGGGTGTTGTACGGAAACCAATTTGACAATAAACTGCATATTAAAAAAGAATAAATAATAAATAAATAAAATCTTAAAAAAGCAAAAAAAAAAAGTAATCTTTTACTATTAACATTCAGGCCAGCCCTTCCATTTTAATTTTCAATTAAATACCTGATACTCAATTTCACTACTGAAAAACTTTTAAATGTATCTGCAATAGCTTGCTACGTGAATCTACCTCTCCAACTACAAATTTTTGAAATCTAAATAAAGATCAAGTATTCAGCATCTGAAATGAGAAGGCTTAAGTAAAATTACCCTCATGGGTTAGTTTTACACTGTCCAATACATTTTAATCATTAGATACCTATAGTACTAAGCACTAAGCCACTTGAAATATGGCTCTTCTTAAAAAATACTGTAAGTATAAAATATGCACTGAACTTTGAAGATTTAGTACACAAAAAAGCAAAAACTTTCATTAATTCTGTATATTGCTAAGATGTTGAAACAATACAAGGAGTTAAGCCAAAGATATTGTTTAAATTATTTTCACCCATTTCAATTATTTTAATGAAACACTGGAGAATTTAAAATTATATATTTGGTTCACACATATTTGTGTTACACAGTACTGCACAGAATAAAGCCACAGAGTATTTATTTTTCTTACTTTTCAATTTTAGAAGATATCATCCTTGTATTTCCTAACATCTACTTTAAAAACTACATTAATTGTCTTTGGTGGCCCATGTGTCAGATACTTTAAGGAATACAATATAAGTAAGATAGTCTTTGCCCTGGAATTCCCAGTTTAATATTGGTTATTCAAACAAATCTGCTGGAAAAATATCACATTTCAAACTTCCGAATAGCTACCTGAATACAATTAAGACAGAGATGACAGTAACAGTTTCAGATCCAAGCCCTCAGGTTTAAATTCAGAAGGATTTTGTGATATAATTCCATCCAGCATTACCCTTAATTATAAGGGTCCCAATACAATAGCAGATACATTTTGTCCCAGAATCCTTCAAGACTGCAATGAATAGGCCCTGAAAGCATCTAGAACTGAGGAAATATCACAAGTGTATTTTAATCAGTGGTGATTCAATGCTCTGGAAATGAATGAGAATTCTAGTAGAAAATAGTTTTATCTTTGCTTTTAATCATTCATCCATCAAGAATCATAAACAAATCTAAAAAAGAAAACCTAAAAGTACAATGAGAATTTAAAATGAGAGAGAGTCCTTTATTAAAAAGAAATACAAGGGGGCGCCTGGGTGGCTCAGTCGGCTGAACGTCCGACTTCGGCTCAGGTCACGGATCTCATGGCTTGTGAGTTCGAGCCCCGCGTCAGGCTCTGGGCTGATAGCTCAGAGCCTGGAGCCTGTTTCGGATTCTGTGTCTCCCTCTCTCTGCCCCTCCCCTGTTCACACTCTGTCTCTCTCTCAAAAATTAAATAAAACATTTAAAAAAAAAAAAAAAGAAATACAAGAATCACACACATTTCACTTAAATACAAATTTTACCCTAGAAAATAATTTTAAGCATCATCTAATGAAAATTCCATCCATTATGTATATATCACAGAAAACAAGGTAAGAGACAAATCAGCTATTGCCTCAAGTGGACTTTCATTCCTCTCAACAAGAATATTTCATGGTGAATGTGGTTTTAATGTTCAAAGATTCATTTTTTCCCCAACACATACAATGATCCATGAATTCAAGCCACCACATTGATGTCCTGATTTCAACAATCAGGGGAAAATCTGGTTGTTGGATACCAAATGCTTTAAATGATCTATTTCCCAAATCCACTGAAATACTCTCTATATACTGACTACTGTTGTGGTCAAGCAGCTGTTCTAAAATGTGGAATCACTGTTTTTATTTTTCGCCCCAAACATGTTCAAATGAAGCAATACTAACAATGTCTTTTCTAGTACTAAGACCGCCTTATTCATATATTCCCAGAAGTGCTATGAAAATCTACAAGGGGCTACTGAAACACCGAGGACAAAACATCACTTTCACAGGAGACATGGTAGTATTTATTAATAAAGTAGGTAATCTAAAGAAAAATAAAAATTCCGGGCAGGTAGAAATGTTGGTTTTTTTAGTTGTGACAAATGTATCACAGTAATATGAATGAGGCAACACTAAGGGAAACAAACTAGGTGAAGGCACATGAATAGTCTGTTATATCTCTGCAGCTTAACTTTTCTGTAAATCTAACATTTTTCCAAAATAAAAAGCTTTTAAAAATTCCAAGTAGAGGGATGCCTAGGTGGCTCAGTCAGTTGAGCGTCCAACTCTTGATTTTGGCTCAAGAATCTCATGGTTCCCGAGATCGGCCCCCCATGTTGGGCTCTGCACTGACAGTGCAGAACTTGCTTGGGATTCTCTCTTTCTGTCTGTCCCTCTCCACCCCTCCCCTGTTCATATGGGTGCACACACTTGCTGTCTCTCTCTCAAACAAACAAACAAAAAATCCAAGTAGAAAGCACAGCCACAATGATTGTGATTCATTTGAGAACTACAAGTAGTTCTTATGGCTGGAACACTACAGTAAGGGAACAAATGAGTCATGAAGCAGATAAATAACAGGTATGAAGATCTTATTATGCATCATGCTAAGAAATAGGAATTTTAATTTGGAAAGAGGAGTTATCATGGATTTCAAACTGAGTGACTAACAGAACCACAGAAGATAAACGGGGGATAAAAGAGTAGAGTGAGAAGTAGCAGTCATATTCAAAATATATTGAGGATCTGTGCCTGGGTGGCTCAGAGTTAAGCATCTGACTTCGGCTCAGGTCATGACCTTGCGGTTCATGGGTTCCAACCCCGCATCGGGCTCTGTGCTGACAGCTCAGAGCCTGGAGCCTGCTTTGGATTCTGTGTCTCCCCCTCTCTCTGCCTGTCCCCCATTCGTGCTCTGGTCCCTCTCCCAAAAATAAATAAACGTTAAAAAAATTTTTTCTTAATATACAGAGGGTCAAATTGACAGGATTTGCTAATGTATTTACAGGAGTACAGGAAAAGTTAAGAGAGGAATCAAGAATGATACAGGGCTCTTAAAGTGAGAGCCCTTGATCTTACTATTTACCGAGTCTAGAATAGAACCATGTTTGAAATGAAAAACCTCAAGATTTTGTACATGTTAAGTTCAAGATATTCTATTAGACATCCAAGCCAAATATTCCATTCTGGAATCCAAGAGGTAATATTGTTAGGGCTAGAGATAAACATCTGAGAGTAAACAGAATATAAAAAGTATTTACTAGTATTTAAAACCAAAGGACACCTAGGGTAAGAACTTTGAGAGCACTCTCCAACATTTAGAAGTCAGGTATACCGAGCAGAGATGAGCAAAACTGACTAGACAGGAGCAGCAGCCAATGGCTTTGGAAATAGAGGTTGGAGGGATGAAGAATAGGCAAGTGTGGTATAAAAGAGGCCTAGAAAAGAAAGGTTACATCAATAAAAATAAGATCCCATATGTGACATGCACACAGTACACACAGCATATCTTTTTCCCCCTCAATGCTTTTCCCCCCCTTTCAAAGACCATTGAACTGGCAGTCACATTTACCATAGAAATGCTGCTTAGTTAGTACAGAGTACCTGGTAAGAGAAATACCTTGTAGAACAGTAATTCTGAAGCCTAGGCACACATCCAAATCACATAATTTTTTTTTTTTAATGTTAATTTATTGAGAGAGAGGCAGAGCAAGCAGGGAAGGGGGTGGAGAGAGAGGGAGAGAAAGAATCCCAACCAGGCTCATGCTGTCAGCATGGAGCCCAGTGCAGGGCTCAAACTCACGAACTGTGAGAGTCGGATACTAAACTGAGTGAGTCACCCAGGTGCCCCTCAATTTTTTTAAACATAGCAAAATGCCTGGCTGTGTGCCCCAGATTCTGATTTAACTGGTCCTGGATGCAACTCTAGCACCAGGATTTGGACAGCCAGTAGCACAGTTCATACAGTAAAGGAAGAACTACTTCAGTCTTAACAGCTTTCCAAATAATGAGATCCCTGTCATTGTCCAATGGTGACCAACTCATTTTTCTTTTGGGGGAATAAAGGGAATCATTTTTTGTCTTTTAGAATCATGATGACCAATGCAGTTATTATTCTTACTTATAGTCAAATAATTCCATGTTTGGTCAGCAGGAGCCTCCTAATAAGCACTGGCTGCCAAGGCTAGGGAGCTTCAAATACAGACATACAAATGTCAAAGAAGAATTAAAGACAGCAGAACAGGGTATTTAAAGCTTCATATTATTACAGAGAATGTGTCTTAAAAATAAAAAGATTCTTACAAATATATATATTAAAATACATATATATATATATGAGGTGATGGATGAGTTAACTAGATGGAGAGAATACTTTCACAACTGTATACATGTATCAAATCACCACGATGTATAATTTAAATTTCTTACAATTTTATTTGTCAATTATACCTCAAAAACCTGGGGGAAAAAAGCAAGCGATTTAAAAATTATCAAAATCAACTATCATTACAAAACAGGTCATTAAAGAACATGAGAAGGAAATTATTTCATCATCCACCACAGTGAATACCAGTATCATTCACTATGTAACAAATTACCAGAAACTGCCTGAATGCACAACTGTAAAGTTATCATAGGTTAAATATGGTTTGATAAAAAATTTTTTCTTTATCAAGAATGCAGGCTAGCGTTTTGATTCCAAAACACCTAAAAAGAATGACTACTTTATGTATCAAGCTTGAAAGAAAATCTGAGTTTTCAAGCACTACTCTAACACAATGAGAAGTTATTCAAATGTGTCAATATTACAAATGGAGTCAATCATGTTGAGCTACAGGACGCTATCTGCTGAGGAAAAGTCACAATAAATAAATTAATCCGAGATAATTAAATAACTATACTCTGTTCAAAGTAAGGAGAAACAGGATGGAGAACTATTTATCATGCTACTGGAAGCCTAAAGAAAGCTGGAGTAGCCATACTTATATCAGACAAACTAGACTTTAAATTAAAGGCTGTAACAAGAGATGAAGAAGGGCATTATATAATAATTACAGGGTCTATCCACCAGGAAGAGCTAACAATTATAAATGTCTATGCGCCGAATACCGGAGCCCCCAAATATATAAAACAATTACTCATAAACATAAGCAACCTTATTGATAAGAATGTGGTAATTGCAGGGGACTTTAACACTCCACTTACAAAGTAAGGAGAAACATGTAAGGGAAGCAAAACTACATATCGAGCTTGTCTCATAAAAAGTATAACTACATAATTTCAAACAAATACAAATCCATCAAGACAAACCACTGCCCCATTAGCAATAAAGGAAATCAAAAGAATCACCAAACAAGCTGTATATAACTACTTTTTTTTTTCTTCAGTTAGGCAAAATATGTATTTCTAAGTGTGGTGGTATTGAAGCCACTTGGCTCTGATAAAGCTTAACACCAGATAACAAGAATCAAATTTAAATTGAAAAGGAAAAAAAAGAAGACCAAGAGAATAGTTTAAAATATTGCCATATTCTACTACTGTGAACACATGTAATGTTTTGTTTGCTTTTAAAGATTTTATGTAATCTCTACACCCAACGTGGGGCTCAAATTTACAACCCCAAGATCAAGAGTCCCACGCTCTACCAACTGAACCAGCCAGGCATTCCAACACATGTAATGTTTTCCAAACCTTTAATAACTAAAATATTTCACTACATTTAACAAAATGGCAGCAGCAACTCCCCTTCCCACAAAGTCTAAATGTATATATAAAGCACAGGTATATATACCTGACAAAGTGAACGTGGGGTGGGGGAATTTTATCTAGGAACAATCCTTGTACTTTAATTATCAAATATAAATATCATAAAAGCCCTTGGCAAAGAAACTGTATTTGCATTTTAAGAGTACATTGATTTTACAAAACTAAAGTTTCATAAGCTAACATGATTATTTTCATATGATACTATCTTCTTATCAGACATTAAGTTTAGGAAACATAAAACTAGCCTTAAACCTAATGACACATCCACCACTTTCTTTTATTTCTAATAACAAGTTACTTAGGTCTTAATGACTTTCAGTTTCAAGCCTCTGCCATTGCCAACACTACAATGGAGACTACTACCCTTCAAATATTTAGACAGTTGTCCCAGAAACTACATATATATTCAGATATATATATTCAGATATATTCAATATTTTAAAATCTGATTAGATGAGCATCAAAATAATAATAGTCATGAATTACAAACCAAGGAATAAAACAAGAACACAAGTTAAGGGGCGCCTGGGTGACTCAATCAGTTAAGCATCTTACTTCAGCTCAAGTCATGATCTCATGGTTCATGGCTTCAAGCCCCAGCTTGGGTTCTGTGCTGACAGCTCAGAGCCTGGAGCCTGCTCCAGATTCTGTCTCCCTCTCTGCCCCTCTTCCACTCACGCTCCATCTCTCTCTCTCTCTCTCTCTCTCTCTCTCTCTCTCTCTCTCTCTCTCTCTCTCTCTCTCAAAAATAAACACTAAGAAAAATTAAAACAAAACAAAACAAAACAAAAAACCCACAAGTCCATTCCTAAATAAATGATTAATTGGCAGACAGACATATAAAGAACAAAGAAGGCTCTATAAGTATAATACTTACCAAAAAGTTTAGATTGAGAAGCAGAAAACATACTCATTTTGTAATCCTTATATTAATAATTGATTCAGCCAAGAATCACCAATAGAAACTAAAACTAATTCCAATGGGAAACAACTTATTTACGTACATTCAAAGTATCTCCCCAAAACTTATTATAAAGGGACAAAGAATAAGTTTACAGTGGAGAACTTGGCAAATTCCACCTTCATCAAGTGATCTAGGTAACATTATCTACGATGGAACAAACTGTCATCAAGTATCCCTTGACATAATAGTGAGAATTTTGTTGTATTTTCTCCAAAAATTCATAAACCCAATCTCATCATTACCAAAAATCCCAAAACAGGGAATATACTACAAAATAAAAGGTTTATATTCTTCAAAAATATCAGTGCCATGAAAAATACAGAAAGGCTGAGAAAACTTTATGAAAATTAAATGCAATATGAGATCCTCAACTGGATTCTAAGCAGACGGAGAAAAAAAAATTAAAAACAAACAAATAAAACAAACAAAAAAACCAAACAAACAAAAAACCTGCTACAAAAGACATTAGTGGGACAATTAGTGAACTTCAATAACTAATAGCATCAATGTTAAATTTCTGGGTCTTGACAACTACTCTAAGGTTACGTAAATGAATATCCTTGTTCTTAGGAAATGTACACACTGAAGTATTTAGGGATTTTGATCCTCTCAAATGTTTTCCAAAAAATGTGTGTGTAGGTAGGTAAGGAAGGAGAAAAAGGGAGAAAGGGAAGGAAGGTAGACAGATGAAGAAACGGATGATGGATAAATATAGAACAAATGTAGTAAAAAGTTAATTGGTGAATCCGGGTTAGGATATATGGAATTTATACATTCATGTGAGAGAGAGGAAATATATGGGAGCTTTTCATCTTCTCTGCAAGTTGAAATTACTTCAAAATTAAGTTTTAAAACTCTGCATTTTAGAAAAAGCACCATAAAAAGTAAAGGGAAAAAAAAGTCAAAATAAGAAAAATATTTAATTCCTATCATAGCAGGGAAATGTTTTTCCTACTTTTAAGCAGATTAACAAGATTTCCAACCTAAAATTACAAAAATAATACAGGAAGAAAGGTAATGAAAATATATAGAAACATATTTACATTGTGTATACAAGTATTTACATTTACATTGTGTGTAACTACATGTTTATATGTAGAAATGTACAATACCAATATACAGAAGCTTCCAGATGGCAGAACAAACAAAATTTTATGAGAAATGACAAGCTAGACCAAAATATCTGTTACAGCAAACATGTACACTTTATATTAAGCTTTGGGGGTTTTTTTGAGAGAGAAAGAGGGCGCAAGTGAGCAAGGGGCTGAGAGAGAGAGAGAGAGAGAGAGAGAGAGAGAGAGAGAGAGAGAGACAGAGACAGAGACAGAGACAGCCAGACAGGGAAGTGAGAGAGAAGCAGGGCTTGAGTTCACCAGATGGGGGACTCCAGATCAACCAAAGTGGGGCATGAGCTCACCCGATGTGGGACTCAAACTCACAAACCGTGAGATCATGACCTGAGCCGGTCAGATGCTTAATGACTGAGCCACCTAGGGCCCAAAATTAAGGTTTTTATAAATCAGAAAGAAAAAATCCAGGATGCCTGGGTGGCTCAGTTGGTTAAGTGTCCGACTCTTGATTAAGGCTCAGGTCATGCCCCTCCCCCATTCACACAAGCTCTATCTCAAAATAAATAAACTTAAAAAATAACAATAAAAAGCAAGCCTATACATACTCTTTGACCTAGTAACATAGGTTTTAGGATTTATATTAGCTCCCAAAAGCAGTTTATAAGAATGTTAATTACATTGTTCTTTACATTGGGGATAATTGTGCAAAAAACGATCCATCAAGAAATGACTATTAAATATGATAAACTATCACATAGGAATACCATACAACCATTAAAAAGTAATAAATTTATAAATGTGAAGCAATGTCCAATATAGAAATGAAAAAGTAAGTTACATGTAGGTGCAAAATGATTCCATTTATTTCTTTGCTTTGTACAGGTTAAGAAATCAAATAAGTACTAAAAAATAAACAATGGTTTTCTATAGATGTTAAAGTTATACTATCTTCTTGAAGCTTTTCAGAATTAAAATTCTTTAGTAGTAGCAAGTATTACATTTGTTATACTTATTTCCATGTGACAGAGTGGAAGCGCAGCATCCCCTCTCTCAAAATAAACCAAAACTTAAAGAAAAAAAAGAAAATATTTCTTCTCTTCCAACATCAATCTCCTCATGTATAAAATGAGGGCAGGCACCTGGGAAGGCTCACTCGGTTAAGCAACAGGCTTTTGATTTTGGAAGGTCATGATCTCACGATTCATAAGATCGACACCAACACGGGGCTGCTTAAAACTACCACTGCGGAGCCTGTTTGGGATTTTCTCTCTCTCTCTCTCTCTGCCTTTCCTGCTTGCTTTAAATAAATAAACTTTTAAAAAATAAAATAAGGGGCGCTTGGTTTTCTCGGTAGGTTAAGCATCCGACTTCACCTCAGCTCATGATCTCACCAGTTCATGGGTCCCAGCCCTGCATTGGGCTCTGTGCTGACAGCTCAGAGCCTGAAGTCTGCTTCTGATTTTGTGTTTCCCTCTCTCTCTCTCTGCCCCTCCCCCACTCACGCTGTCTCTCAAAAATAAATAAACCTTTAAAAATAAATAAATAAAATGAGGGCAAAACAGTAATTACTTCACAGAATTGTTTTAAGAGGTAGTTAATAGGTAATACAATAAAATATGTAGGTAATGTGCAAGCCGCAAAGTAGCATTATTAAAGCCTTTGCTAATCATGATTATTTCTGACCCTTACCTTCATCTTGTTCATTATACAACAAATATTCAAACATTCAATATGAAAAACTTTTTTCTAATGTTTGTTTATTTTTGAGACAGAGAGAGAGAGAGAGAGACAGAGACAGAGAGAGACAGAGCACAAATGCAGGAGGGGAAAAGAGAGAGTGAGATACAAAATCTGAAGCAGCTCCAAGCTCTGAGCTATCAGCACAGAACCTGACATGGGGCTTGAACCCACAAGCCACAGATCATGACCTGAGCCAAAGTCGGACACTCAACTGATTGAGCCACCCAGGCATCCCAATATGAAAAACTTATGAAACCAATTGCTTATACATTTAATTTCTAGATAGTGGCTCACCAGTCTACAGAACTAGGTCTGAAAATATTTCAGGGGTGCCTGGGTGGCTCACTTGGTTAAGCATCCAACTCTTTTTTTGTTTGTTTATTTTTGAGAGAGAGAGAGAGAGAGAGAGAGAGAGAGGGAGAGGGAGGGAGGGGGAGAGAGAGAAAACACACACACACAAGTAGGTGAAGGGCCGAGAGGAGACATATTCCAAAGGAGACATATTCCATTTCCAAAGCCCTCCAAAGAGGGCTCCACGCTGACAGCAGGGAGCCCGATGTGGTGGTTGTGGGGCTCAAACTCACAAACCATGACATCAAGGCATCCAATTCTTGATATCAGCTTAGGTCATGATCTCATGATTCACGAGATCAAGCCCCATGTCAAGCTCTGCACTGACAGGGTGGAGCCTGCTTGGGATTCTCACTCTTTCAAAACAAATAATTTAAACTTCAAAAATCTTTTTAAGGGGCACCTGGGTGGCTCAGTCAGGTGACTGTCCAACTTTGGCTCAGGTCATGATCTCACGGTTCGTGGGTTCGAGCCCCATGTTGGGCTCTGTGCTGACAGCTCAGCCTGAAGCGTGCTTCGAATTCTATGTCTCCCTCTCTCTCTAGCCCCTCCCCTATTTGTGCTCTCCTTCTCCCCCCAAAATAAATAAACTTAAAAAAAAATGTTTTAATATTTCAATTCCCACAATAAAGTACCATCTATATATATGCAACATACTACTCCCTAAATAGTCCACTCATTCTTTTATGTTTCCTTTTCTTTCTCCCAAAGGCACTTCCATCTACAATTAAGTAGTGGTGATGGTTGCAGAACACTATGAATACACTAAAAAAAACTACTAAATTGTACACTTGGGTAAACTTTACAGAATGAAATTTTATTTAAATATATACCTGAAATGATCTTCCTATAACCATAAAATAAAACTCAGCTTTTCTGTAAGAGCCTCCTCATCTTCACACACTAAAGGTAGGCAAAAATTTTTTAAATAATACAAAAGGCACTAACTATAAAAAATAAAAGCTAGAGAACTACAGGCCAATATCCCTGATGAATATGGATGCAAAAATTCTCAATAAGATACTAGCAAATCAAATTCAACAGCATATAAAAAGAATTATTCACCATGATCAAGTGGGATTCATTCCTGGGATGCAGGACTGGTTCAACATTTGCAAATCAATCAACGTGATACATCACATTAGTAAAAGAAAAGATAAGAACCATATAATCCTGTTAATTGATGCAGAAAGGCCTTTGACAAAATTCAGCAACCTTTCTTAATAAAAACCCTCGAGAAAGTCGGGATAGAAGGAACATACTTAAACATCATAAAAGCCATTTATGAAAAGCCCACAGCTAATATCATCCTCAATGGGGAAAAACTGAGAGCTTTTTCCCTGAGATCAGGAACACGACAGGGATGTCCACTCTCACCGCTGTTGTTGAACATAGTGTTGGAAGTTCTAGCAGCAGCAATCAGACAACAAAAGGAAATCAAAGGCATCAAAATTGGCAAAGATGAAGTCAAGCTTTCACTTTTTGCAGATGACATGATATTATACATGGAAAATCCGACAGACTCCACCAGAAGTCTGCTAGAACTGATACATGAATTTAGCAAACTTGCAGGATACAAAATCAACGTACAGAAATCAGTTGCATTTACACACTAATAATGAAGCAACAGAAAGACAAATAAAGAAACTGATCCCATTTACAATTGCACCAAGAAGCATAAAATACCTAGGAATAAATCTAACCAAAGATGTAAAAGATCTGTATGCTGAAAACTATAGAACGCTTATGAAGGAAACTGAAGAAGATACAAAGAAATGCAAAAACATTCCGTGCTCATGGGTTGGAAGAATAAATATTGTCAAAATGTCAATACTACCCAAAGCTATCTACACATTCAATGCAATCCCAATCAAAATTGCACCAGCATTCTTCTTGAAGCTAGAACAAGCAATCCTAAAATTCATATGTAACCACAAAAGGCCCTGAATAGCCAAAGTAATTTTGAAGAAGACGACCAAAGCAGGAGGCATCACAATCCCAGACTTTAGCCTCTACTACAAAGCTGTCATCATCAAGACAGCATGGTATTGGCACAAAAACAGACACATAGACCAATGGAATAGAATAGAAACCCCAGAACTAGACCCACAAACGTATGGCCAACTCATCTTTGACAAAACAGGAAAGAATATTCAATGGAAAAAAGACAGTCTCTTTAACAAATGGTGCTGGGAGAACTGGACAACAACATGCAGAAGATTGAAACTAGACCACTTTCTCACACCATTCACAAAAATAAACTCAAAATGGATAAAGGACCTGAATGTGAGACAGGAAACCATCAAAACTCTAGAGGAGAAAGCAGGAGAAGACCTCTCTGACCTCAGCCGTAGCAATCTCTTACTTGACACATCCCCAAAGGCAAGGGAATTAAAAGCAAAAATGAACTACTGGGACCTTATGAAGATAAAAAGCTTCTGCACAGCAAAGGAAACAACCAACAAAACTAAAAGGCAACCAATGGAATGGGAAAAGATATTTGCAAATGACATATCGGACAAACGGCTAGTATCCAAAATCTATAAAGAGCTCACCAAACTCCACACCTGAAAAACAAATAACCCAGTGAAGAAATGGGCAGAAAACATGAATAGACACTTCTCTAAAGAAGACATCCGGATGGCCAACAGGCACATGAAAAGATGCTCAACGTCACCCCTCATCAGGGAAATACAAATCAAAACCACACTCAGATATCACCTCATGCCAGTCAGAGTGGCCAAAATGAACAAATCAGGAGACTATAGATGGTGGAGAGGATGTGGAGAAACGGGAACCCTCTTGCACTGTTGGTGGGAATGCAAATTGGTGCAGCCGCTCTGGAAAGCAGTGTGGAGGTTCCTCAGAAAATTAAAAATAGACCTACCCTATGACCCAGCAATAGCACTGCTAGGAATTTACCCAAGGGATATAGGAGTACTGATGCATAGGGGCACTTGTACCCCAATGTTTATAGCAGCACTCTCAACAGTAGCCAATTTATGGAAAGAGCCTAAATGTCCATCAACTGATGAATGGATAAAGAAATTGTGGTTTATATACACAATGGAGTACTACGTGGCAATGAGAAAGAACGAAATATGGCCCTTTGTAGCAACGTGGATGGAACTAGAGAGTGTGATGCTAAGTGAAATAAGCCATACAGAGAAAGACAGATACCATATGGTTTCACTCTTATGTGGATCCTAAGAAACTTAACAGAAACCCATGGGGGAGGGGAAGGAAAAAAAAAAAAAAGAGGTTAGAGTGGGAGAGAGCCAAAGCATAAGAGACTGTTAAAAACTGAGAACAAACTGAGGGTTGATGGGAGGTGGGAGGGAGGGGAGGGTGGGTGATGGGTATTGAGGAGGGCACCTTTTGGGATGAGCACTAGGTGTTGTAAGGAAACCAATCTGACAATAAACTTCATATATTGAAAAAAAAAAGCTGATAGATTTCATTGAAATTAAAAAAACTTTTTCAAAAGATCTCATTAGGAAACCAAACACAGAAGGGATGTGCATATAACTGACAAAGAACTTATATCCAAAATATATAAAAATTTATACAATAGGGGCGCCTGGGTGGCTCAGTCAGTTAAGTCATCTGACTTTGGCTGAGGTCATGATCTCATGGTTTATGGGTTCAAATAGGCACTTCCCCAAAACAGGAAATTCAAATAGCCATAAGCACATGAAAATGTGCTCATCATTATTCACTGGGGAAATAAAAATGAAAGCAAAAATGAGATACCACTTATATATCCACCAGAATAGCTAAAATTAAAAGACATTTGATAATATAAGATAGAGCAACTAAAAACTCTAAGTCACTGCTGGTGGAAATGTAAATAATATGACCAATTTGGAGAAGAGTTTGTCATTTCCAAAGCTAAAAATGCCCTATTCTGGGGTGCCCATGTAGCTCAGTCGGTTGAGCATCGTTCTCTTGATCTTGGCTCAGGTCGTGATCTCATGGTTCATGGGATCAAGTCCTGTGTCAGGCTCCTCAATGGCAGTGTAGCACCTGCTTGGGATTCTCCACCTCCCTCTCTCTCTCAAAAATAAATAACCATTTAAAATGTAAATAAATAAACTGGTACAGCCAGAACTAAACCAGATGACAGAAATCTAATATGGCCTGAGGAGAATAACAGAGGACAGAATAGACTGGAAAATCATAATATGGCCTGTGGGGAAAAACAGAGGACAGGAGAAGAATAGATTGGAAAGTGTCATTAAAGAAATTCCATTTTATTAAAAAATATTTTTCATCAGGGTGGTGGTGACACAGGTGCATACATCACAGGTACATACACACATATGAAACATATCTTTACACTGTTGAACACTTAAGTATACTTAAGACACTTTATTATACATTATAAGTAAAAACTTAAAAAAAAAAAAAAAGACTCACCTCAAACATCATCACCTCATGACCTTCTTTCTATAGCTGACTCCCACTTACCTTCTACTATTCCTCCACAGTCCCTATTACAGTATTTAATTGATACCTAATCTAAGTTTCCATAGAACCTTTCATACGTCACTATTAAAACACGTAAAACATTTCATTACTTAAATTTAGATCTTATTCACCTTGCTTCCAAAGTGCCTAGCACACTGCCATGTACTATAGATATCAACTTTCTGAATTTAAATGATTCCTATGACTTACAGAACAATGCCTCACTAATTCATACTCCTTAACTTCTGGCTTTTTTTTTTTTTAATGTTTGTTTATTTTGAGGGAGAGAGAGAAAAATATATGTGGTGGGAGGGGTAGAGGGAGAAGGAGACACAGAGTCTGAAGCAAGCTCCAGGCTCTGAGCTGTCAGCACAGAGCCTGAGGTGGGGCTTGAACTCACGAACAGCAAGATCATGACCTGAGCCAAAGTCAGACACTTAACTGACTGAGCCACCCAGGCACCCCAACTTTTATCTTTTAAAGACAACTTCATTCCCCCTCTCCAATGGGAATCTTCTACAGTTTCTAAAAGGAGGATCTGGGAGAAAAAAGCATTTGACAGGCTTTGAAATCAATCTGCACATCACAATCAACCAGGAGGATTGCTGCCTTAAAGAAAAACATATAGAAATACAGTAAAAAAGTAAATGATTCTTTCACTTTAACAACAATAATCTCTTATGTTTATTGGATACATACTGTATGGCTCTATGAGGTAACTATTCTTACTAGCTACATCTTAATGGGAAGTTTAAAAACTGTCCCAGATCATACACTTCCAGAACATACCAGGGGTAGGATCTATAGTAAGACCCCAAGAAAGACTAGGGTGTTAAAGTTATAAGGCCCACATGCCAACAGAAAGGTCAATGAGATCATTTATTTAAAAAAGAATAAAGAGGGGCTCCTGGCTGCCTCAGTCAGTAGAGCATTAGACTCTTGACCTCAGTATCATGAGTTCAAGCCCCATGCTGGGCACAGAGCTTGCTTAATAAAAATTAAAAAAAAATTTTAAAGTAAATAGACAAAATTAAAAAGAAAGAAAAATAAACCCGAATAGTTAAACATAAGAATAGATAACCAGGGGCGCCTGGGTGACTCAGTCGGTTAAGCGTCTGACTTCGTCTCAGGTCATGATCTCACAGCTAGTGGGTTCGAGCCCCACATCGGGCTCTGTGCTGACAGCTCAGAGCCTGGAGCCTGCTTCGCATTCTGTGTCACCCTCTCTCTTTGCCACTATCCTGTTCATCCTCTGTTTCTCTCAAAAATAAACATTAAAAAAGAAAAAAGAAAAAGAAAAAAAGGATACCCAAACTTCCTCATAATTAAAGAGAAGCAAATTAAAACTACATTAGGATGAAAACAAGAAAAAAACCTACACAACGATGGAATTTCTAATCTATTAGATTGGCAAAAATCCAAAAGTTTGAGAACACTTTCTTATCTTAGCACAGCTACTGAGAAGGCAGACGTTCTAACAGTGACGATGAGGACACAAATCCTAAGGAGGGCAATTTGGCAAGATTTATCAAAATCATCAATGCTTATATAGCCTTTGATCCACCCACTCATGTCACTTCGGGGAATTCTTCCTCCATATATATTTACACATGTACAAAATGACACGTATGTTCCAAGATTTATCACTTCAGCACTATTTATAATAGCCAAAGACTAGAAATAACCCAAGTGTCTATACAAATTTGGTTAAATAAACTGAAAGAATACTCTCTAGGAGCAAATATAGAAAGATCTCTAGAATACAGTAAGTTTAAAAAGCAAGGTACACATACATGCAAGAAAGAGGTTAACAGTGGGAGAAACTTGGCATAGGGTATAAGGGAACTTCATAATCCTTGTAATATTACTGTATATCTAAAACTGCTGTAAAATAAAAGGCTGATTAAAGAAAAATATAATAAGGTATATGGGGTGCCTGGCTGGCACAGTCAGTAGAGCATGCGACTTCTGATTTCAGAGATTTGAGTTTGAGTCCCACACTGGGTATGGAGATTACTTAAAAATAAAATCATTAAAAAAAAAAAAAATGACAGGGGTGCCTGGGTAGCTCAGTCGGTTAAGCATCCGACTTAATTTCCGCTCATGTCATGATCTCGCGGTTCCTGAGTTTGAGCCCTGCATACAGCTCTGCACTGACAGTGTAGAGACTGCTTGGGATTCTGTCTCACCCTCCCCTGCTTGTGCACGCTCTCTCTCACTCTCTCAAAATCAACCAACCAACCAACCAACCAACCAACATTTAAAAAAAGATAGAAATAAAGTACAGACAGTATATAGTTTACTGGATTTTGTGTAAGAAAGAAGAATGAAACTACATATATTGGTTCATAAAGAAATACTAGAAGAATTCACTAGAAACTAGTAACAGTGGTTACATATTTGAGGAAGAGGGAAGAAGGAAAGAAGAAAAGGGAGCAAGATTTCTCTACGTAAATAATTTCCTTAAAAATTTTTTTAACTTGGGGCGCCTGGTGGCCCAGTTGGTTGAGAGTCTGACATTAGCTCAGCTCATAATCTCATGGTGCCTGAGTTTGAGCCTCGCACTGGGGTCTGTGCTGACAGCTTAAAGCCTGAAGCCTGCTTCTCATTCTGTGTCTCCTCTCTCTGCCCCTGCCCTGCTGGCACTGTGTGTGTGTGTGTGTCTCTCTCTCTCTCTCAAAATTAAACATTAAAAATTTTTAAAAAAAAATTTTTTTAACTTGTTAAATATTGTCTTTTCAAAATAAACTAATTTTTTTAAAAAGCAGCTCCATAAGAATTACCTCCTTCTCTAATGAAACCCAAGGGACGTTTCTGGCACGGTATTTACATACCAGTAAATTATGGGTTTAACAGCTATTAAAGTTTTCTAAACACAAACTTTTAACCTCTATGGTATATGCTTTCCATAATTACAAACCAAAATATTTTGTTTAATTTTTAATGAAGATAAATGGAAAAACGGTTTTTACAGAACTGGTTCTTCATACAATTTTTCAGAATACATCCATTTGACACAGTAATTTACAAGTAAACTCAGTAACATGACCTCAAACCTGAGTGAAAGCAATCAATTCCCTTAACGTACAATTTCACTTTTTGGAATTATTAATAATCAGTGTTGTTTGCTAATAAAAAGGCTGAAACCTATAGCAGTGAAAACACACATCACAAGGTATTAAAAGCCACCAATTTTAAAGACATGCATTCAAACAGGTCTGCCCATTAGCTATTCTCAATCCACCCTCCACAGTGACTTTTTTCTGTTCTCCAAATTTTACAAATTGGATTAAATTATCTTTACCTCCATCGCTTTTTTAAATTCCATGTATCTACAGGAATATTTTTAAACATTGCTAGAAGGGCAAAAATATGCCCATTAGGAAATACATGGCCACCTGGGTGGCTCAGTCGGGTTAAGCATCCGACTTCAGCTCAGGTTATGATCTCGCAGTTTGTGAGTTCGAGCCCCGCGTCGGGCTCTGTGCTGACAGCTCAGAGCCTGGAACCTGCTTCAGATTCTGTGTCTCCCTCTCCCTCTGCCCCTCCCCTGCTCATGCTCTGACTCTCTCTGTCCTTCAATAATAAATAAACGTTTAAAAAAAATTTTTTAAAGAAATACATCAACTAAAAGTTAAAAACAACTCACATATACTTACTTACCTTAAAAGGTTTGTCTCCACTGTGTGTCAGCATATGCCTCTGTAACCAACTCTGACTGGTTGATGGAGTGTTATATACTTTACAACCTTTCCATAAGCAAACAAATACCTGTTAAAAGAAGAGCCATAATAATTTTCATCACTTATTTCAACAGAGTTTTATTCCTTGTAAGTTCAAATGAACATGCTGCAAGTCTTTAACTGACAGAAAGAGCCATTAATGTAGGAGTCAATCAAAATGCTTAGCATAGTTAAACTTCTGAACTTCCAGTATGAAAAGCACAGTGTCAATCCTTTCCCCTTAAGGCTGCTGTCCAATTCCCTCAATGAGGACTGAAAAACCAATCCCAAAGTGTCACTCAGAAGGAAAAATACAAAATATTAACAATATAGCCTTGGAACCAGAACTATACACCATTATTTTGTATTTACTGCATGAGGGAACTAACATGTATTATTTATAACAGGAAAATATAACGGTATAAAGAAATAATGAAAATAAATCAAAATACTCAAATATTAATCTCTGAAGATGAATGTCAGAAAATGAGTATAGTAATTAAATTACTAAGTTAAAATTTTCTGCTCTAGATTCCTTATTCTCATATGCATGCTAATACTTATTTTTATACTGTTCTATTCTTTAAAAATTATTTCCCATTATCTTATGAAACAAAATCTAATACAAAATGTTAAATTAATACAGTTGTAAAAGCAATGGGCATAAGCTGTTTATCATAACAGATCCACATTCTTGGATTCAGGTAATTGAGTATGACTGGGTTTGGAAAATACCAGTCTAACTAACAATCTAATCTTTATCATCTTCTTACTAGTGACATTTCAAGTTTCTAACTGATTGTATTTCCATCAAACTGAACACTTAAAATTGCTTCCCAACACCAGTAAAAGAAGTCTGAATCCACTGTAGTTATAGCCTTCAAAGAGCCACTTTATATAAGCTCTGTTCTTTTCTAAGGGAAGAGTAATTATAAATAGAGCCATACTTTCAAGACTGTTACATACTACATGTAGAATAGAATGAAGATACATGCAGAAATGAAGCATCATTAAACAGTTTAAAATAAACTTTTTTTAAAGCCTAGAAAAATCAACAGTCTAAAATAACTGAATTTTTACTCAAAACCAAAGTCATTTTATATTAGATAGGTCTAACAAGGCAATACTGCTATTGCTGTTTGATATGACTGTTTATAGAGTTATCATGTATCCTGATTCCTCTACAGATTGGCTCATTTCTTTCAATTAAACAGACATAGAAATCAAAACATTTCCTCCTTCATATTTAAAATCCTTGACCCTAGTTTGTGTTTATAAAATGATTCCACAAGTTCCCAGAATTCAAAGCTACTTTTTAAAATGAATCCAGGGGCGCCTGGGTGGCGCAGTCGGTTAAGCGTCCGACTTCAGCCAGGTCACGATCTCGAGGTCCGTGAGTTCGAGCCCCGCATCAGGCTCTGGGCTGATGGCTCGGAGCCTGGAGCCTGCTTCCGATTCTGTGTCTCCCTCTCTCTCTGCCCCTCCCCCGTTCATGCTCTGTCTCTCTCTGTCCCAAAAATAAATAAAAAACGTTGGAAAAAAAAATTAAAAAAAAAAATAAAAAAAAATAAAATGAATCCAAAAAAAGGAAAAAATGTTTTCAAAACTACATGAATTGTGTTGTGGAAATTAATTCAATGTTTAATAATCACATGCAGATAATCAGTAGTGCTATCAACTTCCTCCTGACAACTCTGAGTCTTAAATGTTCAAGCAATAAATAGGAATCAGAGATTGATTTAAAATTCTCTCACAAGCCATACCACATAAAGAGAGATGCATTAAAGTAACTTGAAACAAATCTACCATCATTTATGTAATAATTTTTAAAACAGTGAAGAATTCTATCGTCTTAACTCTTAAGCTGAGTTACTCTCAAAGAAACAAGAAGATAAATATTCAAACACTGCCCCTTACATTAGCCAACCACTATACGTGAAAGAAACAACAATCTCTGACTAGCAATTTTTTTTCCTAGAAATAAACACAAATATGGAGACAATGGCAGACTGTAATTCCACCAGATAATAGCCTTCAAGATGAGTAGTTATGGTCCAGACTCTAGATGAAATAATGTCTAGTAACACTATTAGAGCAACACCTTCAGGTTCAAAGAAAAACCATAACCTTCAACCTAATGAATTTTATAGGAAATGGAAGTAAGTGTAAAGAGACCAAAGCTAACTATATTTAGCTATACTGGGGTGAAATATTTAGAAAATAATTTTTGGGTTTGGAGAGAGGGGGAGAGGAAGCACTAAACTTGCACAAAGACAAAACAGGCACTAAAACTCCACACCATGGATCCACAAAAATCACAAAACTGTTAAAAGCTGAATTTCTTTCCCTAATCTATGTTAGGACACCCTTTGATAAAGAGTTAAAATCTGACAGAAGGGTTTTTCTTCAAACTTGAGAGTTTTTAGATGCACAATATGTGAAAAACATTCTCATAATCAATTTTTAGAAACTTCTTCATTGTAAAAATTAACTCTGAAAACCAAACACCACAGGAATCTAATCCAAATGTGAAAGGAATTATTCAAGCATAAAATCTATGATGCTTCCTCTATAATACCTTAAGATGAATTAAGTTCTAAAAAAAAAATGAATTAAGATCTAGCTATATTAATCAGAATACTGAGACATATAGGTACATAGTCTAGTCTCTCATAATAGACTTATATTAGGTTATTAGATGTAACAAAAATAGCACAAAGTAAATGACCTGAATTGTATACAGAGCTTTCATACTTTGCAGCTTTGTAATCCTGGAAGAATCACTTCTTTAAGCGTCTATTTCCTTTCTCATCAAACAGACACTACAAGCACACATTCGCTAACTCCAAAATACAATGAAAATGCAAGATGATACTCTAAACTATTTAACAGAAAAATTGGGTTTATATTAGACACTGGAGGCCCCTTTTCAAAATAACTGCCACCAAATAAATTTTTCTGCCAAACTATCTTTAAAAATCAAATCAAAACACACAGTTATTAAAAGAATATTTGTGGACGTGGCTGGGTGGCTTGGTCAGTTAAGCGATCAACTCCCTGATTTCAACTCAGAGATACCCACATCAGGCTCCATGCTGGGTGTGTAGCCTGTTTTGGATTCTTTCTTTCTCTCTTTCTCTCTTTCTCTCTTTCTTTCTTTCTTTCTTTCTCCCTCTCGCTCTCTCCCCTCCTTCTCCCCCAACCCCCATCCCTCCCTGGCTCTCTCTCAAACAAAACTAAATTAAATTAAATTAAATTAAATTAAATTAAATTAAATTAAATTAAATCAAATCAGAATATTTTTGGACTACCAAAGAATCTTCAAATTTACAATGACCCAACTAAAGATGTAGAGGTCTAAAATTTCAATTTTATAGGTTTGGGCTTTCTGTTGAGAAGTCCTTTAGAAATCCTCACTCATTCAAACTGTCAACTTTAAGGCAACTCCTCCAAAATGCCCAAAATGAAAAAGACTGGTACAAACCTGAGAACCAAGGGTAGTGTTAAGTGTTCTTCACTTTCATCAATTTCTTTGACCAAATGCAGCAACGTAGTTTTCTGAATTTATTCATGGCCTACACCTTTGACAGCTTGTGTGACAGTATAAAGATACTTGTACTTATGTGGTCACTAACATTTCACACTAAAGTGTGCAAATGATCCATTAAAATTTTCTGTAAGTAAATTGTAAAATCTACTGCAAAAAAAATGCAATGTAACCTGACAGAATCTAAGTATGCATAAGGAAAATTCAGTTAGTAGTAAGGTAAATTAAAATCAGCCAAATATATTCTAAATAGAGCCAGAAGGCAATATAATTTACATGCAGGAGTGGGGGAAGGGGCTGGCTTTACTAAGGAATTAGATTCCTTTTGCAGTAAAATGATACAAAAAGATTTTGTATAAAGCAAGAGATAATACCATCTAAAGTCAGGAAGGGATTGGATGATTTTTATGGATCCCTTAAACTTTCATTTCTTTTTTTGTTTAATGTTTTATTTTATTTTTGAGGGTGGGGGGCAGAGAGAAAGGGAGACATAGAATCTGAAGAGGGTCTAGGCTCCAAGCTATCAGCACAGAGCCCAACGCGAGGCTTGAACCCATGAACTGTGAGGTCATGACTTGAGCCAAAGTCGGATGCTTAACTGATTGAGCTACCCAGGCACCCCAAGCTTTAATATTAGTTAGAAAAAAACCAGCTCACTCTTTTACAAAATGCGAACAAAAGAGAAATAAAATATTTTTTACATGTAATTATTGTTTCTAATCAGTTTGTTCTTCCAAGATCTAAAACAACAGCTATCATTTTATATCCTATTATTTTTAGCCACATTAAATGAACATTTTCAATTTTCTCTGCTAAAAGATATTTAATAAAACAGAGGACAAAAATATTTAATAGAACACTCAAATTACAAGAATTAAGTATTTTTCCTTTATTACAAAATCTATGACCAATTTCATGCATGCTTTAGAAGCTATCAGATAGGCAATCAAAACTCAAAGTGACCTCCTAAGATTGATTTCACTTTCTAGTCTCATTCCAATTTAACCCTGAGTGTCATTTTATGTAACGTATAAAGGTAACTGATCTTATTCAAGCCTTTGAATAATACCCTACCATCCCTTCCCCGAAATCTCCTTCAGGCCCTCTGCCCTCAAACACACCAAAGAACATACACAAAAATGAACTTAATAAAATGACACGTGTAAAATAACTCGTGCATCAAGAAACACAAACAGGTTTCTTTCTGGCAAATCTGTTTTTTTTTTAATAAGAAATAGTTAAGACGGAAAGAATGCAACACTAATGGATATTACTAAACCACAGAAATCCTAGAAGAGAAAGTTTCCTGCTTACCAAGACTTCAGTGTATATGAATAGGGCACTGGGATTTGAAATGTGATTAATAAAATACCTCATTCTAGTTTTTGAAATCCAATCATGCACAGAAGTATGACCCCAGAACCCGATTCTATTATACCTAACGAAAAAAAGTTTAAAAATGTTTTGCGTCTTTTAGTATTTTAAATAGGAAAAAGTACTTTCATGAGTCTTCCTTAAAAGGCATATTCACTCACGCACGCTCTCTCTCAAAAATAAACATGAAAGAAAGAAAGAAAGAAAGAAAGAAAGAAAGAAAGAAAGAAAGAAAGAAAGAAAGAAAGAAAGAAAGAAAAAGAAAAATTGGGGTAGCTAGGTGGCTCAGTCAGTTAAGCATACGACTTCAGCTCAGGTCATGATCTTGCAGTTCGTGAGTTTGAACCCCACATCAGGCTCTGTGCTAACAGCTAGGACCCTAGAGCCTGCTTCGGATTCTGTCTCCCTCTCTCTCTGCCCCTCCCCCACTCATGCTGTCTCTCTCTCAAAAATAATAAACATTTTTTTAAAAAGGTATTTTTTAAAAATTAAAAAAAAAAAGGTACACTCACAATCTGGTGTTTAAGTGGTTAGCTTAACTTTTGAAATAGAAGAATCTACCCACTTTGATATATGAAAAGGTCAATGAAGACCCAAACTCTACCCAATTTCAGCCTCCAAATATAATTAAAGTCCATGTGACATGGAAACATAAAAAGCTTAAAGGGGGGATGGGGGGAGAGAGAAGTTTCTAAGCTATTATAGGATGGTTTTGTTTTCCCAGGGTGAAGATTAGAGTGGGATGAGAAAAAGAACAGGAATTAATATAATATAGTATTCAGATCTTGCTAACATACTACTCCAATAAAACCGTCAACTTTTAATAAGTAGAAGCATAAAGTCCTCTAGAGTTACCAATTTTTTCCTCATTTGCTTCTGTTCCATTAAGACAGTTTAACACTTGGGGTAGAAAGAAGAGATAAGAAATCTAAAAAAAAAATTATGTTATGAAAATCAGCTGTTTTCCAGGTGTATGAGGTACCTAGAACAAAGTCATGAAGACAGAAAGTAGAACTGGGGTGCTGAGGAAAGGGAGGAATGGGGAATTATTGTTGAATGGGTACAGATGTCAGTTTGAGATATTAAACAATTCTGGAGATAGACAGTGATGATGGTTGTACAACAATATAAACGTACTTAACGTCAATGAACTCTACACTTAAAAACACTTTTTTTTTAAAGTTCCCTTCAAAGAGGCCATATAAAAAAAAAAAAAAAAAAAAAAAAAAGATGTCCCAACCAACATCCACTCTATTTTAAGCACAAAACCAGATCAAGATTTCCTGTTACATAGTTGTACAAAGTTTTCAAAGTTTCATTCATACATCGGTATACAGACTGAAAGCTTGATCTATAGGCCAATGACTGATATGTAAAAATAATCTGAGTGTATTTTCTCTATTCTCTAACATTTGTAGTTTAGCAATTAATGTCCCTCAAAGATCAGGCCTCCTTTCTGTGGTCAAAACAGCATTAAGCTTAAAATTAGCCAGAGAATCCTATTTTTAATAAAGTAATTTTATGAGTAAGTATTTGAGAAATGACATGGGGGGGGGGTTGTCATTTCAACAAGTTTACACTTATTGTAGAAATACCAAGACTTCATGCCTTGCTCTATGACATAAGGTAAATATAGCTGCCGTGACTACATGATAGATTCAGTCTGCACCTCGATTCCTTCTGTAGATCCTTCAAGAGCTGAAAACATTCTCATAAGGCTATGTACCAACTCCTCAATGTGTAAGATCTAAGACTTAGAAATGTGAGATTTTCCCACACCTACTACACGAAGCTCAGTAACCTTCTACATAGTTCATGATCCTATATATAGTTGCTAAATCAAGTGACTAAAAAAGCATCATGCCATGCCTCAAAAGACTTAGTGATATATACCGAATGATATCAAGCACTGGCTCACAAAAAACAACTCTATAATAACTAGGAAACCAACTTGGTTAACATAGCTCACAATAAAAATCTGATATATGTAAGAAGGGAAAAAAGACTGTTACAAAAGTAACCTAACCACTGAGCTGGGTTGGGTTAAGCGGTGAAAATACCATATGATGGGCAAATTTCTTTAATACACTATCTGTTGTCTACCTAGACATCACAAAATTCAAATCTAGTAAGACAAATGTTTACTTATCAAATTTCAATAATCAAAAAATTGCTGATACATTACAACATACTGTGACAACGGCAAAGATTTCTTAAAAGATTTCAATGCACAAATACCACTGGTTACAATGTGAGAGATACTTATATGGTTGCATGTTTTTAAAAAAGATCAATGCAATCTAACTATCAATGCAACCTTGGAAACAGCTACCCACTCACTTAAACCATAATGATCCTAAACCATTTTAGTATCAGTAGATCTCAACAGTGATGGCAAGCTGATAGGAAATATGTGGCCTAAAGATTATCTGTACTTAACAATGTGACATTAATTTCTGGAAAGTGCACTAAAGTGTGGTTAACTATTCAAGACAAACCTAGATAAAATTGAAAAAAGTTGTAAGTAACATTATAATACTTTGATCCATTACACTTTGACTCACCTAATTTGCTTAGCTCTTAAATCACTATCCAATAAAAATTATATAGACTGACACAATTAAATTTATTCCTAAAAAGGTATAGGTCAATACTCACTAACCAGAACTTCCTATCTAAGCCAGCTCTGTTAAGACCTGGGAAAAGATGATCAATTCTCATTCACAAATAATGACTGCAAGCCGTCATTTAACAGAACTGTTTATACTAATCCTGTAGAAAGTCTAATATTACCGTTGTATTTTAGAAAACTGAATTTCTTCGCACTGTATTTTAGAAAGTCTAATCTCTTCTAAGAGCAAATTAAAATCCAACACATATGTTCATTTGATCCTATCAAGTTATGTGGGAAATAAATGAAAAAAAATTGAAAAAAATAAAGCCTGTGTAAAAACAATCTCAAATTACTTTAAAAAAAAAAAACCTAGCTAGCGATTACAAATTAATAAAACTAATAAAAACAGGGAGTGAAAAAAAGAAATGACAAAACCAACCCCTCCTCGCTGACCATCTACATGTATGGAACGGATGTGATCTGCCAGATCTGGACTAGAGTTGAAGCAAGCCTGGCACTGGTCCCAACAACAATTATAGGCAATATTTTTGCTTGAAGAAGTAGTGCTTCCTTGTCCATTCATCATTGCTGGAGTTGAACGCCCACTGGAAATTGTGCTGTCTACATCCATTATAGTACTGCTTATGCTACAAAAGAAGAAAAAAGGCTGTGTTATTCCTAGAAATTCACTAACATGAATATGATCTTATACTTAATTAAGATTACTACTTGACATTCTGCTCCATACAAAGCATACTAAACCATATTTTCTATTAGAAAACAACACTGCTTTGAAATCATTTAGTTGGCAATAAAGTGCAAATCAAGGCAAAAAAAAAAAAAGAAATGCTGGTACCTCAAAACCAGATATGGGATAATTTAAGTAACTTTTGGCAGACATGAACTCAATACTATAACCTACAGAAAGCAAAGCAAACACACACACACACACACACACACACACACACACACACACACACACACACACACCCCATACATATAGCTCCTCAAATTTCAGCCCTTGCATAGTTCTGAGAAGCACAATAAAGTAATAGAGTTATAGTGTCCAGCTATAAATAATTCAGAACCAAGAGTATGTTTACAATTCTGCAAATCACTTGTTAATCCATAATCATTTCCTCTATTCACTAATCTAAGAATACAACTGCTGTCATATCCTACTTCTCTCCATCTCAAAAAAGTTGGGAAATTGTGCAATATTTTCCCTTCTAAATAAACAAGCAGAAGAGAGAAAACTGGGTGCAATAAAAAGTTTCTCCAATTTTACCAAAGTCCAAATAAAATGTCTTTTTCTAGACCTCAATTTTTTTTTTGCTAATCTCTATCCACAAAAAAAGGACTGAAAAAGCCAATCTTTTTTTATTTTTTATTCACTAAACTAAGTATAACATATTAGTGACACTTTTATTTACTAAGAAAATTACATACTAGTAGAAATAAAAGTAAAAAAAAAAAAAGAAAGAAATGAAAGTAATAGAATTTTGAATGCTCAAAATTTCTCATCTTAATAAACACTTTTTTGCCTTCCTTTCAAAAGCAATTCATTTAAGGGGACGGCTGGCTGGCATAGTCAGTAGAGCATCTGACTCCTGATCTCAGGGTTGTAGGTTCAAGCCCCATGCTGGATGTAGAGATCACTTAAAAATAAAATCTTTTTGGGGCGCCTGGGTGGCTCAGTCGGTTAAGCATCCTATTTCAGCTCAGGTCATGATCTCAAGGTTCAAAAGTTCAAGCCCTGCATCGGGCTCTGTGCTGACACAGCCCAGAGCCTGAAGCCTGCTTTGGATTCTGTGTCTCCCTCTCTCTGCCCCTCACTCGCTCACACTCTATCTCTCTCTCTCACAAATAAACAAAAAAAAATTTTTAATAAAATAAAAATAAAAATAAAAATAAAATTTTTTAAAAATTAAAAGCAATTCATTAAAACAATTTTTTTCAGTATCTTCCCAACAGAGACTACAGGAAAGTAGCTTCAACCAGAGGGCTCAACAGTAAGAATGTTTGCACATTAAATCCATCAAAAGCTATTTATTTATCTGCTTGCAATCTAAGTACCAATAAATTATGAAAATTATATTAACTTTTAAGGAGTATGTTCCCGACTCCCAAGTTTTTACTACAGAAAATTTCAAAGACACAGAAAAGTTATATAAATTTGAACTTAATTTACATTTTGGGGACACCTGGCTGGCTCAGTCGGTACAGCCTGCGACTCCTGATCTCAGGATTGTGAGTTCAAGTGTCATCTTGGGTATAGTGATCACTTAAAATAAAATTTTTTTTTAATTTACATTTTGTCCTACTTGCTATATGTAATTTGTTTTTCTCAATCATCTGCAAGTTGCAAACGTGATACTTCAACCACAATCACTTCAGCACACACCACCTAAAAATAAGAACATTTATCTATAATCACAACTTCATTTGCTTATATGTAAGAGTCAAAATAAAGTTTAACTTATTAAAGTAAAAATGATTTGTGTCTGGGGGTAGCTCAATCAGTTGAGCGTCAGACTCCTGATTTCAGCTCAGGTAGTGATCCCAGGGTTATGGGCTTGAGCCCCGCGTCAGGCTGCAAGCTGAGCATGGAGCCTACTTGAGATTCTCCATCTCCCTCTGCCCTTCTCCTGCTAGGGCTCTCTCTTGAAATAAATAAATACATAAACTTTAAAAAAAAAAAAGTGTCTAACATCCAATGCACCCATTTAAAAAGAGCTAGCAAAAATGTTTTTTTTTTTTTTAATAGGATGCTTCAGACATGAAAAATGTCTGATTCCCCTTTAAAGAATATTCACATGCTTAAATTCATCTGGCTATCTACCAGTCAATGTAAGTTCTAAATTAGAACTTTAAAACTTCATTCTAAACTTTGTAATCTTGGGGCACCTGGATGGTTCAATCCATAGAACATGCAACTCTTTATCTCAGGGTTGTGAGTTTGAGCCCTACATTGGGTGTAGATATTAAAAAATTTTTCTGTAATCTCTATTAAGTTCTCAAATGCAAATAAGCTTGGTTATCTGAATACTTAGTCATATTTTTTGCAGGAATAAATTGTGAGTATGGCGTTTTTTCTATACAGAAATACATTATTTTTATTTGGGCCCTAGAAATTTCAAGTTTCATGAGGCCCTTACCCATGAAACAATCACCTATTTTCCTAGATTTCATAGATTTTAAAACATTTTAACTGTAAAGCTCATACTTTTATAAACCATACTAATTAACACCAAAGGCAAATAAAATATGAATAGTTTTCAGTGGACAACCAACCACACTCAAATTATAAACCATCTTAGGAAAAGAGATTAATCTCAATGATCTATTACAATGCAATCTCTAAGGTATAGCAAAGTGTAACACACACACACACACAAACACACAGGGTAGTAATGCTCCAATTTCCATATCCATACCTAGGCCGGGGAGGGAGACAGATATAGACATGGGTGTTCTCTCAAGACAAAACTTTTGTTGTTGTTGTTGTTGTTGTTTTTAAGGCAAAACTTCCTTTGAAGGATACACAAAACATCGTCCATGTTTTTTTGGAGGGGCAGATGGAGGATCAGAAGGAGAGAAACTTTCACTATAAATACCTTTTTGTATCACTTTTAACCACATACCTGTACTGCTTTTATGGAAAAGTCCAAACTTAGTTGAAAATGAAACCAATTTTCCTTAAATTGGACAAAGGCCAAGAGACTCATAATAAATCCAACTAGCAATATACAGTCTATCTACATAGTGCTTAATGTACTTTTGTTTATTAATCTTACCATAGAAGGGGAACCTTGTAACTGCAAACATCCATATACACTGAAGATCATGTAATCAGTCTATGTGCAGTATCACTGAAACACAAGCCTTCATGTGGATACAGATCCTCATAAAAAGACAGTATAATGCTGATATTAAGAATATGAACTGTGTCTATCATTGGCAACTGAGCTGCATATGCAGTGGCAGAGGTGGTAAGGGACAGACCTCATGCCCTAGAAGACTCAAGAGACCTTCACATATGTGCAGCATACCACAGAGCCTCCCAAAGCCTAGCAGGGCCAAATGGAGTCCTGCTGCGTAGCCCCTCTTAGGCTCGTGCAAATTCTAGGAAATGTCCAAATCCTAAGCCTCCAGGATCCCTTTTGGCCCTAGATCCATGCTGGAATCTATGGTTTTCTCCACTCCTAAAACAAAAAGGCAACAGTCCTGACGTGGGAGAACAAAAGAGACAAGTTATAGTTAATTTTTTATTTTGACAGGACACTGAGCTAGATATAGATCCCACAGAAACAGTGTCCTTCCTCCTGTAACAGTAAGATAACAAGATGATCTGAACTACAAGAAGACATTCCACCTGATCCTGTAATATTCCTAGGATCCTACATATTAACATTTTTCATTCACTTAGTTCTCCTTCCCAGTGAACACCTACTAATTCTGTAAAATGTGAACAAAAGCAGCTTAGTATTTGGAAGGAAACCTAAGCCAGAAAAAAGCACTCCTACTATTCAGATAGTTACAATAATCTAATGCAGTGCTTCTCAATTTAATATTCTAACAATCACCTGGGATCTTATTATGTGCAGATACCAATTTAGTGAATTTTGGGGTAGGACCAGAGATAACTGTATTTTTCTTTTGAGATACTGTATTTTTAATAAGCACCTACTTGTTGATGCTACTACTACATTTTGAGTAGCAAGACTAAAAGATCTTTTACTATTACCCAAGTAAGACAGGTCAGACTATCTCATGAAGTGTGTGTCTGATACTGCACAATCACGTAAACTAAAGCATACACAAAAACAGACAGACACACACACACACACACACACACACACACACACACACACCCTGTGATAACACATAATCCATAAGTTTCAAAAAAAAAAAGAAAATCCCACACGATGTTAGAAATTCAAACGCAATATTTAGGGAAGGACAGGAAGGATTTTCAACATAACATTTTCTCTCTTTTCCATGGACCCTTTTCCTCTTAAGAAACTACCCGGCACATCAGCCATTTCTACCATAACATCTAGAGTAAACTACATCGCTATTATGAAAATTATTTCCTCTGGGGGCACCTGGGTGGCTAAGTCGGTTGAGCATCCGACTTCGGCTCAGGTCATGATCTCACGGTTTGTGAGTTCGAGCCCCGCGTTGGGCTCTGTGCTGACAGCTCAGAGCCTGGAGCCTGTGTCTCCCTCTCTCTCTCTCTAGGCCCCTCCCCGCCCCTGCTCACACTCTGCTTTCTCTCTCAAAAATAAATAAACATTAAAAAAAAAATTACGTCCTCTGGGAACTCAAGGGCCAACCAATACACGTAAGAATATACCCTTCTTTGAGAACTCAAATTACTGTCAAGCAAAACATTTGTGTGGTAGACATAACCACAGCCATCAGGGTTGCCAACTTTAAAAAGCAAAGGGCAGATTACTGATGACAAAACACAGGAATAGAGGAAGCAATACATGGATGTTACATTATCAAGATGGAGGACAAGCCCACGGTCTAAATGCAACAGAATAAGAAAAGCTCACTGATATAGTTTCAGATTCCACATTGCAAACATTGTAAAAAAACTATCACCTGTCAAGTTTGGGTGTATAATCAAACAGCCACACAATTAATCTAAAAAGGTTATTAAAAGACTCCTTCCTTTTCAACTACATATCTGTATGAGGCCAGTCTTCACATAGTTCATCCAAATCAATTCACTACAACAGACTGAATGCAGAAGTAGATATGAAAAACTAGCTGTAAAGTCAGATATTAAAGATGTTAAATATAAAACAACATCGCTCTTCTATTTTTTTAACAGTAAAAGTTATTTTACATTAAGAAAATACTATGTAGGGGTGCCTGGCTGGCTCAGTTGGTAGAGCATGCAACTACCAGCCTCAGGGTCTTAAGTTCAAGCCCCACATTAGGCATGAAGCCTATGTGAAAGAGAAAGAAAGAAAGAAAGAAAGAAAGAAAGAAAGAAAGAAAGAAAGAAAGAAAGAAAGAAAGAAACATATAATTGGTTTATTTTTAATGTTTCTAAAGTTCTTGGTTTTAATTTCTAATCCTATAAGTTTATTGATAAATATAACCCACATAAACAAAAGCTCTTTAATTTTTTTTAATAACTTTAACAGGTTTATTGAGATATAATTCATATTCCTAAATACTTAAGAAAGCAAAGGAGTTTTTAAAAGTAAAATGTTCAAGAACCACTGTTCTGGTGCAAAGTTTAAATGACTCTCTAAAATGTACTGGAAAGAGTAGGTTTCTGAGCTGGAATATTTTTGTTTTATTTGGAGTTTAATTCCTGAATTGGAAATTGAATCTGAGGTCCAATGGGTAGAGAAGCCTTATCAGGAGCCTTCTTTTCACCTGTGAGGAAATTCATTTTACTATGGATTCTCCTTGGTATCTTTGGGTCCTTTTCTTTCTCCTGCTCTTGATTACAAGGCTACTGAAATGTCTAACTTTATTTTTTTTTAATTTTTTTTAATGTTTATTTATTTTTGAGAGAGAGAGAGAGCGAGCAAGCATGAGTGGGGGAGGGGCAGAGAGACAGGGAGACACAGAATCCGAAACAGGCTCCAGGCTCTGAGCTGTCAGCACAGAGCCCAACGCAGGGCTTGAACTCACAGACAGCGAGATCATGACTTGAGCCGAAGTTGGACGCTCAACCGAATGAGCCACCCAGGTGCCCCTAAAATGCCTAACTTGAAGAGTTAGGAACAGAGACCCGAATGGATATGGGTGTATAATTTGAATTTAAGTATAATTTACTCTCTTCACTCAAAAAAAAATTAAAACATCAGAATTTCCTATAAAATATGTCATTCATTAGCAAAGTTGCAGGTCTGTACTATAGATTTAATTTAGGCCTCCACATGTCCATTTATAAAAAATTAGATCTGGGGGCGCCTGGGTGGCGCAGTCGGTTAAGCGTCCGACTTCAGCCAGGTCACGATCTCGCGGTCCGTGAGTTCGAGCCCCGCGTCAGGCTCTGGGCTGATGGCTCGGAGCCTGGAGCCTGTTTCCGATTCTGTGTCTCCCTCTCTCTGACCCTCCCCCGTTCATGCTCTGTCTCTCTCTGTCCCAAAAATAAATTTAAAAAAAACGTTGAAAAAAAAAAAAAAAAATTAGATCTGTAAATCATACCCTTATGCCTTACCCAATTAAACACCTTCCAAGAAGACCAGTTACTTACTATGTGCTCTCCTCTCCTGGGGAGCTAATAACAAATTAAAGGGTTGACATAAGACAATTATTAAGAATTTTATAGCTTAAGTTTGAGGTTCTAGTCACTTTTGCATTTGTGATATAAAGACAATTATTAGGTAATGGTGTTTTTCAAACAAAATTTCCATACTAGTAATCCCCTTTCATAGCTCTTGATCAGCAGAACTAAAGTGTAGTACATGGAGACTGAAAGACAAGCTGCCCATATCTGCAAGTCAAATTTTCAAGACTAAGCAGCCAAAATAGAACAAGGAAATTCTGTTTGAATACTGACATATATTTGTAACATTCACAAACCCTACTTTGAATTTAAATTTACTTAAAAAGTTATACTGTTCTGAGTGACTTTATAAATTAATGTAAAAATTTTGAGATTACAAATACTAAATACTAATAAAATACCGTTTGAACATGTCTCAGGCACTGGAGTTCCACACAAAAACTCATTTGGGGAAAAAATTTCATCCACTACTCAATCTATAAATTGTTTTTAGACTGTTTATGTTCTCAACAACAGTCCTTAAAATTATGGAACTACTAACTATGAAATGCATGGCATTTTACATTAAAAAGTAAGAAAACGGGCGGCTAGCTGGCTCAGTCAGTACAGCATGCAACTCATAATCTCAGGGTCCTGATGGTGTAGAGCCTACTTTAAAAAAAAAATTTTAAAAAACCAAAAAGTTAAAAAAAACCATAGAGCTGTATTACATACAGAGTAAGAGACATCAAGGATAAAAGGTACCATAAACTTAAAGAATGTAGTAGCAAGGGGCGCCTGGCTGGCTCAGTTGGAGCCTGTGACTCTTGATCTGGGGATTGTGAGTTTAAGTCCCACACTGGGTATAGAGATTACTCAAAAATAAAATCTTAAGGGGCGCCTGGGTGGCTCAGTCAGTTGAGTGTCCAACTTCAGCTCAGGTCATGATCTCACAGTCTGTGAGTTCGAGCCCCACGTCGGGCTCTGTGCTAACAGCTCAGAGCCTGGAACCTGCTTCAGATTGTGTGTTCGCCTCTCTCTCTGACCCTCCCCCATTCATGCTCTGTCTCTCTCTGTCTCAAAAATAATAAAATAAAACACTAAAATTTTTTTTTTAATCTTAAAAAAAAAAAAAGAATGAAATAGGAAAAAAGGATGATCAAGGCATCTAACCAATTCTTTCAGGATCTGGAAGTTCTTTTTTTTTTTTTTTTTTTTTTTTAAGATCTTTCTTTTTTTTTTTTTTTTTTTAATTTTTTTTTCAACGTTTTTTATTTATTTTTGGGACAGAGAGAGACAGAGCATGAACGGGGGAGGGGCAGAGAGAGAGGGAGACACAGAATCGGAAACAGGCTCCAGGCTCCTAGCCATCAGCCCAGAGCCTGACGCGGGGCTCGAACTCACGGACCGCGAGATCGTGACCTGGCTGAAGTCGGACGCTTAACCGACTGCGCCACCCAGGCGCCCCCAGGATCTGGAAGTTCTTGATTGAGGTTCCACAAAAGAACCTCACTAATCTCTAAAGAAACAAGGCGGTTTTATTTTTGTTCTCTGATGAAAACTATATGTTTAGGAAGTCTTAGGTTCATAGCTTCCATCTGAATTATTATAAAACAAATATTCGGGGAGCCTGGGTGGTTCAGTCAGTTAAGCGTCCGACTTCAGCTCAGGTCACGATCTCATGGCTTGTGAGTTCGAGCCCCACGTCAGGCTCTGGGCTGATAGCTCAGAGCCTGGAGCCAGTTTTGGATTCTGTGTCTCCCTCTCTCTGTCCCTCCCCTGTTCACACTGTCTCTGTCTCTCTCAAAAATAAATAAACATTAAAAAAAAAATTTTTTTTAACAAAAAACCCAAATATTCTATAATTCTCATTTTTAAAGAATGGAACATGGTCCTCCCTAGGGACTGAACAAAGTGGCATGAGATAAAAGGAAACAAAAATTCTACAGATTTGTAAGTTACATTTAACAAGGTAAAATCGAGCATTATAAACTTAGCTTAACTTTGTAACTGGTAATAAGCTTTGTGTAGAAATAAGTATACTATATAAAGTTTCAAAGTATTTACCAAATTGTAGGTAAACATTATACCCACACATCAGGGATTCCTAATGTAATCATAGTGCAGGGTAAGTTGTTATTTGGCTAACAGGTGGGTGACGTTCCTTTCATCTATGAAATTGCCACTTACTAGAATGATTATGTCTCTTCTATACTTATAATCAAATTTATTAAAGGCTAAAATTCAAGAGTGCCAAGCACTTAAGACAAGCCTTCTTCAAAAGTATGAAGTTGTATACCTAATATTATATGGATATTATATTAATAATATACAACTTTAAGAGTGAAATTCTGCCATTCCTCACCTCCATTTGCTGGAATAGACTATAATTTTGTGCCCTGCTCCTTATTCTAGGCACTGACAATGAGATTAAAAGCCAAAACTAAACCAGTTAAAAGAGACAGGCACTTCAAGGGGCATCTGGCTAGCTCAGTCAGAGGAGCGTGCCACTGTTAGTCTTGGGGTCGTGAGTTCAAGTCCCACATTGGGTGTAGAGATTACTTAAATAAATAAAAACTAAAAAAAAAAAAAAAAAAAAAAAGACAGAAACAGGCAGTTCAAGAAAATTATGGGAGCTCCTGGGTGTCTCAGTTGGTTAAGCATCTCTTGGTTTTGGATCAGGTCATGATCTCATGGTTCACAAGATCCAGTACATTGGGCTCTACCCCGGCAGCACAGAGCCTGCTTGGTATTCTTTCTCTCCCTCTCTGCCCTTCCCCCAAACACTCTTTCTCTAAATAAACATTTAAAAAAAAAGAAAATTATGAATTGCCTGCCTGTTACATTTTATGACTTTCTGTTAAGGAAAAAAAGGGATCATGTAACTTACTATATCAAAATTTGTATCACAAAAACATAGATAGCCTATCTAAATCTGACTTCCTATACTTTATCATAACTGCCAATACTTACTGAGTCTATTTCCCAAAGACAGCCACACCATATACACTTTCCACATCCTCTTCTTTCAAAATGGCATGGGGATGGGACTCAATATTACCTACCCTTGAATCTGAACAAGACCAAGACTACTGCAAAAGTGACACTGCAAGACTTCCAAGGTAAGGTCATATACTACAGCTACCAGCTGACTCTCTCTCAGGACACACAGCTTGGAAGCCCAGACCTACCATGTAAAGAAATCTGGTTCCCCTGAAGCCACCATGATGAAGAGATCTTATGAAAAAAGTACACAGACCTAGAAAGAGATACCAGGGAGTCCCAGATGTTTCAGTCTTCTCAACCCAGGCACCACACGTGTGACTGATAATGTCAGTGGGTGAGTTTTTTGGTGACTACAGTCCCCAGCCTTTATGCTGTTCTAGGCTGACACCAAGTGGAACAGGAATGATCTAACCCTACCCAGCCCTGCTCAGATCTTAGATTTATAAGCAACATGACTGTTTTAAGCCATTAAATGTTGGAGTTGGTTATCATGCAGCCATAGTAACTAGAAGAATGCTTGATATGTAGTAACTCATTTAATGTTTACAACAACCATATCAGGTAGATACTATTAGTATCCTCATCTTAATAAAACAGACTGAGACACAGAATTACATGACTTGCCCAAAGTCAGACAAATATAAAACACTAATGCCAAAGTTGATTGCCAGACTTACACAAAGGAAAAATCTGAGTAAATCACAGATTTGAGAAATACTGAAATACAACCCATATCATACATCAAAGTAACTGACAGTTTCACTTGGTGTGCACACACAAGAAGTTGTTTCTTTGCTTTTGCACACCTATATAGCACACACAAAGGATATTTAACACTTAGATATAACCTGACTCATTTAGGCAGATAGCTTTGATAACAAGATAAACTATTAAATTTGATTCCTACAAGTCAATTAGTTTCATAAAAAAAGTAATTCAAGGTCACAGAAAGCAACCCAATCCTCAGGTAGAACTTGTCCCAAATTTAGAACTTAGACCATTAGAACAGGAGCCTAACAAAGTCAACATAAAATCCAACTCCAAATATTAATTTGTTTAGAGATAAAGGGGAAGTCACTTTCATTTTTCTTTATCAAGAACAAATAATAGGGGGGGTCTGGGTGGCTCAGTCAGTTAATCGTTCGACTTCAGCTTAGGTCATGATCTCACGGTTTGTGGGTTCGAGCCCCACGTCTGGCTTTGTGCTAACAGCTCAGAGCCTGGAGCCTGCTTCAGATTCTGTGTCTCCCTCTCTCTCTGCCCCTCCCCCACTCACACTCCGTCTTTCTCAAACACTAAAAAAAAATTTTTAAAAAGATCAAATAATTATGAAATTGGTCGTAAATGGGACTAAAGAATTTAGATCACATCAGATTTCTGTAAGGCCATCTGATTTTGTCTTCCAAACTGCTATGGTACCACAGGCTTTTAGATCTCTAAACTCAGAAGCAATTAGAAAAAATAAGTAAAGGGGCGCCTGGGTGGCGCAGTCGGTTAAGCGTCCGACTTCAGCCAGGTCACGATCTCGCGGTCTGTGAGTTCGAGCCCCGCATCAGGCTCTGGGCTGATGGCTCGGAGCCTGGAGTCTGTTTCCAATTCTGTGTCTCCCTCTCTCTCTCTGCCCCTCCCCCATTCATGCTCTGTCTCTCTCTGTCTCAAAAATAAATTAAGAAAAAAAAAGAAAAAAGAAGTAAAGACAAGTGCTTGTTTTATTACGTGTGTTACACATGCTCAAGTCACATCTCCCTAAGGCCCTCCCTACTCACCTAAGGTGGAAAGAATTCTGCTTCCTTATGATCTGGTTGATTTGTATTATGAATCACCTATAAGCCTCTCATTTTGAGTAAACTCCTAAATCTAGGTAGTGCAGTGCCTTGCACACAGTAAATGCTCACATACTTTTAGTGACAAATTTAAGTAGGATTTTTAAGGCAAGGAAAATATATGGCTTTGTCACACTGAGATAATCATAAAAATTAATTGGAGGCACACTAAAAATCATTAGCCAAAACCAAGATATTATTATTACTATTGTTACTGTAATTACAAGCTATTATCACTGTAATTTAAAAAGCTAAAATGGGTTTTTCTAATCAAGAAAAAGACTACTCTCCATCCCTACAATTATTTCTCTGAATAAAAACAAAAGATTTTTTCCTCAAGACCCAGCAGCATTCACTAAATTGGTCAAAAGGGACTTTATGCAACAATGATGAAATATAGACTATGGAAAACAAGTAGGTTGCATTCTTATATCACTACTATGCACTGTGCACATCATTTTAAATTTCCTTCTCATTTCTAGTCTAGTCCAGAAAGCAATAGTCTAGTCTATTGCTCTTTAAGATTACTCCACCCACATTTTTCACAGTTTAAGACAAGATCAGCAAGAAATTATCTTCAAAAACACTGTAATACTAGAAACATTCTATTTCAATATAATTACATTACAAGGAGTTATCTTTTACCTTTTTTATCTTTTACCTTCTTACAAAGATTTCCAGGAAAATGTCTATATGCAAAGACAGTACGTAAAAAAATCTGCTGTGAAGGATAACACCCATTTTATACAGAAGCAATCATTACTTGGTTTTGTTTTTTTTTAAGTTAGTTTTAAATCATAAATATGATTTTATCAGATGATTTCAGTACACACATTTCTGACAAAAATGCCTCCAGTAGTCCTCAACACCTCAAAAGACATTTCAAATGACTGTCAACATGAATTTAAAGCACTAAAAAATTCCACAGCTGATTCATCCACTATCAGAACTTTAACAAGTATTTATAAAAAGCAATGACATAAGTTTTATAATTTAGAAATGAACTTGGGGCGCCTGGGTGGCTCCCTTGGTTAGGCAACCAACTTCAGCTCAGGTCATGATCTCACAGTTTGCGAGTTCGAGCCCCGTATCGGGCTCTGTGCTGACCGGACAGCTCAGAGCCTGGATGGAGCCTACTTAAGATTCTGTGTCTTCCCCTCTCTCTCCCCCTCCCCTGCTCATACTCTGTGCCTGTCTCTCAATGATAAATTAAAAAAGTAAAAAAAAAAAAAAAAAAAATACATTACAATGCTAGTTTATATCAACATCAGTACATAGAAGGAAAAAAAAAGAAATGAACTAGTAAATGTATTTACTGAGAAATACAAATGCCCTTCTAAAATCCCTGTTTTCTCTAATTAGTATCACTTCATCTTTCTAGAATATTGAAACATAAATGAAAACCAGAAAGACAGGGACTTAGAAAAGCATTAAAATTAAAGAAATAAAATGCCAATAAAGACTCTCTATTCCCCTAAAGACTGAAAAACTAAAACACTTAAATATCAACTTTTGTATTTCATAGTCTTAAAAGAGATACAGGCTATGTATATTATAATTACAAATGAAAATGAGGCCCAGAAATGTAAATGAATTCAAGTACTTAAGTTATTCTTTGCAAAAGAAACAGGTTGAAATTTAAAATAGCCACTGACTTAATACTATTTTAATTAAACTTCCCTAGTCCAGGCTGGCTATAAGAGTCACTTAGGCAGTATAGTAGCTAACACCACATCCAGAGCCAGGACTGCCTGCATTCTCAAGGAGCTGTGTAACTCTGGGCAAGTTATAATGTCTGTGCTTTCTCGCCTCATTAGCGGTTTGTGAGGATGCAGTGAACTGAACTTCATAAAATCTTTTCAATTAGCTCAAGAGTCTCAGATTCATAAGCAAAATAGACACTCACAGTTTTCTCCTAAAATAGTATATGCATTTATTTTTTGTTGTTGGGAAACAAAATATGGGAGGTCCACTTTCTAAATAATTCAAAAATCAAAAAATAAATAAATAATTCAAACATCACGGTTTTTCTCAAATACTGTTTCCACATATGCTGTTAAAAAGAATGGGGGGAAGGGATGCCTTGGTGCCTCAGAAGAGCACGTGACTCAATTTCCGGGTCATGAGTTCAAGCCCCATAATGGGTTTAGAGATTAATTAAATTTAAAAAAAAGAAAAAAACTTAAAAAGATTTTGGGGAAGATATAAGGCACAAAACAGTTCTCCTTATTTCTTATAGTCCTGATAGTAAGAAAGAAGAAATTGTGTAATCAAGTACATCCACATGCAATTAAATTCAACCTATCCCTGAATTCTGAAGATAGGCAATGTAATAGGTGAGTGAGTGCAGCTGGTAATAAAGGAAGTATAAAAATAAATAGAACCAGATTTTAATTCTTAAAAAATGTTACAGCCTAGACAAGACAAACACAAATGAATATTTCAAAACAACACCATAAATTACAGTGATTTTTGAACCCAGAAGAACCTATCTAAAGTATCTTTGAGATCCTGGATAAAGCAAAGCCATGCTTGCAATATTCTGGGTTTGTCTAAAGGATAAAAGAGAATATTTGCCAAGTCTACATCTGAATTATCGTATTTGAGCTCCAAATTATTTTATGTTGTTTAAACCCTCACTTTTAAGAAAAAGAATCAATCTGAAGTTCAAAGAAATGAAATGATTACAAGCAGTCTCTAGTAAAGCCAGTACTACAATTTCAATCACTTATTTTCACCAGAGTTTTCTTTTCACATTTCTAGGCATGAGAAAGGGAAGGATAAATGACTCTCTGAATTAAATAGAGCCCTAGGCCCTTTACATATTCCATCTCATTTAATCACAACACGAAAGTATTCTATTTTGCAGGCAGGGAAACAACTTCTAAGAAGTTAAATTATAATTCCTTCTAACTTAAGGTTCATGCTCTTTCACTACCCAACTTTTCTTTTAGTTATTTTAGTGCTGGATATGCCTGGAAAAGTAAGCAAGCTATTGTTCCAAAGAAATCCTCAAGAAAAAAGCTTTTTACTCAGAAATAATAACAATATTTTTCTTACAGGGCACTCAGGAAATTAGCTTTTCTTTCCTTTGATTCTGTTTCCCAAGCATGACTTTTCCTCCAACTTCCACCCCAGCTCAAATCTCTTCAGTTCACACCTGTACTATTTCTACTACTTCCTAATTGGTCTCCCAGCTCCCAAAATTTCCAACCTTTGCCACATTTTCCTGTAACACAGCAGTTTCATCATTCATCCAAAATACATTCAAGAATACCTAAGGGGCACCTGGCTGCCTCAGTCAGTAGAGCATGTGACTCTTGATCTCAGGGTTACATAAATTCGAGCCCTATGTTAGGTCTGTAGAGATTACTTAAAAATAAAATCTTGGGGCACCTGGGTGGCTCAGTCAGGGGCATGATTTTGGCTCAGGTCAAGATCCCAGCATCATGGGAACTGCTCAGGGTACAACCTGCTTGGGGTTCTCTCTCTCTCCCTCTGCTCCTCTCCCCCACCCCCGCACTGCTTGCTCTCTCTAAAATAAAGTAAAAAAGAAAAAACTTTAGTAAATAAATAAAATCTTAAAAAAAAAAAACAAACTAAAATAAGCATCAGGCACTGTGCCAGGTGCTGTGAATAGAACAATCATCAAGAGACACAATTCCTATTCTCAGGGAGCATACATTCTAGCAGGAGAGATAAACAGTAAATAATAAAATTGTTAACAAGGTCAAGGAAGAACCTGGGAATGCTAGCAATGTGACTAACATAGAATCAGGAATAGTTCGCCTGAGAAAATGCTTGAGATAAGATCTGAATGTGACTAGGATTGACAAAAACAGAAGTTGGGGTGAGGAAAAAGAATCTGATTCACAAACCTATACTGACAAAATGCCCACATCTGTGTTGGCATGCAAAATCTCACTTTAGCCGTTCTTATTTCTCAGTTCCAATGTGAATCCTCTGATCTAGGCAGAAAGCCTCGTGAACATGGTGGGCTCTTTCTTTTCTGTTTCATTTAGGCTTTCTAAAAATTTCTCATCACTCACCTAACCCTAAAACTCAGCCCTCTCCCCACCAAAACTTTAATCACTGACTTTTTATTTTAATGTACTGTGTCACAAACAATTTACAGAAAAACTAGGAAACAACGGAGTCATCTTTTTAGTCTTCTCATTAAAATCTAAGTATCTGGGGGTGCCTGGCTGGCTCAGTCTGCCCAGCAGGGGACTCTTAATCTCAAGGTAGTGAGTTCAAGCCCCACACTGGGCATGGAGCCTACTTTAAAATAAAATTAAATTAAATTAAATTAAAATAAAAACGAAGTATCTGGGGAGGCACTATCACATTTCTCTCTTATCACTAAACAGAGCACCATGCTAACTACCAGAGTAAATGCTCAAAATGTGATTTTTTTTTTTTAATTTTTTTTTCAACGTTTTTTTTTGTTTTGTTTTGTTTTTTTTGGGACAGAGAGAGACAGAGCATGAACGGGGGAGGGGCAGAGAGAGAGGGAGACACAGAATCGGAAACAGGCTCCAGGCTCCGAGCCATCAGCCCAGAGCCTGACGCGGGGCTCGAACTCACGGACCGCGAGATCATGACCTGGCTGAAGTCGGACGCTTAACCGACTGCGCCACCCAGGCGCCCCAGTGATTTTTTTTTTTTAAACATCCATCCATCCCTCTGATCCATGCCCAAAATTGTCCATTTAGTTCTAAGGCCAATATAACCACTATTTTCACAAAAGCAAACTATCAGTCATAAAAATGAACTCAACATGTGGTTAGATCACTGCAAATCCATTACCATTACTAGAAAACATACCCCAAAGACTTTTAGTAATAGGTCAGCAGCTTCGCTTACATATTAAAAACCATTAAAAAGTATTGAGGCCTTTTAGGTCAACCACTGAATAGATATACATGTTAAAGAAAGCTGATTAAAATGTAGATTTTGTAATGAAATATTTGACCTGGCATTTCCTTTTGCAAGTTTCTGCAGCACTCATTTACAGATACTTGCCACACATTTAACAGCTGGTCTGGCACTTTTTGGCATTCAAATCTTATACTGCTTCATAACAACAAAAGATCATTACTAGCTATTTCTAGTTCATTTGTGCAGTCTGTCTCCCCTCCTCGTGAGGTCTCATAGTCACCAGTTTAAGTGAGAGCCAAAATTCAAACCACACATTCTGACTCAAATCACAGACTTAAACCACTACTCCTTATACTTTCTCCTTAACTTCAAAATTTCCATTTAACTTTAATAAAATGTTAAGCATTTTTATACAATAAATGCCTTAACAATGATTTGGAAAAAACTCTCTGGTGACTATCCGTTTTGGATTTTCCACACTCATACTCATTTATAAAAACGTGTCTTATAAAAATTCACAATTTCAGAATTGTCTGATCACTTAATAAACATTTATCATGCACCTCTGGACCTCCTCTAAGTTGGCAGGGTTTTTTTTTTTTGTTTGGTTTTTGGGGGGTTTTTTTGGTAAAGTAAACCCTAGTCCCAACATGGGCCTTGAACTCACAATCCTGAGATCAAGACTCGTATGTTCTACCAACTGAGCCAGCAGTAGTTCTTAACCTAGACCAAACTCTTTTGAAAAGCTGATAGAAGTTGTTGACATCTTCTCAGAGACACATAAAATTTTGCATATGACCTCAATGGCCTTACTGGAGTACACTGACCCAATACCCTTTTAAATTTATCAATACCACAATACAATGATCCAACCAAAGGCACTAATTCCTAGCCCTCAGTTTATAGTCTCCTTTATTTATACAAATTCTATTATTGGCATTTCCATTTAATTCTAATAACTGAGTACCCACCATATCCAAGATACTGTGTTTAGACACGATAAAGATCTAAATGAACTGAACTGTCCCTGTTCTCAAAAATACCACTGTACAACAAAAAAGGATAAAGCAAGCGTTCAAATAGCATGGATTCTTCAGAAAAGTTCACAGGACTCTTAAAATCTTCACAGTAAAAGCTAAACTTTCTTCACAGTTAAGAAACTAAGACTCAAAGATATTACTTAAAATCATAATACAAAAATCTGAATTGTTTCCTTTAACTCAGATTACATGCTCTTAATACTGAAATATTCTAACCTCCCCACCTATAGAATAGAGCCATAGGCTGGGAGAGAAAAAAGACAAAAAATACATATGTGAGAACTAAAAGGAAAAAGAAATGAAAACCAGGAAAGGATTCGTTGTGGCATTTTCATGGGTTTTAAAAGGTGGCCTCAGTGAAAAAATCTGAAAGAATTATTGTGTAACAGGGTATGAATGAAAAGAAAAATAGGAAAAACTTCTCTGCTGAATAAAGACAGGAAGAATAAAACATAAGCAGGTATATTTAGGTCATAAAAAGCCTTTGTGGCTTCTTCCTGCTGTCTCAGATCACTTACTCTGAGGGAAAATAGCTGCTATGTCAGGAGCACACACAAACAGATATTGACTTGGTGAGTAACTGAAGCATCCTGCCAAGTGCTACAATAAGTGAGCCATCTTGGAAACACTTTTCTAGCCCCAGTCAAGTCTTCAGATGACTGCAATGCTGGCCAACATTTTCACTGCAACCTCATGAAACCCTGAGCCAGAACCACCCAGTTAAGCCTATCCACTCCTCTCAGAAACCACACGTGGTAAGAAATTCTGTTCCCTGAAGTTGCTAAAGTTGAGACAAATTTATTACACGGCAATAAACAGCTAATACAATTGGCAAGGTGTGAAATTTGACTTTGTTTACATTAGAGCCAATGAAGTTTTGTGCTAGGAACTAGAGCAAAACCTACAGTTGGAATTAAGTCTCACAGCAATATGCAACATGAAGTGGGAAGTATTTTTTCCTCCCATTTTCCACAATACTCAGTAAAGAGTCCTGCAGATAGTAAATACCTGTTTGGTTAGTAAGTCAACTTACACACAGGATTCTCTAATTGACTAAACATAGTAGTCTTTATGTTTCTTAAAAGTAAAATGGCCCCTTAGAATCTCTCCATAAATTCAACCCTGAAGTCTGTAGTTTTTTCATGGTTTGTTTTTGGCACAGAGCCATACCTTCCTTTAACTGAGAGATACAGATTATCAATGAAAACTGAGAGTTACTACAAGCTTCTTTCCCTAATCAAAATAAAAAGGTAGTTTAAAGAATGATTTCAAAGCCTATAGACAGCCGCTTCAGAGTTGAAGAGGCAAATACTGAAAGTTCATCATGGAGACACCTGGGTAGTTCAGTTGGTTAAGCATCTCTTACTTCAGCTCAGGTCCCAATCTCATGGTTCTTAAGTTGGAGGCCTTTGTGGGGCTCTGCACCGGCAGCATGGAGCCTACTTGGGATTCTCTCTTTCTCTGCCCCTCCCCACTCACTTGCCCAAGCCCTCTCTCAAAATAAATAAACATGTTTTTTTTAAAAAGGAGCCCAAGGGGCACCTGGGTGGCTCAGTCGGTTAAGCGTCCGACTCTTAATTTCTGCTCAAGTCATGATTTCATGGTTGGTCATGAGAGAGAAGAGCCCCACATTGGGCTCTGGGCTGACACTGTGGAGCCTGCTTGAGATTCTCTCTCCCTCTCTTTTTGCCACACACCCCCCACCCCCACCGGCACTCTCAGGCTATCTCTCAGAACTAAATAAATGAAAGAATGAATGACTGGTTAGCCTCTATATCATAAGATCTTCCAAATCATACTAATGAGAAATTGGGCAATATAGGTCTATCTCACCAGCATCTGAGCAATGTTAGTTATACCTCAAAGTTTGCAACCTGTAAGGCTGGGATTCCAAATTTTGATCCACAAAATGGTAAGGGCCTCTGGCCTTCCTGATCATTAAGTTTCAAACTATATGCCCTTCCCTATCATCCCATCCTTACACATGCCCTTTTACTTGACATCTGGACTTACCCAGGAAGGCTGATAAAAGTGGCTGAAAAGCAGTCTTGGCTTTTTCAAAATAAGTCATGGTTTCTATTCTAGTTGAAAATATATGTATATAGACATATATACAAAAAGACAACCACAAAAAAGTTATTATCAGTTCACTTATACAGATAAGAAGGTAAGAATATTTTCAATGTATAATCTGACTCAATAGCTAGAATTTGTCAACTAAAAAAATTTCAGAGACATTTTAAATTCTAAAATTCTATTTAAACATTAATTAGCCTCTAAAGTAACCCAAAAGGTTATAATTTTTAAGTGGTAATTTTTTAAAAAGTATTTAAGCTTAGGTTCAAAGTAAAAGAGAAACTAGTTTTTAATGGTCTTGCACAGCTCAATATTCCTCCAAAGAAATTACATTTGTTTTTCTAACTTTATCAAAATAAACACACTAATAATACACTTACTCTGGTTTTGAATAACTTTCTCACAGGGAAAATAACCAATGTTTTTGTACCAAGTGTCATTTATTCATTTTATAAATTAGTCACTGTTCACCACACAACACTTATAGTACACACTTGTAGACTGACACTTTGGATCATGAGCTTTCATATCTAAGTCTTTATATCTAAATGTTTCTTAAAAAGCACTTACAGTCAAAAATATTTAAGATATTTCAACAAATTCTAAAGTATGCTAGATAAACTCAAAAGCATGATCTCATTTCAAAGTGAGAAAAACTGAATGGCATTCTAAAAGAAACAGTAAATTCTAATGATAAAATCATTTTGATAGGAATGCCTCAAGTTTTTTAAAAGCACTTTAAAACCACAATATCTTTCCATCGGTTACAAAATATACACCTCCTACCATGAAATCAATTTATAAAATCCACATAGATTAGTGTAATCTGCAGGGCAGTTCTTAAGAACTATGATTCCTTCCCAAATTTAAAAGGACTCTTAAAAAAAAACAAAAAAACTTAAAAGGCAACAAGGGGTCATTTCAGAATTAAGATTATCAAGACCACCATAACCAGCTTCACCAGTAAAGCTTTTTCATACAAGTGATAAATTTATTACCTTGAAACAGTAAAATGATTACGAGATTTTGTAGTCTCTTATGTTCAAGCATTAAGAAAACCAAGTATGTTTGATTATCAGGTCTGAACCTTATTTGGACTTGTGGCACTAATATCTCTTACTCCTTACTCTGAAATATGATGTAAAATTAGATATTCCAGTGTATACCTTATAAATATGAAGTCAAAACTCCACTTCCTGAAATACTACTTGACCAACCATCATCCCCTAAAGGGATGTAGTAGACAGATATTTAAAAAAAAAAAAAAAAAAAAGATGAAGAAAAAAAAATCCTGACACATACACCTTGTTATTTAAGGTGAAGTATTTTTACTCTTGTGAAGTGGAAATAGCAGGGGACTTGATAATGTACTTTATTCAGATCCAGCTCTACCACTTGCATTCTATACTTACTGTTTTGAGTAAGACACTCAACTTGCTTCTTCATCTGTTAAATGGAAGTCAAAATAATACCTATCTTGCACCAGAGTTGTGCGAATGAGGCGGAGATATTTAAATTGTGCAGTACTAAGTGTGTGTGTGTGTGTGTGTCCGCACTCTAGATAAATGGAAGAACTATGGTAGATGCTAACTGTATAAACTAATATCAACTTTCAAACATCTACTGGTACCAATGAAGGAGGATATAATAAAAGGATAAATAACATATACTTCATTGTGTGGTTCTCATCAATTTTTAGTGGTCTTGAAGACATTCTCCTTCCTGCCATGCCTATGTAGTTTAGTACAATTTTTGTAGTTTATTTTAGCCCATCCAAGACGTTTTCCTCACTAGCTGTATCTAAAGCTGTATTTTCATAATATTTAAAGCTTGGTATTCCTTATAATATTAAATATGAACCAAAATGGTCTTTTTATCAGTTACCAATCAGAATTTCTAGAACTTTAGAATACTTAAAGCTTTTCAAGCCAAATCAATATGGATTGTTAAAAATTCTACTGTTCATCAAAATACTAGATGGTCAAAATATATGCTAGTATACTTTAGAAGCAGAACATACATGACATGGTTCTCTGCGCTTAAAAAAGTACATTAAAAACCAATTAGTTTCCAAAGTGATCAAAAGTAATAACAATTGAAACATACTAATACAATAAATTTTAATGTCTTGAAAAAATGAAGCTTATTTTTGTTGGTATCCACGTTATTTCTCACAAGCTTTAAAAAAATGTTACTTTCTTCAGCGAGCTCTCCAATACATGACTTTGAATATTATCCTCTAAAATCATGACATCCATGTTAAAGCACTACTATATAAAGATTATAAACCACACACTAATAGAGTGTTTCCTTCCACACTGTATTTTATTATGATTCCAACTCTTTGATTCCGTAAAATTACTTTAAAGGATATCAACTCATTATTCTTTTCTACAATAATTTATACTTGTTTTAAACTTTCTCCCAGATTTGATCACAAATAGAAGCTACTAAAATCAGTTTGGAGATCATATTAATGACCACACATTAGGGATTTTAGAAGCACTGATTAAATATAAAAGACTAGTCTTTTCCCTATTAAGTAGCGAAAAGTGATAGTTGGGGTCTCCTCCCCGAACAAGGAAGTTCTGTTAAATCCAGGCGAGACCAGCCATGTTGGAAAACACTTGTCAATTATAGTTCTGACAAGTGTTCGCGAACACGGCTGGATGAAGCTAACCTTGTGTACTGAGGTGTGTACATCAAGGCCCTCTTAAGCCCTGCCAGAGGATCTGGGCCTACTTTGAGGATTGTTTCTGAGTTAGAGTTGTCCTTAGGTTCGTAAAGAGTGTAGAGCCGAGGGAAAAGAGGGCGGGGAAAGGAGAGTTGGGGGGAAATGGTTTGAGAGTTGGAAGCGGCTATCCGCAGCGAGAGGGGCGCGGCGACCAGGAGGGATTTGCGAGTTGAGAAACTGGGGGAAGGGCTGAAGATTTGGGGAGCGGGGAGATCTCAGCAAAAAGTCCCCTCGGCCCCCTCTGAGGGGCCCATGAGTGCAAAAGGAGGAAGGGAAGGGAAAACGCTTCAGTGCACTGACCTGTCCTCCGAGTCCATGCGGCTCAGGGGTTCCCCATCCGACGACATCTCCAAGCTGCCTCGCCGGCCCCCGGAGGTCGCGCTGCTTCCGCCACCCCCGGTCCCGTAGCCCTCATCGCCGCCACTAGAGACGACGCTGCTGCTACTGCTGCCGCCCCCGCCGCCGCCCTGGCTGCCCCGCGGTCCCTTGGGTTCCTCCAGGCCCTCCTTGCCGTCCCCATCCCCGCTGCTGCTGCTGGCGGCGCCGGGGCTGAGCGAGCGCGTCTCGTCGCTGCTGCTCCCGCCGCTGCTGCCCACCAGGCTCTCAGCGCTACTCTCCTCCTCGCCCCCGCCGCTGCTGCTGCTCTCGTCCTCCTCCTCCTCGTCCTCTTCTTCGTCCTCGTCCTCCCCGGCCTGGCTGGCGCTCTCGGGGCTCGGCTCCGACATCGTCTCCGCCTCGCCGCCCCCCACTCCGCCGCCACCGCCGCCGCCCCCACCGCCGCCGCCGTTCAACAGCAGCACAGCCACCGCCTCGGCCTCGGCCTCCTCTTCCTCCTCCTCTTCTTCCTCCTCCTCCTCGGGGGGCTCAGCCCGGCCCCGCGCCGCCGGGCCAGGACTGCCGGGGGGCAGAGGGCTCAGGCGAGAGAGCTCCTCCAGGTCGGCCATGTCGGTGATAGCGGCGGCCATGGCGGCGCCTGCTCCTCCTCCTCCTCCCCGCCGCCGCCGCCTCCCTCTCCCGACTCTAGCTCCCTCGCCCCCTCCCAAACGCCCAAAACTCCGCCGACGCCGCTGCAGAGCAGGAGGAGGGCCCGCGAGCTGCGTCAGCCTACACACGCGCTACGGAGCCCGCGCGGGGACAGGCGCGCGACTGCGCGCATTCACGCGGAGACGGTTGCGCGCCTGCGCGGCGGCACGAGGTAGCGCCTCCCCCGGGCCGCGGATTCCGCGCCCGCGCCCCCACCCGTGTACCCGCCCGGCACCCGCCCGGATCCGCCGAGTCCTCAGAGTTTCTTTGGGGCCTTCCCACGCCTTCCCCTTCCTCGCAGCCGCCAGGACACGCAGAACGAAAGCTTGAGTGCTAGCCGGGGATTTTAACAGCCGTCTGAGTTCTCACGATAAAGTCATTCATTCCGGGGATGTTTGGGGAGTGCCCCTGGGTACCGGCAATGAGCCAGGCAATGAGCCCCGTTCTTCTGAGAGCTTGTAATCTACGAGGAGAGATATTTAAAATGGATAAAAATAAGTAATACAATGCAAGGTACTAAATCCATACGGGCAGCCACAGGTTTTGGTCCAACCTTCGTTTGAATACCCCAAGAAATGGTTAAATCAGTATCAGAGCTAATGTGTCTTATGTTCAAGATCTTCAAACTTGTTAGCTCAGGAGTCCTGTAAAACAATTTTGTACATCCTTAATATAGTTTAAAAATAAATATACATTTTTCTTCAGCTTGTTATAAATATTTTATAACTGTCACACTTTTAAATGTAGCCAATGAACTCTAAATACTGCAGGGATTTAATATCCACCAATATCCACTTTTTAAAATACAATTTCTTTTATACTTGGTTAATTTCCATCCTTCCTTTATCTTCTGGAACTCATTTATATTCGGCATCCCCTCCAGAATTTTACACTAATAATAAATGTCCTATTTGAACTGTTATATTGATCATCTTATATTTCCTTGTAATAAAATGAAATAAATTGAAATTTAAGGGTTTTTTAATTTCCTGTTATCATAAAATCCTAAATCTTATTATTTCAATTGATCAAAACATATTTTAAATACTTACATGTATGTAAGTATTAAACACAAAAGTTAAATTTTGTTGGAAATGCATCTTACAGAGATGGAACTCCTAGTTCCAACTAGTCTATTTTATTGGTGGATGAGTAATTACTAGAATGAGAACAAGTTCAGCATCAATTCTATTCCAAGTTTTCAATTCCATGGATGCATGCATTGAAGAAACTTGTTTCCAAAAATGAGTGGATGAAAATGAATGGAGTTTTTAGTAATGCCACTCGAATCTTTGAACCCCTTCCAAGTTATATACCAAAAAAAAAAAAAAAATCACATAAAGATCTAACAAAAAGTACTTTCATTTTTTATTAAATGTTTTATTTATTTCTGAGAGAGCACAGGCAGGGGAGGGACAGAGAGAGGGGGACAGAGGATCTGAAACAGGCTCTGTGCTGACAGCCGAGTAACTGATGTGGGGTTTGAACTCCTGATCCTAGCGGTCATGACCTAAGCCAGTCAGAGACTAACCGACTGAGCCACCCAGGTACCCCTAACAAAAATGGTCAGCTGACAGCTCTTATTAGTTTATAAACTTTGTTGAAAGCAGGTAACCTGAAACCAGGAGACTTGTAAAGGATGTGTTACCCATTCTCATTTACCAGTCAATTGTTCCTTTTCTGATGTCCTAGAGATTTTTTGCTCCCCCATCCCCACCCTGCCCCAGGGTATTGCACCTAGGTAAAATTTGGGATGGGGAAGAATTATGCCTTTCTTTTTTTAAAGTAGGGGAGGGGCGGTTGGGATAAGGAAGGCTGGAAAGAACTTTACACTCTGACCCCAGAGGCATACTTTCAGGCAGATCACTTTTAGAGACAGCCACCTGAGAGAAGTGAGGATCTGAGAACTGATTATGTTAAAACAGTAGTCTCCTACTCATACACATCTTGAAAAGTCTTCATAGACCATGAGTACCCCAGTTTTGTATCTGCTGCCTTAGGCCTTTGGATAGCTATTATATGTTCCATATGTTGCCTCAAGGGAAAGCAAAAAAAATTTTAAATAATAGTATGGGGCATTATGGTTTACAAATACCTTTAGACACACATACAATGCAAAATCCTAACCTCAAACATTTCAGCCTCAAAGCCACTCTTTGAGAAAGACAAGGAATGTCCTATCCTGTATTGTAAATTAAGTACTATCAGAGAGTTTAACTGCAAAGCGTATACTAAGTGTATGTGCCAGGCACTGTACTAAACCCTGGAAATTAGGGTTAACATTTAGCTGAGCTAATCAAGGAAAACTTCATAAAGGATGTAGGAATTGAACAAATTTGTATAGTAACATATATAACTACATGTAAGTTTAATCAATTTGAGCTGAATCTTGAAGAGTGACAAATAGAATTCTATGTGAGGGGGAATTCTAGGACTGAGAAATAAAAACATGGAAACACATAAAAATTTATTCTGGACAGTGTTAATCAACCATGAGAAAGCAATCTAGAAAACTAAAAAAGACTTTAAGATTAGATTGCATAAAATCTTGAACAAACAAATGGACTCTGGAAGACAACATACACTGAGATTTGTTTTTTAAAGGTATGCTGATATGATTGAAGTTATTTGCAACGGTGGCTAATGCATAGGGGATAAGAAGAAAAGTGTGAAGAGAGTGAAAGTGAATGGGGATTCAACATGTGGAAATGGCAGGTATCAAAGCGACAAGTGAATGCATTAGCTGCAGTATTTGTTGGACTTGGAGAATACAATGAGCTATGTTGGAACTGGCTAAAGTTCAGGTCCCACCCATCCCCAGAGACTTTTTTTTTTTTTAATTACAAATTTTCTGAAAATTTCAAAGAATTAAATAATAAACCACTATACATTTGTATAGATTCATCAATTATTAACATTTTGCCACTTTAGCACAGCCTGTGTTCCTCTGTCTCTCAGTCCCTCCTCCTCTCTCTCTCTCTTTTAAAATTTATTTATTTAATTTGGAGAGAGAGCAAGGGACAGGCTGAGAGAGAGGAAGGCAGAGCATCCCAAGCAGGCTCCATACTGTCAGTGCAGAGCCCAATAGGGGACTCAAACTCACAAACCAGGAGATCATGACCTCAGCCAAAATCAAGAGTTGGACACTTAACCAACTGAAGCACCCAGGTGCCCCTTCTTCTCTCTTCTTTACCCCTCCACTTTACCCCTCCCCCTTCCTCTCTTCTAACCCCTACCTCTACCCCCTCTCCTTTTCTCCCTCCATCTGGGTTTAGTTGCAGACCATTACTCTGCATGTATCTCCTTAGAACAGGGCCACTCTCCTACATAACCACAATGTTAAAGTGTCATTATCCCACTCACTGAAGTGTGTGGCTAGAGGCCAGACTTGTGGATGATGGATTTCCTTCCAGCGGCATCAGGTGAGAGGTGGGTGGATAGGACCACCCAATGTCTACTGACCTGTGCACCTCCATAAACTATTTGTTACTGGTCTGTAGCTAGATAAGTACTGAAATTAGCTTCTGGAAACTTCTATAACCACTTGACAGTAATTTTATGCCTACTGAATCTAATAATAAAAAAAATGGGGCTTATATTTTGATGTCATCAGTTTATTCTATTATTCTAGTAATTCACTTTTACTATATTTTGCAAAAGTATCAGTCCACTAAATTTAAGAAAAAAAAAAAATACTGGTCCTTTGCAGATTGAAAATCACTGCTTCTATAGTTCCCTTCTTCCCTCTAGGAGAATATGTGATTCTATGCATATTAGAAGTTACCAGATAATACACCATTGCATAAGAACTATTTGATTAGGGGGGCGCCTGGGTGGCGCAGTCGGTTAAGCGTCCGACTTCAGCCAGGTCACGATCTCGCGGTCCGTGAGTTCGAGCCCCGCGTTGGGCTCTGGGCTGACGGCTCGGAGCCTGGAGCCTGTTTCCGATTCTGTGTCTCCCTCTCTCTCTGCCCCTCCCCCGTTCATGCTCTGTCTCTCTCTGTCCCAAAAATAAATAAAAAATGTTGAAAAAAAAAATTTAAAAAAAAAAGAACTATTTGATTAGGAATAGTATTCAAACCCATCGACCACAGTACTAATGGAGTTGGATTAGCAGTAATTTGAATTCCTCTGCTTTTCTACCTACCAAGCCTACTAACAAAGTAAGGACCCCTCTAGCTTTCCAGGAGCCTCTGGGGTACGAGGTCTTTCATATACTCACACATTCTTTTCCCAGGGGCCTCCTTCCCTGCTCTGCTCTTCTAGGCATTGCAGGCTCCATTCTGGGACCTGTGACACAGGCAAAACAGTCAAAGCCACAGTGTAGCCTGCAGAAATGGAGATGATTGTGTGGACCCGTTTTAGGGGAACCCCGAGGCAGACTGCTTGTGCCCAATATCAGAGAAGGTTTTCAGTGAAATAGCTCTTTATGTTTTTACTCAGAGCTCTGTTTCTCTTAGGCACCCAGACATGCTTTCATGGGCCTTGGATTGGCGACAGATTTGAGTAACAGCCACCCCAAGCTGCATTTATTATTCCCCATCCAATGACTAAGTCTTTCTTATAGAGCTTCTCTGTCTCATTCTCTTCCACTAAAATGAGTTCTGTTCTAGGAAGCAGTCTCAGCCCCCATGTCAGCAGGTTTCTTTCAGGCCTGCCTCACCAGTTTGCCAGACATGCCCAGACATGCTGGAACCCAGCAACAGACCCAGCTTAGATTTAAGCTGAGATTCCTGCTACACCACACGTGAGATACTTCTGAAAACGACAAATGATGTCTCTAAAACATGCAGCTGTCACACATTTTGCACCTTTACAGCCTCCTCATTCTGCATGTAGGTACTACCATAGTGAGCAAGATCAATAGCAACATAATGACTTCATTCTCTGATTGACTTGGAGTCTAAAGATAGTATACATGAGGGTGCCTGGGTGGCTCAGTCAGTTAAGTGTCCAACTTCGGCTTAGCTCATGATCTCGTGGGTTTGTGGGTTTGTGTCCCCCGTCGGGCTCTGTGCTGACAGCTCTGGAGCCTGGAGCCTTTCTTGAATTCTGTGTCTCCCTCTCTCTGCGCCCCTCCCCCAATCACACTCTGTCTCTGTCTCTCAAAAATGAATAAACATTAAAAAAAATTTTTTTTAAAGTATACACGAAATGATAGAACATCTTACCGAATGAAGGAAAGATAGGATCAAAGCTGGAAAGAACTAGAAATCTGATGAAAGCTTTTCCAACCTGTAGATTGCAATCCAACCAAAACACAACCAAATAATGATTATAGTTTTTTCATAGTCTTTTTTTTAAGTTTATTTCTTTTGAGAGAGAGAGAGAGAGAACCCGTGCAGGGGAGTGGCAAAGAGAGAGGAAGAGAAAGAATCCCAAGCAGGCTCTTGGGACTTGATCCACAAACCATGAGATCGTGGCCTGAGCCAAAATCAAGAGTTGGATACTTAACCAACTGAGGCACCCAGGCACCCCATTTTTCTTTCTTTTTTTTGTCCTTTCAGTTTTATAGTTGTGTATACATATATAGATTATAGTTAAAATTTGTTAGTATATTTTGAGACACAACTGCTTTTGGCTGGCAAATTCCCACAATAAGGAGATCATGTGCATGTCTGGTATTTTGAATAGTCAGTCATTTGGAATTTACTAAATATGCTTTCTATAAGCTATCAGTGAATGGGTAGGCACCATGTGAAAGGTGAATAACTTAAACACATTTCTTGCTCTCTTTTGTATTTTGCATCTGACTTGCTAACCAAATAATTTTTTTCAATGTTCAAAATGCTCTCAATTATTAAATTTGAATTTTCTGGGTTAGTTATTGTAGCATACAACTTACAAGACCATCAAATCTCTAAGAAGACAGGGCAAAATCTAAACAAAATACATAATGGGTGAAATATTTAAAAAAGCAAATCAGCAATTTGGATAAATTACCTTGGCTTCAGGCCAAAACAAAAAACAAAAAAAGGTATCCCACCCCTTCTTTTATTGAAGTATGCATGGCATCTATTTTGACCACTAACCTTATTCATACACTTTTTTCCCCTTTGTTCTTCCCTTTCTCCCTTATTTTGTTACTTGTTTTGATAGCTACTTTGTAGCCCTTTATACATCTTTTGGTAAACTATCTCAAATTATTATTTTTTTTAAATAAACTCCACTCCCAGTGTGAGACTTGAACTGATGACCCCAAGACCAAGAATCACATGCTCTACTGACTGAGCCAGCCAGTTGCCCCTCAAATTAATTTTTAAAGGTGTTTTGTGGGACCTGGGTGGCTCAATCAGCTAAGCGTCTGACTCTTGATTTCTGCTCAGGTCATGATCTCGTGATTCATGAGTTCGAGCCCTGAGTGTAGCTCTGTGCTGACAGCACAAAACCTGCTTGGGATTTCTCTCTCTCTCTCTCTCTGCCCCTCTCCCACTAGTGCTCACATGCTCACTCTCTCAAAATAAATAAATAAACTTAAAAAAATGAGTTTTGTGGGGTGCCTGGGTGGTTCAGCCGGTTGAGCATCCAACTCTTGATTTGGGCTCAGGTCATGATCCCAGGGTCATGGGATCAACCCCTGCATAGAGCTCTACTAAGTGTAGAGCCTGCTTGGGATTCTCTCTCCCTCTGTCACACTCTCTCTAAAATGAAAATAAAAATAAAAAATTAACCTCCCCGCATCTCTTACAGCTAGATTTGGCCATGTGACTAAGTTCTAATGAGCCAGGAGCAGAAGGAGCCAGGAGTAGAAGGATCACATCCTCCCACAGAAAGCTGCTTGCCCTCCCTCCTCTCACACTTTTGTTGTGTCTTGTCCTTGGGCTGGGGCATATACTTGAACGGGGATGAGCCAGCCTCAACCACGTATACCAGAACCAGACCCTAGGATAACAGAGCCACAAGAGAAGGGACCTGTGTCCCTAGATGAGGATGAAGGAATCAGGGTATCATTTTACAGTGCCATCCACTCCCATTGACTAATAACTCAGATTTTTTGTAGGGAGAAAGAAATTTTTTATGTAGTTAGTCTGTTCTAAACCAGCCAAATCAGGCCCACCTGAGTGGATCAGATGGTTAAGCATCTGTCTCTTTATTTCAGCCTAGGTCGTGATCTCACAGTTTGTGAGATGGAGCCCTGTATGGAGCTCTGCGGTGACAACACAAGGCCTCCTTGGGATTCTCTCTCTCTCTCTCTCTCTCTCTCTCTCTCTCTCACCCTCTGTCCCTCCCCCTCCTTTCTCTCTCACTCTCTCAAAATAAATAAGTAAACATTAAAAAAAAATTAGGGGCACCTGGGTGGCACAGTCAGTTAAGCATCCAACTCTTGATCTCTGCTCAAGTCATGATCTCACTGTACTTGAGTTCTTGATTCTTTCTCTCCTTCTCTCTGCCCCTCCCCCACCTCTGCTCATTCTCTCTAAATAAATACATAAATAAACAAATAGCAGAATATCTTTTAAAAAATTAAAATTAAAAAAAAAATTAAACCTTGCAACAACATGGGTGGAACTAGAAAGTATGATGCTGAGCATAATTAGTCACAGAAAGACAAATATCATATGACTTAACTCCAATGTGGAATTTAAGGCACAAAACAAATGAACATAAGGGAAGGGAAGCAAAAATATAAAAACAGGGAGGGTGACAAAACAGAGACTCTTAAATATAGAGAACAAACGGAGGGTTGCTGGAGGGTTTGCAGGTGGGGGGATGGGCTAAATGGGCAAGGGGCATTAAGGAGGACACTTGTTGGGATGAGCACTGGGTGTCATATGTAGGGGATGGATCACTGGATTCTATTCCTGAAATCATTATTGCAGTATATGCTACCTAACTTGGATGTAAATTAAAAAAAAAAAAAAAAATTAAACCAGCCAAATCAATATCCTAATTAATGCAGGTAAAATGAACAAATTAGATAGCGTTCCTAACTACTTCCAGTTTGGCGCTGCCCAATTGGAATCAATTTTGCTCATACAAACTCTTAAAAAATTAAATATGTAAAAAAATTTTTTTTTAATTTTTTTTTTAACGTTTATTTATTTTTGAGACAGAGAGAGACAGAGCATGAACGGGGGAGGGGCAGAGAGAGAGGGAGACAGAATCTGAAGCAGGCTCCAGGCTCTGAGCCATCAGCCCAGAGCCCCACGCGGGGCTCGAGCTCACGGACCGCGAGATCGTGACCTGAGCTGAAGTCGAATGCTTAACCGACTGAGCCACCGAGGCGCCCCAATACGTAAAAAATTTAAAAATAATAGGGGTACCTGGCTGGCTCAATAGGTGGATCATGTGACTCTTTTTTTTTTTTTTTTTAATGTTTATTATTTGACAGAGAGAGAGACAGAGAGCGAGCAGGGGAGAGGCAGAGAGAGAGGGAGACACAGAATCAGAAGCAGGCTCCAGGCTCTGAGCTGCCAGCACAGAGTCCAACGCGGGACTCGAACCCACAAACCAGGAGATCATGACCTGAGCTGAAGTCAGCCGCGCAACTGACTGAGCTACCCAGGTGCCCCTGGATCATGTGACTCTTGATCTCAGGTTGGTGAATTCAAGCCCCTTGCCGGATGTAGAGATTACTAAAAATACCTACATACATACACAAATACACAAATAAAATAAATAGGGGTGCCTCAGTGGCTCAATCAGTTGAGCATCCGACTCTTGATTTCAGCTCAGGTCATGATCTCACGGTTTGTGTGTGTGAGCCCAATGTCAGGCTCTGTGCTGACAGTGTGGACCCTGCTTGGGATTCTCCACCCCACCCCCCCACCCCCCCCCCGCCCTTCACTCCTCTCAAAAAATGAAAATAAATAAATAAACATTTAAAATAAACAAACAGGCAAATATCGTTTCTTATTTCCCAGAAATCTGAGATCCTCAGGACCGAGGTCTTCCTTTTTCTGCTCCTTCACCTATAAAATCATCTATATCCACACTCATTTTTCCTTCCCTACATAAGCCTAAGCACTCTACTGTGGCAAACTCTTAGGTGTCCTGAAAAAGGAGGGAAAATGACCATATATGTATATATGGTCTTTTTTTTCTCCTCACCCTCTACTTGGGCTCTTGGCTCCTTCATGCTCCCTTACATTCGGTTATTTAACCTAAGCAATATTTTGTTAATCCAAATATTGGATCCTTTCAGGTAGAGAGCAGTAGTTTCCAAAGAACTGTAAATATAACACGTTGTGTAAGCAAGGTAAAATTGCAGCTTTCTTTGTCCTTGTAGGTGCTCTGATGACAGGTTGAATGAAAGATACACTCAAAACAAATACAAAAACATTTCAGAGGCAGGATTCTGTGCCCTTATAGTTACCATCACAGAATCAGAAATCCAAATAGCTCAGAATAGGACAGCTTAGGACAAGCATCACGAGGAATCCCTAAGATACCAGATAGTAAAACTTGCTGTTCCTACAAACATAAGGAAAGTCTCCTGACTATCACAGATAATCCTTATACCTTGAATAACTTTAATTTCACTGTCTCAAACATCCATCATTCTGTTTAACAAATCACTAGCTTCCCTAATATAAAACCCATTTCTAACATTCATTATGCCATTTAGCAAGGCTTTATGGAGATCTTGATAGTGAAAGATCATGTTGGCAGCAAATTCTGGAGTATGCCCCTTTCTGATGGACTGCTAACTAAAGACTAGTGACCTGGGATTTTTTTTTTCTTAGCATATTAATTGAGTCTATAGAATTAAAGCTTACATTGTTGGCACATACATAGTATCACATAAACCACCCAAAGTACAGGATTTTGAACTGAATTATGGAAGTATTAATGGTTAATATTAGTTCCATGACTGAATTCTCACCAAGAGAATGTGAACAGAGGTAATATGTACAACTTCCACCTAAATTGTTCTTGACTTCTTTTCCCATGTGCTAGAACAGCGCTGTACCATTGACCCAACTTCAACATGCAGTAATGGAAGCAATCATATGGAAGGAATATAGGTCCCTGAGTAACTTCACCATCTGGAGCTGGCAGCCAGTCTACACTGACCAAGCTTCTACATGGTAGAGAAATAAACGTCTATTTTATTCAAGCTACTATATTTTAGAGTCTCTTTTTTTTTTTTTTTAAGTTTATTTACTTTTGAGAGAGAGAGAGAGCACAAGCGAGAGAGAGGGAGACACAGAATCAGAAGTAGATTCCAGGCTCCAGCTGTCAGCACAGAGGCCAACGTGGGGCTTGAACTCAGGAACTGCGAGATCATGACCTAAGTCAGACACTTAACTGGCTGAGCCACCCAGGCACCCTGGAGTCTCTTTTTTTTTAAAGACAACTTTACTTGTCATTAAATGATAAACCTTTACATCTTGACCCATCAGCTTCCTTCTCCTCTTCTATGTCTTCAATCTCACCCTCTATACTTGCTCCTTTTCAGTTTACAAACATGATCAAGTCCTTACAAAGTATTTCTTTCTTTTTCATCCAATTTTTTTTTATTTTAAAAGTGTTTATTTTTGAGAGAGAGTGAGGGAGAGAGAGAGAGAGCCAGAGAGTGAGGGAGGGGCAGAGAGAGAGGGGGACAGGGGATCTGAAGCAGGCTCTGCACGGTCAGCACAGAGACTGACGTGTGGCTTGAACTCATGAACCATGAGATCATGACCTGAGCTGAAGTTGGATGCTTAACCAACTGAGCCACCCAGGTGCCCCTTTTTCATCCAAATTTCTGAAAATATGAACTATACTTGCTTGTTCCATCTTCTTACCTCCCATACACTGTCTTTCTACTACAAAGTGATGTCCATTCCCACATTTTTTAAGATGACTCCCAGTAAAACTATTAATTAAATCTGGAGGATACTCCTCAGTTCTACACTTACAACTTGCTCTCACCTTATAATGAAAATAAGTCTCAGGCCAAATTCTGCACCATGTACATCGCTGCATTTTCTCCTCTGCTCCGTCCTCATTTTCTCTCCTCTCTTATTTCAACAATGCCACACCTTCTAGATTGCTGGTCTCTTTCATAGATTTTTCTTGACCTCCCTGTTTTTGAAATGTTGGTTCCCAAGTCTACATCCTTGACTCATTCTCTTCTGGTTCTACAAAGTCTTCCTGGCAAATAACATCTGTCCTGCTGATTCTGATCTCTGATGAGAACCTCCTGGATTCATTCATTCATATTTTTGGAGAGCACTGATTCTTTCTTGAGGTGGAAGATCCTTGATTTATACTGACACCAATAAACAAAATTGTATGTGCTTCTGTCTCAGTTTTCCCCATGTATCGCAAATTGACTTCAGTCTATTTGGCCTTTCAACAACTGTCAGGTTCTGTTAGTAAATGTCAATAGCATCTATTGATTGGACTAGGTGGAAGCTGGGCGTGCCCTTCTCTAAACATTGATATCATGTGATAGATTACAAGGAAAGCAAGACTTCATTGTAATTCTTCCAAATGTATAAACTTTTATTAGCAAGTGGACAAAAAAGTCATATAATATATTCATATAAGGTTTCAGGAAATCCTCACTCTTTGTCCTCGGGCATGCCCACAAGCATCTCGTATGAGAGACTCACTCTGAGGTGGCTGTAGCAATACCCAAACAGCAGAATCAGCCAACCTTCTATTCAGATCTGTCAGTCGATGTCTCCAAACACTGAATAGAAGGCCCTGGGGAGAGGTGGATAACACAGAATCAAAGAGAACTTAGACCAAGAAGGTAGTAGATTGCTGGGCTTCCCAGCAACTTCTTCACCATGTATTGATTATGTTGAGTGTCTACTACGTGTCAGGCACTGTTCTTAGCATTGCGTATATAGCTACGAATAAAGCCAATAAAAATCCCTGCTCTTGTGAAACTTATACTCTGGTCAGTTGTGTTGTTGTATCTCATTCACACAAGAGTGACAGGGCTGTGAAATCTCTCTAACCAGCCATACATCTGGGACATCATTTATTTCACCAATGAAAATGTATTTCTAAACTCCCTTTTACTAATTAATGAACCTTTGGATATAAATTTCAATACAGATCCTTGAAATGCTTAAATAGCCACCTGGGGAGTATGGATCCCTGATTAGGGTACTTCAGATTATAACTAACCACCCCTAGAGTGTGAATTCCTAATAGGGTAACTCTAATGATAACTAACCTTCCCTAGAGTGTAGATGAAAGCTAATTTACACACAAGTACATTACACTGTTTATAAGGAAGTATTTTAAAGTAAATTATAACAGAGGTAATATAACAACATGGCAAGAAGCATGGTTGCACAGAGCTCCCAAGTTTCACATATAGGTTTTAAAATACTGAAAGATATTGGGGCGCCTGGGTGGCTCAGTCGGTTGAGCGTCTGACTTCAGCTCAGGTCACGATCTCGCGGTCCATGAGTTCGAGCCCCGCATCGGGCTCTGGGCTAATGGCTCAGAGCCTGGAGCCTGCTTCCGATTCTGTGTCTCCCTCTCTCTCTGCCCTCCCCCGTTCATGCTCTGTCTCTCTGTCTCAAAAATAAATAAACGTTAAAAAAAAATTAAATAAAAAAAAATAAAAAATAAAATAAAATACTGAAAGATACCAACCATCTCTCTTAGGACTTCTGAGTTCTCCTCGTGATCTAGCAACTACAGGTACAACAAAAGGTATATCAGACCATCCTAGTGTAACACGGTTCACACTCATTCTGAATGGCCAGTTCCCATACCACTCCAACCACTGAATATGTTCAATAGCATTGTTGCTCAAGTCTTTAGCCATGAAGAAACTGACAAGGCTCTCTGAATTTCAACTCCAAATACCTTGAAGAAAAAATAATAACTGTCCCAGTTTGGACCTAAGATTCATGCCCAAATTGATTGGGATTGGTAAGGGCATAGGACCTTTATAACTTGTTTGATGGATGATGGAAATGCTTGCAGAAACTCTTAGGAGGTTATGAAAAGTGTTCCAGCATCAGGGTTTTGTCAGGAGAGTAAATCAAAGGGGGAAAGAACCAAAAGAGTTAAAGATATATACAGGAGAGTGAACAATGACATTTAAGCTGGGTAGAAAAGGAAGTAAAAACAGGATTTTATCAGGGTAGCTGGCTGGCTCGATTGATAGAGCATACAACTCTTGATCTCAGGGTTTTGAGTTTGAGCCCCACGCTGGGTGTATAGATTACTTGAAAAAACAACAGCAACAACAACAGGACTTTATTAAATCATTTGTAGTAGAGAATAGTATTTATATCAAAAGAGATATTGGGGCGCCTGGGTGACTCAGCTGGTTAAGTGTCTGACTTCAGCTCAGGTCATGATCTCGCAGTTCATGAATTTGAGCCCTGCATCAGGCTTTCCTGTCAGTACAAAACCCACTCTGGATTCTCTGTCTCCCTCTGTCTGTGCCCCACTTACATGTGTTCTCTCTCTCTCTAAAAAATGAATAAACATTAAAAAAAAAAACAAACAGAAAGATGCATACTTGAAATGCTATCTGTTCTGGTCCATTTATATAAATATATATATGTAGTTCCACAGATGATCTGGTAGTATTAATAACTGTTACTTTATTTCTTTTTTTAGGTTTATTTATTTTTGGGGGGTGCCCGGGTGGCTCAGTCGTTTAAGCAGCTGACTCCTGATATTGGCTCAGGTCATAATCTCACAGTTTGTGGGATTGTGCCCCGTGTCAGGCTCTGCAGTGACAGTGTGGACCTTGCTTGGGATTCTCTCTCTCCCTCTCTCTCTGCCTCTCCCCTCCTTTGATGTGTTCACACATGTGCTCTTTCTCTCTCAAAATAAATAAACTTAAAAACAAAACATATATATATATATATATATATATATATATGTTTTTTATATATATGTTTTATATATATATTATATATATATACACATATATGTATATGTATGTATACATATATGTATTTGTATATGTATATATATACATACAGCTGAAGAATAGCATGTTTCTCATATTATTAAAATAGCAAATAGTTCAAAACTAGGAAATGGAAGCAATGAACAAATATTGAAAACCTATTATGTGCAAGTTCTGTTCTTGCAAATTAATATGAGCCAATTTGGGCATGCACAACTTTTAGGTTCTTTTTGGTAGATACAAGTAGCCAAAAACTTTCTTTTCAAGTAAAAGCCAAGATTCCAGAGGGAAAATTGGGTCAGGCACCCAGATTCCTCCAGTGTTTTTGACTAGAGACCCCTTGAAGGATTTCGCCTAGGGCATCATTGCTAAGGACATAGGCTATAAGCCTCTTGAGATTTGTATTCCCTACTTATGCTAGGGCAGGGAGAGTCTGGAATATTTTTAGATAACCATACATCTTGAATATCTTTATTTTGCCATTAAACAAAACCTCATTTCCAACATTCATCATGTTGGTCAACAAGCCATTGTTTTTATCAGTAAAACCTATTCCTTACATTTAGTAGGCAAATTACAAAGAATCACTGTTATCAAGATACTGATAACAGAAGCATTTATAAAAGCTACCTCTGAATGTTAGAAAAACCACCACCCTGCACAGTGAATTCTTTTTTTTTCTTTAGCTTTTCATTATTAACATTTTTATATATATGAAATGTACAGAGAATAGTATAACGAACACCCAAACACTCATCACCTAGATTTAATAACTCTTATAATTTCCTCATATTTGCTCAAGTATTACATAGTTAATTATAGACATCATGACATTTCACCCTTAATTACTTTAGTATGCACTTCTAACAACCTAAATACATTTCCCCATGATCACCCTTAAATACATTTCCCCACGATCACACTTAATAAAATCAACAGTAATACCCTAATATCCTCTAATGCTCAGTCTGTACTCAGATTTCCACATTTGTCCCTAAAGTGTCTTTTACAGTTGATTTTTAAATACCACATCCAATGAGAATCTTGCCTTGCATTTGGTTATTAGTGACTTGCACCTTCCGGATTAGAATGTTGGCAGCCTCTGGGTTATAGTTTAAGCCAAATGGTACACACATAACATCACAATGTATATATTAAAATTTTTAAAAAATAATGACAGACCTCCCAATGACTTTACTAGATATTTTTGTCAACATTATCTTATCTATTTCTTTCTTTTTAAATACATATGTATTTTTAAGTAATCTCTACACCCAATATGGGGCTCAAACTCATGACCCCAAGATCAAGAGTCATAGGCTCTATCAAATAAGCCATCCAGGCGCTCCCTTATCTATTTTTTTCCCAGAGAGGAAGAAGGTTTCCAAGGGACTCAACCAGACTAACGTGTATTCTTTATAGAAAAGACCTTTTTAATCAGTTTGGGAATTCTTAAGTTAAAAGCACAGAGGATTCCAACACCGCACTTTGAGAAACTGACCCATAGGGCATGTAAGTAGCACGCTCTCAGGAATGACTCTAAAAACACTCTGGGGTTTGGCCTCTAACCACTTTTCTATTGTCTTTTGCACCTATCTAGATCCCCTGAGCTCTTCAGTGTTCACTGATAAGGCCAGGATTAGGGTGAGGAGAGATGCCTAGGACAGAAAAAAGAAGGAGGAACTACTCTCATGTGCCAGGCCTACACTTACGTGACCGAAGGGTAGTATCTGATGTGATAATAGTAATAATAATAATATTTATTAAGTCTTTACTTGTGCCAGGGACTGTTCTAAGAACTTTACATGGATTAACTCATTTAATCCTCCCAACCCCATGAGGTCAGAATTTGTAAAATCCCCATTTAGAGATGCACAAAAGCCCTCTCACCAGAGCGCAGGGGCTAGTCTGGCTCTACAGGCAAAAGAGGACATTCTCTCTTTACACAGTCACCTTTCTTCTCTAGTCCACGTGGCTATCTGGCCACCTTGGTGTTGTCTATCAGTCAGGCCATACACACTGCCTGCCCTGGGCCTTCCATGCTGAGATGGTGAGCTATATCCTCTCCTTTGACCACTCTCTAATACTGTGAATTCTCAGATTAGGTATACAGTTCTAAAAAGTTTTTTTCTTCTTCTTCTTTTCGATGTTTATTTATTGGGTCATCTGGGTGGCTCAGCTGGTTAGTTCTCCGACCTTGGCTCAGGTCATGATCTCACAGCTTGCGAGTTCGAGGCCTGCAATGGGCTCTGTGCTGACAGCTCAGAGCCTGGAGACTGTTTCAGATTCTGTGCCTCCCTCTCTATGTCCCTCCCCTGCTTACTCTCTCTCTCTCTCTCAAAAATAAATAAAGATTAAAAAGAAACTTTAATGTTTATTTATATTTGAGAGAGAGACAGACAGACCACAAGCAGGGGAGGGACAGAGAGATGGAGACAGAATCTGAAGCAGGCTCCAGGCTGTCAGCACAGAGCCTGATGCAGGGCTCAAACTCACGAACCATAAGATCATGACCTGAGCCAAAGTTGGATGCTTAACTGACTGAGCCACCCAGGCACCCATCACAGTGAAGCTAGTAAAGAACACTAGATCCTAAGATGATATGCTTGTTTTATGAAATATCAGAATAGATTTGTCTGTTAGCAGACTTGAATACTTTCAGAATATCCACTTCCAAATCCAAAAGTTTAAGTTCCCACACACAGACTTTTAATAGTTTGCTTTGCCAGTTCTTTAGTTTATGTGTCAGCAACAAGGGTGTGTGTTTCACACCTAACCTTCCTGGAAGCTTTCAAGGAGCCTACTCATTGCTGCTATCATCAGCTTCTTCTCTGCCATTGATACGGAGGTTAACTCTAGTTTAAGTAACAAAGGTTCGTTTACCCAAAACAAACTATGCATTTTAGCACTTGTAAAGCACTTAAGCCTTCCCTTCACTGCCTGAAATGCAGCTATCTGCATTTTTAGCTACCTACATATTTTAGCATATCACTGACAAGTCTCTTCAAGCTCACAGCCATGACACATCTTCCAAAGGCTTCCAGCCCCAGAATTCTTAGCTATCAAGATCCACATGGGCAGAAATAGTTCTGATCACTACCAGAAGTTCGGCAAACAGGTCACACATTCGATAATTCGGTATTTTTATTTATTCAACAAATATGCACTGAACACCTACTATGTGCCAGGATTTGTAAGGTCTCTGGCAAAGAATTCAGAACTCTTGTTTTGGTTGGAGAAAGGGTGGATAAAGCCTAGAAACTTTATCCTAAGGGCACCAACAGGCTTTGGAGAGAGCAAGGCATTTGCATTGACTCTCTTGGCTAGAGAAAACGTCTGTAAAGGACCAGACACAAAGCAGGTTCTGTCTCAAATATTTGAATCTTTTCCATCTACACCATTTGGCTGGCAGGAAGTCCCTGCTCTCTGTGGATTTACTAATGGGAGACACAAACCTCTGACATAATGAAGTGGCAGGAGGTGTGTTTTACTCCAGTTTCTCTTGAAGGGCAAGAATAGCAGCAAAAGTTTCTTCGGTTAATCCCATGGCGCACATTTCCGTGTGGGTGCGCATGCTGGTATGCGCTCTTCTGTTAAATACAACAGGCTTCAGCTCTGTAAGAGAAAGTGAATTAATTTATGTATATTTTTGAACAATAAAAAAAAGGAAGCCTGGCAGTGAAGTTAGCACACTGGGCCTATTTTATTTTATTTTATTTTATTTTAATTTTATTATTTTAGTTTATTTCGGAGTGTGGGCCCTATTTTAAAAAGAGACAGTCTGATCTCTTAGAAGAGGTATGCCAGTACTTTTTTCTGGCCCTGTTTGGCTCCATTCTTACGCATAGATGACAACTACACGAACAGGCTACAGGCTGAAATCGATTCCCTTGAGCACACTGAGATACCTACGAATTTAGGGGCTATTCTAGATTTTAGAAGGTTAAATCAGACAATGATTCAGAAAGTTTCTTTTTAAAGAGAGAAGCTATATAATTGTTGCTCAGAAGAAAAATTTTAATGCAGCCCAAAGATAATTAGCTACAAAACCTAAATTAGATGTAGTACTTGCCAAATTGACTTTCTATAACTTAGAAAAAAAGATTCCTAAGCAAAGCTTACAGTGTTATAATGAAAAAAGCTGTCTACTAAGCCTGGTCTGATTGACTTGGTCAAATGGTATATAAATTAAATCCATCTGAAGAATCTGATCTCCAAATGGGATTTTCATTTCCATCAGACTGCAGTTTAAAAATGTACATGAAGTAAGAAAGTAAGAGTAAAATCATTTCCCCCCATGACCGGTGAACTTGGCAGCCCACGTGGAAAATGAGCCAGCTCTTCCCCTGCTGAACAAATCCATTCAAAATGATTTCATAGTTTTCCTTCCTCATCCTTTGGAATGTGGAAGCCATTTTCCAGTGGGCTTTTTAAAAAAATGTCTGAATTTAACCCTTTGAAAGAAGATATTTATTCTCTTTTTGTTTTTGTTTTCCAAGGGTATGTAGAATAATGCAATGGGGATTTTTTTTTTTTTTTTTTTTTTTTTTTTTTTAGCACAATAGCTGTAGGCAGGAAGTTGACTCCATCTTATTTAATTAGGACCCACGGGAGATAGTTGTGTCTAATATAATGCAAAGTTCTATAATTGAACTAATGTGATTTTGCAGCCACCTGCCAGGGAAATACCAATGCAGGTAGCTTAAATGATACACGAAAAAGTTTTTTTCTGCTTTGGTATTGCAAAATTAAATAAGCTAATTAAAAATCAGTAGTTGAAGACTACTAGCTTTTGTAGTCAGGTTGGATTTGTTTTGGGGTATCTTTCTTCCTTGGCCTAATTTCCCCATATCTTATGCCAAACTCTATTCCAGGCAAAAAAGATATATACATATTTGCTTATATACACATAAAATATATCTTCTAGAAGGGAAACACACAAAAAACTTTAATTTTTGTATTTTTTATACTTTCTTTTTTTTGTATCGATAAAGTTAATTCACATATTGGGACCCACAAAATGGAGGCTGCACCAGTGGTGGAGATCATGTCACAAAATGAATTAAGTCAGCCTGCACTTACAGGAAACAACTGTCAAGGAATCCTAACAAACATCACTCATAATCTAACTCAGCTTTGGCTAGCTTACCTTAGTCTAGAAAATAGGATCTGCTAACCTTATAGGGAAATTCTGGACTCTTAGCCTACCATACCCTGTTTCTGGGTTGCCTCTTCTAACACTTTATAAAATTCACTCTTTCCCAAAATCCCTTGGGAAGAATGTTCCACTGCTTGTTAGGCATGGTACTCCCCCAATCCACAGATTATTTTCCCTTGAATAAAGCACATCAGATTTGTTACTAAATCATTTATGTGTTGTCATTTGACAGTATATACTCATTCATATTAATTCATTCACATTACTCCAAATCGAAAAAGGGTTTATAGTGTTGGGGAGCAAGAATATCCTGTCCCCTTCAAGGTCCTTCTAGCTGGACTAAGAATTAAATTGACATGAGATAGATTAACAAAAGAAAATCAAATTTAATAGCGTACGCACGGGAATCCACACAGACATTGAAATTCCAAAGACAGGCAAAATGAGGTATGCGTGCCATCCTGAAGTGAGGAGAAGAGGATAGGGGTCTGGGACTTCCAAGGGAAGGAACGCAATTCATAGGGCAATAAGAAGAGCTGATGTTTGGCAATTAGATACTTGCCTTGCCATATAGATGGGTACTTAGAAAAATTTATCTTTGGTAATAATTGTAATTCTGGGAAAGACCCCAGATTTAGATTCTTCTGAGTAGTTAAAGAAGGGGCAAAATTTTCTGTTGAGTCCACAGGGTCTCAATTGCTTTCAGCTCAGAATAGTCTTCATGTGAGGGGTGCCTGCATGGCTAAGTTAGTTAAGTATGCAACTCTTGATTTCGGCTCAGGTCAAGATCTCACAGTTTGTGGGTCCAAGCCCCGCATTGGGCTCTGTGCTGACAGCACGGAACCTGCTTGGGATTCTCTCTTTCTTCCTCTCTCTGCCCCTACCCTGCTCATGCTCTCTCTCAAAATAAATAAATAAACTTAAAAAAAAAACAACACTTTTTTTTTTTATTAAAGAAAAATAATAGTCTTCATGTCTCATGGCCCCTCTTGGGGCAGCCTGCCCTAAGCCCCTACAACAGGAAAAGTCTTTCCACCTTTACCTCCTAGCTACCCAATTTTCCTTTTCAAAACAACTAATATTATAAGTTTGTTTTGACTTTGTTTTTGTTGCAATGAGGACTGTAACTCTTTCTGAGACATTTTATAGATATTTAAGCAGCTATACACATACGCATATATATCTATATCTGGATATATATATATATATATATATACACACATATGTATGTATGTGTATATATATATATATATATATATATATATATTCCACAAACCCCAATCTTTTTAAAAAAAATTTTTTTAATGTTTACTTATTTTTGACAGAGAGAGAGAGACAGAGACAGAGACAGAGCATGAGTGGGGCAGGGGCAGAGAGAGAGGTAGACCCAGAATCTGAAGCAGTCTCCAGGCTCTGAGCTGTCAGCACAGAGCCCATCGCGGGGCTTGAACTCATGGACTGTGAGAACATGGCCTGAGCCAAAGTCGGATGCTCAACCAAATGAGCCACCCAGGCGCCCCCCTTCCCCCATCTTTATATATTTTTTTTAATGTTTATTTATTTTTGAGAGAGAGAGAGAGAGGGACAGAGTGCAAACAGGGGAGGAGCAGAGAGAGGGAGTCGCAGAATGGGAAGTAGGCTCCAGGCTCTGAGCTGAGCTGTCAGCACAGGGCCCATTGCAGGGCTCAAACTCATGGAGTGTGAGATCATGACCTGAGCCGAAGTCGAACACTCAACTGACAGAGCCACCCAGGCATCCCTCTTTATTTTTATACAAAGGTTAACATTCATCTGTACCCTTTTTGTAACCCCCAATGTATATTTGACAAAGGAGCAAAGTCTGGAACAAGTGGATATCCATGTCCAAAAAATGAACCTAGATACAGACCTTACACCCTTCACAAAAATTAACTCAAAATGGACACACCTAAATGTAAAATGCGTAAGTATCACACTCTTAGAAGAGGATATAGGAGAAAAACTAGATGATCTTGGGTTTGATGATGACCTTTGGATACAACACCAAAGGCTGATCCATGAAAGAAATAGTTACTCAGATAGATTCCATTAAAATTAAAAACTCTGGTCTATGAAAGACACTGCCAAGAAGATAAAAAGAGAAGCCACAGACTGGAGAAAATAATTGTAAATACACATCTGATAAAGGACTATTATTTAAAATATACAAAGAACTCTTAAAACTCGACAAGTGGCTATAATAAAAATATATTTGGTCTTTGTTCCCAGTTCCTTTTTTGTTTGTTAAAGTTTCGTTTATTTATTTAAGTAATCTCTACACCCAATGTGGGGCTCGAACTTATAACCGCGGAATCAAGCGTTCCATGCTCCACCAACTGAGCCAGCCAGGCGCCCCTCAATTTACACTCTTATCCGCAAAATATGAGTTTCTGCGTCTGTTTCTCACAACCTCAAAACAGAGTGCTTATCAAATATTTGGATTTTTGCCAATCTGATGGGCTTAAAATGTTATTTCAGGTCAGTTTTTAAAACAATTTGGGGCGCCTGGGTGGCGCAGTCGGTTAAGCATCCGACTTCAGCCAGGTCATGATCTCGCGGTCCGTGAGTTCGAGCCCCGCTCAGGCTCTGGGCTGATGGCTCGGAGCCTGGAGCCTGTTTCCGATTCTGTGTCTCCCTCTCTCTCTGCCCCTCCCCCGTTCATGCTCTGTCTCTCTCTGTCCCAAAAATAAATAAAAAACGTTGAAAAAATAAAAAATAAAACAATTTTTCTTATGGGTATTTTATATTTCCTGCATTTTTTTTTTATTTTTAGATTTTAACTTTTTGGTGGTTAATCCATCTGGAATTTATTTTGGGGAGCAGTGTGACAAAGAGATTACTATTTTTCCTTCAGTATTATGTAATAAGGAAACATTGTCCACTCTTTCTTTACCCATTTGAAAGGCTCCCTCTTTCTGGATGCTATTCTCTTTTGTGTCTGTATTTTATTATACCTAATACCAATATCTTTTTTTTTTTAATTTAGTGGTTTTTATTTATTTTTGAGAAAGATACACAGAGTGCGAGTGAGGGAGGGGCATAGAGAGAGGGAGATACAGAATCTGAAGCAAGCTCCAGGCTCCGAGCTGTCAGCACAGAGCCCGACGTGGGGCTCGAACTTGTGAACCATGAGATCATGACCTGAGTGTAAGTCAGATGCCTAATCAACTGAGCCACCCAGGCACCCCCTCTTTGTTTTTTTTTTTAAGTTTATTTATTTATTTATTTATTTTAAGAGAGAAAGAGAGAAAGAGGGACAGGTAGAAAGGGTGGGAGAGAGAGAATTGCAAGCAGGTTCTGTGCTGTTGGTGCAGAGCCCTATTCCAGGCTAAAACTCACAAACTGTGAGATTATGACCTGGGCTGAAACCAAGAGTCAGACGCAAAACGTAACCCAGGTGCCCCCCAATACCAATATGTTAATGGTTTTAATAACTATGGCACCAGACTACGCTCTGTATCTAACAGGGCAAGACTTTACTTACTAATCTTTCTTCTCTAAAATTGTTCTTCTATTCCTTATCATCTCTTCTACCAAATGAATTTAAGAATCAGCTTGCCAATTTACATAAAGAATCTCTATGGGAAATGATTAGGACTTACAGTGAATCCATTGGTAGATTTCATGGGACAACTGTATTTTTTTGGGGGGGGAGAATAACTCTATTTCAATTTAGGAATATGACATATGTTCCCACTTAAGCCTTCTTTTACTTCCTTCAATAATGTTTTCTATTTCTTGTTTAATTTACTCTTAGGCACTTTTAGGGGTTCTGTTGTCATCGTGGCCCAGATCTGGGTTTTTTTGTTTTTTGTTTTTAATTTTTTAAATGTAATCTCTATACCCAACCCAGGGCTTGAATTCAGAACCCTGAGATCATGAGTCACATGCCTTACTGACTGAACCAGCCAGGAGCCTCTCAGATCTTTTTCTTATTACATTTTTTGAACTTTAGAATAGTTACACTTATTGTGTAAGATAAACATTTTTCTTTAATATTAAAATTTTTAATGAGATGTAGCTTATATGCGGTGACTCTCTTTCAGAATGAAATATATTATTTTCCCTGAAATGACATAAGGTTAAAAAAATGTTGGGGCACCTGGGTGGTTCAGTCAGTTAAGTGGCCAACTTCGGCTCAGGTCATAATCTCACACTTTGTGAGTTTGAGCCCCGCATCGGGCTCTGTGTTGACAGCTCAGAGCCTGGAACCTACTTCAGATTCTGTGTCTCCCTCTCTCTCTGCCCCTCCCCTGCTCACACTCTGTCTCTCTCTGTCTCTCAATAATGAACGTTAAAAAAAAATTTTTTTTAATGTTTATTTATTTGGAGACAGAAAGAGAGAGAGCTGGGGAGGAGCAGAGAGAGAATGACAAAGAGAATCCCAACTAGGTTCTGCACTGTCAGCACAGAGCCTGAAGCAGGGCTCAATTTCATGAACCGTGAGACCATGACCTGAGTTGAAATCCAGAGTTGGATGCTTAACTGACTGAGCCACCCAGGCACCTCAACACAAGATTTTGAACAGGAATGAAACCTAGCATTTACTATGCAAGGAAAAGTACTATTTGCTGAATACCTACTATACTAGCAATAGCTAATACTTATTTAGCACAATTATATGTCAGCCACTATTTCAAGTGTTTTATATACTTTAATTCCTGACAACAATCCTGTGAGGGAGTTTGTAATATTTGTATTGTATAGGTGTATAAACTAGGTCACAGAGAAGTTAAGAAACATGCTCAAAGTCACACAGCTAGAGAGTAGTGGAGCTAAGAATAATAAGCAGTTGGCTTCAAAGGTCTTAATCATTAGGCCATATTCACCACTAGTTGCCAAATATTGAATTTTAATCTATTATTTCATTTTTAATCTGTATAGCCCTATCAGATTGAAAACTATTAAACTCATTTTACATCTGGGGCAATTTAGGCTAAGAGAAATTAAGGAACATGCTCATAGTTCACATCGCAGTCCTGGAGTTACTGGTATTCCAAAGCCAACCTGCTTTCCATTGCTCTTTGCTACATCTCATTTCATCTGTAAAACTGCATTTTTATTTAGCCATTAATTTGATTTTTGGTCAAAGGTAAATAAATCTTGCAATCAGAGCTTCAAGTGAGGGTGAGGTTACCAGAGATACCATATTAACACGTATCATTTCAGTCAAAACAAATGACTTGATATTTTAGCTAATCTGTGAGGCTCTTTTACAGGGAAATTCATTCTTTTCCTTGCACTTTTAGAAAATGGCACAGTGGCCCCTTTTCATTCTACCATCTTAAAGGGCAGAACTCATGCTCTCACGAAAAATAATTACCAGCCTTTTCTCTTCAGTATACTATAAGATGCATTAATTTAATATTTATTACTTGAAATGGCAAACAACACTCGTAGTCTCTACACTTACGGTTTTATTCTAGTGGGGAGGCATATATTAAGAAATAATCTATGAAGTGTGATCATTGCTCCGACGGGAAACACAAAGTGATTTGAGAGCAACTGGTCTAGTCTTGGTGTGTGTTGGGGAAGGGTATCAAAGACAAGTTCTTCAGGAAAAAAATTTGAGCCAAGATCTGAAGAATGGGTCATCAAGGAGGTTATGTTCAAGGAGCTAAGAGGACTGGTTGGGGGGGGGGGGCGGCGTTGGGTGCAGAGAACTGATGAGAGAGAACAACTCACATTAAGGTTGAAGAAGTAAGCGTGAACTAGAGAGCATGCAGGCTTTGTGAATTTTAAGGGCTTTTCCTTTTTGGCCCTAAATTAATGGGAACCCTTTGAAGAGTTTCAGTAGTTTCTATTCAAAACCTTTCTGACAGCAAATGAGATTTTTTTGCTTCCTGACACCAAATACGTGGTGTCTTTTCCAATACCACTTCAACTATCTGATACCAACTGGATATACGACAATTAATTTCGATTCTGACACTACCTGGAGTTAGCATCAGATCCCACAGGCTAAAGGACTTTGTCCCACAAGAGTGCTCCCACCTCAGACACCAATTACAAGTCTGTACCACTCTTCCTTCTAACTGAACAGCTATAAACTTGAGGGTTCCCACAGCTCCTCTCAGGTCTGATAATTAGCTAGAATGACTCAGAACTCAGGAAAAGGGTTTTGCTTATATTACTGGTTTCTTATACAAGCTAGAACTCAGGGGCGCTGGCTGACTCTGCTGGTGGAACATGTGACTCTGATCTCTGGGTTGTGAGTTCGAATCCCACACTGAGTATAGAGATTACTAAAAATAAATAAATAAAAGCAAAGAGAACTCAGACACAGCCAAATGGAAGAGATGCACAAAGCAACATATGGGGACAGAACTTAAAGGTCCCATGCTCTCTGGGTGGGTGTGCCATGCTTCTGGCATCTCTATGCGAGGTCATCAACCCAGGGGTTGGTGGTTGGTTATGGAGGTTTCATTGTGCAGGCATAATTGATGAAATCACTTGGCATTGGTGGCTAGACTCAATCTCTGGTCCATCTCCCCTCCCTCGAATTTGGAGTGTGGAGCTGGAAGTTCCAGCTCTCTAATCACAGCATTTGGTCTTTCTGGTGAACAGCCTCCATCCTGGAGCTATCTAGGAGGCCCTGGCCACCAGTCACCTCAATAGCATACAAAAGACACTGTTATCACTCCAGAGATTCCAAGGGTTTTATGAGCTGTGTACTAGGGACTGGGGCAAAGATTATATATTTATCTTTTATGGTACTGCAGGCTTTAAGTGGAAGGATATGCTCAGGTTTCCATTTTTGCACATACTACTCTGCAGGATGGAAAATGGATTGGGGGAGATAAATCAAAGTGAGTGTTGATGGAAGCTTGATCCAGGGGATGGAGGAAGAGATGGAGAGAAGAGTGTACACAAGGGATATGAAAATACAATAGCAGGATGGGGAGGTGGCTAGGATGTCAGAAGTGAGGCAGGAAGAGGCATGTCAGGGATAGCTCCTTGGGGTCTATCTGTACAGCTGGAAGGATAGTGATGAACAAATCATGAGGTAAGAACTGAAGGAGGACGAGGTTTAGACAGTGTGTGAATTCAGTACATTATATTAAAGGTAATTTTGAGATATTTGATTGGAGATGTCAAACAAGCACCTGGAGATATTCATTTACAACAATGACATGCTTCCAGATAACTCTGGCTGCAGATATTCATAAGATCACCTAGGGACATAATATAAAGTGAGAAAAGCCAAAGACTGAAGCATGGGCTGATTAGTTCATGAATTTGACCAAACTGTCTTCTCTTCTAGTGTTATCGTTTGGTCCCTGATAGGTACTGAATAAATGTTTGAAGAATAAAATTTTAAAGATATTTCCTTTCTTTCTTTTTAATTTATTTTTTAAAAAGGTTTATTATTTTTTGTGGGGGAGAAGGAGAGGGAGGGAGGGAGGGAGGGAGGGAGGGAGAGAGAGAGAGAGAGAGAGAGAGAGAGAGAGAATCTTAAGCAGGTTTCACAATGTGGAGCCTGACACAGGGCTCGATCCCATGACTCTGGGATCATGACGTGAGCCTAAATCAAGGTTCAACTGATTGAACCACCCAAGTACCCCTTAAAAATATTTTTAATGATTATTTGGACATCATCTTGGGCCGATCATAAGAGCAAGTAAAATATCATTGACACACCTACCTCATTCTTTCTCTATTACACAATTTTTAGGGCGTGGAAAAAGGATAATGCTAGGAATCATTTATTTGGTGCTTAGTTGAAACACAGTAGAAGAGAACTCTGACCTTTATCTGACCACTAAATTTCAACTGACATTTCCTCTGGGAAAACCTTTCCTTGTCCTCCTCATCTCTTTTAAAGTTCCCAGCACCCCCTTCCCCCCAAATGTTCCCAGGTCCAATTTCAATGTGTGTGTATATGTGAGGGGCTCCTCCCACCCCAACAGCAAGCAATTCTTGGATAGCACCGAGGTATCCAAGAGTTCAACATAATTCTGATACTATCTACCTAGAAATAACATCAGATTCCACAGGTTAAGGGTTTACTTCTACAGGGGCACCTGGCTGGCTGATTTGGTAGAGCATGCAACTCTTCATCTTGAGGCTATTAGTTTGAGCCCCACATTGGCTATAGAGATTACTTAAAAATAAAATATTTAGGGGTGCCTGGGTGGCTCAGTCGGTTAAGCGTCTGACTTTGGCTCAAGTCATGATCTTGTGGTTTGTGAGTTTGAGACCCGTGTCAGGCTCTGTGCTGACAGCTCGGAGCCTGGGGCCTGCTTCAGATTCTGTGTCTCCCTCTCTCTCTGCCCCTCCCCCATTTGTGCTCTGTCTCTCAAAAAGGAATAAATGTAAAAAAAAAAAAATTAAAAAACATTGATGAGAAATGTGTGACTTCTGTAAATAATAAAACCATGAATACCACACTGTTTTTTAAAAAAATAAAATATTTAAAAAGGAAAAAAGAATTCACTACTACAAGACTACCTCTCATCCCCTACTTCAGATACTAGCCACAAACCCCAGGCTGTTACCTGTGCTTCTGAGAAACCAGCTACAGATTGGAGGTTCTAACTGCCTCCTTCTTAGGTTCAATGAACCTGCTGGAGCAGCTCACAGAACTCAGGGAAATACTTAAATTTACCAGTTCATGAAAAGGATATAATAAAGGGTACAAATCAGCAGCCAGATGAGGAGACACATAGGACAAGCTCCTAACAAAGGAGCTTCCATCCTCACGGAGCTTGGGGCCCTATTTGGTGGCATGTTACAAGCATTCTGGTTCTCCAAGTGTGGAAGCTTTCTGAAGAAAAAGAACCACAACTGTCCTCTTGGTTTTTTTGTTTTGTTTTGTTTTGTTTTGTTTTTTTAATGAAGACTTCATTAGATAGTCATGATTTACTAAGCCATTGGCCACTAGCAACCTCTAGCCCCTCTTCTCTCCCCGGAGCTCAGGGGGTAGGGTGGGACTAAAAGTTCCAACCCTCTAATGCTAGCAGTCAGCCCCCACATTTGGGTGGGATCCAACAGTCACCTTGATTAATAGGAAGACACCCATTTCACCTTTATGAAATGACCCAATATATATTTCTTATAAATCATTATATAATGCAACATCCCATAGAAGAAAATGCAATCTTTGGATCTCCTAATACTCAGGATATATTTCCATCATATAAGACTGAGAGCTCGTTAAAGGCATATACATTGTCTTAATCCATCTTTGTATTTACAATACGTTGTTTAGCATGCAGTAGGAAGTACTCAACACATTTTTTAAATTAATACGTTTTATCTTTTAGAGTAGTTTCAGGTTCACAGCAAACTGGAGCAGAAGGTATAGAATTCCCATATAACCCCTGCCCCCACACATGCAGCCTCCCACACTGTGGACATCCTGCTCCTGAGTGCTATATTTGGTGTAACCGATGAACCAACATTGACACACTGTAATCATCCAAAGTCTATACTTCACATTAGAGTTCACTTTCTGTATGGAAAATTGTATGGGTTTGGACAAATGTATAATGATATGTATCCACCATTATAGTGTCACACAGCATAGTTTCACTGCTCTGGAAATCCTCTGTGCTCGGTCTGTTCCTTCCTCCCTTCTCTAACCCCTAGGAATCATTGATCTTTTAACTGTCTCCATACTTTTTCCTTTTCCAGAATGTCATGTGGTTGAAATCATACAACATGTATGTAGTCTTTACTTTTGCTTCTTTCACTTAGTAATATGCATTTAAATTTCTTTCATATCTTCTCATGGCTTGACAGCTCATCTCTTTTTATCATTAAGTGACACCCATTGTTTAGATGTATCAGTTTATTTATCCATCCAGCTACTGGAGGATATCTTGGTTGCTTACAAGTTTTGGCAATTATGAATAAAGCTACTGTAAATATCCATGTACAGTTTTTTTATATGGACATAAACTTTTGATTTATTCATGTAAATGTTGAGCAGTGTAAGTGCTGGACTGTGTGGTAAGAGTATGTTTAGTTTGTAAAAAATGGCCAAACTACCTTCCAAAGTGGCTGTACCATTTTGCATTCCCAAACAATGAATGAGAGCTCCTATTGGTCCGCAACCTTGCGAGCACCACTACATACTATTTGAGGGCCAAAATATCTTAAAGATTTTTTTCCATGTACACGGATGGATCGTACTTATTGGTAAGGTGATGTGAAGCAACTTAGAGCTAATAATTACCTAGGGGTTCCCTTGTAAATGAACTGTAAATTCAAACTTCTAAAACTTTGGGAAAATTAGATTTAGAAACAAAATACAGACTATTTATTTGGCCCTAATTAGTGTGTAAAAATACTCTTTATTCTTTTTTTTTTTTTTAAGATTTTATTTTTAGGGGCGCCTGGGTGGCTCAGTCTGTGAAGCATCTGACTTCAGCTCAGGTCATGATCTCATGGTTCATGAGTTCAAACCCTGCATTGGGCTGTGCACTGATGATGCAGAGCCTGCCTGGGATTCTCTCTCTCTCCCTCTCTCTCTGCCCCTCCCCCACTCAAAAAATAATAAGATTTTATTTTTAAGTAATCTCTACACCCAATGCAGGGCTCAAGCTCACAACCCTGAGATCACAAGTGATCATGAGTTGTCCGTTCTTCCTACTGAGCCAAAATACTCTTTATTCTTATAATAAGCATAACATTGGCAGATTAATGACAACAAGAAGGAACTAGGTTTTGAGTATACCTGCAGATTGATTAAAAGTTGAAGGAACAATTTGGAAAGCTTATTGATCATTGTTGATTAAAATAAATAACAATGATTTGTTGCTGTATATCATTTGGGGAAAAAACAGGACATTAGGTCGCTAATGTTTGCCTATTTGTAAGATGAGCCAAAGCTATAAGTTATGTCTACAAGGCTGTCCTTATTCACTTGAAATGCCCTTTAATATCCTACCAAGAAACCTCCTATTCAATTACTTAGAACACTTAAACTTCATAAATTATGAGCTGTTTGAACAGGTTGATTCAATTAAGAGTCTAGAAAAAACCCATATAACTATTGTCATAAAATTCCTTAAAATTATGCAAAAGCCACATGATCTTCCTGAGGTAGGACTGAAACACAAACAGAGCTGTTTTCTTTCTACTGTGTGTTATTAAGAGTAATTGCTTCATTCTCGTGATTGCTTTTGAAAGAGAAGGAATCAATCAAGCTTTCACCAAAAGCGGATGCCATTGCATTATGTATGAGGTTGGCAAGGGAAGAGAGACCTGTGACCTAGAAGGAAATCAGGATCTAAAGCACTTACAAATGTGAGGCTCTCATGTGTCCAAGTCTCCTTTGTCAAGGGGCATGCTTCCTTTGAACATGAACTTCAACATTATTCACTTCATATAAGTTTCTTAAGTTTATTTTCTAACATAGGGCAGTCCCTTGAATATGAAGATAATGTTACTGATATATTACAAAAATATAAAGACACACTTCCCCAGGAGTGTTGAAAGGCCCTGTCTACACTGCCTCTTCAGAGTCGCCTGGGAATATACAGCATTCATTTTTGAGATGGCAAAGCAGGATTAGGAGTATTGATGATGGAAGAAAATTATCCTCTGTTTGAATCTCCTGGTTCCTAAGGGCAAGCCCTTGGCCTCATTGGTACCATTGCACCCAATAAGGTGAGTGAATTGCCCTAGATTCTTTTTTTTTAAGCTTATTTGTTTGTTTTATATATTTTTTTAATGTTTATTTATTTTAGAGAGAGAGATAGACGGAATGAGAGTGGGTGAGGGGCAGAGACAGGGAGACACAGAATCTGAAGCAGGCTCCAGGCTCTGAGCTGTCAGCACAGCACAGAGCCCAACACGGGGCTTGAACCCACGAGCTGTGAGATCATGACCTGAGTGAAGTTGGGGGCTTAACCGATTGAGCCACCCAGATGCCCTTGTTTATTTGTTTTTTTAAAGTTTATTTATTTATTTTTGAGAAAGACAGACAGTGTGAGCAGGGGAGTGGAAGAGAGAGAGGGAGAGAGAGAATCCCAAGCAGGTTCTACACTGTCAGCACAGAGCCCAACGCAGGGCTTGAACTCAGGAGGCGTGTATCATGACCTTAGCCTAAATCGGACACTTTAACACACTGACGGCTTGTGGGTTTGAGACCGCATCAGACTCTGTGCTGACAGTGCAGAGCCTGCTTGGGATTCTCTCTCTCCCCCTCTCTCTGCCCTTCCCCCACTTGTGTGCACTTCCTCTCTCTCAAATTAAATAAATAAACTTAAAAAAAAAAAAAAAAGAACCCATGTTACCTCCAGCACAGTTCCAGAAGAGTTTCTTATTTTGAAAGCTTTCTCATTCAACCTGCCAGCAAGACCAGGATTCATTAATGTGTGATTTGCTTGTCATCTTTGTATACACAGTTCAGCAGGCAGCAGAAACAGCTGGCAAAGGCAGGATATCTTAGGTGGAGATGAATCTCTGGAGGAAAAATAAGAATTTGGTAGAGAAAGCATCTTTAATGGACTTTTCTCTAGAGAAATCACATTGTCTTCTGGCCTGACAGAGACTGGACTCTAATCATTATGGTTCCATTGAACCCACCTATCATCAAGCAGCAACTTAAAATCCACTTTTCTATAAAAGAGGCATTTTTTTTCTTAAGTGTCTAATTTCCCTTTTATTTAAAAAAAATTTTTTTTTAACGTTTATTTATTTTTGAGACAGAGAGAGACAGAGCATGAACGGGGGAGGGTCAGAGAGAGAGGGAGACACAGAATCTGAAACAGGCTCCGGGCTCTGAGCGGTCAGCACAGAGCCCGATGCGGGGCTCGAACTCACGGACTGCGAGATCGTGACCTGAGCCGAAGTCGGCTGCTTAACCGACTGAGCCACCCCGGCGCCCCTCTAATTTCCCTTTTATTAAGAGTAGTTTTAATGTACTAAATGGTTGAAGATGGACTGGACTTCCTGAACACATATCCCTTTCTTTACAGCCCTTAGTAGGGTGGAGAGGAGGGAGAGGGAACTAACATTTTTTGAGACTTCACAAGGGCCAGATTCAGGAGCTGGTAATTTCCCAACTTGCTTTATAATCAGATGAGGAAACTCTGGGAGAAGCCAGGGTGTCTGAGTCCAGGCAGAGGGTTGGGTAACCTCTAAACAGGGACTATAGTCTGGTTCAGGCCACCATCCTTGCTAAAGAACCAGTCCCTGGTAGAAGGGAGAAAAAGAGGGATCACTAGAGTGGATAGTACAGAAAAGTGACACAAAGGTGTCCCCTTTGTTTGGGCAACACTAATGGAGTGTCCTTCTGTGCTGTGACCATGTCGTACACAGCCTAAACAACACCTGCTACAGTGCCGGGAACTGGTGGGTCCACAAGGGAGGTTTTTGGAAGTAATTCCCATTAACATCATTTAAAGCATGTGCTTAATGTCAGCTGTCACCACTGCTGTGACAGATTTTGGTCATCATTTGAATCCATTAAAAAAATCTTTTTTTAATGTTTATTCATTTTTGATAGAGAGAGAGAGACAGAGCCAAGCCAGGGAGGGGCAGAGAGAGAGGGAGACACAGAATCTGAAGCAGGCTCCAGGCTCTGAGCTGTCAGCACAGAGCCTGAGTGGGGCTCGAACCCATGAACTATGAGATCATGACCTGAGGTGAAGTCAGATGCTTACCCGGCTGCGCCACCCTGGCTCCCCAAAATCCATACTTAATATCACATTATCCGCTCAGAATTTGGTTAATCTCTTAATTAGAAGGCACTAGGCATTAAAGACAAGCCAAATGAAGTTGGCCGTTGGGAGCTGAGTTATCTGGCTCCACGTGCTGCAGAATCTCTCAAGCGGTTTCCTCTGATGGGTTCAGGGGCTCTGCCAGCATGGCGCAAAAGGCTCAAATACCTCAGGTGCCACTCCAAAGGCAAGAGGAGATGGAAGAATACTTAGAGTGTGAGAAACTGGACCAGGGCTGCCTGAGCAGTAGGGCACCAAACAGACATCCTGCCTCCGGGGGAAAATGCCTTACTTCTCTTCTGAAGTTAGTAGAAGTATCAAAACGTGGGCACTGCCCTTTCTCTCTCTCCCATTTTTAGAAAGATGTGGAGACAGAAAGACTTCTCTTTTGCACGATTTTATATTGAATTGAATAGGTAATGGTTGGACCAAGTTCCCCACAAAAACTTACATGCTCAAGTTGGAGTCTTGTATGGGTGTCGATGCCTCGTAACAAATGACCACAGATCCAGTGGCTTGCCACAGCATCCATTTATTAGCCACAGTTCTGTAGGTCAGAAGTCCTGGAGGCTTCAGGTCAAAATCAAGGCATCATGCTGGCCGCTTTATGATCTGGAGGCTCTGAGGAAGATTCTCTTCCAAGACCATTCAGGTTGTTGGCAGAATTCAGGTCCTTGTAGTTGTAGGACTAAAGAGGTCCCATTTCCTTGCTGGCTGTCAACCAGGGGCTATTCCTGCTCTTGGAGGCCACTTTTGTTCCTTCTTATGTGGTCCTCTTCATCATCGAACCAGCAACAGTGTGGTATCTAGCCCTTCAGATGTTAATCTCTGATTTTTTCCTGCTGCTTCTTGACAGAGAAGTCTCTATGATTTAAAAAAAAAAAAATTTGTAATGCTTATTTTTTGAGAGAGAGAGAGAGAGTGAGCGAGAGAGAGAGAGTGAGTGAGGGGCAGAGAGAGAATGAGACACAGAATCTGAAACAGGCTCCAGGCTCTGAGCTGTCAGCACGGTGAGGTGAGCAGAAGTAGGACGCTTAACTGCCTGAACCACCCAGGTGCCTCCATGATTTTAAAGGGCCCTTTAGGGAGATTAGGTGCATCTGGATAATCTCCTTTTTCCATGTAATGTAACCTAATCATAGGAGGGGGGAGGCAGGTTTACCAGGGTTCACTGGACCATTCTTAGAATTCTGCCTACCCTAAGTTGCAAAATCTGTTCCATTCTCAAAGGATGGTAAAGAGAAGAGATCAGGTAGGCACACTTGAAAGGCATCAGTTCAGTACTTCTTTTTCAACCTTCTTGCTGTGAGCATTGGAAAAGGCAAGACCTATTATCCTGATGGCCTAGGTGCAATGCTCTACCCGGGGCATGAAGAGGTTGGTGCATCCCACCTTCCCACCTGAATGCGTTGCTCTCTTAAAGCAAGGGTCAGACTTTCAGAATGTGAAAGCATTTCTTGTTACTCTCTTTCCCTCTGAGATCCCACATTCGTGCAGCCTTGGGAGACAGGGAGATAATAAAATTTGGTTGTTAAACAGCAAACGCTGGGACGCCTGGGTGGCTCAGTCTGTTGAGTGACTCTTGGTTTTGGCTCAGGTCATGGTCTCATAGTTCATGGGTTCGAGCCCCACATCAGGCTCTGCACTGGCAGCCCAGAGCCTGCTTGGGATTCTCTGTCTCCCTCTCTCTCCCTGCCCCTCCCAACTGTCTCAAAATAAATAAATTTTTAATTAAAATTTAAAATTTTTAATTTAAAAAACAGCAAACATTTATTACATATTCATTCAGCAAAGATTTACCATGTGCAAAGCACTCTGATAAGCAGTGGGATTACAGTGATGACACAGTGGCTGACCTCCCAAGGGTCCTAAATGTTATGACAGGGGAGAAGCTAAAGCTGTGAGGGACTCAGAAAAGGAATGTTTTATCCCAAGAGGGATGATGTAGTCAAGAAATTCTCCTAGAGGTAGTGAGGTCTAAGCTGACTCAAGGGTAGGTGGGAGTTTCTTAGAGGCTAAGTGTGTGTAAGTGAGTGCCTGTATGTCTTCCAGGGAGATGGTCACCAGCAGGGGGAACAGCATGGCTCTGTGGTCAGTATGGATCTCCACACTCCATGAACGACAGGCAAGTGTAAGATTTGTGGTGACAAAGGTAGTGAGAGGCTTGTAATTAAGTGCACTGATTCTGAAGTCTTCTCTTTTTTAAATTGTGGTAAAATACACGTAACATAAAGTTAACACTTTAACCACTTTTTTTATTATTAAAAAATTTTTTTTTAATGTTTATTTATTTTTGAGAGGCAGAGACAGAGCATGAGTGGCTGAGGGGGAGAGAGAGAGGGAGACACAGAACTCATAGCAGGCTCCAGGCTCTGTGCTGTCAGCACAGAGCCTGATGCAGGGCTTGAACCCATGAGCTGTGAGATCACGACCTGAGCCGAAGTCAGAGGTGTAACCCACTAAGCCACCCAGGCGCCCCCATTTTGACCACTTCAAAGTGTTCAATTCTGTGGCATTAAGTACATTTGCAACTATCTAGTTACAAATGTTTTCATCCCCAGATGGCAATCCTTTACCAATTAAGCAATCATTTCTTTCTTTTTTTTTTTTTTTTTTTAAGTTTATTTGTTTATCTTGAGAGAGAGAGAATGAGAGTACTGGTGCAGGAGGGGCAGAGAGAGAGGAGAGAAAGAATGCACAGAGCCAGATGTGGGGCTCGAACTCTCGAACTGTGAGATCATGATCTGAGTCAAAACCAAGTGTTGGACGCTTAACCGACGGAGCCACCCAGGTGCCCCAAAGAGTCACTTCTTATATCCCTCCTCTCCCCAGCCTCTGGCAATTGTGTATCTGCTTTCTGTCTCTATGGATTTGCCTACTGTGGACATCTCACACTTATGGAATCATACAATATGTGGCCTTTTGTGTTTGACTTCTTTCACTCCGCATACTTTTTTTTTTTTTAAGATTTTATTTTTTAAGTAATCTCTACACCCAACGTGAGGCTTGAATTTACAGTCCTGAGATCAAGAGTCACATGCTCTACTGAGTAAGCCACCCAGGCTCCCCACTCTGCATAATGTTTTAAGGTTCATCTGGGGTGAGCAATAGTCCATTCCCTTTTATGACTGAATAATATTCCATTGTACGATATACCACAATTTGTTTATCCATCCATCCATTGATGGATATTTGGATTGTTTCCATCTTTTGGCTTTGTGAATAGTACTGCAATAAACATTTGTGTACAGGTTTTTGTTTGAACATCTGTTCTCAATTCTTTTGGGCATATACCTACAAATAAAATCACTGGGCCATGTTGAGGAACCACCAAACTCTTTTCCACAGCGGCTGTACCATTTTAGGTTTCCACCAACAATATGTGAGGGTTCCAATTGCTCCATAACCCTGTCTGGCTTTTGATCCTGGCTATACCAGCTTACCAGTTGTTAAACCTTGGCAAGTCCTTAGCTTCTCTGTGCCTCAGTTTTCTCTCATCTGTAAAGAATGAAATCATGATGCCTCCTTTACCAGGTTGTTGTGAAGATTACACTCAGTTAATAAGAATACACGTCGTTAATATGTGTATAGGACAGTGTTTGGCATGAATTGGTTGCACCATATGAAATTGCTGACCAACTGTTAATTGGTGTACATAAAAGGTAATTTTATATGACTCAACCGGATAGCAAGCATTGTATAGCAGTTTGTTTTAATTAGGTAAGGGCCAGGTTAGCATAGTTCATCTTTCGTCTAAGACTAACAGAGCCCTCGTTAAGGGATTTCAATCAGAGCAGTGACATGATGACATATAATATATAGATTGGAAGTGAAGAGTTGTGGCAAGGGTGCAGGGAGAATTGAAGAAAAGGGGGAAAAAAGGAAGCAAAAGTTAACCCTGCATGTGGTCAGTTTGGAAGCTGGTGCAGTAATCCAGGTGAGATACAACAGTGGCTGTGAGGATGAAATTAAGTAGATGTAATCAAGGGCGCTTTAGAAGGTAAAATGGACAGAGAGGGTATACTGATCACATGTGAGCATATGCCGCTTCTATTGACTTTATCTCTTAAATGCAAATATTATTCAAACATCGTTAGTTTGCTCCATCTCTGTTATCACTCAGCAGTCCAAATTACCATCATCTCTCAAATAGCCTGCCGTAATGATCTCCTAATAGCCTTTCCATGTCAATTATGATTTTCATTCCATGTTGTTCCTCCATTTTTTCCAATCCAATCTCCATATTATGAAGTGGCATTAAGGAAGTACTTCAGGGGCGCCTGGCTGGCTCAGTCAGTAGAGCATGTGACTCCAGATCTCCGGGTTGTGAGTTCAAGTCCCACATTGGATGCAGAGATTACTCAAAAATAAAATCTTAAAAAAAAAAAATACTTGAGATACACAAAAATGAAAAAGAACAATGTATATCCACATATTCAACTCATATATTTACAAAACAAAAATACATATGGCTACGTCCCTCTTGTAACCCTCCCCAGTCATACTCTCCTCATTATGTCTGTAATTCAATGTTACAGATAGGGCTAACTACCACGCTGATTTTGGTATTTACCATTTTGTCACATTTTTATACTTTTACAGCATTTACATGTGTCCATATGTGTATGTGTATTTGTATACTTTCTTCAATATTTTAATGCTTCATGTGGAAGAAATCACATTGTATGTATTCTTCTGTCACTGCTCCTCACCCCCCACCCCACTTATCTCATTAGTGTGAAGTTTTCACGCCGAAACATGTGTCCTACTCAGTCCAGCGATTTTCAGTGCAGCAGAATCTTCATCGTACGATTTTCAGTGCAGCGGAATCTTCATTGTACGAGTGTACCAAAATGACAGTTATCTATTCAAAAGGCAAATCTGATCATGTCAATCTCCTGCTTCAAATACCTCAGCAGTTTTCTACTGCTCTGAGGCTTAAGACTACAATCAGGCCTGGCTTCATTTCAAACTCCTTCCAGAGCAACGCCTCATCTTAGGCTCCTTGTCTTCTCCTATTAACGAACTCCACTCATTCTTCAGACCTCAGCTCAAATTTACTTCCTTGCTGATTGGCTAAAGCAGGACTACTTTTGGGGTGCCTGGCTGGCTCAGTCAGTGGAGCATGCAGCTCTTGATCTCAGGGTTGTGAGTTCAAGCCCCACCTTGGGTGTAGAGATTACCTAAAAATAAAATCTTGAAAAAAACAAAAAAACAAATCAAGGCTACTTTCCTTACACGGGGTAAAGGGAACCTCAGCACCAGGTTAGGTAACTGCTGAGCAGGCATGTGTTCATTGGTTGACCTGGGCCTTCCTCTTCTGGGAGAACTGAGTGTAGAAACTTAGTCAAGTTTTGCTTTGCTGCTACAGGGCTTAGCGTGAGCAACTCCATCTTGGGTCTTCCTGAGGTATTTTGGCAATTTCACAATATATTATTTATTTATTTATTTATTTATTTTGTTTATTTATTTTTGAGACAGAGAGAGACAGAGCATGAACGGGGGAGGGTCAGAGAGAGGGAGACACAGAATCGGAAACAGGCTCCAGGCTCCGAGCTGTCAGCACAGAGCCCGACGCGGGGCTCGAACTCACGGACCGCGAGATCATGACCTGAGCCAAAGTCGGCCACCCAACCGACTGAGCCACCCAGGTGCCCCTCACAATATATAATTTAACAATACATATTCCAGAATTTAATTTAATTGAATTTACTTTGATGATGGGGTATCTGGGACTAGATACACCCTCCCTCCGTAAACAACTAGAGAACTGGACAAAGTCTATAAACAACTGTTTTCAGACATTGGACCACAAACAGTGCAGGACTGTGATCCCTGAAAGAAGGGAAACAAGGCCAGTCCTACTATGTCATGGGATATTTTTCTGGACAATGGTGCAGGGAGGGAGATCTTAAGCAGAGATAGCACTGGACTCAGAAGGAAAAAAGAAAACAGAACTAAAGAACAGATAAGACAATAGTAAACAAAGAGTAAAATGGCAGATTTAAACTCAACCATGTTGATCATTACATTAAATGCTGATAGTCAAAACATTCCAACTAGGATCCAGAGATTGTCACATTGAACATAAAAGCAAGGTCTGGGGGTCCTGGCTGGCTCTGTTGGTGGAGCATGAGACTCTTGATCTGGGAGCTGTGGGTACCAGCATGACACTGGGTGTAGAGATTACTTAAAAATAAAATCTTTAAAAAAAAGAAAATGAGGTCCAACTATTGTGCTATCTATAAGAAATGCACTTTATTTTCTATTTATTCTTTTTTCTTTCTTTCTTTCTTTTTTTTTTTTTTGAGAGAGAGAGTGTGAGCTGGGGAGAGAGGCAAAGGGAGAGAGAAAATCTCAAGCAGTCTCCATGCTCAGCACAGAGCCTGATGCAGGGCTTGATCATGACCTGAGCTGAAATCAAGAATCAGACACTCAACCAACTGAGCCACCCAGGTGCCTGTATTCATTTTTTAATGTAAGCTCTATGCCCAACATGGGGCTTAAACTTACAACCATGATATCCAGAGTCAGACCACCCACAGATTAAGCCAGGCAGGTGCTCTAAGAAATGCACTTTATTTATTAAAAAAAAAAATTTAATGTTTATTTTTGAGAGAGAGAGACAGAGTGTGAGCAGGGGAGGGGCAGAGAGAGAGAGGGAGACACAGAATCAAAGCAGGCTTCAGGCTCTGAGCTGTCAGCACAGAGCCCGACGTGGGGCTGGAACCCATGAACTGTGAGATCAAGACTTGAGCTTAAGTTGGACACTTAACCAACTGAGCCACTCAGGCGCCCCCAAAAATGCACTTTAAATATAAAGATACACATAGGGTAAAAGTAAAAGTGTAGAAAAAGACACTAGGCAAACACTAATTATTAAAAAAAAAAAAAAAGGTGAAGTTGCTATATTAATATCAACAAAATGGACATCAGGACAAGAAATTTCACCAGAGTAAAAGAGTGACACTTCATAATGACAAAAAGTGAATTCATTGAGGGCCATCTGGCTGGCTCAGTCAGAAGAGCATGCAACTCTTGATCTTAGGGTTGTGAGTTCAAGCCCCACATTGGGTGTGGAGATATGCATGCACCTAAAAACCAAAATTTCAAAATACACTAAGCGAAACCTGACAGAACCAAACGGAGAAATAGACAAATCCAAAGCCACAATTTCAGTTGGAGATTTCAACATGGCTCTCCCAGTGATTTATAGAACAGGAAGATAGAAAATCTCTAAAAACAAAGATGTGAAACAATATTACCTCATCAAGTACACATGGAACATTTACCAAGATAGATAGTAATCTAGGCCATAAACTGAGGTCTCAATAAATGTAAAAACTACAGAATGTTTTTATTTTTACTACAATAGAATTAAATTAGAAATTAATTACAAAAGTTATACTAAGCTTCCGACCCCCCCCCCCATCACAAATATTTGGAAATTTAAACAGCATACTTTTTCTTTTTCTTATTTTTACGTAAGTTCCACACCCACCATGGGGCTCAAAGTCGGGACCCCAAGATCAAGAGTTGCACCCTCTACTGACTGAGCCAGCCAGGCACCCCAACAACACACTTTTTCATAACCATGGGTCAGAGAAGAAGTTGCAAAGGAAATGAGAGAATATTTTATTTTTATTTATTTATTTATTTATTTATTTATTTATTTATTTATTTTTAATTTTTTTTTTCAACGTTTTTTATTTATTTTTGGGACAGAGAGAGACAGAGCATGAACGGGGGAGGGGCAGAGAGAGAGGGAGACGCAGAATCGGAAACAGGCTCCAGGCTCCGAGCCATCAGCCCAGAGCCTGAGCGGGGCTCGAACTCATGGACCGCGAGATCGTGACCTGGCTGAAGTCGGACGCTTAACCGACTGCGCCACCCAGGCGCCAGAGAGAATATTTTAAAATGAAGAATAATATATCAGACATAATCAATAAAATGGATAAACCTGTAATTAGACTGATTAAAAAATAGTAATACAAATTACCATATCAGGTATAAGAGGGTCATCTCTGAACAGACTGAAGGTCTAATAAGTAGTATGAAGAATTTTATGCCAATCAATGAAATGAGCAAATCTGTTGAGGGCATAAGGGCATTTTTATCTCAAGAAGAAATAAAAATTTGAGTAGTTTTATATCTATTAATTAGATGGAATTTATTATTTTATTATTTTTTTTATTATTTAAAATTTTAAAAAAAGTGTATTTATTTTTGAGAGAGAGAGAAAGTGTGTCAGTGGGAGAGGAGCAGAGAGGGAGACACAGAATCTGAAGCAGGCTCCAGGCTCCAAGCTGTCAAGACAGAGCTTGACATGGGACTCGAACTCATGAAGCATGAGATCATGACCTGAGACAAAGTCAGACGCTAAACTGACTGAACCACCCAGGCGCCCCAGATGGAATTTATATTTAAATATTTTTCCATAAAGCAAACTCCAGTCTCATAGGGATTCACTGGTGAAGTCCATGAAACATTTAAGGAAGAAATGGTACACCAGCTCTTTCAGAAGATAGAGGAAAGAATCCTTCCAACTCATTTTAGGAAATGACTATCCACCAACACTAGACAAAGTCATTATAAGATTAATATTGCTCACGAAGGATGGACATAAAAATCCTTAACATTAGCAAACGGAATCCTGAAACGGAAATGCAAACTAGCCAAAACAAACTTGAAAATAAAGAACAAAAATGGAGGTCTTGCAGTATCTGATTTCAAGGCACATTACAGTAATCCAGATAATGTGAGGCTCAGGAATTTATATTAAAACAAAACAAAATCTCCAAATGATTCTGTTGATCAACGAGGATTAAGAAATACAGACAGTTTAGGAAACACTGATAGTCAGGCACATTTTAAAGTGTTTTGTTTTTTTTTTTATTAGAAATTTTTTTAGTAATCTCTACACCCAACAGGGGCTTGAACTCACCACCCCGAGATCAAGAGCCACATGTTCTTCCAACTAAGCCGGCCAGGCACCTCAGGCACATTTTAAAATTTGATTTTAAACAGTATATTCTTTGGGTTTCACCATTTTATGAAGCTGCTCAGTGAGCTCTATACTTGAGCGCCCTTAACCTTCATTATTCTCTTAGCCCTCAACCTGATCTACCTTCTTCTGGTCCTTGCTCCCTTCTGCCTCCAATCCTCACAATTATATCCTTAATGTTGTTTTCAGATTTTTACCTTCTTTACTTCCTTTTTCTTTTGGATTTCTTCTACTTTTGTAAAAGGAGATAAAGAGATCATAGCTCATCTGTTGTTTCCGTAAAGTGTTTGTGTTGATTCTTCTTTTGGTTCATCCACTGGAATTTTATGACAATCGATTACTGTCACTTTGAAAATTATCACAGTTTTCCAGAACCCTTTCGCCCAGATACTGTTAATGTCAAAGCCTAGTGCCTCTTCAGACCTGAGGATTTGGGGACAATATAGATTTATTTATGCTACTATTTTTGAAAATAAGTTCATTTAAAAAATCTTATTTATTTATTTGTATTTTGAAAAAGAGAGAAAGAGCAAGACTGGGAGGGTGAGAAAGAGAGGAGACAGAATCCCAAGCAGTCTCTGCCCTAACAGGACATCAAACTCAACGAACTGTAAGAACATGACCTGAGCCAAAACTAAGAGTTGGACGCTCAACAAACCGAGCCACTCAGGTGCCCCCAAATAGGGCTACTTCTGATTTAAAAATGTAACTCTGCACATTGTCTACACAATGTCTTTTGAGCCATCTATCAGCAATCAAATAAACCAGATCACTTGAAACTCCAAGGAGAGCTTCTGCTTTATGTTGCTGTTCCTGAAATTTCCTTGCAGATGATACACTTACTGCAACAAATCCCACCGGACCAATTCACAAAGGACTTTCCACTTAGCGTCCTCAGCCATGACTTCTTTTTGGCATACCGATCAGCTTTCCTGCAGACTCCGGTTCTTCGTGAGTTTGAACGGAGCGTACTCCTGCAGTAACTACCACCTGGCTTCACTGAGCTTTGGTCAGGCAACGGAGGATGTGCAGGAGTTTGTCCTCTTACAAGCAAAGTGAAATGTAGCAGATTGCAAGTCACGGTATTTTCCAAAATGACTTATTTATGGTTTTCTCTTTGTACTTGGCTTTGAGTCAACCTCGAGAAAGTTTTATGGCTTAAGATTTGGAGGTCACTTGGGGGCAGGAGGCCTCATCAAGCTGATTTTAACAGACTAGTTTATCTCCTGTTTCAGGTCCAATGAGAACGCAAAACTGGAAATTTATGATCTGTTCTTTGTTCTAAAACAAAGACATGATTGCTTGCCAAAAAAATTCGGAGAATGTAGGCTCCTTAAAGGAGATCCAGAATTAATACCATGCATATAGCATCGCTAGGTAATTGTGAGTGTGTACTGTCCATGCGTTTTTAGCAAAATGGGATCTTGTGAAACATAGTATAATTTACTCTTTTTACTAAATATTCAGCGAACAGGATTAACCACATAATACATGGCTGCATAGTATGGGTATTGTCTACTTTATTTAACCAGTTCCCTAACAACAACAACAACGGCAACAATAACAAAATCAATTTCCTATAGGTAAACATGTAGGTCCTGGGGTATTTTTTGCAACTTGGCCCATTCAACACTCACTTCAACTGCCTTTCACTGCTGTCCTCTATTCTAGAAGCTGGAAAGATAAACACTTGCTTTCCCAGGCACCCTTACAGGTCAGGTCGCCATATCATTTGGTTCTGGCCAACGAGACAGAAACAGAGCTGCTGATAACACCTCCTGGGCTTCTGCTGTCCACGTGGCACACCCGAGGAAGAGTGGTCACCGCTGATGGCAGAGCAGGAAGAGAGGAGTCTGGCTCCCTCACAGCATTCCCTGCCATGGGCTCCACTGTTTGTTTATGGCAAGAGATAAATGATTTAAACCCTTTGCAAAACAAACTACAAATGCTTCTGGGTACTCATTAGATTATTTCTTTAGGATACATCCCCAGAAGTGGCATTTCTGGGTCAGAGTATGTGTTTTTAATGCTTTTGAAAAGTTGTATCAACTGACAGTCTCACCAGCCCTATATGAGTAGATCTATCCTCTTCCTGCACCCTGCTGACTGGACATTATCACTCTTTTTTTTTTTTTTAAGCACAGCTTCATTGAAGGTATGACTGATATACAAAGAACTGGATATATTTAATGTGTACAGTTTGATGACTTTGGACACATTAACACCTGTGAAACCATTGCCACAACCAAAGTAAGAAAGATATCCAACCCCTCCCAGAGTGTCCTTGTGTCCTTCGTGGGTATTGTTGTGTGCGTGGGTGGTTAGGAACACCTAACATGAGGTCTACCCTCAACACATTTTTTCCAGCTTTATTTATTTATTTTTTAAAATTAAAAACATATGTATTTTTTTAATTTTAGAGAGGGAGAGAGTGCATGAGTAGGGAGGGGGCAGAGGGAGAGAGAGAGAGAATCCAAAGCAGGTTCCATGCTCAGCAGAGCCTGATGTGGGGCTCAAACCCACAAACCTGAGCCAAAACCAAGAGTCTGATGCTCAACCAACTGAGCCACCTAGGCACCCACCTCTCATCTACCCATTAAAAAAAATGTTTATTGGGGCGCCTGGGTGGCTCAGTCGGTTGAGCGTCCGACTTCGGCTCAGGTCACGATCTCGCGGTCCGTGAGTTCGAGCCCCGCGTCGGGCTCTGGGCTGATGGCTCGGAGCCTGGAGCCTGCTTCCGATTCTGTGTCTCCCTCTCTCTCTGCCCCTCCCCCGTTCATGCTTTGTCTCTCTCTGTCTCAAAAATAAATAAACATTAAAAAAAAAAAATTAAAAAAAAAAATGTTTATTTATTTTTGAGAAGTGGGGGGGGAAGGGCTGAGAGAGAGAGGGACAGAGGATCTTAAGTAGACTCTGTACTGTCAGTGCAGAGCCTAATGCGGGGCTTGAACTAATGAACCGTGAGATCATGACCCAAGCTGAAGGTGGATGCTTAATTCACTGAGACACCCAGGTGACCCTCATTTACTCATTTTTAACTGATGTTTTTGTAATCTCCCAGGGCTAAAGAGAAGAAGGAAGTTTGAGCTGGGCATGAGAGCTAGACTCAAAATTCAAATACACTTGGCAGATGAAGGCAGGGCCAAAGCTTACACAGAAGAAAACAACAGGTAGTCTAGGAGGCCTCAACCTTTCTAGACCTTTGTATGTCTGAATGTTGCCTTTCCAAATCATTTGTCATGAATGATTGAGCCTGCAGGGCCCAAGAGGGATCAAAAAGCTCTGGACGGCACTCAGAGACATTGGAGCTTTCAATGCAAGGAGCAGATGGGCAATGAATTGTGAGTGGTAGCAGTAAGCATGTTTCTTGGAAAGATGGTCTGATGTCTTCTATTTGCCTGCTGGATCTCACATTTTCCAGCTGTGCCCTCAGAAGAGGCTGACCTATATGGACTATACAGAGAGTTCTCAAACTTTTGGGTCTCATGATTTTCGCATGCTTAATAACTATTGAGGAATCTAAATAGCTTGTTTTGTGGGTTATATCTATTGGTATTTACTGTAGTAGTAATTAAAGCTGAGAAATGTTGAAAATATTTACTCATTCATCTATTTTTATTTTATTTTTTTTTTCTTTTAAGTAGGCTCCATGCCCAACGTGGGGGTTCAAACTAACGACCCTGGGACTGTAGAGCAGAGTAGCACAGCGGAAGCATGCTGGGCCCATAATGACTCTGGGATCAAGAGTTGCATGCTCAATCGGCTGAGCCAGTCAGAAGCCCCTTTACTCATTCATCTAAAGCAACAGTAATAAGGGCGCCTGGGTGGCTCAGTTGGTTAAGCGTTCAACTTCAGCTCAAGTCATGATCTCAGGGCTTGTGAGTTTGAGCCCCACACTGGGTTCCACGCTGACAGTGTGGAAACCTGCTTCGGATTCTTTCTCTGTACCCTCCTCCCACTTTCTCACTCTCAAAAATAAACTTAAAATAATAAATAAAATAACATTAATAAACTCACTATGTGTTAACATAAATAACATCCTTTCTTATCTTTTAAAAGATTTTATTTATTTTATTTTTACAAGATTTTACTTTTTTTTAAGTAATCCCTACACCCAACATGGGGCTCGAACCCACAACTCTGAGATCAAGAGTCACATGCTTTATACTCTGAGACAGCCGGGCACGACCAACATTGTTTTTAAATAAAAAACATTGCCTTCCATGTTTGTAACTCTCCTCAACGTATGGATTAAGAGAAGATAGCTGGATCTTCACATCTCCTTCTGCATTCAATCAGTAGAAATACCACAGGTCAGACATCCTTTGTGAAAGGCCGTTGTTCACTACTGAGAGAATAGAAGTGAAAAAGGCAAATAACATCTTAGTATTATTATGAAAATAGTTTTGACTTCAAGAATCCTCTGGAAAGGTCTTGAAAACCCCCAGGCGTTCCCAGCTACACCCAATACAACTCTTGTGACCTCTGAATCTACTGGGTTCAGCCAATAGGAGCCCCAGGGAGAAACTGCAGTGATAAGTCGGTGCCCAGAACATTTATTCTCCTGTCTTTATCCATGTAGGGTTGCCTACACTGAGGCTGGCTTTGTCTCTTGAAAAAAAAAAAAAAAAAAAAAAAAAGAGGAAGGGCTTCTCGGAAGTAACTCTCTTCTTTGGATTCCAGTTACTTCCCTCAATCCTTTGGGCCTTCGTGTGAAACATCTGAGTTACTGCGTTATCTTCCTTAGTTCGACGTGGGGCTCGAACCCACAAACTGTGAGATCAAGACCTGAGCCGAAAACCAAGAGTCTGGCACTTAACCGAATGAGCCACCCAGGCACTCCACTTATTTAGTCTTTACAACAATCCTAGGGTAATAATAACTGTGAAACCAAATTTTGATTATGTGGAAAAAAACTAGGCATAGACAGGATCAGTACCTTGGCCAAAGGACACACAGTTAGTAAGAGCAAGAGCTAGGCTCCAATCCAGGTAATCCAGTGCCAGACTTTGTGCTCCCATCTGCTACGCATTGGGGCCTGTAGCAGAAAAAAGGGTCTGGAGGGACTCGGGTTTCCTAGCAACAGAGGTGGTGGAAGGTCCCTTCAGCCAGCCCGCCAACCTAGGACGATTGCTTACACTGTTTCCCAGCACTGGAGGAAAGGAGGTGAGTCCTTTCTAGGAAGCAGCTGGAGTGAATGAGCCTTCCCTCAAGTAGACGAGATAGGCTTCTCTGAACATAGCTAATAGAGGATGTAAGGGACTTTCCAGGAAGTTTGTGAGGCACTGAGTTTGTGAGAGAGACACCGCTCTGGGGTTCTATCCTAAACTTAAATGTGTTGTCCCAGGCTTGAATTACATGAAACAGCTTGTGCTGTATTCCCTCACACCTCTGCCCCAGTCTTTCACCTTATATTTTAGGTTGCTTTTTCATTTCTATTTTAAAATAAAAAATTAATGTTAAATGTAAAAGTTAAATTAAAAAAATTAAAGTTTCTGCTTTTACAATACCAACCATATACTGCAAAGATTTATTTTCAACTTATGGATGAAGGATGTGATCCATTTTTCTGGAAGACTTCTGGGAAAACTTTCCAAATTACTTTAGCATAACAGAAAATTTGTTTCTGCATTAAGTCAGCTTATTCCTCATACATACATAGTTGTTCAAAATTGTTGAATAGTGAGTTTCTCTGCCATGTGCTAAATCTATATAAAGCCTGTATGTGGTTAAAGTGACCACATATGCATGAATGAATACACTTAACACATATTTTAATGGCCAGATCGTCTAGGAATGCATTCTTCGAAACATTTCGAAGGTATGTGGGCAAGGATGCTTTCAATGGACTTGGTACCCAGAACGTTCCCTTCCACATAAACTCCTGCCTCAAACATATCACCCCTCAGCCTCCTGAGATCAAGGCACTCCTTTCCAGAGCATTAGCTACTTTCTCCCTTACACATGAAAACCTTACTTCTCTGAATCTTACCTTTACCCTTCAGGGTGTAAATCCTCTAGCGTGGTGAAAAGTGAACGGCCACAATGGCTGAGTAACGAGATCTCACAGAAATGGATGGAATTAGAATTACATTTAATGTATCGTAATTTGTTGTGATCAGTATGTTCAGGAAAGTACAATGGAAATGTAAGTTCAAGGAGAAAAAGAAACAATGTAACATTTCCTACTTAAAAAAAAAAAAAGCTTTTGGGGCTTCTCGCTGGCTCAGTGCGTATAGCATGCGACTCTTGATCTCAGGGTTGTGAGTTTGAGCCCTGTGTTGGGCAGAGATTACTTAAAAAGAATCTTAAAAAAAAAAAAAAAAAAAATCTTGGGTGGCACCTGGGCGTCTCAGTCAGTTGAGGGTCTGACTTCAGCTCAGGTTATGATCTCATGGTTGGGGAATTTAAGCCCCACGTAGGGCTCTGTGGTGACAGCTCAGAACCTGGAGCCTGCTTCAGATTCTGTGTCTCCCTCTCTCTCTGCCTTTCCCCTGCTCACTGTCTCTCAAAAATGAATAAACATTAAAAAATTTTTTTTAAAAACTTTAATACATTTTTAATTAAAAATTCTATTTAATTGATTTAGTTAATTATTGAATGTTTTTTTTTTTTAAGCTCCCCGGGGGAGTGCACCATTCCCAGAGGTACTGCGATACCAGGTCGATGCCCGGAGAGGACGGAGCAAGCTCCTATTCCATCCCCCTGCTCCAAAAGTCCACTTAGTATATTGTTCTCGGATAGATGACGTCTCAGATATCAAACTGATACGAACAGATACTATGCTTGATATTAGCCAAAAGGCCAAGAAATGATTCTTTTTTTTTTTTTTTTTAAGTAAGCTCTATGCCCAAGGTGGGACTCAAATTCACAACCCCAAGATCAAGAGTCATGCTCTACCGATTGAGCCCCAGGTGCCCCCTTGTTTGCATCTCTTAAAAATGGATAATGAGAGGGGTGCCTGAGTGGCTCAGTCAGTTAAGCACCCGACTTTGGCTCAGGTCACGATCTCGCAGTTCATGAGTTCGAGCCCCGTGTCGGGCTCTGTGCTGACAGCTCAGAGCCTGGAGCCTGCTTCAGATTCTGTGTTTCCCTCTTTCTCTGCCCCTCCCCTGCTCATGCTCTGTCTCTCAAAAATAAATAAACATTAAAAAATTTAAAAAAAGATGGATAATGAGGGGTGCCTGGGTGGCTCAGTTAAGCACCCGACTTTGGCTCAGGTCATGATCTCGCAGTTCATGAGTTCGAGCCCCGTGTCGGGCTCTGTGCTGACAGCTCAGAGCCTGGAGCCTGCTTCAGATTCTGTGTTTCCCTCTTTCTCTGCCCCTCCCCTGCTCATGCTCTGTCTCTCAAAAATAAATAAACATTAAAAAATTTAAAAAAAGATGGATAATGAAGGGTGCCTGGGTGGCTCAGTCAGTTAAGCACCTGACTTCGGCTCAGGTCAGGATCTCGCGGTTCTTGAGTTTGAGCCCAAGGTAGGGTTCTGTGCTGACAGCTCAGAGCCTGGAGCTTGCTTCAGATTCTGTGTCATCCTCTCTGTCCCTCCCCCACTCATGCTCTGTCTCTCAAAAATGAATAATGTTAAGGGGCGCCTGGGTGGCGCAGTCGGTTAAGCGTCCGACTTCAGCCAGGTCACGATCTCGCGGTCTGTGAGTTCGAGCCCCGCGTCAGGCTCTGGGCTGATGGCTCGGAGCCTGGAGCCTGTTTCTGATTCTGTGTCTCCCTCTCTCTCTGCCCCTCCCCGTTCATGCTCTGTCTCTCTCTGTCCCAAAAATAAATAAAAAAAAACGTTGAAAAAAAAATTTAAAAAAAAAAAAAAAAAAAAAATGAATAATGTTAAAAAAAAAAAGAAAGAAAAAGATGATGAAGGGTGCCTGGGTGGCTCAGTTGGTTGAGCATCTGGCTTCTAATTTTGGCTCAGGTCATGATCCCAGGGTTGTGGGATCAAGCCCCGTGTTGGGCTCTGTGCTGAGTGTGGAGCCTGCTTGAGATTCTCTCTCTCCCTCTACCCCTCTCCCCTGCTCACACTTATTCTCTAAAATAAAATCAAAAAACCAAATAAATGAAACTATCAAAACAGTATTTAGATTCTGTTGGACACATTTAAAAAACTGATTTAATAATTTTATTTTACAAAGCCAAATTTACAGTTTGCTAAAAATTGCATCTTTTCAACTTCAACTTTTGAAAAAGTATAGATGTCAATTTTAAAATGTGCAAAGGGAAACATAATTTTTAAAAACACTCTTGTGGATGTGCAAATAAGTTTGCAGATTGCTTGTTTATGGTTATGTTTAATTTCTGACCACCATGGAAGTATGGCTATCAACCTTCTATAAATTGGGAGCAGGTGCATGTGGGGGACTTGGATGTGATGTTTAACCGACCCAATAAGGCACACACTAAGCTTTGGAGCTTGCTTCCATGCTGGAAGGGTGGTGCCCGTGACAAACCCCCATTTGGAGTAAGGTTCTTTCCGGCTTGTCTGCCCTCCTTACTATGAGTCTCTGTACTCCCTGGGCTCTCTGCACACCTCTCCAGTAAGATGGAATTGAGTAAGGTAAGCTTTAGGTGAGATAGAAAGTATTGATCTAGTCCATATTTTTGGAGAAGAGTCCCTTTTGCTATCTCCTGTTACTGGTACCCTTAATGACCTACAGTTTTTAAGCACCTGATTTTCATCTGGCTTTCTGAAAGGTTGACAAAAGTTACAAGTACTCTGTACTGCTTTTTCTAAACTCCCTTGGCTTGCAGGTATTCCAGTATGGGACGTTCTTCCTTCTTGAAACAGCTCAGAAAATGTTGTGTTTAATAAAGCCAAGTGACACACACCACATACACACATCAATCAAACCTAAAAAGCCTCACCAAAAAAACCCGAAGGGAAAACCCAAGAATAACAGTAACTCAACCCACTGACAAAAGATCTGGAACCATAACCATCTCATGCTTGGAAAGAAAGAATAATCTTTTGCCTATTTCCTTTGGAAGACTTTGGCTGGCATGATGTCTTTAGATAAAGGTGGTATGTGTAAACATGTTTACATGGATACAGAGAGCTGAGCCCTCTCCTTCCATCTTAACCTCTCTTCTCATTCACCTCCTACAATACAGACTGTATCTATTTGCATTTCATTTTGTGTGTTTCTGTTTGGAGGAGATGAATTTTTGTACATCTGCATTTTGAATTAAATTTAAATCCTCTTTACCATAGCATGGGAAAAAAAGAAAAAAAGAAAGACTGACCGGTGCCAATTTAGTTTCAGCCATTTCATATAGGAATCCAAAAGCATCAAATTTCCTTGTACTCTGGGAACAATATATAGCATGAACAAAAGGTTACAGAGGGAAGAAAATGTAATTGATTCTGAAGAGCGTGAACATCTGCAAAGAATGTATTGTAAGGGAAAATGATCTCGGAGGGTCCTACTCCTGATGATGAAACAGTTTCTAGTTCCCCATGTCAGAGGAATAACACTCCGCTCCACACAGGCCTCTCCAGGCCCAATGCACTGAGCAGAGAGTGTCGACGCTTGGAGCTAGTTTCCACAACACAGAAACAAACAGAAAGAAGTGTGAAGACTTCAGGAAACAAAACCTGCCCGGCGGTGCTGAGCTAATAATGGCCTCAGAGGAAAAGTGAAGAAAGAAAAGTATATTCTGGTCCAAACTCTGTCATTACATATAATGTGACTGTGGCCAAGTCAATGTATCTCTCGGAGCCTCAAGGTCCTCAGACTCTCACATGGGAGAGCCAGACTGGATGGCAGAAGAGGCCTTTTTATGATGTGATCTACAATAATACGATTAACAGTCTATTATTTCATAGAGAAGTCCCTTGAGTCTCAGACTTTCCATTTTATTTATTTTTTTGAAAGATTTTATTTTTCTCAAGTAATCTCTACACCCAAAGTGGGGCTTGAACTCACAGCCCGGAAATTACGAGTTGCATGCTCCACTGACGGAACTAACCAGGTGCCCCACAGTCTTCCCATTTTATTTTTTTAGTTTTTTGAATGCTTATTTTTGAGAGAGAGAGACAGACCGACACATGGAGTGCGAGTGGGGGAGGGGCAGAGAGAGAGGGAGACCCAGAAGCAGGCTCCAGGCTCTGAGAAGGCAGCACAGAGCCCGATGTGGGGCTCGAACTCATGAACCATGAGATCATGACCTGAGCCTAAGTTGGATGCTTAACCGACTGAGCCACCCAGGCGTACCTATTTTATTTTTAATGTTTTATCCATTTTCTGAGAGAGAGAGAGAGAGAGAGAGAGAGAGAGAGAGAGAAAGCAGGGGAGGAGCAGAGAGAGAGAGAGGGAGACACAGAATCCGAAGCAGGCTCCACGGCTCAGAGCCTGACGTGGGGCTTGAACTCATGAACCATGAGATCATGACCTGAGCTGTAGTCAGATGCTTAACTGACTGAGCCACCCAGGCGCCCCTAGGCGTACCCGTTTTAGATGGGAGAGAGCAAAAAATTCTAACACGAGTGATTTAAGAACATCAACATTTATTTAACATGATAAAAAAGAAATGAGATATGAACATTTGCATTTAAACAATAGTAAGTAGCCTTTAATACTTACATGTGCTCATTGTATAATATATACACAATGAACATAATTACATTTGTACACAAACTAAGTACTGGATTGGAAAACCTGCTTATTGCTGTACACATCTATCCCAATGAAGTATAAGCCCAGTACTTCAAAATACCTACATTTTAAATTGTACCTTTAAGAAACAGGAAGCGGTAACATTTGTGTTTAAGCTGACAAGAGTGTGGCAGTAACTGCTGACGCTGCAATCTGAGAAATAATAGTAGCAGAAAACAGGACATTCTTCACTTAGCAGTAATAAAATGGCACATTTTAAATATATATATAAAATTTTTACAAATCAAGTGTGAAACAAAGCATTGCAGTAGCCAAAAATGGGAAGAAAAAAAAAAAAAAAGGAAAACAAGCTTCATTCGAAATAATAACTAAATTTATGTACTGAAAAGCAAAAAGAAATATAAATCCACCTAAATTTTAGAAACATCAAAATCTGGAAATCAGCAACTGAGTGAGCTCTGGCTGTAGACCGCACATTAAAAAAGCACCTTTACTTATGTGCTCTGAAATCATAGCAGCAAGCTGGTGTCAGAACAACAACCTTAGGATTACGGAGTGTACATATGAGCCATTAAAGCTGTTTGGAATAAACATTTTCCAGAAGTGATAAAATGATGCTCTGTGGCCAAAAGCATCAGAACTATGAATTTCATAGATTTAAAGTATACTGTACAATATCTTCTCACATTGCTGAAGGTCCACGTCCTTAGCTTTCAATGGTTTTGACAGAAGTCAGGATAGCTGAAAAATAAAGACAGGGAAAATTACTTTGACACCTGCAAGTTAATGAGTGACCATTTCCTAAAGTAACTGAGGGCAATGTTCTACAACGGCAGAGCTGACAGGCATGGCCATGAAAATCCTAAAATATAATACAACAGAAGGACGTTTCTTGTCATTTCGTAGGTTTAATTTACCAAGCCAAGGATGCAATTAAATAACATTTCAGAATTTTAAAAAAAAGTACCCAAATTTATGGCTGAATCAAAAAGATCAACAAAATAAGCAAAGATTTGCATAACTTTGCTAAAATATCTAACAATATATTAAGCTGCCTGCACAGCAGTGTCATTTGTAAACCTTCCCAAAGTCCTGCCAAAACTACTAGGTCAGCAACATGACATACACTCAACGAGAAGACATAAAAAAATACAAGTCTGAGTGCTACTTGTTGTTCTGGCCGTATGCCAGAAGACAAGGAAATACCCGGCAATAACTGGACCCCATTCCAGCCTATAATGCCACTGGCTCTTAGAGTGAAAGTAAAACAAAACAAAATCCAATAATAACAACTTAAGGAACCCGGAAATGTACTTGAGTTTTAACTGTACATATTCTTTATTGTCAGACAACATTCTTTCATATCATTGGTCTGTGTACAGAGAATTGTAACCTGTTTATTGAACCAAAGATAATGAGAGTGGACTTTAATTTACATTCCTCCACAAAGATGGACAGAGGCCATCTATCAGCTCTTCGCACAGGAGGAATCACACAAACATGCTGCTATTCCTATTCTGGTGGTATTCTTGTCACTAGTTGCAACTGTCACTTCAGAACCTATTAAGTTAAAAGTTTAAACGCATGAATGACAGAGGCAAGACACAGGTAAGACTATAACAAACAGGTGGTTTGTCACTCCAGAAAGGATGTCAATCTTGCATAAATGCCAACTGACAACAAACAAAGGCCTCTTCTAGGCTCTAGGTAGACATAATCTCAAACAGAGGTTATAAATATGCCAAGACAGTTAGACACAAGTCCATCTGGATGAAAAAAAGGACACAGATTACAGTTGCTACAAAAGGTATGAATGGAAGTGGATTCTAGAAAATAAGCACTACTGGATGAACTTAGTGTTTGTACTGATTTGAGAATCTGTAAGTCAAAGCATATGTTAACGACAATGCTTATAATGTCTCTATGTGTTTCTGTTGCTTATAATTGTTTAACAGAAATGTGCTGGTAGTCCTAATGCACACATTACTAGATCTGATAGACACTGAAGAAAAAAATGCAGAAAAAGGCATAAATAGCTTCACATCTCAAAGCTTTTCTGAAAAGTAAAAAAAAAAAAAAAAAAAAAAAAAGTATGTATTACAAGTACAAAAGGCAAGTAAAATTTAGCAACTGTTTATAGAAGTGTGAACAGTAAGACCTTAGGAAATTATTGTCAGTTCCCAAACTGTGGTCTATGGCACAATGTTCAGTCAGGTTCTGTCCTTCCCCCTGCATCCACCCACAGCTTTTTTAGTAGCTACCTCTCTTACTTAAACAAAATTAATTATTTAGAAATAGTTTCTGATAGATCTTAAAGACTGTAATATTCCTTGTAGTTGGCTGTACCACAAACACTTCTTTGTCCTTTTAAAATAATAAACTCCTGATGCGGTAGGTGGGTTGCACAAACTGTAAAAAAACATTACTTGATCAACATGTAATAGCTTCAACAGAATTCTCAGGTCCGACTACGGAAAGGAATGCTAAGTGGGGGCACAGCTGCAAAACCCCGTGCGGCCTGTCTTGGCACGGGCTATACCTTTCCTGTTTTGCTGTTTTTATGGACGATGAAATAAGAGACGGAGAAAATGTTGTCACACAGCAAATCACTGGAAGGGCTGATGCAGATCTGAGTTAGTGCCTGTGGCTCAAATACATGGCCTCCTTGCTCTGCCAACAATCTCTAGTGCACGGCCCAGAATTTATCTCAGTTTTTGTTCACTAAAGCAACAAATGAATACAACTCAAGTTAAAAACTCTGAAGTTAAAGCACAGACGCAAAGGGAACAGACGTACTTTTTCTGAGACTACACACACATGAAATGGGATCCTTCTGTGAGCTGCGGCTGGGCGGCTGGAACCGACGATGCCGAGGACTCGGGAGATGGGGACAGACTTTTCACTAAAACAGACCAAGAGAATGCAAGAAGGTACACATGTTTAGGATACACTTGGAGAAGGAAATCCTGATGTTGTGATCCCATAAAATAGGAACATGTTTCAGGAAGGAATTAATAGTTGTACTTGGTTTCTGTTGTCTTCTAAATTGGCAATTGATTATTTAGCATGAAATGTCTCTTGAAGACTATTAAAATTCTTCTTCCTTATATACCTTAAACATTGTATACAATGTTATGTGTCAATTATACCTCAACCAAATTGGAAAAAAAAATTATTGTCTTTTTTTTTTTGGCTTTGAGGTTAATTTTTAGGTGTCTGTCAGGGAAGCCCTCTTGTTGGGTCTGTTTATCTATCTATCTATCTATCTATCTATCTATCTATCTATCTACTATCTAGTAAGCTCTGTGCCCAACATGGGGCTTGAACTCATAATCTTGAGATCAAGAGTTGCATGCTCTACTGACTGAGCCAGCCAGGCACTGCTGGGTCTCACTTTAAGAGACTTTCTAGTTTCATGCAGCTAAATAGTATGAACAGTTTAAATGTTGTGATTTTAATGCACCCACACACTTTACGCAGACGTGCCAAAACAGTAACAAGAAGTGGTCAGTGACAAAAAACTGCCTTATAAGCAACAGAGGCAAAAGACAATGCTTAATGTTGGCTACAGGGAAACACGACCCATAATATAAATTTGCATGTTACATGCATGTAAGATACAGAAAATACTCTGCCAGAATCCAATGCTCCTCCTAAGAAGAACAGTACCAAATAATTGAATTTCATTGTATTTGCTTGTCTGCCAAATGATGGGGAGAAAGGTGAAGGGAGGCAGGATTAAGAATAGTTTTTTCCAGGGGTGCCTGGGTGGTTCAGTCAGTTATCCAATTCTTGATTTTGGCTCAGGTCATGATCTCATGGGTTCAGGAGTTTAAGCCCAGTGAGGGGCTCTGTGCTGACAGCCTGGAGTCTGCTTGGGATTCTCTGTCTCCCTCTCTCTCTGCCCCTCCCCCACTTTCTCTCTCTCTCAACATAAAGAAATAAACATTAAAAAAAAAAGAATGGATTTTTTGCTTATGGACTATGAGAAGCAAGGCTGATAATATGCACCAGTGGTATGATCCCTCTCCCAACCCCTTGCCAAACATCATAAAGAAAAAAAGAGAAAAATCTGTGAAGATTCTAAAAAAAAATAGAAATTTTTATTTTTTGACGTACTATGGATCACGATTTTCTCTCAAGGAAACGTCCAAGTGTGGATTCTAGCAGGGGCTAGAGTAAATAAGGTCATTCTACTAGTTTAGATATTAAATCTTACACAGTTCCCGAAGTGGTAGGTTTGTGACTACTCTGAGAGTCCAGCCTCAGAGAAGCAGGTACATTTTCCACGTACTGAAAGATCTTAGTAGAAAAAATTTGTGGTATATGTGTTAAGGTTGAGATGGGAGGGAGAGAGAGAAAGAGAGAGAGAGAGAGAAGCAACAGATTCCCAAGCCAGGACAGACCCTGTGGATCTAGCTGGGTAGGCACATGTCCCCTTTCCTTCCTTTCCAGTGACATCCTTCCTGAAGGTGTATGTGGGAAAGCAAAGGTATGCGTTGAGAAATTCAGAGGAAGCACCAGTGAGAAAAGTATGAAATGTGGAATATCTACCTGCCATCGTTTGATTTCCTCTAGAAGCCTCAGGAGTTTGTTCACAAGAAGCAATAGTTTCTTCCTGCTCATGAATATCGTCCTTTATATTTTCTTCAGGGTGGCTTTCTGCTTTATGATTTGGGATCTGTGTCTCATCCTGAGGGCTAATGAAAACAGATATTTTAAAATTTGTTATTACAGAATGCAATACATTTTTTCCTTCCAACTTACTGTTATGTAAAATTTTAACCATACACAAAGGATGTCACCATCTCCATATTTAGTAACTGCTGACATTTTGCTTGTAATTAATCTCTTTTCTTTTTCCCCCTTACAGAAATTTTAATCATAAAAAAATCAGAGCAAATAATATATGAAACTTATACCCTCAGCTTCAATAATGATCCATGTTTTACCAATTTTGTTTCATATACACTGCCAGTTTCCTACTCCCCAAATTATTTTAAAATAGATTCCAGACAAATCATTCAGTCTGTAAACACTTCAGTTTGTATTTATAATACCTAAATGTCATCAAATATCTAGTCAGTGCTCAAATTTCCTTGATAGCCTCATTATACCAATTTTAGAGTTATGTTTCAAGAAGATCCAAAGTCCACATTTGTATTTGCCTGACAAGTCTCTTAAACTTTAAAATACCCCACAACACACATCCTTTTTATTCTTTGCCACTTATCTGTGAAAGAACCTGCTTTCTCCATCCTACTTAGTTTATCACATTCTGTATTTTGATTTTATTCCTCTTATTTTTTATTAAAAAAAATTTTTTTTAAAGTTTATTTATTTATGAGAGATAGAGACAGCATGAGTGAGGGAGAGGCAAAGAAAGAGACAGAGACACAGAATCCAAAGCAGGTTCCAGGCTCCGAGCTGTCAGCACAGAGCTGACATGGGGCTTGAACCCACAAACCGTGAGATCATGATCTGAGCTGAAGTCAGACGCTTAACTGACTGAGCCACCCAGGCGCCCCTCCTCTTATTTTTTATAAACTGATAGCATTTTGAAGCTTGAGCAGATTTAGGATTTTTGGGGAAAGGGGCAAACAGTAGATCATTAGGTGGGGTTTGTGCCCTATTGCATTAACAGGTTCTATTCTTTATGTTGAAAATGATCAGTGAGTTCAAGGGTTATCAGCTTGATCCACTCACTATAAAGTTCCCTGTCAGATTTTCAGCTAACAGCTTTTCCAGCCATTAAGGAGTATTGCCTAAATCCCTTATTTTTTTAAGGCTAGCAAAGCAGTGACAGTGTAAGTCTCTCATTCCTTATTGAATAAAATTCTTCTAAAAAGAAAAATATTTCCTCAAAAACTTTTGGTTGCAATTTGTTTGGGAAAGGCAAGAAAAATACTTGATTCTTTGCCTTTATGCACCAGACTTTGGAATAAGAAGTCAACTCCTTAGCATCGTCCAGAGTGGCCAACAAATGATTTTTTGTTGTTGTGTCATTATAAACTCATAGATTTTTAATTGAGGGTAAGATTGAGGGTATACACATAAGAAGGCTAGTTAAGAAATGCAGCTAAACAATAAATAGCAAATCACTATAATTTTTGGAACACATCAGATAACTTAGATATCTGATCAATGTCTATCATTGCCTATCATTATGCAGGCAATACTGAAGTGGCTCACTTTGATAGACCTTATACATCTCTTGGCATTTTTAAAAAGGTATTTATTGAATTCCTGTGTGAGAAGCATAGTGATAAGTGCTATACTTGTATTTTCTTATTTAATCATTGCAACACATTTGTGAGATAGATACTATTGTCATCCTCATTTTTACAAGCAAGGAACCTGCAGTTTAGGCAGGTTATGTAAATTGTTTAAGATCCTACAGCTCTTAAGTAGCTAGGCTGGGACAGGAATCCAAGACTTTTTGACCCTGAAGTCCACCATGCTTTTTTCTAATGTATGATTGTTTATTTTTGAGAGAGAGAGAGAGAAAGAGAAAGGAAGGGAGGGAGGGAGGGAGCGCAAGCAGGGGAGGGGCAGAAAGAGCTGGAGACACAGAATCCAAAGCAGGCTCCAGGCTCTGAGCTGTTAGCCTGACGCTGGGCTCGAACTCACGGACTGCAAGATCATGACCTGAGCCGAAGTAGGACGCCCAATTGACTGAGCCACCCAGTCACCTCTGAAGTTCACCATTCTTAAGTAGTTATAGTATTTGGGGAATGATTCCTTTGTTGTTTTCCCTATTACTTATTACCTGAATGAAACATCCTCAGACATTTTCTCTTTGTTTCTCTCTTTATCCATCACTTCCTCAGAATTCACTCCATTTGGTTCAGGTTTAAAAAGTGTTGTAGAAAAAATGTCCTCAGTGCTTTTCAACTATAGAATAAGAAGAAAAATGATTCAAAAATAAATGTGTATTAAAAAATTAGACCCTGTCAAATAGTTACTGAAATACACACTCAGATTCAAGTATATTAAAAGTATTAACATTCTTTTTTTTTATATGTTTTATTTATTGATTTTGAGAAGAGAGAGAGAGCGCCAGCAGACAAGGGGTAGAGAGAGAAGGAGAGAGAGAATCACAAGCAGGCTCTGCCCTAAGAAGCGCAGAGGCTGACAGGTGTCTGAACTCAAGAACAAAGAGTTGGACACTTAACTGACTGAGCCACCTACGCATCTCTAAAAATATTAACATTCTTTACTACTGAAAGTAAAAAGTTATTTGCCTAGAGGGCTGATGCACGTTGCTAACAGCTAGGTGTTTTGGGACATAAGATTCTTTAACTGGGGTTAACAATAATTTATTCTAGCCTTACATATGTTTTAACTTTTCAATTAACCCATTTTTTGATGTGCTGAATACATCACTCAAATTAACAAAACCTATTTCACTTAGACGTAGGGTCTCTGTGATGAAATGAAACATAACTATTTTCAACCTTACCACTTGATCTAATCTTCAAAAATCTACCCCTTTGGAATATCTGTTCAAAAGTAATCTCTTTACCTCTTTGCTGAAATCTGTATTTTGAGGTTCACTGTCTTTTAGTCGAACAATTTCTGCTGCAGGAGTTTCATGGTTTGGCTTCACATCATTTTCTCTAATGACAGTATCCAGTTCCTTAATGTTATCATCCCTTTTTCGAGTCTGTCCGAAAGACATATAGCATAGATTCATACTATGTACAGTTTTTAGATAGCATCTGTTATTTTGAAAAAAAAAAAAAAAGGTTGATCTTCACGTACAAGGAGGTTCTCTTATGAAAACCAATAGGAAGAAAAAAAAATATATATCAGTATTCCATGCTTTTTCTCTTTTAATCACCCATTTTGTAATTTGAAGAATGTGCAATTTCAGCGGTTAATCTGCTGAATCTTTAGTAGCAGTGCCTGGATGCTCCTGATTAGATGGAAAGGGGATTTCTAGGAAGACAGGGAAACCCTTTCAGCTGGTACATGTCTACTAACAGGGACAGGCCAGACAGAAGCTACTGAAAAGGTCTGCCTGTCTGCTATCTCTGTATTTATGAATCGGGGTAACAAACAATGAGAAATGGAATGGTGTCTCTTTGCAAGGCAGGAGTTGGGATGTAAGGAATAGTAGACTTATGCTTTTACTGAGAAGCTCTGTCCTGCTACAATTTAGGTCATGTTAAATTAGGACACAGAGTAATACACATTTTATTGGAGGGGGAATTGGGGAATATCTTGTTAACTTGCGTGGCATTTTACATTCGCTGAAAGCACTTTTATCTTAGTATCTCTGTGAAGTAGACAGGGTAGGGCTGTGTCATCTGATTTACAGCAGAGAAGAGTAAGGCCACAACTGGTACAAGTATGTCCAACAAGTAAGATGGCTCTGGTTTTCTGAACCCAGGGCTATTTCCACTTTACTGAGCTGTCTTAGCTTATTATTATGGGCATTAGGTAAAATCAAATAACTATCCATACTGCAGACATCTGAAAACCCATCAATCATGTAACTCCAGATCCTGACTCAAGTGATACTACATTTACACACAAGAATGGTTAAAAGCAAATTGATGTACCTGGGTAATCCTGAATGGATTATCCCTTAAGCCTGAGGGACTTTGTAAGGGTGACTGGTCTAAAGAACCAATAACATTTAATCCTTTTTTCTTTTCCCTCAGGCATGCTTGTTGATGTCTCCTTATTCTTTCCATCTGCTCTTCCACAGTCATCCTAGGTCGAGTACTTTCAGCCAAACAGAGCTGTTCCACTGCACTTCTTGGTCTTTCCTTTAAATTAGAAATAGACATATGAATACATCAATACAGAATAACTTCTGAAAAGTATGTTGGGATAAAAAATGTTCTGAAAGGATTTCTTTTGTTCTCAAAATCAGAAGTGGAGCTTTGAGTGTCAATTTAGTTAACACCAGAAAGGCAAACTGTTTTTTCCTTCACTGGTGATTGGTGATGCACAGTCAACGAAACAGGAAATTGTATAAAACTCAAACTAGGAGAACACAGGGGGCACAGTTTCTAAATATAAGACTTTATTTTATTTATTTTAAAAATTTTATTTATGTTGAGAGAGCAGGAGCAGGGGAGAGGCAGAGAGGGAGAGAGAGAGAATCCCAAGCAGCTCTCCGCTGACAGGCTGACAGTGCGGAGCCCAATGTGGGGCTACATCTCAGGAACCATGAGATCATCACCTGAGCTGAAATCAAGAGTTAGAGGCTTAACTGACTAAGCCACAAAGGTGTCCCCCTCCTTTTTAATTTTTTTTCCTAAGGTTAATTTTCAGTAATCTCTATACCCAATGTGGGGCTCAAACTCATAATTCCAAGATCAAAAGTTGCATGCTCTACTGACTAGGCAGCCAGGTGCCCGAAGATATATTTTAATGAAAATTTAATTTGTTAAAAAAGTTTATTTATTTGTTTAGGGGGAGAAAGAGAGAGAGAGAACCAGCAGGGAAGATGCAGAGAGAGAGGGAGACAGAGAATCTGAAGCGGGCTCTGTGCTAACAGCATGAGCCCAATGTGGGGCGAACTCACAAACCACGAGATCATGACCTGAGCTGAAGTCAGACGTTTAACCAGCTAAGCCACCCAGGTGCTCCAAAACATATGTTTTAAGTCAAACATTTACTGTGAAAAGACTTCACAGAGAAAACATCCTCAGTTCATGATCAATAAGGATTTAAAAATTAAACAACCAATTCTTAATCTCACTTTCTTATTAAAGACGTAAAACAATATTGGTATAAAATGCCAAATAAGAACTTCAATATTAGTCACAAGCAAATTTTAGCTTACTTTATGTAACAGAAAATTTGAAGACTGAACATATTCTAGAATCTATGGCATAGAATCCATAGGTTACTTTGTGCCCTCTGGTCTGGGTTGGTGGGAACTGACTGAGATATTGGTGAAGTTGCTTTCTTTTGAAAAAACCAAGGGCAGAGATGAGCATTTCCGTGAGGAAGCAATATGTCAGGCAAACCCACTAAGATCCTTTTTTCTCTTGAGCAATCTGGAAAATGCCTGCAGGGCAGGAGTGATAGCTCTAGAGCCATTTTCTATTGTATAGAATAAATATCTTAAAGAGCTCAAGTAAAATCTAAAAGAGGAAAACTGAAAAGCCTTAATGTGCAGAAGTAACGATGATTTTCATTTATATGTAAAATAAAACACATTAGCTTTGGAAAGAAAAAACAAAACACCAACCAAACAAACAAAAAAAAAATTAAAAAAAGTAAATTCTAAATATAGATTGGGACTTGGCTACTATAGTCATCCCTTTCCTTTTATTTTTATTTCAGATTTTATTAAAGTTTCTTATTTTATCCTTTTATTTTTAGTAACAATAAACATGCAGTCTTCCTGGCTTTTCTACGTTTATACAATAATGTCACACTGCAACTTTCTTCTCAAGTTGTCATATAGTAAAAATCTGTTTTTATTTATTTATTTGTAATTAAAAAAATTTTTTTTGAGAGAGTGAGAGAGAGCGAGAGAGAGCGAGAGAGCCAGAAAATGAGTGGGGGAGGGGCAGAGAGAGAGGGAGACAGAATCCGAAGCAGGCTCCAGGCTCTGAGCTGTCAGCATAGAGCCTGATGCAGGGCTCAAACTCATGAACTGTGAGATCATGATGGAGCCAGTGTCGGATGTTTAACAAACTGAACCACTCAGGAGCCCCTGTAAAAATCTGTTTTTAAAGGTCAGATATTGTTAATTTTTAGATCTTTTCTCTAATGATAACTGGAAAAGAATATGTCATTACAGTTTTAGTTATTAGTATTCTAAAAATTATTATGGGGTTGAAGAATATTTGTGAATTATTGTTACATATTTTCCATAGAAAAGAAACTCTTAAAAATAACTTATGTATATTCATTCCTCATATATTATGGAAATTTTGTGTTATATTCCAAGTATTTTATTCTGACACTGATATTGCTTATAAAGGTCTTTTTTGTACCAATATTACATAACTGTAGTCTTCTATACTCCCTTCCCCACTCCTGTATTTGGTGATATAGAAGTCTTTCTTCTACTATTTAAGATAGTTACATATTAAAAAAAAGAAAGAATATAAGTCCACTAATATCTTTCTTCTTTGTCTCAACATACTCTGTTAACTTTTTTAAAAAGTATTTTCATTTATTTATTTATTTATGCATAATCTCCACACCCAACGTGGGGCTTGAACTCACAACCCCAAGATCAAGAGTCACACCCTCTACCCTCCACCAACTAAGCCAGCCAGGGGTCCCTTAACTTTTTTTTTTTTTTAATTTTTTTTTTTTTTTTTCAACGCTTTTTTTATTTATTTTTGGGACAGAGAGAGACAGAGCATGAACGGGGGAGGGGCAGAGAGAGAGGGAGACACAGAATCGGAAACAGGCTCCAGGCTCCGAGCCATCAGCCCAGAGCCTGACGCGGGGCTCGAACTCACGGACCGCGAGATCGTGACCTGGCTGAAGTCGGACGCTTAACCGACTGCGCCACCCAGGCGCCCTTAACGTAAGCTCTATGTCCAGCGTGGGGCTTAAATTCACCACCCTGACATCAAGAGTTGCATGCTCTACTAATTGAACCAGTCAGGTGCCCCTCAACATACATTTTTAAAACCTTTTTCTGTTGATTTTTTTTTTAGCATTACAATTTCCAAAGAAAATACCCTTTCCATCTGTAAACAAATGCCTCTAAACAAACAATAGTATTATAGAACCATGACCGCAAATATATAGCTATTAATTTATTTTGATTCTACAATAATTATCTTTCTAGGTCTTTATAATTTTGTACTCATTAAAATATTATACTTCTTGTATATAAATTTGTCAGATGTTTTAGGCATATACTTTGTACCTGTAGTTTAATATCTCTCAAGAATAACCATAAATCTTATCATTTGTAGTACTTTTCATTCTTTTCTTATAGTTTAAAATGATCAAATTACCCATACCAAATAAGTATAGAATTTATAAAGATGAAAAGTAAAAGTTCTTTTGCACCCCAAATTTTTGAGACTACTTGGTAAAAAGGAGTTAAGTATGCTGGTAATCTTCTCAATATGACCAAGCTTAGACTGGTTTACAGCCAGTTTGAATTAAATGGATCTCAGATGAATATGTGAAATATAGAAGCTATTTTCCCAATCCCAATTCACATTTCTCAGAGTAACCAGAGGATTGGCAAACTCCAAATCTACCATAGCTGAAAGGCCCTGTAAACTCGGGCTGGCTTGGAAATCCATTACCTTGGATGACCATAGGACATGTCTATCACTCTCTTTAAGGAAATTCTTAGAGGTATCAAGAGATGTAGGGGCGCCTGGGTGGCTCAGTCGGTTAGGCGTCCGACTTCGGCTCAGGTCACGATCTCACGGTCCGTGAGTTTGAGCCCCGCGTCGGGCTCTGGGCTGACGGCTTGGAGCCTGGAGCCTGCTTCTGATTCTGTGTCTCCCTCTCTCTCTGCCCCTCCCCCGTTCATGCTCTGTCTCTGTCTCAAAAATAAATAAACGTTTAAAAAAAAAAAAAAAAAAAGAGATGTAACATGGGACAGCTGTCTGAAAACAGATTCCACAAACTGTGGACTAATACCCCATGTCAAAGCTGATCAAAACAAACCTAGACTAGGTATTGAGTAGGTCTGTCCCCTAGACACTAATTTCCTCAATGGAATTAAAACAATAAATAGGCCTTAAGAATCCTTTTAAAGATTAACTTCTAGTTAAATACCGTTCTTGAATCCATCATCTTCTTAGTTTTCCTTAAGGTTACATAAGAGGCTATTGTTGAAGATTCAGGTGTTGGTGATTTGGTCCTTGGAGGAACTACTCCAACAGGAAAATGGGAACCTAAAAATGAAAACACCAGTAAGTTCTACAAAACATCTTTCACACAACATTGCTTTCTTTTGAGGTACTCAATTTCTAATTAAAAACATTTTTTTTTTAATTTTAGAGAGATAGAGCAAGAGAACATGTGTGTGTGTGGGGGGGTGGGGGGTGGGGAGAGAGGCAGGGGGAGAGAGGGAATCTTAAGCGGAGCCCAATCAGGGCTTGATCCCATAACCCTGGGATCATTACCTGAGTGAAATCAAGAGTTGGATGCTCAATCAACTGAGCCACCCAGGAGCCCCTGACATACTCCATTTCTGAGGTTTTCAAAATCAAAAGGCAAATTTATTTTTATTGGTTTATTGTTTTAAAGATATTATTTTTAACTAACCTCTATACCCAACATGGGGCTCAAACTTACAACCCTGAGATCAATAGTCATATTCTCTACCGACTGAGCCAGCCAGATGCTCCAAAAGGCAGATTTATCGTTTAAAAAGAGCCAGGGAAAATGTAGTAGCCTTCCATTAGTTACTCTGTTTAAAGTTCTACAGATTTTTTTTTAATTAAAAAATTTAATTATAAAATCAGTAATACTCAGTGGATCAGACATCTTCACGACAATCTTCTAAAGAAAAGAAGGTAAATGAACTGCAGTGTCCGCATTAATTTACTTCCTCAAGTCCATGTAGCTCATCAGCAGCATGGCTGGGGCTTCTCTCTGTTGTAGCCTTCTTTCCATTCACAGTATTTTCAGAGGTTGAAAAGGACCTTAATCCTCTCACATGTTGCAGATCAGGAAAGGAATGGCCCAGAAAGGTTAAGTGATTTACCTAAATGCCCTTAATTTTCATTTGGTTTTTTTTCAATCACCCTGTACTATCTCAAGAGAATCCACTAACAATGTTAACAACAGTTAACTATAGGTAATCACTGTGACTTTTTTGTATTTTCAATAATTTCTAAAATGGACACACACCATAGAAAACAAAACACACAACACAAAATCATTAACCCAACAACAATAAAAGCTAAAAGTAAGTTAATACATAAAATGTATGTAGTTATATCGCATTAATTTTGTTTAAGTAGAATATATGCACTATTATCCACTGAGGACACTAGCAAAAGAACAAATTATTAAAATCTCAATGGCTTACTTAAAAAAAACAAACAAAAAAAACCAAAAACAAACCACTCTCTTTGAGCTCACTTAAAGTTACATCAACTAAGTAGAAAAAAGAAGTCTAGTTTCTCCCCCAAAGACAAATGGTACATCAGTCATTCAGGGTCCCTTTAATTTACACACCAAACAATCTGTAGCTTAGGCTTTAATATTGTTTATGAACTGTGTGAGTATTGTAAGGCTGTATATTTAAGAACATGAAGTGCTGAACTGCTACACAATATAGGTAATTCTGCAGTTCAAACTAAGAGAAAGACTCTATTATCCCAGTTAGTGATCCATTTTTAAAAGTTCTACTTTAAGTCATGTGGCACAAATTACACCATAATTTATCTGTGTATTTCAGACAATTTATTCAGGTGAGAGCTTATAAGTTAAAAACAAAAAACAAAAAACAAAAACTCAAACATCTAGGGATGCCTAGCTGGCTCAGTTGGTAGAGCATGTAACTCTTGATCTCAGGGTCATGAGTTCAAGCCCCACTAAGTGATCTCTTATTTCAGAGATCATAAAAAATAAAAATAAAAAATCAGGGGCAGCTGGGCGGCTAAATCGCTTTAGTGTCCCACTTCGGCTCTGATCTGCAGGTCGGTCGTGATCTCACAGTTTGTGAGTTCAAGCTCTGCATTGGGCTCTTTGCTGTCAGCACACAGCCCACTTTGGATCCTCTGTCTCCTCCTCTCTCTCAAAAATAAAGATTAAAAAAAACCAGACAATAGAATTCTTTCAAAAAAAAAAAAAACACCTAAATTTTAAAAGCAGCAAAACTCTGAAGAAGAATCCAAACCCTACAGAGAACATATGCCAGACAAGGTATTTTTTATGAGTAAAGATATGGCATTGACTTTTGTCCCCCCTCTCTGTACCCTGCCCCACTTATTCTTTGTCTGTCTGTCTAAAATAAAATAAACATTAAAAAAAAGTCTACTGATGAGTTGAACTCACTTATTAAATAATTTCTAAATTTTGTAGACTTGACTGGCGACAATTATCCCTTATAGATCATGGGGTATTATGACTATGTAGGAACCAGAAAAAAAGAATGGAATAGAAAATGCAAAATCAAAGCATAAAATGTAGTCCTTATTTTATATATGCTCTAAATACTTTGCCCACAGGGATTAAGAATGTTACACATGTGATAAACAGCAACTTCCCCCCCCCCCCCCCCCCCAACATATGCTATTTGAAGAGGGTAGATGTTAGGTCTAGGAAACCAGTGCTGTTGAAATAGGGGCACTCTGGCTAGATTTACTGATTTCTTTTAATTTTTAAGTAATCTCTACACCCAACAATGTGGGGCTCAAACTTACACATTCAACATCAAGAGTCATATGCTCTACCGACTGAGCTAGCCAGGAGTCCCAAGATCTATTGGGTATTTAAGAAAACCTAGGAAGTCCCAATTTTTATTTATTTATTTTCTTAAAATTTTTAGTTTGAAAGAGAGACAGAGAGCAAGAAGAGGAAGGACAGAGAGAGAGAATCCCAAGCAAGCTTCACCTTGTTAGCATAGACATGGCTGTGCTCAGCGTGTGGCCTGATCCCACGAACCTTGAGATTATGACCTGAGCTGAAATCAAGAGTCTGACGCTTAACTACTGAACAACACAGGCGCCTCTAAAGTCCCAATTCTTAAAAATTTTTTATTATTTATTTATTTTTAAAAATCTAAATCCTAGTTAATGTATAGTGTAATAATAATTTCAGGAATAAAATTTAGTGTTTCATCACTTACATGTAATACCCAGTGGTCATCCCAACTAGTGTCCTCCTTAATACCCCTTGCCCATTTAGTCCTTCCCTCCACCTAACACCCCTCCAGCAACCACCAGTTTGTTTTCTGTATTTAAGAGTCTCTTATAAAAAAAAAAAAAAGAGTCTCTTATAGTTTGTCTCCCTCTGTTTTTATATTATTTTGGTGTCCCTTCCCTTATGTTTGTTTTGTATCTTAAATTCCACATGTGAGTGAAATCATGATATCTTTCTTTGACTTATTTTGCTTAGGATAATACACTCTAGTTCCATCTACGTTGTTCCAAATGGCAAAATTTCATTCTTTTTGATCGCCCAGGAATGTTCCATTGTATGTATGTATGTATGTATGTATGTATGTATGTATGTATGTATGTATGTGTGTATCTTCCTTATCCATTCACCAGTCAATGGGTTATTTGGGCTCTTTCCATACTTTGGCTATTGTCAATATTGCTGCTATGAACCTTGGGGTGCATGTGCCCCTTAGAATCAGAATACAGGATACTCCTGTATCCTCTGGATAAATACCTACTAGTGCAATTCCTGGGTAATACAGTAGTTCTATTTTTAATTTTTTGAGGAACTGTTTTCCAGAGTGGCTGCACTCATTTGCATTCCCACCAACAATGCAAAAGAGAACCTCTTTCTCTGCATCCTCACCAACACCTGTTGTTGCCTGAGTTGTTAATTTTAGCCATTTTGACAGTTGTGAGGTGGTATCTCATTGTGGTTTTGATTTGTATTTCCCTGATGATAAGTGATGTAGTGCTGTTGAGCATTTTTCATGAGTCTGTTAACAATCTGGATGCCTTCTTTGGAAAAGTGTCTATTCATGTCTTTTTGCCCATTTCTTCACTAAAGTCCCAATTTTTAGATGTTGGCAACCAACACTTGTTGAGCCAGTGGCTCTGTTGGTTGAGCATCCTACTCTTGGTTTCCACTTAGGTCATGATCCCAGGGTTGTGGGATCAAGCACCATGCTGTTTAAGATTCATTCTCTCTCTCCCTCCCTCCCTCTTCCTCTCCCTCTCTCTCTCTCAGTGCCTGAGTGGTTCAGTAGGTTAAGCATCTGACTCTTGATTTGGGCTCAGGTTGGGATCTTGCAGTTTGTGGGTTTGAGGCCTGTGTCGGGCTCTGTGCTGACAGCTTGGAATCTGGAGTCTGCTTCAGATTCTGTCTCCCTCTCCTTCTCTACCCCTCTCCACTTGTGTGTGCATGTGTGCGTGTGTGCTCTCTCTCAAAAATAAACATTAAAAAAACAAAAACTATGGAAAAAAAAAAGTCTCTTTCTCTCCCTGTTTGCCCCTCTCCCCAGCTCCTGCTCTCTCTCTTTTTAAATTTTTTTAACGTTTATTTATTTTTAGAGAGAATGAGAGACAGAGCATGAACAGGGGAGGGGCAGAGAGAGGGAGACAGAGAGTCAGAAGCAGGCTCCAAGTTCCAAGCTGTCAGCACAGAGCCTGACGTGGGGCTCGAACTCACAAATCACGAGATCATGACCTGAGCCGAAGTCGGATCCTTAACCGAGCCACCCAGGCGCCCCAAGTCTATTTCTTTTCTTTCTTATCCTTAAGCATGTACACTAAACTTATTAAAATATAAAGGTAATCATGATCATTACCATCCTCTGGAACAATACAAGGACTTTAGAACATGTTAATATCAACAAAATTAGTCCTGGTTATATGCTATTGGTATCCAATATTTTAGTTCTCTGCTTCTTAGACCTTCCCTATCTGACCAGTTTGCTTCTATCTGAAAACTGTAGAACTCTCTTAAGTGACGGTTAAGTGGCAAACTCTCTAGTTTTTATCTTTATCTTTACTGTTTCTTCAAGTTTTATTGACGCAAAATGTATAACTAAAATGATCTTAAGTGCACAACTGGTGAAGTTTTATAAATGTATTCTTACCCCTAGCTGCACATGCATATGCCAGTGTAATTATCTCAGTGAAGACAAAGACCATCTTCGTCACCCCACAAAATTCCCTTCCAGGCAATCCCACCCTTCTGCCAAAGACGACCACTGTTCCGTTGTCTATCACCAATAGATGAGTTTTGCCTGTTCTCAAACTTCACATAAAGGGATTCATACACAAGGTCTCCTTTGTATTAAGCTTTTTTCACTTAATATAATTTTTTTTCACATTTATACATGTTGCTAAGTTACACATGTACATCTATCAGTAGTGTTTTTTAATTGTTAAGGAGTATCCCACTGTTTGAAGATACCACAATTTGTTTATCCATACTCTTATTTACAGAAATACAGGTTGCTTCCAATTTTTATCTACTATGAATTAAAACTATGGTTAAAAATCCTTGTATAAGTTTTTTTGAGGAATGATGTTTCCATTTTTCTTAGGTAAATATGTAGGAGAATTGCTGGATATAATTGCATGTTCAATTTTTAAGAAACTACAAAACTGTTGTTCTTTCTTACACCACCATCAGAATTGTGTTTGAGATCCAACTGTTCTATGTCCTAACAAACACTTGGTAGTCTTAATTTTAGCTATTCCGGAAGGTGTGAATTATGATTTTAATTTGCATCAAAACTGCATTTATGCTTGATCAGTTGTAAACTTTTTCATATACTTGTATACCTTATTTGTTAAGTGTCTAAGTCTTTTGCCTACTTTCTTATTGGGTTGTCTTTATTATTGATTTGTAAGAGTTGTTTATATATCCTGAATACGAAGCCTTTGTCAGGTATATATACTAATGATATTTTCTCCAATTCTAATGGATAGAAGTTTTAAATTTTGATGAAATCTAATTAATCTCAGTTTTCACAGAGAGTACAGCCTTTGGAGGGTTCCAGCTTTCCTTGAGGAGGTGTCCTCTCAGACTTGGTTTTTTGTTTAAAAATTTTTTTATTTATTTTTGAGACAGAGAGAGAGACAGACAGACAGACAGACTGAGAGAGGCACAGGGGCAGAGAGAGAAGGAGACACAGAATCCAAAGCAGGCTCCAGGCTCCAAGTTGTCAGCGCAGAGCCCGATGTGGGGCTCGAACCCACAAACCATGAGGTCATGACCTGAGCCATAGTTGGACACTTAACCAACTGAGCCACGCAGGTGTCCCAAGACTTGTAATTTGTTCAGGATCTGAGCTTTGTCCTGTCACAAGGCACTTTAGTGCTCCACTTAACTTATTGGATCCCTCCTATTACAAACTGAATTATGACTTTCTAAAATTCATGTGAGGTCTTAACCCGTGATGTGACTATATTTGGAGATAGAGCCTATAAGGAGGTAATTAAAGTTAAGTGAGGTCATAAAGGCACGCCCCTGATCCAACAGGATTGGTAACCTTCTAAAAAGAGAGCTAACATCAGAGAGCTAACATGTGCTCTCTCTCTGCTTGTACTGAGAGGAAAGGCCCGGTGAGGTGCAGCAAGAGGCAGCATCTGCAAGCCACGAATAGAGTCTTTCCCTGAAACCAAACCCAGCTGGACCCTGATCTTGGACTTCTACCCTCCAGAACTGTGAAAACAAATTTCTGTTGTTTCAGCCACTCAGTCTATGATATTTTGTTATGGCAGCCCGAGGAAACAAATACACTACCTTTCACATAAGGTGAGCGTCCCTTTCTTTACTTTTCCTTAACTTGTTGAAGATTCTCAAAAAAATTTAGAATGGTATCACCCAGCAATTAGAATCACTTTCTATAGGAATAGGAGGATTGGCCAGGGCATCTAGTTAGCTATACTGCTAAAACATTTGTTTGCAGTTTAATATTTCCTGTGTATTTATAATAATATGCACCATTGGGGCACCTGGGTGGCTCAGTTGGTTAAGCATCAGACTCTTGATTTTGGCTCAGGTCATGATCTCACAGTTGGTGACCTCCAGCCCTGCATCAGGCTCCACACTAACAGCATGGGGCTGTCCAATGTGAGGCTTGAACTCACGACCCCAAGATCAAGAGTCACATACTCTACAGACTGCCAGCCAGGTGTCCCTGCATATCATTTTTAATTACTCAAAATCTTAGCTACTAACAGCCTACTGGTGACCAATTAACACATTATTCTGTATGGTACATGTGTTATATACTGTATCCTTACAATAAAGTAAGCTAGGAAAAAGAAAACCGTATTAAGAAAACCAAATGGGGGGGTGCCTGGGTGGCTCAGTTGGTTAAGCATCCGACTTCGGCTCAGGTCATGATCTCGCGTTTCATGAGCTCAAGCCCCGCACTGTCAGCGCAGAGCCTGGAGCCTGCTTCGGATTCTGTGTCTCCCCCTCTCTCTGCCCCACCCCTGCTTGTGCTCTCTGTCTCTCAAAAAAATGAATAAATGTTAAAAAAAATTTTTAAAAAGAAAACCATATGGAAAATACATTTATAGTACTATACTGCATTTATTGAAAAAAATCTGCATTTAAGTAGACCCTTATAGTTGAAACTTATGTTGTTCAAGTCAACCGTATGTGAACACACACACACACACACACGCAAATTTTGGTGAACCATTTACATATTCTCCTATACAACCACAATTTCACTTAACCGTCGATAATCTCCAGAACATATTTAAGTTTCCATAATTGTCCCAAGAACGTCTTTAGAGACTTAACATTTTTTTTATTATTAAAAAATATATAGGATTTTATTTATTTATTTGAGGGAGAGAGAGAAAGTGCAAGCTGGGTAGGGTGGGGGTGGGAACACGCTCAACTGACTGAGCCACCCAGGCGCCCCCGATTGAGACTTTTTTTTAAACCACAATCCAATCAAGGTTGAAGTATTGCGTTGTATCTGGCCTTTTCTACCTTTTAATCTTGAATAGTGCCCCCTCTATCCTTTTTCTTCACAACACTGAATAATGACCAGCATTAAAAAAAGAAAAAAAGTCTGGCTCAGTTGGAAGAGTGTGCAACCCTTGATCTCAGGGTTGAACTAACAACCCCAACGCTGGGTGTAGAGATTAGTTTCTGGTAAAAATAAAATACAATATAAAAATCAGAGTACACCCATAGTAGTATTATTTCATGGAATTTATTTTTTAGTTTATTTATTTGTTAAGTAAACTCTATGTCCGATGTGGGGCTCCAACTCACGACCCTGAGATCAAGTGTCACAGGCTCTACTGACTGAGTCAGCCAGGTATCCCTCAGCCCTTAATCTTTTATGTATAATTCTGAAACAGAAAAACTTAAAACCTCCCTCTCCCCAAATCTCAGGAAATGGAAAACTTTTCAAAAGTTTGGGATATAAACCTTTTTAGTCTTAAGTGGAAGGATGAATATTCCAGGAATGTTAATTGATTTCAAAAGAGGATGCTGCCTCATGCCTCGCTGAAATGACATGTAATATATGGTTTACATATGGGTCATGTTACCTTCCTAATACCTGAAATTTCTGAATTAAGAAGCTCATCAGATTCCACAGGTTTCAGATAAGGGACTATGGATTTGTCTATGTATTGGGCCAACATGTACACTGAGCTTATTGCTAAAATGTCTGAAAAACACAGGAGATAAAACATATCCTAATGCTGACCTTTAACAGAAGTTTCCATTTCTGAAACAGGTTCTGATTTTTCTTCTCCATTAGACTCATCAACTTCTGCCACTGTTGTTAACTCTGGTTCACTCTTGTAGAGTCTATAATCCGGACCCTTGAAAAGAAGATGTGCAATTTTAAAACAAAAGAACAAAAATTGCTACAAGTTTCTTTTAAAATGCTTACCTCAAATCAAACCTTGAAAACTAAAAGTCTCAGCCGGCTATATTGGGGACAGCACAACTGACATATATGTTACAGCTAAGGTGGAAAAAAATCTGAAATATTTTAATCAGTAAAAGTTTTGGCTTTTAAATTAAAAATATTCCTCTTAGGGACGAAGTCAGAATATTTTTTATCATAGTAAAACTGAAGTCTGAAAATAGTTATATCATATTAACTCAATTGGCCCTATTCCCTACGTTCCTACTTCTCTTTTAGCTTACCACATTTTACATTTATTTAACCCCAAACCTCTTATTTTCAGCTTCCATGGATAATGAATGTTTCTCCTTGGCAATGTCCATATCCTCTAATAGTTTTCCTAGATGGAATGGCCCATATCCCAACCCTTTTATCATTCCTAGAATGATCTTTTTCATTCTTGCTTCCTTCTGATCTAAATATATCATTTTGTCTCTAATATCCTGAAATGGTATATTTAAAATAAGACGTCTTAGACAAATGTAAAGTAACCACTTTGCAAAAACATTAGAAATATGAAATTATGAAGTATTAAAATTATAAAAACATTAAGAAATGAGAATGGTAAAACCAAAACAGGAAAAACACAGATAATAACATTAAATACAAACAAAAACCAAACAAACAAAAAAGCACTGGCTAAAAGTGGGGTTATAACAAAAAAAAAGTTTGAGTATAAAATAAATTAACTTTCAAAAATGAGAGGGCATGTACATGATTGATTATTCTGTGGCTATTGAAGCCACTTACACAGTGAGATCCATTTCTTGGATATCCTTGAACTTGATGAATCTTCTTTTCTTCAGGCAGATGGACTGGGCCCCTGCTATAACAGAGCAAGGAGCTGCTATCACTGGGCAGAGGGGGGATTATGGGAGGCTGCTCTGTAAAGTCATAGGACCGAGGAAGTGGAGGACGAGGTGGGACTACTTCCTCTTCCTAAAGATTGTAGAATAGTCACCTTATTTAGATAAGCATATTGAATTAAGTATATCTAAATTCTTTGCAATGGTAAGTTAACTTAAAAATCACTTTAAGATAATTAAAGGGACACTGCCAAGCCAAAAGTCAGTCTCATACTGAAAAGTAAAATAAAGAATGTTTATGATAGCCAGTAACTGGGTCTTAAAAAAAAGTTTTATCTAATTTTTTCCTGTAACATTCAGGTTAGCTTTAATCTGAAGCTCAAAATCAAAACAGATGTGAGACTACAGTGTTTCACTTTAAAAGTAGAAGAAAATAATTAATTTAAAAATCTTATTGCCTATTTGTTTTTGCAATTTTTAAGGGAAAAAATAAACATCTTTTTGTTTGGTTTTAATATAAAATTCAAGACCACAAATGCTTTCAGTTAGGTTGACAGTATCTCTTTGTAGTTGTAATTTCTTTATGGTATGCACGACACACAGCGAACTTATCTATCAATCATCCTATAAATTTTACCAAGAATAAGACACAATGATAAATATTCAAATTACTTATATTAGAAAAAGTATGACAATGTTAAAGTTCTAACATAAATGAAAAGTAATGATTTTTTTTTTTTTTTGCATTAAGGGAAGAAAAATTGCCATCTGTTAGAAGGATCAAATTACTGAAACAGCGAAATTTCAAGATTAAAACAATAACTTAAATATATTTAGGAAACATTTCTGTTATGAAGAAAAGACAATTAAATTCCAATTCATGTTTTACACATTTAAAATAATTTAGAGATAGACAAACAATCCAAACTTACCTCGTTTTTGTACTTAACTGTTGAGAAAGGCTTTGATCCTGCCATACCTATTAAAAAAATTATAAAACATAACTTATACTAAACATATGTTTTAAATCCACATAAAAAAGGAATAATTTCATTTATTTTATTTTTTCTAAAAATTCCATTGTTAAGTAGTCTCTACAGCAGACATGGGGCTTGAACTAACAAATCCCGAGATTAAGAATCACATACTATACAGACTGAGCCAGCTGGGCACCCCCATTTCACTTATTTTAAATGAAGCTTTCAGTTCTAACCCCTCATTTATTAATGTTTTCAGAATTGGAAGCCAATTACATTAAAAAATACAAGTTAAAATATCTAGTTTATTTTTATTTTTTAAGTTTATTCTTTATTTTTGTTATTATTTTTGAGAGAGAGAGAGAGAGAGAGAGTGAGTGAGTGAGTGGGGGAAGACAGAGCATTAGAAGTGGGCTCTATGTTGACAGCAGTAAGTTCCAATGCGAGGATCGAACTCATTAATACCGGGCTTGAATTCACAAACCGTGGGATCATGACCTGAGCCAAAGGTGGATGGTCAGTCGACTGAGCCACCCAGGCGCCTTTAAGTTTACTTATTTTTGAGAAAGAGGGGTGGTGGAGGGGCAGAGAGAGAGAGACAGAAAGAATCCCAAGCAGCCTCCATGATGTCAGTGTTGAGCCTGATGCAATGTGAGATCATGAGCCAAACCTGAGCCAAAATCATGAGTCAGACACTTAACTGACTGAGCCATCCAAGTGCCCCTAAAATATCTAGTTTAAATAAGAGTACGGCGGGGGGGGGGGGGGGGGGGGGGGCGCGCCTGGGTGGCTCAGTCGGTTGAGCGTCCGACTTTGGCTCAGGTCATGATCTCGTGGTCCGTGAGTTCGAGCCCCGCGTCAGGCTCTATGCTGACCGCTCAGAGCCTGGAGCCTGTTTCAGATTCTGTGTCTCCCTCTCTCTCTGACCCTCCCCCGTTCATGCTCTGTCTCTCTCTGTCTCAAAAATAAATAAACGTTAAAAAAAAAAAAAAAAAAAAAGAGTACAGGGAAGTGGGTTTTCTGAAGTGCTGTTGATGTAAATATAAGTCAGTACCATTTTTTAAGAGGGCAATCTGGCAGTGACTATCAAAATGGAAGATGTGTGCTCATTTCCCACTTCTTCTAATCCATAAGTACTAGCATGTGTGTTTAGTCATATATACAGTAATGTTCATTACAGCATGGTTTATGATAGAAAAAAAACAAACTCAAAACCTGGAAATAAACTACATGTCCAAAAACACAGAAATGGACATATTATAATTCATCTATACAATGAATTCTTACACAGCTATTACTGCATTGTACTGTTAAGGAGAAAGAAACCAAATTGTTGAAAAATAAGTATAGTATGATTCCATTTTTTGTTGTGGGGAAAAAAAATTCCTAAAAGCAAAACATTTTGTGTGTGTATAATTAAATACATAAAACAGTAATTTATTTTTGTTGTCGGTGAGGTTGCCAGAACTTTGGCTTTTTACTGTTTAAACTTGTGTACTGACTCAATGTTACAGGAGTGCCTGTTTTCTGATGTCAAAAGTCCATTAACAAAAGAAACCCAATTCTATGTATCATTCCATTTATTTTTAAAAAAAGTTTACTTATTTATTTTAAAGAAATTTCTACACCCAATGAGGGGCCCAAACTCATAACCCTGAGATCAAGAGTTGTATACTTTTCTAAATGAGCCAGCCAGATGCCCTGTGTTACTTCATTTAGATATAATATTATGGTCAATTACTGCAGAATAAAACACAAAGCTAATTTACCTGTTTCTGTAGTGCCTCTTTGCTGTTTGTGTTTACTCAGTCCTTCCATGACATCTTGAATTCTCCAAAGTTCTTTCTGAATCTGTGCACGCTGAATTCCTGCTGATTCAGTCTATCAGTAAAAAGACATCACATACAGGAAAAAATAAAGTTGTAAACTAAACTAAGTATATATTTTAAAAAATGAGAACTGCAGTAGATTAAGTTTTGAGGACTATGAAGTCTCCCAATTTTGCAACTTTTGTGGCAAAGATAAAAGTCAAAAAAAAAAATTCAGTTTCTCAGACCTAAGTGCATTATTTCACTTCTTTTCAATAAGCTTTGCCTTGCATTATTGCTGATCACAAGAGACTAAAACATGGAAAAAAAAATAAAATAAAATAGAAACTCACAAAACCCAAATTAAAAAAAAAATTTAAAGGAGAAGAAAAAAAAATGGGAAGTATACTAATTTCTTAAGTACTAGAAATTCTAGAAAATAAAATCATATTGGTATTATTGGTCTTACTGAAAGTAAGATTCTAATAGAACTCTATGACTTTATCAATACTTCTGATAAAAAGAATTATGCTTTTTTGGAATGTAAATTTATTTTTTTAAAAAAAGGACAATGAAGTAAGTACTAAATGTCACAGTTACCAAAAAAATTTTTTTTTCACTTAATATATGTTTTTGACAATCGTAGATATTAGAATAAAATCAATATATTTCATTAGTAAGCTAAAAAGTCCTCCAAGGGGTGAAAACATGCTTTCAAAGTCTGTAAATGTAAAGACTATGTACTAATGCTGCTTCAAAAAGGCACTACACAACCTTAGTTATCCAGTTTTCTAAGCTACAGGGCTGGAAGCATCAAAGTAAATGAAGGAAATATTCACACAAGAGCCAAACACAATGACAACCCAGAGATGTGAATACTGACATAGACTTCTAGGGAGTGAATTTCAGTTATAAAAACCACATATGTGCACATGTCCTATATAGAATATATATTATTTTTGCAGTAATTAAAAAAATATATAGTTTTGCCTATCTGAAAAGTATACAATGAAAGTCTCATTTTGTATTATTTCTCATTTATCTGATTACTGGTGCAAACAATATTCAAACACTTGTTAGCAATCTGAGTTTCACTTTCTATAGATTAAAGCTGGTCATATTCTTCATCCATTTTTCTAATGTATTGCTTTTCCAAACCAAAAAGAAAATTCCTTGGAGATCTAAATAGTAACTTTTGTTGAATCAGTGGTCAACAATACTTCTCCCCAGTATGCCATCTTTTTAAGTTTGTTTAAGCCATTGTCTTGACTTATTACTTTTTAAAAAGTAGGTTCTATGCTCAACATGGGGCTTGAACTCACAACCTTGAGATCAAGAGTCGCCTGCTCTACCGACTGAGCCAGGCAGGCACTCTGTTTACTTATTTATTTAATAAACACTTATCAGTATGTTTTATATGCCTGATACTATTTTAAGTGCTTCAAAAATATCAACATATTAGCCATTATAATAACCCGATAGAGGTAGGCACTATTATTTTATAGTCGTGAAAACTGAAGTGCAGAGTTGTCATGTAACTGGTCTATGTGCAATGTTCTCTCTCATAGAGTGTGCCTTGTAGTTCTTTATATTTTCAAAACAGTAACTATTGTGGCTTTTATTATACCTTTAAAATATGAGACCCATTTTGTTAATTTTTTCAAAAATTTCTGGATGAAATTTGGTTGGGATAGAATTTGAATTTATAGGAAGAATTTTTACTGAGATAATGTTAAAGCATGCCATCCATGAACATGGTATACTAATTCCACTTCTCCATTTATGTCCTATAACATAGAAATTACATTTTCATGATGAATGTTTTTGTTAAGTTAAATCAAGTTAAACTACTTTGGCCTGAAAGCTAAAAATGAATTTTCTCATTTAAAACATTTCTCATTCTCAAAAACAAAACCATCCAAGATTATGTGACAAAGTGTATATACCTGCAACATCTAAATATTTTAATATCTGGCCTTATACAGAAAAAGTTTGCTGACCCATGGGTTAGTTCTTAGATATTACAATTTTTTTTCCTACTGTATTTAGTATTTAAAAATTTTTTTTTAAATGTTTAGTTTTGAGAGAGCCAGGGAGGGGCAGAGAAAGAGAGAGAGGGAGACACAGAACCCAAAACAGGCTTCAGGCTCTGAGCTGTCAGCACAGAGCCTGATGCGGGGCTCAAACTCACAAACCGTGAGATCATGACCTGAGCCAAAGTCAAACACTTAACCGACTGAGCCATCCAGGCGCCCCGTACTATATTTAGTATTAACCCCACTGTTCAATATAGAAGTCACAACCACATGGGGCTACTTAAATTTACATAATTAAAATTAAATACAATGAAAAACTCAGTTTCTCAGGCATACTGGCAACATTTCAATTGCCCAACAACTGCATGTGGTTAGTGGCTACTATACTGAACAGCAAAGATGGAGGACAGTTTGTTTTCTCCGAGTCAACTTCACTAACCTTTACTCCTTGTATTGACTTGTCTGTTGAGTCCACAGAATTTCCAATGCAGATGACCAAATTTACATAGGGTCACACGCATGAAGTGACTTTTATTATTTTCTTAAACGTATATTATCTCCACTTCTCAGAACAACACTTTAAGACAGGTATTATTGTTCCATTTTATAGACTAGAAAATTAACACCTGGAACCTGATTTCAGATCTGATTGTTTATGCTAAATGGTGCTGCATCTTTCCCAATTCAATAATATACCAAAAGTCTATACGCTAAATACAACTTGATAAGAAAGAGACATTTAATATAGAATGGATTAGAATACATTTTTATTTTTTTATTTTTAAGTAATCTCTATACCCAGTGTTGGGGCTTGAACTTATAACCCCGAGATTAAGAGTTGCATGCTCTTCTGACTGAACCAGCCAGGTGCTCCAGATTAGAATAAATTTTATAAGACACAAATTACCCTTTATTTGATAAATCCATTTAATTCAACACTTTAATACTAACTTCCATATAGTTAGCTAGGAGTGCAAAACATGACAGGGATCACACCATGTACCCAACAGAATAAAGAACTTTTAAACAATGAGAGATGGGCTACTTTGTGGGATATTAAGAGTCCTATTATTGAAAGTATTAAAACCCAGGTCTTAGGTGGCCAGTAATGTAAAAACTGTTAAGGGCATGCATGGATAACAAAGTATACAGTACCAGTCAAAACCAGTTGAGACAATGCAAAAAGACATTCACTTCTGTACCTGAACTTCACCAAGGCGATCTAGCTGTTCTTGCATCTGGTTCCTGGTAACAGTCACATCATATTCTAACTTATCATACTCTCTCCATGCTCGTTCCAGTTCCTAAAATCAAAGAGCTTTAATTACTTTAATAGGGAAAATGTGCTTTTATATTGTTATCACTGCAATGGCAAGCTTTCTAGATTTTAGAAAATTGTGTAAATTTATACTGGGTGAAAGAAAACTTTTGTAATTCATTTTCCCTTTCCTTTACTGTTTTAAAGCACTTTCTTAACTGCCCTGATTAAAATTTCTCCATAAATGAAAATACTAAGTAGGTTGTATTTTAGCATGTTGGATTTTCAATCATACCAGAAGCCTAACATACCTTTACTTGTAATAAATTTACAGTAATGTAATAAACCTAACTCAGCTAACTAAACAAGTCAGTGAATCCTGCCCACAGAGACCCAACATATATGCTACCCACCTACTTTTTTCTCCTTTGGAAAAAAAATCACCAACCCTGAAATCAGAGAGGTTTTTCACATTTGGTCTTTAACCACCTGTCATCTAATACAGGAGGTCAAAAATACATCATCATTTCATTGCTTCAGAACTCTATTCTACGGGAGTGCAAGTATTCTTCTATGGGTTATAATCACTCTTCAGACATTTCAGAGCGGTATGAAGTCAACAAATTGATAAAGACAGGGGCTTTGACCAGTTTTATCATTAGTATTAGTGTGGTGTTGGCACATGTAACACAACCAACACATACATGCTGAACACTGTTATAAAATGAATTAGTAACTCTTGTCTAAGAACCTTTCATGACCAGAGATTTCTTGCCCTGAACTGTGCTGAATGAAGCCGCCCTGGGAAATGTCAGTTTAATAACAGCAATAGTCTTGGGATAAGGCAAGAAGATACCAAGTGTGGAGGAAAGGGTACTGAAAATAATTTTGAGGTTTTTTTTTTTAATGTTTATTTGAGAGAGAGAGAGAGAGAGAGAGAGAGAGCGAGAGAGAGCAAGTGAACATGTGTGAACAGGAGAGGGGCAGAGACAGAGAACCCCAAGCAGGCTCTACACTCAGTGTGGAACCCAATGAGGGACTTGATCTCACAACTGAGAGATCATGACCTGAGCCAAAATCAAGTTGAGAGCTTAACTGACTGGGCCACCCAGGCACCCCAACAAGGATTTTTTAAGTTGAAGAATAGTTGACACATGATACACAATAATCTTAACAGTTTATTTGTAAAGATTCTCTTTTAAAGAGTTATTTTACTTTTCATACTGTGCAACTAGCTTAAAATCACTTTTAAAAATGCAGGTAATGAAAAATTATTCAAGGTACACACTTTTAAAAATTAAAGTGAGTGTTAGAATATGGCCATTTGGAATAATTGCTTTTTGAATCTACGACGTTTCCTTAAGCAGGTTTTACAATGAATTATATTTTTTAAAAAGTGAAAAAAAAAAAACACTGGAGATTTTCTTTTAAGGTTTATTTTATTTATTTTGACAGATTGTCCACGTAAGCAGGGAAGGGATAGACAGAATCCCAAGCAGGCTCTGTGCTGTCAGCCCAGACCCCAACGTGGGGCTCATGAACTGTGTTGTGTGATCATAACCCGAGGTGAAATCAAGATTTAAAGATGCTTAACTAACTGAGCCACCCAAGTGTCCCACCACTGGAGATTTTTTTTTTTAATCATCTCTTTATTATATAGATAATTTAGGGAGTCTAACTGATTTCACAATTAATAAAATTTTTAAAAGGCAAAGTGATAAAGGACTAACGATTTTTATGTCATCTATATTGCGTAAATGCTAGTCGTCTTACTTGGCTTCAGCAAACTATTTTTAACTGGATAAATAAGGATATTGATCTCCTTTAATAAACTTTGCTTTTAGACATCTTCTAATTTGTGTACATCACAAAAATTACAAATTTAAATAGTGGGCCTTTGAAGGCTTCACAGGGAGGGTAAAATGAAGCTGACAGACCCAATGGCCGCCCAGTAATTAAGTACAGATGGCATTGCCAGGCTAACACCTGACCTCTCTTGTAGAAAAGCCAGTTTCACGGTGGATCCAAAGGCTATAGAGGCATCTAAATGTCAGAACATTTTAGTATGGTAAGAATCCTTGTCTTTCTTATGGAAACACATAATCTAGAGCTACAGACTAAGAGCTAGAAATTATTTTAAGGGTGAAGAAACTCAATATACTTTCAATTTTTCTAGCCTGGAAAGTGCACTCTTACCGGGGCTTACCTGCTTCTGCCTTCACCTCTGGGCTCCTCAAACATGATTATGCATGGGCAGAACACAAATCAACAGCGGATGGCAAAAAAAGGGGCAGCACTGGAATAACATCAGTTTCTCCCAATACCTGACTGAGCATTTCATTAAAGAATTTAATGGATTGCACAAGTTTTTTTTTTTTTTTGTCAAGAAGATAATATACTTGTATGACAAAGCAATTAAAAGGGGTAATGACTTTTAAATATACAATTATCTTAAAATCACAGGCATTAAGTCAGGAAACAGTGCTTTTGATAAAAATGTGGAGAGTTTCATGCTATATACAGTTACGAGAATGAATGAAATTTTGCAGTCTACAAACCATACAGATGACTGTCACAATGTTAAAAGAAGCCAAAGAGCATATACCATATATCTCATCCTTTTAAAGTTCAAAAATAAGCAAAAAGCTAATATATAGTTTAAAAGTCAGGTAGCGGTGTTCTAGGGAAGCAGTCGCTGGAAAGGGAGTTTCTGGTGTGCTAGTAAAATTCAGTGTCTTGATATGGATGTCAGCCATATCTGTGCACATAAATCGTGTACTTTTCTGGCAATATGTTACACTCTAACAAAGGTTAAAAAAAAAGTATGTTTTAAAAAAAAGTATGTTTTTTTAAAAGATTGTTACAGGGATGGCAGAAGACTTCTCAAAAATTTGACTTAGTCTAACTTTAGGGTGTGGAACAGTAACTTTTAATCGTGGTAACTTCTTTATAGTCTACACCGAGATGAGACCTGGCCACTATGGGGGAAAACCTTCAAGTAGGTCTGCAGCACTCAGATGTAATGAAATGCCAGACTACCAAAAATGAGGATTTTAATATTTAAAATGGAACTATGGTAATTACACATTTTTATCTTTATTAAGAAAGTAATAGGACTAATGATTCATTTCCAAGTTTTTAATGTAATAAGATCTTTCCTCTTTCTTTCAAGATCTTATTTTCACCTTTTCTTGTCCAGAATCAATCATAATTTATAACCAAATCCACTCATGGGAACAGTTACACAATATGCTACATACAAATAAATGTGTAATCTTTATTTACAATCTTTAACTTGTATCTGTAGTTTCTCTTCTAATCTCTTTGAAATAAATTCCATCTGAAAGAAGTGGTTATTGTTTACTGTACAAATTTGAAATGTAATAAATTTGTATAATTATAAATGTAGAAAAGCTAGTAAATAGGGAAAGAAAAAGAAAAAAATACCTATTATTGTGCTACACTTCTGTTAGCATTTTCATGGATTTTCTTGTAACCTTTTTCACACATACACAATGTCCAAATACACACAAAAAGTAGGGCCCACTCCAAATTCAACAGTTATGGATATAGGGCCAGTCTGGTTTCATCTATAGCACTCATATTCTACCTTTGTGGGATTATTTTAAAGAAAACACCAAGCATCATGTCATTTCATTTATAAATACTGCAGTATGTATTTCTAAAGAAAAGAAACCAAAATGAAAAAAAAAAAAAACATGGAAATTCTTACTTTTAAAATCATTAATATGCATTCCTTAAAAAATTCCTTAAAAACAATTTCCCCTGTTCTCCTCTCTATTCCCTTACTACTTATGTAAAAAAAAATTTTTTTAATGTTTATTTATTTTTGAGAAAGAGAGACAGAGTGCAAGTGGGATAGGTCCAGGGAGACAGGAAGACACAGAACGTGAAGCAGGCTCCAGGCTCTGAGCTATCAGCACAGAGCCCGATGATCTGACCTGAGCCTAAGTTGGAGACTTAACCTACTGAACCACCCAGGTGCCCTTCTATTCCCTTGCTACTTATATGGGGACGAGATTGGGTCACTTACCCTGCAGAATTTCTCGTATTCTACATTTTGCCAATTGAATTCCTGTGGGATTCCTTAGCATGCTCTTCTGTTTGCTTTGTTTCCTATAAACTCGTAGTTACACACTGACGCTTGCTACATTCAGATTCGATTTTTCGTTAAAAATAGCTTGCAATTGTTGTTGGGTACTTCCTACTGCAGCAAATCAGGAGGCATATCATCTCTGCCTACCTCTTCTTTGGGGGATGTTGTAATCATAAAATAACCAAGTATTCAGAAATTATCTTAAAATCTTTCAAAACGTATTCCATACCAATTCATGGATATTGATGGAACTACTACAAAAAATTACACTTTACTATAACCATGATTCTCAGAAACTCTTTATTACATTGAGAATGAGTATATGAAGGTATTTAATGTGTAAGCTTCTCCCCAAGACAGTTCATTTGTCCTGCTTCCCTGCCCCTGTAAATTTACAATCCTAGAATCTAGCATATCCACTGGAATCTAACATCTGTTTACTCAAGGTCCTCCTCCTAGCTAGAATCCAGCTTAGAACACATATCAGTTTAATGGAAGTCTATACATACTACTTACTCATTGTAAGCCTGGGCAATCTGTCTCAGTTTTCCATTTTTAACATAGTAATAAGAGTACCCATTCCAAGGGGTTATGGGGATTATGTGCATGTAAAGCCCTTAATAACTGCTCCAAAAAATATTCATGATGGTTATTATTATTATTTCATATACTGTATTATTTCATAGTGGGTAAATGCATAAACTACCAGCATTATTTAGGATGAATGGGTGGCTTTTATACCTCCCTTATGATGGCTGAAATTCCAATTTTAGATTTTTGAGTAATATAATCTAAATTTGATTCCAAGTTCCAGAAACTACAAGTTATGTGACCACGTAGATAGTGAGGCAGAATAGAAGGTACAGAAGCCATAGAATTAAAAAGTCCTTGATTGAGGTGTTGATTCTTCCCTTATTAGTTATGTCACCTACGCAAGTCATTTAGCTTCCATGAGCCTCAGTTTATCTGTGCATTGAAGGTAATAAAAATGAAAATAAATGGAGATAATAATTATATTTACTTTGCACATGCTTTTCTTAAAGATCAAACCAGGTAACATATGCGAGAAACAATTACAAATATATTTTGCTGCCATTATTGGATGAGTCACAAAATACCTGGTTCCTTGAATTGCTAGGCTGAGTAAGAGAAGCACCTGCTGAACTGATAAAACCTAAGAATATTTCTCTTCCATTTGGAGACGAGGCCTAATGTAAATTCCCCAAGAGAGGTGCCTGCAGTGGACGTTTACGGAAGTCCACACCATACCCCTTTTGCCCACTCAATTTCAAGGAGCTATATTAAGTTCCATGCCTGCTAGTGTCTCACAGCAAGCAAGCTAAGGCAGTTTGGAAGTATGGGTGAATTAAGGACACTGGGGCAACTTCAACCAATGCGTGATAGACACCCCAGTCTCCCAGACTTTGGTAGAAAATTCTGACGCATTCTGCTCATTTTCTCAGTCCCCAGTGGAATTAAACCCCAGCTGACGACAGTGGGAACCAGCTCAGTAGTGAAACCTTTACAGGCTTTTCTCCTTCTGTCTCATTCTTCACTCACACTCTCACTTCTGCTTCTAGAAATGACCCAAAAGATGGTGACACATTGAAAAATTTCAAGTATAACTGATTGTTGTAACAATCTTTGCCACTAATCAGGCTTAAGTAAAAAGAAGTAAAAGCAAGGTGAGAACACAGAGGCACTAGGTGCTTAAAACATGTAAGGTTGGATGAATGAGGCTTACGGAAAGAAGATACAATATCAAGAATTTAATAGAATATAACAGGAACACTGCCTTACATGTTTGCCTTGTGTTAATCCTAGTTTTATCTACTTAAATGGCCAACCAGGTGAGGAGAAGATGTTCTCAGAATCAAAGCTTTCATCTTTGGAGACATTAATGTTATACCTCTTGTATCTTTTATACCTCATGACTTGGATTTGAACCAATGACCTCAATCAACTGCAAAAGAATCAGAAGAATCCTTTGGGATTCTGCTAGCACAAATGTAATTCAATTTTAAATCTAATCAACATCCACCCAGTGTCAACCATATGCCCAATATGATGTTAGGCATCATTTGTAGTCTTGAGCTACAAGTATGAACAACTTTATAAAGGCAGAAGTAACATAGTTTGTATTCTGTGTAGTAAGACATGTCTTAGAAGAACATATTGAGGGTTTGTAATGATCAATGAATAACGCTGAAGACAAAGAAAAAGAAACTGGGAAAGTGATTATATGGAATAATAACCAGAAAAATGGGATAATCAACATCATTAACGTCTACTAAAACATTAAAAAAATTTTTTTTTAAATGTTTATTATTTACTTTTGAGAGAGAGAGACAGAGCATGAGTGGGGTAGGGGCAGAGACAGAGGGAGACACAGAATCTGAAGCAGGCTCCAGGCTCTGAGCTATTAACACAGATCCCAACACAGGGCTTGAACTCACAGACCATGAGATTGTGACCTGAGCTGAAGTCAGAAGATTACCCAACTGAGCTACCCAGGCACCCCTCTACTAAAACATTTTTTTTTTTAATTTTTTTTTTCAACGTTTTTAATTTATTTTTGGGACAGAGAGAGACAGAGCATGAACAGGGGAGGGGCAGAGAGAGAGGGAGACACAGAATCGGAAACAGGCTCCAGGCTCCGAGCCATCAGCCCAGAGCCTGACGCGGGGCTCGAACTCACGGACCACGAGATCGTGACCTGGCTGAAGTCGGACACTTAACCGACTGCGCCACCCAGGTGCCCCTCTACTAAAACATTTTTAACAAACTTCCATCAGAGTTGGGAGTTAACCTTCAGATAAAGCAAATTGTAAGCCTACTGATCAAATTTAAGTTACTAAACCCATTTGGTAAGGGGAAAAAAAAAAACAATTCAACTGAACACTGTACATCCTCAGAATTTTCTAAAACAGATACCAAATCATGAAATAGTTTCCAACTACATTTTGATTCAATTCAGGTTGCCACAGAAATACCGAGTTTTTCATTAGCTTGGCATTGACAGCTTAGCCCCATTTTCCCTTTCTAATGGTATATTCCTGATCCTCTATTCCAGTCAGTTACTTCTATTTCTTTAAAAAAAAAATTTTTTTTTTTAATGTTTATTTATTATTGAGACACAGAAAGACACAGAGCATGAGCAGGGGAGGAGTAGAGAGAGGGGGAGACACAGAATCCAAAGCAGGCTCCAGGCTCTGAGCTTTCAGCACAGAGCCCGACGCGGGGCTCGAACTCACAAACTGTGAGATCATGACCTGAGCCAAAGTCGGACACTTAACCGACTGAGCCACCCAAGCACCCCCAGTTACTTCTGTTTCTTGTAGAAGAACATGTCTCCTACTTTCTTATCTCTGTGTTGTGGTTCAAGGCATTTTATCCTGCATGGACCACTCTTTACTGCCCTTTCCTATCCAAATCCTACCCACCACTGGTTAACTAAGTGACTATTTCCTTGTAGACAACATTTCAGGTGCAACTATTTCCTTTGTGACCATATTATAAAAATCTATGTAGATTTAAGTTTTCAGGGATTATGTTTAGAAGACCTGGGATTGAGTTCTAGGCATAGCATTGATTAGCTCTGTAACACTGGGTAAGTCATCTGGTTCAATCATCAAAATGTTAACGTGCATCCTACAGTGTTGGATGCTAGGACTACAAAGATGCATGAGATAGAGTTTTGATATCAAGGAGTTCACAACTGAAAGGATATTAAATTCTTTTTTATTTCTTATCAGAGAGAGTGTGTGCAAGAGGGGAGGGGCAGAGAGAAAGATAAGAAGAGAGAGAATCCCAACCAGGCTCCTGAGCTGTCAGCATGGAGTCTGATGTGGGGGTCAATACCACAAACCGTGGGATCATGACCTGAGCCAAAATGAAGATTCAGACGCTTAACCGACTAAACCACCAAGGTGCCCTCAAAGGGTCTATGAACATTATAGTATAACAGAATCAAATGAAATAATGGAAATAACAGTACTTAACAAATAGGAATAGGATATTAAATATAAGGTATTTAAGAATCACAAAAAGTATGTTTTGATTTATTTATGATCAAGGTATATTCCTTTAAAAACTGCTCATGTTTGAAATATTAATTTAGTGTTTAGAACTGAAGCCATGTTGAGATTCTGGTATCTTGTTAGCTTAGACCTCTCTTAGTTTAGCTATAACTGTCTATGGATGACCTTCATTTTTTTTTTTTTTAAAATGCTTATTTTATTTTTGAGAGAGAGAGAGCATGAGTGTGGGAGGGAGGATACAGAGAGAGAGAGAGGGACAGAGGTTCCAAAGCAGGCTCTGTGCTGATAGCAGAGAGCCCGATGTGGGGCTTGAACTCACCAACCATGAAATCATGACTTAAGCTGAAGTTGGACACTTAATAGACTGAGCCATCCAGCTGCCACTGTCTGTGGACCTTCTTATGTATTTAATATGAAATTTATTGTCAAATTGGTTTCCATACAACACCCAGTGCTCATCCTAACAGCTGCCCTCCTCAATGCCCATCACCCACCTTCCCCTCCCCCCTTCCATCAACCCTCAGTTTATTCTCAGTTTTTAAGAGTCTCTTATGGTTTGCCTTCCTCCCTTTTTTTTCCCCCCCCTTCCCCTCCCCCATAATTTCTGTTATGTTCCCCTCCCCGCTAACTTCTGTTAAGTTTCTCAGGATCCTCTGTGGACCTTCTTAGAAGGTAGCTCCTCCCTACCTGAATATACCCTTATAGACAAGGGTATATTAGCAGTTTTCTATAACTGGTGGCTTTTGCTAGGATTTTTCTTTCAACAGGCCGCTTGGGTAGGAGTTCTTACTAGGTTTAGAGATAACCATCACAAGATCTAAAGCAGATGGTTTAAACTCAAAATAGTCAATTTACAAACTCTAAGAATTTTAGATTTGGTAATCCCAAGAGACTTTAAAAAAAATTTTTTTTTTTAATGTTTACTTATTATTGAGAGACAGAGAGACACAGAGTGTGAGCAGGGGAGGGGTGGAGAGACGGGGAGACACAGAATCCGAAGCAGGCTCCAGGCTCTGAGCTGTCAGCACAGAGCATGATGCGGGGCTCGACTTCACAAACTGCGAGATCATGACCTGAGCTGAAGTCGGTCGTGAAGAGACTCTTTATAAAGTAACATGACTATGGGTTAAAAGGTTCTAGTTATATTTCCTACTCAAACCCTCTATCAAAGCTGAGATCACACCGCAGCTATGAGATGATAATGTCAGTGGCTGCTTAAAAGCATTTCACAGGTGCCTTTTATTGAAATGGTTGGTTAAATGAATCCAATTACCACCTTCCCCAAATTATTCTAACTCCCTAAAATCTATGAAATACTTTTCTTCTTCTTTTATTTAAAGATTTTATTTTTAATTAATCTCTACACCCAACTTGGGGCTCAAACTCACAACTCTAAGATCAAGAGTCACATGCTCTGCTGACTGAGCCAGCCAGGTGCCCCGAAATACTTATTTTCTTAATGTAATAAATATTAACATTTTTTTTTTAAATTTTTTTTTTTTAACGTTTATTTATTTTTGAGATAGGGAGAGACAGAGCATGAACGGGGGAGGGTCAGAGAGACAGAGAAACACAGAATCTGAAACAGGCTCCAGGTTCTGAGCAGTCAGCACAGAGCCCGACGCGGGGCTCAAACTCCCGGACCGCGAGATCGTGACCTGAGACGAAGTCGGACGCTTAACCGACTGAGCCACCCAGGCGCCCCAATATTAACATATTTAAGGATTTTCATTTGAATAATTCATAAACAGGAGTATTTGTCTCCCCTGTAAAACAACTATTTCACAAGGAACAGGATGTTTACTATAAGAGAAATAATTATATTTATTTTGCATCAGAAAATAAATCACCCTTTATTTTTATTAATAACAAATTATTTTTTGTTATAGTAAAGAACAATCCTAAACTCAGTCCAATTATATAGAAACATAAATAGGAAAAAAGAAAAAAAAAGAACCACATAATATTTCAGTGACTCTTACTAGAAAAAATCTGTTACTTACGGCAGTGGCTCGAGAGAGTTCTCTACACGTACTAAGCAGTCCATTTTGTAAATCGTCCCTCTGTAACACCACGGTCTGAATGGCTGCTGGGTTATCTGCATTCATTTCTATCTCTTGGCTGGCTGATAGCAAAGCTTGCTCAAGCGTGTACTATTATAATAAAAATAATTATACTTAATGTTCTGCATCATCGAATTAATTCTTTTTACTTTAGTTATCAGTGTCCTGATAATGAGCATATAAAGTAACATCAATCGTAGATAATAAACATAATTGTCCTACTTTCTCCTTGTGGAGTTGCTGAAGTTTCTCTTCCAGAGCATGTACCACTTTATCTTGTTCACATAACCGGCTTAGCTTGGCCTAGGTTATAAGAGAAAATCTGTTGTTAGCAAATTTTCCTTTTTCGTGTAATTGGAGGTAAGTGTAATAAGAAAACACATTTAAAATAGCCATAGAATACCTAATTAGGCCAATCTTTATTTCAATCAGTAAAATAAAAATTAAAATAGCTTTTAAAGACACATTGCTTAACAAACATGCACATAAAGTGAAAAAGCATTTCGACCATACTATTTAACCTACATAATTCAAAATATTCGTAGTGAACAAGCAGTCTCATATAACTTTAATGGATTTCAATGTAGTTTTTTCCCTACAAACTGCTAGATAGGTTAAGCAACATATGCAGTCCTTTATTAAAATATCAACTGGATTCTGTTTTTATATTTTAAAAATTATGCTCTTATGTTCAGAAAAGAATATAAACAAAAGATTGCTTTTAACTGCAATAATACAAATAAAACCTTGCTAAATGGAGAAAAAAAAATCACTTTCAATAGTTTAAATGTTTTGAATTCTTGGTATTACCCCAATTTTTATTTATTTATTTATTTTTAAAAATTTTTTTAACGTTTATTTATTTTTGAGACAGAGAGAGACACAGCATGAACAGGGGAGGGGCAGAGAGAGAGGGAGACACAGAATCGGAAGCAGGCTCTAGGCTCTGAGCCATCAGCCCAGAGCCCGACGCGGGGCTCGAACTCACGGACCGCGAGATCGTGACCTGAGCTGAAGTAGGACGCTCAACCGACTGAGCCACCCAGGCGCCCCTACCCCAATTTTTAAATTATGAAAATATACAATGACAAGTGAGAAATCGGAGATTTCACTTTCTTTGCCATGTACCTGTTAAAGTAACTACCTTATGTTTATTAGACAACAAAACTCAAGCTATACCAAATGGCATATACTGAAATGAGAAGGTATAACTCAACGGAATAAAACCAGGGGAAATGAGGGGAAATGAGGGAAGAATGAGATAAAGAAGAATGGGGCACCTGGGTGGCTCCCTTGGGTTAAGCGTCTGACTTCAGCTCAGGTCACGATCTCACGTTTTGTGAGTTCGAGCCCCACATTGGGTTCTGTGCTGACAGCTTGGAGCCTGGAGCCTGCTTCAGATTCTGATTCCTTCTCTCTGCCCCTCCCCCACTTGCACTCTCCGTCTCTCTCAAAAATAAATAAAAACTCAAAAAAAATTTTTTTTAAATGAAGAATGCATGGCAGGTCAGTCAATCTAACTAATTAATTGTATTGATTGTATTTTAGATACAATTAAAAAAGACTAAATTTTAAAAAGGAAGGAGTTCCAAAATTTCTAGAGACTGATACTTTCTCTAGAAGACAGAAAACTTTACTTTGTTTCCAGTTCTCCATACTTTTTTTTAAATCAGCAATAGTCCTTTTTACTTTAAAAAATTGTTTTTATTTTAGAGAGAGCGTGTGCACATGCGCAGGAGCAGGGGAGGGACAGAGGGAGGGAGAGAGAATCCCAAGAAGGCTCCACACTCAGTGCAGAGCCTGACCCGGGCCTGATTCCATGACCCCAGGACCATACCTGAGCCCAAATCAAGAGGTGCTCAACCAACTGAGCCAACCAGGTGCCCCTAGTATTTTACTTTCATTGAAGTGATTTTTTCCTATATTCAACTGTTAATTATGGGGAGGAGGGATAGTTACAGAATAGGGGAGTGATGATATAACTTAACCTAAGCATAAAATAAAAGAAAATGCTAATTTATTTGGTGTCATTTTGGAGGGCAAGAGAGGAAGAGGAAGTTCTTTGTCATGCATACTTCCAATGTTTTGGCAGAGAATATAACAGAGTACTGACAATATATATGTAGCATACTAATACTTACATCAATATCCACTTCTTCAGGTCTGTATTTGTATAATGTGCCTCTACATTCATCTTGTGACAGCTATAGGGAAAAATGTCAGGTAGAAGTTTAAAAATAGTATTTAAAAAATATATTTAGCCTATAGTTAACATTTTAGATTTATATAATAAGAAAATGGGATTTTAATGATTCTTATACTTTAAGAAGTTTAATTCAAACACAGATCATTACAAAAGTAGAAAAATATTTAACAGTGATACAATATGTAAGATACATGAAAATGATGTTAACTTAAGCTTGTCAAACAAAATAATAAGTTGGTCAAACAAATTATACGGCACCTTACATCTTCCATTTGTAAGACACACGTCATTTTAATGGAAAATTGACAAATACAATCATGGCAACTGTACTGAATCAAATATTCGAACCAGGCATATTTCAGCAGCCAGAACCATCCTTCACGGTATACACATAATCACACAACTGTGTATGTGTATACTCAAATGCCAACACATCTTAGTACAACTTTAGTAACAAAACCTGTAACATACTGTATACATATACATAATATATAAACACACATACACAATATAGACTTATCTTGTTCTTCTGTCTTAAGAACTAAAAGATAATGGGGGGAAAAGGATGGGTTTAATTGAAAAGAGGAAACTCATTCAAAACCTCATAGAACTGAAAGCCTATGTTATAAACTATGAATAGTCAAATTGCATAAAAAGTTTGTATGTGTTGATTGACACCATTTGTTTTATTACACTATAAGAAATAATTGCTCAGTGCATTTAAACATCCTTTCTTCAAACTCTTTCCCAGTATCTTTCAGTCAAAGGAATCTTCATTTTTGCTTGTGTTTATCAAGATTTCAAAAGTCATCCTGGTCAGTTATACCACAGCCTCTGTAAGCAATATTTCACTTTCTCCCTGGTCTTCTGACTTTATATCGACGGCTGGACAGTAACAAAAACATAGTTGGAAAAACTTACTTTGGGCTCACTGCATATTCACTAACTGGCACACTTCTTCACAAAGTGGGGATGGGAGTAATGTTTCCCCACTACATTCCAGATCTAATCTAATTCATCACAAATGCATAAAAATGTATAAGTTTTAACTATCTATGTCCACTTGGTAAAAACCTGCTTGCCAGTTACATCTTTAGAAGGAAGCATAATTTAAAAGCAGATAACTTTGAATGGATCTAGAAATGTAGGTTATCAGGAGGTTAAAAATGTAAGCATTACAAACATACAATAATAAATCCTGGATTTATGTGTTTCATTTCAAGACATAACTTTCACGTCCTCATGCAAATGAATCTGTGACTATTTAAGGGTATGCAGTGATTATTAAACAAAACTTTCATAGAAATGAGTTATCACATGAAAAATGAATTTAATGAGAAAAGTCAGAATACTTGTGCAGTATTTTCAAATAAAGAGTATTAAATATGTTGTAAGAAGTGTCAATTTTTATTCTAAATTAAAGCACCTAGATCCAAGAAAATAATTTTACTTTTATCTGAAAAAAAAAAAAAGTAATGAAAAGGAAGTTTTAAAATGCTTAGATCCATGATAAAAAAATGTAAGACAATGCCAAAATTAAATTTCCCACTTATAAGAAATTATAGAGATGTAAAGCCTTTAGCTACTAAATGTTCAAATATACTTTACTTAATATTTAAAGTTAAATGCAGAGCAGCTTTACCAAACCATGGAATGTAAAGTTTGAATGTAACTAATGCATAGTGCTACATCTAGATTAAAATATGAACATCGTATCCTAATTGCCAGGGTCAACAGAAAAAAAGACTAATATTTTAAAATGGAAATGTAGCAGTCTATAATAAAAATTTAGGGTGTTGGTATACTATTTTTATTTATGGAATCTTACTGCATATTCATTTTCTTTTTCTTTTTTTTTTAAATCAATTTTCTTAATGTTTATTTATTACTGAGAAAGAGAGAGAGAGACAGAGCATCAGCAGGGGAGGGGGAGACGCAGAATCCGAAGCAGGCTCCAGGCTCTGAGCTGTCAGCACAGAGCCCTACACGGGGCTCAAACTCACAAACTGTGAGATCATGACCTGAGCCGAAGTTGGTCACTCAACCAACTGAGCCACCCAGGCACCCCTGCATATTCATTTTGACATCAGTTGGCAAAGTAAAAAATGTGTACTGTGTTGCTAGAATTTAAGAGTGATATATCCTTATAACCATATGAATATATTACATAAGTTAGATTTACTTTATCATTATGTTTAGTACCACTGAAAAATTTACTAAAACCTTTTAGCAAGTTATTCAATAAAGATATTCATTATTAGACACTAATAAAATCTTAAAATAATCAGCCTTCCACTATACATTGCTTTTACCTATTAGAAGAAAAGAATAAAAAAAAACATGATTATTCTTTAAAAAAATTAACCTTTAAGCATGGCCTATTTTCCATTACTGATAATAATAACTGAGGCTTTTCTTAAGAAAAGATGGATATAGTTTATTAAAAGTATTTCCACTTGGAATTAAAGAAGTTTGCTATTTGGTCCTCACTATGAAAATCTTACTAATAAGAAAAAAAGTAATTTTGTTAATATTCTCATTACTTAAGATCTCCATAAAATCATATTTCACTTTTTATCATTTTCCAAATGCATCTTTAGCAAAAGGAAAAAAGTTCTGGGTTTGAATACCTTTTTTTTGAAGTACCTGAGCAATACTAGAAAAGCACATGAAAAGGGGTAACGGAGAATGTATAAGGGTTAGCAGTGCTCAAGCTTCAACCTGAGAAGTGTATTATACAGACTTTACTGACATCTAGACATATGAAGATATATGCTTTACTTAGAAAGTCAGAACTTTGTCAAAATAAAATATCTAATGACCCTTTAAAAAACTGGCTTGGCATTAAGTTAAAACAAAATTACTTTTGTTTATCAAAATTCAACTTTCTACAGTATCCCTTTTAAGAATGTGACTATACATATACTTTAAAAATTTTTTTTTTTTTTCAACGTTTTTTTTAATTTATTTTTGGGACAGAGAGAGACAGAGCATGAACGGGGGAGGGGCAGAGAGAGAGGGAGACACAGAATCGGAAACAGGCTCCAGGCTCCGAGCCATCAGCCCAGAGCCTGACGCGGGGCTCGAACTCACGGACCGCGAGATCGTGACCTGGCTGAAGTCGGACGCTTAACCGACTGCGCCACCCAGGCGCCCCTATACATATACTTTAAAGTTAATGAATATATATAAACCCCAAAAAGGTTTTTTGGGGAAATATTTGATAGAATTAGACATTTTGTGAGGGCTCAAAAATAGTCACAGGACGGTAGGCATTTGCTAATATTAGTATGTGCCTTTCAAAACAATTATTTATCAGGTGATTAATCTCACAGATATTATTTTATAAAAACTCTAGTACAAAAATTAATTGGGAAAGGCAGTAGAATGACTAATAAATGAGAAGATTTTTCAATACCAAGTGCGCTCATTTAGCATTTTTTTTTTTTTTGGATTCAGTTTTAGATCCTTTTTATATCACCAATTCAAAGAAAATTAACTGAATAGGTAATTTTTCGGGTGTCTTCTTTCTTCCAAGAAAATGCAAACTTAAAAGTTCTCCTGAGAGAAAATCTAAATGGCTATGATTTAGAATAAGAGGTCACAAAACATCACATTTTAAGTTGTATTTCAGGAAACTATTAACACAGCATTGTAATGCAATGTCAGAGAGGCATATTGTTAGAGTGTATAATAGAAACTTTCATAAAGATTTCCTTTGGATATTAACACGGTAAGGGAAATCTGGAGAAAAAAATAAGATCGAATTTCAATTTATGTAAATTAATAAGCAAATTTAAGAAATGTGTCTGAAAGTCGTTTTTGTTTTTTAATGCTTATTTTGAGAGAGAGAGAGAGAGAGAGAGAGAGAGAGAGAGAGAGAGAGAGAGAAAACGAGTTGGGTAGGAGCAGAGACAGGGAGGGAGAGAGGGAATCCCAATCAGGCTCTGTGCTGTCTGTAGAGCCAGAAGGGCTTGATCTCATGAACCATGAGATCATGACCCGGGCCGAAATCAAGAGCCAGATGCTGAACTGACTGAGCCACCCAGATGCCCCTGAAGGTCACTTTCATCTACCATTAGTGCCCTATAACAATTAAGTACTTCATTAGTGGCTGACTTTTAAAAAAGAATTCTCTAAAGACACCCTCAATTTGACAGGACTGGCAGTCAACACTGATTACCTGGTAATCAGTTGCCTATCTCATGCCCAGGAATGGCTGCTGATGGTAGACATTCAGATCTTCCAGTTTTGTACAAATTTAGTTTTTTCTTTCAAGTATTCATATTTAATGAGGAAATATATATACAAATCGATTGTTCTGGTCAGTGATGCTAGTATATAAGACCACTCTAACATATCTCCACACTTTTGAAAAACTCCGATTAGAATGTTTAGTGCAACTGAGTAATTTCAATCAGCGATGACTTCTGCATCACCAACCCTGATTACTGATCATTATAAAAAATAAAAACCCAACCCAACAAAACTGAAAATCCAGGCTATCACTCTTACTGAGAATATGCAAAATGGGAAAATAAAACCCATTAAAACATAATACCTTTGACTTTTACCAATATAAAAATGATAAAGTGCAGCTTCAGAAAAAGGTATTAATTCCAGAACGAAGGCTAAGGTTCTCAGCAGTGGCATTTTGGAATGAAGTGTCAAGTTTCTTTAATCTGGTTACTTTAAAAATGAAAGATTTTCTTTTTTTAACTTTTATTTTTTTTAAGTTTATTTATTCATTTCTAGAGAGACAGAGTGAGTGGAGGAGGGGCAGAGGGAGAGGGAGAATCCCAAGCAGGCTCTGTACTGTCAGCGCAGAGCCCGATGCAGGGGTTGAACTTGTGAAACCTGAGATCATGACCCAAACCAAAACCAAGAGTTGGACACTTAACCGACTGAGCCACCCAGGCGCCCCAGAAAGATTTTATTTTCTTTTGAAAAGTAAAGCTGTTTAACTTTAAATATTTAATCCTTTGTTTCTTTATTGATAGAATTAATAAAAACTGGGCCCAGAAACAGGGCTCACCCTTCTATCAACTGTTTCAATCTCCCAGCTACAAGGCCCATGATACTGATCCCTAGGTGACTAAAGCAAACCAGAAGACTTTAAAGCCAGTGAGCTCAAGGTGCTTCTTTTCACTAGGTGCTTTTACACATGTTAATCAAAATACATTCATTTTTCATGTTTGTTAATTTTCTTCTTCGGTATGAATTTTAAAGTACTATAACAGGTCATAGGCCACAGTAATTTGAAGGTGTTGAAGTGGAAGAAGCTGATGTTGCAAAACACACAGCTAAGAACATTTAGACCATGAAATACAAAAAAAAACCCAAAAAAACCAAAAAAAACCAAAACTGGATAGGAATGTATAAAATGACTTCTTTTGCAGATCTGCAGATTACCAAGGTCCTAAATTAAAGCCAGCCAGCTCCATGGCACATATTTTGAGTTAGGGAAAAGAATGAGGTAAGATGATGCATATGATGGCATAAGAATGGTAAGAATACAGGGAGAAGATATCCCCAGTATGTTAAGAAGTGGCTATCATTAGGTCTTACTACACCACAGTACAGAAACTAGATTTAAACAACTCCCATACAAATATAATCTATTCCTGAAACAGTGGGTGGGGGTGGGGTAGGGTGGGTTGCGGGCTGCCCCTAAAAGGAAAAAAAAAAGTTTCTTAAAGTTTTCCCTAGAAATCAGTGATAATGCTTTTAGAGTAAATTGAAATTAACGGCAATCCAGTACCAAATTTGCAAATGTACTGCAGACCTCCAAGTACGTACGTATCAATCAAATACTCTGCACAACAACTTCAGGAAAATGGCACACTTATATTCAACAGCAAAATGTTCAGCAAAGCCATGCTAAGAATACTGCAGCATCTTAAAAAGCATGGATGAATTGCGTTTTTCCAAATAGACATAAACAAAAAAAATGAAATAAGAAAACACTAATGTTATGAGTAACTCTGAGGATAAACCAAAACTGTCACTGAGGGATTTTGCAGATGATAAAGCAGTATCATTCACTGTCCAAGACCTTACTTGCTGGTACAGTTGGGGTCTTAGCGCCGAGTTCTCAATCATTGTGTGAACCATGGTGATAATAGGTTCATTTTCTTTCATCTATTTCAAATCAGGAGGAGCATACAGCAAACATCAGTTTACAGCATAGCTAGATTTGAAAGACGACACTGTAAATATAGCCTCTACTTTAATATCTTCCTAATAGTGCAGTTGCTTACATTTTACCCCAAGGTTGTACAGATTTAACTTACATAAACCATTTCGAGCAAGTATTAAATGATGTTAAAATACTTCCAAAGTTATATTAAAGCTTATTAATTGCAATATTGCTACAACTAGGTTTTACTTTATGAATATAATAGTCAATGAATATTTTTACATGTACTAGAAAAGATAAAGCAGCACGTCTTATTCAAAGAATAAAGCACAAGGACCTACTTAAAAGGAGAAATGGCATAATTTGACTGTTTAGTAAAAAAGCTTAAAACAATATTCAGTTCTTTGTAAAGTTAATCAGAAAAATATTAGTCCTCTGCAAATATTAAAATCTTATAATAATCAGTATATCTTACTGAAATAATTGCATATTTCATTAATGTTAATTTTGATAGGTATCTGTAATACACCGTTTTGGATTTTCTCCCAGTATAACACCACGTGTAAAATTATTTCAAGGACATGCAAACTGAAATTTATTTAGCAAAGATCCATGTTATCTCCCTAGTTCCTAAAAAGGCTGAAACCATATTTCACATTTCCAGCTATGTTGTACTTAATTACTGCCTCCAGAAAAATACTTGTTTTAGTAGGCTCTGGACTCAACAGCTAAAGCATTCAAAAGAGAATCATCATGACATATAGGGAGTAAAAGGCCAATGAAGATTGTACTGTTTATAAGCAGACAAGTCTGTTTATAATTGCAATTTGCATCATATAGTTTACATAGTTTTCTTCTGCATAGTATAGAAAATAAGCATTTTTATCATGGTTCACAAATGCTACTTTAGTGGCTTATTTAAATCTACAATAAAGGTTTACTAATCTTAAGATTAATAAATGCATCATGTAAGTAAAAAATAAGTCTTGAAAACTGTGTATCTAGACAATTTTATTTTCAGCCTAGTTACCAATGTTTCATGTCAATAAAATCTGTTTTGTCAAATAACAAACTGGCAACTGGCTTAACTTTTTTTTTCTAAAGTTTTATTCAAGCTAAATAATTTCTTTTTAAATGTTAACATCTGTATTATCAGTTAGACTCAAACTTCTTTTTCTCTCCTGCAATGCTATCCCAGAAGGATGTGCTGATATGTAGTTCAGAACACATTTTTTACGTTGTTGGAAAGTAACTTATAAACAACTACAGATATTTTTTTTTCTTTAGGAGAAAAAATACTTTTATTATAGAAATTTAAGACCTCTTTATGTTTTCAAGTGCCCTCTATATTTTACAGGAATGCTAATTATTTTATCTTAATCAAATGGTGATCTTGGAATAAATTGTTACTGCTTTTTGTTTTGGCTTACATTTGACTGTAAGGATACACATTTCATACAGCACAAGTAAGCTTAAGTCTCTATCTACTTCTAATTTTAATTTTCAAAGCAATCTCATCATTACTATTTTTCAATAACATGCCCTGGAAATTAGTCAAAAGAATACTGGATTCAGATTTTCTTGCGTGTGGTGGGTGGAGGTCAGGAGCATGAATGTTTTAAGAAATAATGGAGATCAGATAGCATCCAAATGTAAATGATACTCAAAGTCAAACTGAAATTGCCCATTGAGTCTTGGAAATCTGCCACCACAAATGGGCCTCTGTGTCAAATGACTAGGTCAACATGGTTCACACCTCTAAGCAGAGCTTCAATAGAGTCAGATTAAGGACAATGTTCATACTCTAAGCTTGGCAAATTTATCTGAAGGGACAATATGGTTTTTGTAGAAGGATAATCAAGCCTGATTTATTTAGTGTACTACTTTGAGATGGTAAATATGCATGTATATACAGGGATGCCATATATGTGATTTAAAAATGTCTGTTTAACTTACATGTCATAGCTTATTAAATATTGAGTCACTGAGAAGGGCTCTTTGCAAGAAGAAACTAGCTTAGGAACAGAAAAACTAAAAGTAAAAAGAATACTTAAAATATACAGACTGCAGAGTGTTTCAGAGATCATTTCTGAAACTATTTCTCATTATGAAAAATTTCAAATATACGTACCAAATCCTAAAATATTAAAATTAGAAGTCATCTCTAGAAATCGACAGTTTAGTACAACAAAGGAATAAAAATGTTAGCAGCAATTATTTTGTTTTTTAATTTCAGAGAGAGAGACAGACAGAGAAAGAATCTCAAGCAGGCTGTACGCTCAGCACAGAGTCTGATGCAAGGCTTGATCCCATGACCCTGAGATCATGACCTGAGTTGAAATCAAGAATTGGACACTCAACCCAATGAACTACCCAGGAGCCCCAGCTGCAATTATTTTGAATTGTGGGACTGTGGATTATTATCTTTTTCTTTCTCTACACTTTTTTTTTTAAATGTTTGTTTATTTTATTTAAGGGGGTGGGAGGGGCTGAGAGAGAATCCCAGCAGACTCTCCATTGTCAGTGCAGAGCCTGACGTGAGGCTGGATCCCACAAACTGTGAGATCATGACCTGAACGGAAATCAAGAGTTGGACACTTAACTAAGGCCTCCAAAGCACCCCTTTCTTTTCTCTATACTTCTCTGCATTTGCCAAGTTTCCTCCAGAGTAGATACTGCTTTTCTTTCTTTTTTTTTTCTTTTTAATTTTTTTAATGTTTATTTATTTTTGAGACAGAGAGACAGAGTGTGAGCCAGGGAGGGAAAGAGTGAGAGGGAGACACAGAACCTGAGGCAGAGCTCGAACTCATGAACTGTGAGATCATGACCTGAGCCAAAGTGGGACACTTAAGCGACTGAGCCACCCAGGTGCCCCAGATACTGCTTTTCTAATTTAAAAAGATACTAAAGAGTCAAGGATAAAAATATAGAAACATGAAATAAACAAAATTAATGGGACAATCATATCCTCTGGCAAACACCCTTTGGTAATGCAAGGAAGCTAAGAAAAATTTTAGCACCATGTGTTCGTATCATGTTCAAGGCTGAGAATTAAGGTAGAAGAATCCTACTGGAGTCATCTAGTATAATGAGGACCTGATCTAGAAAACTATTCTTATAAACCTTTAGTCTATCTTAGGAATCTGTATCCATGTCAGAAATTTATTAGGAAATATGTTAATTAATTAAAAAAGGTAAGCTACCCAATATATTTATAAATACATGTAACTACCTTGTAATACCAGCCCCCCCCCCCCGCCATTTTTATTACATCTCCAGAAATCAAAATTCAAGTTTAGACCAGGGGTTCTGAACCCACACTCAAACTACCCGCAGAGCCTGAAAAGAATATAGACACCCTGATTCCCAGATAATTCTAATGGGCAACTTCAGAATCTTTGATGTAGACAATATCATTAAAACAAAAAGGTGACAGAGATGGGATAACACAATCTATGGAAAGCCAGAAGAAGCAGGATCATTTCAGAATTTCCTAGGGCACCACACCTACCTGACCAAGAGCTGTTAGGATGGCTGAGTAATGGGCTGTTAAGAATGATCCTCAAAGGTGAGTGGTCCTGTATGTGGTGGCTCTACCTTTGCATGTGGTGTGCAACAGCTGAAGACAAGTGAACACAATAATCATGATCCAATATAGTGAGAGCTTGGTCCCTATGAAACAATTTCAGCAAGCTGACTGAACTTTCACTCTTTCCAGATTTATTGAATTGGAAATACTAGACCTGCTTTATCTCCAAATGTTCCTAGAAATAGGCTAGTGGTTCCCCTCACTGAAACACCTCTGAAATACTGTATATTTAAATACTTAGAAACTGCCTTGTTTCCATAACTTACACTGAAATAGCACATTCTATCTGGCTTTGGTCATGTAAACTTTGTAACAGTTTTTCAATTAAAGTAGTAAATTATGGCCTAAAAAATACATAATGCTCCACGAGCAAGTTGGAATTTCATTCTCAAGTTCTTAAAAAAAAAAAAAAATCCACCAATTCTCTTTTGGTTCGAATACAAGGATTCTAGACAGTATTATGATAGTGGTGTTAACCGCTGATGTATTTTGTTTTAAGGAAGCAGAGCAAGAAAAAGACTAGTACATGGAACATGTTTATTCACTTGAAAATGAGTTAAATAAATGCTTTGCTTCTAAATACTTTAATTCCTTGTTTGAAGTAACAGGTAATGTAAGTTTATGTTTCATTTAACTGACAAATCATAAAGCTATTAATAATAAGACATTATTTTATAATAATAAAAATTAGAATGCTTGATTCAGGCATTATACTATTTTCCTAACTTCAGCAATAAATAAGTAAACAAAAGTGGAAACATCTTGCAAATACATTTAGGTAATGTCAATGTATTTCTGTTTAGAACAAAACCACCTATTTTTACTTGACATTTTAAAGTCTAAATGTTTAGAAAAACTACCTAGAAGGTCTGGTACTTAATTCTAGCCTCCTTCTCAGTTTTGAAGTATGCTGGGCTAATATAAACAAACAGTATTCTTTGATGTTACTCTCAGAAATAACTTAAAAACCCATCACCAAAAAACTTTTCAACACAATTCTATGTATCTGTGTCATACTTACTAGGCTCTTGAGCAGAACTTCCCAACTGACACCTGTGGGTTGGGAATGGATTACAGGTGTGGGGAGATAGGGACCACCTCAGTCCTCCCTGGGCCTAACCTGCTGATGACAGTGTGTCATTTAGTTCCTGCCAAGGCGCTGCACAAATATCATCACTTTCTACGTGTGCCATATATGAAAAAAGATAAAAAGCACTAAGATAGTGTTTTTATTTCAGAAAAACTAGACTTTACTTCTTTCTTTGGTGTTTACTGTCATTATTTATCTCAGTAGTTCTCAAACCTGACTGAAAAAGAAAATGGCCTATGGACATTTAAAAACATATGGAGGGCTGGGCTCTGGCAATTCTGACTGGGGACTAGGGGAAAGAGGGCCCTGAGTATTGTACTTTCTTTCTGTCTTTTCTAAAGATCCACTGGTAGTTCTGATGGGAGATCAGGCTTGAGAACTATCTTGGCACTAATTCAAGTAATTGGAGGACTAATTCAACTGTCCCCAGTAAGGAATTTTTCAAGGTCCTGATGAGATGGTATTAAATGTTAATCAAGATCTCTGCACAAATACCAAAAGACGAAAAATTTCAAACTATCTAAATACAAGGATTGCATCTACATTAAGATAATTATCTTTTCTTTGTATGAGATATAGCATTAAGATACTAACCTCCCTTAAAAAATCCAATAAATCTCACAATTAGTAATATTGGTGGACTCAAGCATAATCATGGGGGACCTGGGGTGTCAGGAGTCCAATTTCCAATTGTGTTGTTCTATTTGTCTAGCAACTCCTAACTATCTGTTTCAAAGTCTCTGTATAGAAATTAGATAAGCTACTAATGTAGAAAGACTAGGATATTCTAAATCATGAGATAAATGCTCCTGAATAATTTTGGAGGTAAGCGGCAGGAAAGAGAAAGATTAGTAGTGAGCAGAGCCAACCAAGACAGTCATTGATATAATTTAGCCTTGGAAAAGATTAATTCTTGAATCCTCCTGCAATATTAAGTAGTGGCTTAATTGGTCTTTAAAAATTTTATATAATAAATCATCCAGAATAGTGTTGTCCAACAGACCTTTCTGTGATGATGAAAATGTTCTATACTGGTGTAGTCTAATACTGTAGACATGTGCCTATTCAGCTCTTTAAATGTGGCTAGTATGAGGAAAAGAATTTTACTTTTATAAAAATGTAACTAACTTAAAATTTAGTCACATATGGCTTAGTGGCTATCACAGTAGACAATAAGTTTAGAAATTCTAGACAAGTAAATATAGTATAATTTTTTCCCTGATCTAGGTCTTATTCCCAGAAGGAGAAAACATTTGCTCAAGCTCTGTCTTGTAATTGAGTTTGAGTCTAAATGCTGTGCTAACAGCTTCCTCCTTTTTTGGAGCAAGCAGTCTGGATGATTCTTATCTACCCCACAGAGCTTTTGTCCTGATAACCAATGAGAAGACCCATTTCTGTGCTGTCATTTTCCATTTAAATGGAAAATGGACTTTTCCCGAGTTCTTAATGACTTCTTAGGAAAAGAATTTTTAAGTTGAGAATCTGTCTTAACAATAGCAAAACCCCTGATGGCCTAATCACTGAAGAATTCATTTCTCAAGAATGTCCTCCTGTGTCTAGATCAATAAACTCTTTAGAAGTGTGGAAAGACTAAAATGCTAAAGAATTTGACATGCCTAGGGTGAAGCTTTGAGGAATGCAGGGGTCTTTATAAACAGGTCATTGAGATAATGACAAAGTAAATGCCCTTCACTCTCATTCTAGGAACATCTGAAAGTCCAAGAACCTGAGATTGAAGGGTATGACTACCTATTGAAACTATTCATTGTTTAACGGGGAGCAGAGAAATCTGAAGTGACTTTTTAAATAGAGGAATGTAAATAAGTCTCTGTATAACTGATCGGGCAAAATACTGAGGTCTATTACTGTGAAAATTTTAAAGCAATCTGAATAAACCGTCCATGCTATCTACGTCTTCTAAAAGTAAAATTTGGGGAAAATATTACTATTATTATATTTCAGAAGAATCAATGGTACTTTGAAAGATGCAGCTAGACGATATAATATTTTCTCTTTTTCTTGAAGGGAGAAAGATTTTAAAAAAAAAGGAATAACAAATTGGGACACTAACATAGGAGTCAAATATATCTGATGTTCCCTTAAAAGAAAAAGCAGACACATTTCTAAACTGGATGATGCAGTAAGTATTGGCTTCAGGATTACTGATAAGGCCCATTTATTGAGAAACATTATAAAAATACCCTGAACCCAGCAGAACAAAAGAAGGGTAATCTCTACACTCACAACCTTACTTAAAACTGCTACATTTTTAGGGCCCCCATTTTGAGATACATATAACCTGTAGTATATTTTGAAGAAGACTTTAAAGGTCTCAGCTAATGTCTTTCCAAATAATTTATTTATGTAATTTACTCACAGTGAGTTTCTACTCTTTTTACCTAGGGTCTTTTAAGTTTTTGTTTAATTAAAATCCTTTTACTACAGGATAAACTTTACAAACCTGACTTTACTTTAGTGGCTTAAACTATTTTCCTTGTTTAGCTATTCTTAACCACTGTTCCTTTGGCTTCACGGAATATATTACTATCTGATGCTAGCATCTTTATTCCTGGCATTCACAGGCAACCAGAAATATTAAAAGAACTCAAAATCAATTTTGTGAAAATGCTTTATTGTGGATATAATGTTTGATATGGTTATATTTTTCTCTTCTTTGCATGTATTTTAATACCATCTTAAAGGAACAAACATTCCAAAAGTGAAAATCTGATACCTCTGTTAGTAAAAAAAGGTATTTGTTTTGGCTGTGGGTAAATCTACTACAAAATATATTTGAGCTTTAAATCAAAGTTAAAATATCTTCTGGATATAAGGATCTAGGTTTTATTAATAGCAATTGTATATTCTGAGTTACAATTAGCACTGAGTAGCAGATTTCCTATCATTATTTTAAAGATTTATCAGCTTATGTTTTAACTACATAATCATACTCTTAGGCCAATCTTAAAAATGTTTTTGGCATTTATGCTCAACTTTACTTCCTTCCTGGGCTTTGAAAATAATTAAAGAATCTACTTTGTAAGCACTAACTTCCTGCCTTACACTGAGCTCCATCAATCTCTGTTGAATGAATGTTCTGAAAAAATGAATAAAAATAAGATAGAAGCCAAAACTACAGACACTGGGCTACAAAAAATATTTGCTTTTATAAATACAAAAGCGAACTGTATAAATATTATGCATTTTAGGAGTGGTGGGGAAATTGTCTTCATGTTCTTATCTAGGAAAATATAAGAACAACTCCATTATTGTTCAAGGAAGTCAAATAGATTTAAAAAAAAAAAAAGGGAAGAAAATTCATTAACACAATGTATTCATCCTAGCTTTGTGATTTGGGGCAAGTCATTAAACCTGGCTTCTGGGGACAAAGGTAACTGGCCCACATGCTACAGAGGCTTACATAGAAGTCAAGTGCGATATTGTATGTGCCAGTGCTTTAGAAACTGTGAAGTGTTACTTAAGCTGTTAGGATGAACAGGTACTGGACAGGTGCACAGTGTAGAGAATGGGATTGCTTTTAAAGTAGTATTTGAGAAACAGTGAGTTGCTGGCTGAAAAAAAGGGATGATACGGTAGGAAGAATTTCAAGGTTGGGGAGGTGGTAGAGAGGGGGCTTGGATGATAAACCAAAAGGAGATCTTATTTTGTAGCAAAAAATTTGTGAAATTTCTGGAGTTAGCTGAGAGACATAATGTGGCAGGTGCTTTTATTATTGCCAAGATTTTGTGATTAAATGGTAATAAGGAGCTTAGTATATATAGGGTGTTATGATGGCCTCTATAATCCTGACTAAACACCATGAATATATCATGTACTCAGTTAAACAATCTACAGAATCTCATGATTTTCCTGTTTTCAGTAAAATTGTTCTTAAAATACTTTAAATTCAAGTTTCAAGGTATTTTAAACTTTAATATTTGGTGGTATTGGGCGGATGAGATATTAGGAGAACATAATATAACTCCAGGAAGTTGACTTAATTTTTCCATTTTTGTAGATCTGTATTCTTTCCACCCTTAGAGTGGTGGAACAAGAGAACTGTCATACCTTCGCTCCTTCTAGGTAGGCTGCTACTTATTTTTCTTTTCATCCACCAGGCAATCAGACTGCCATAGGCTGGTTATCAGGCTCTCCCAGCCATAGCTGGAGGTGGAGACTGGGTCTCATTTTTTTCTTTTCTCTTGAGGGCTTAAACCAGTTCTAGGTCTAAGCAAACAGCTAAAGTAAAGGTCCCGATACTTCCCAAAGTCCAACGAGCTCTTTCCCAAGGATGATGTGCTCAATAAATGTTACATCATTCACGTTAAAGGTGAGCAGTATTTTGAACTAATTTTGCTTTTTAGCTTTTTGATCCGACTACTGAGGTATAAAACAACAATTCTAAATTTGGACATGTTGGGCGGGTAATGAACTGAAGGCAGAATGTCCAAGTGCAGATTTCCATAAGCAACTAGAAACACATAACTGGAACTGCAGAGAGAGGTGTTTTAGATACCTTTGTGCCTTTTTCCACACCCTACTGGCCCAACTTTTGTTTCAACTCTTGCTGAGCCAACCAATTCGTGTATTGGGACCCACTGGGTGCTAATGTATGTATAACCTCAATGTGTTGGAGAGTTAGTCTCAAGAGGCAACCCTTGGTCAAAGGAGGATGGGAGCCAGTACAAATGCTTTCTTTTGTTGGTCAGTTGGGCAATTCTGCAGTGTTTCTTTCATCAACAAGTAGTAGTCAGATGAGGCCCCACTTGCCTATGGCAGTTGCTAATATATTCTCTCCTTCCTTGCTCACTCTCTTTTTTTTTTTTTTTTTATTTTTTTTTATTTTTTTTTTTAAATTTTTTTTTTTTCAACATTTTTTATTTATTTTTGGGACAGAGAGAGACAGAGCATGAACGGGGGAGGGGCAGAGAGAGAGGGAGACACAGAATCGGAAACAGGCTCCAGGCTCCGAGCCGTCAGCCCAGAGCCTGACGCGGGGCTCGAACTCACGGACCGCGAGATCGTGACCTGGCTGAAGTCGGACGCTTAACCGACTGCGCCACCCAGGCGCCCCCCTTGCTCACTCTCTTTACTGCTGTGCCTTGGTATCACTTCCCAAAGTAAACTTCCTGAGAACAAGCCCACATCAAGGACACACCACAGGCTCTGCTTCCTGAGAGAAATCCAGGGGCTAGAGATGAAGAATAAGAGACAACTAGTAAAATGTGTGGATAAATGCTCGGTTGAAAGAACAGTAAAACCCAGAGAACTTCCCCTATTAAGGCTGAGATGAGTGAAAACAGTTAGCAAAAAGGGATAGATTAATTACTAGTAAGAAATAGGAAAGTCATGATAATAATATGTAGGCAGTGATAGGCCAAGAGATCAGAGAGTTAACACATACAAAATAAGTCCTTCCAAATTTTCAATTCTAATCTACCCACTATTTATTTTAGCCTTCTTAGAGTTCTGCCATTATGATGTCATACACTGCTTCAGAACTTTCTGGGTATCATCCCCCTCTCCCCAATATTTCTGTGATTAAATATGCAGAGGAAGGGAGAGACAGAAAAAGAAGAATGAGGTGTGATGGAGAGAAAGGATCACTCTTAATAGCAAGGCATAAAAAAACACAGATATTCTATACCATGTAACTAGTTAATAAATGTTAAAGTAACATACTTCCAATTTTCTAGTTTCCTTAGTTTGCTTTTGCCAAATGCCTATTCTACATTCCCTAGAAACATTATCTCAATCATCCCTAAAATAGAAGCTCCAGGACCCCTTGAAATATTAGAGAAAATGGGATCTTTGCTCAATAGCTCAACAGAACAAAGTTGCTGAATTGACATGAACAATGAAAGCCATCAAGAATCTCTTCAATCATCTTGTTAGCATTTCTTCCCTTATAGGGAAGCTGTCTTTCATGAACACAAAGAACAAAATGCAAAAAGGTATTCTTGGATTTTTACCTTGAATGGTTCCAGTACCAATTACATATATTCAGTTAATTGTTTCTTTTTACATTTCCCTTGGCATAAGTATGTTTAAAGGTGGCCAGAGTCTGTGTCTGCATAGTTTTTTTCACTATTGTTTCTTGAAAGAATATAGAAAGCATACTGGTGAGGAATGTCCACAGCAGCCAATGGGGAATATCAGACTTCTTCCAAAAGTCATTAGTAGCTTTAGCACACAGTTCATAAAATATTCGTATTTATAAAAAGAATTACATCATAAAATCTCAATGCTAATACAAAATCTTTGCAAATTATAAGGTTTAGTTTACTCTTCAAGATTTTTTATTTTTATTTTTTCATGGATAAACTATTTTATAGTTCTTTTATCTTTTTTTAAATTTTATTTTTTTAACTTAATTTTTTATTTTTTTAAATTTACATCCAATTCAAGATGTTTTTTTAAAAGTTAGTATTAAAACAAAATGATTTTATCTTCCCCACAAGCATCTGATAAAACTTAAAAAAATATACTGATAAGACACAAGGATGTAGCTATTGGATGTTGCACCTTTTAAGCATTTTTATTTTTTAAATATTTTTATTTTTAAAATATTTATTTATTTTTGAGAGAGACAGAGGCAGAATGCAAGTGGGTTAGGGGCAGAGAGAGAGGGAGACACAGAATCCGAAGCAGGCTCCAGGCTCTGGGCTGTCAGCACAGAGCCTGATGCGAGGCTTGAACTCGCAGACTGTGAGATCATGACCTGAGCCAAAGTCGGACAGGCAACCGACTGAGCCACCCAGGCGCCTCTCCTCTTAAGCATTTTTAAAAAAATGTTTATTAAAATTTTTAAAAATGTTTATTCATTTTTGAGAGACAGAGAGAGGCAGAGCATGAACAGGAGAGGGATAGAGGGAGAGGGAGAGACAGAATCGAAAGCAGGCTCCAGGCTCTGAGCTGTGAGCACAGAGCCTGACGCGGGGCTCAAATCCACAAACCGTGAAATCATGACCTGAACTGAAGTTGGATGCTTAACCCACTGAGCTACCCAGGCGCCCCCACAAATATTTACTTTTGAGAGGGAAAGAAAGAGAGTGCACTCAAGAGCACGTGAGCAGGGGAGGGACAGAGAGAGGAACAGACAGAGAATCCCAAGCAGGCTCTGTGCTGTCAACACAAAGCCCCATACAGGGCTAGATCTCACAAATTGTGAAATCATGATCTGAGCTGAATTCAAGAGTTGGATGCTGAGCCACCTAGGTGTCCCTTAAACATTTTTATACAACAAAGAACACCGTAGGTAAGCTTGGGCTGTATTTTTCTTTTATTATACTATGGCAAACTGCTTTTTCAGGAAAAACGTCCAGTTTTTCCATGAGAATTTGAGTATAATAAGATCCTTTAGCCATCTGATGTTAAAGAATATACTATTTGATGCTACATCTGGAAACAAGTATGTTCCAGCAGCAGGTAGACAGCTCCAACTGGGTAAATCAACTTCATTAATTACTGGAACAGAGGCGTATTCTTTTCACAAAGAATTTTTGAGTACATGGGGAAGAGACAATCTGCAACCTGAGTGTAGCTGAGATCTGTGTCCTCCTTTCCCTTTCTCAAGCAAATGTTTCTGATGCAATTAACTATGATGACTCTTGAAGGGAGAGGGGTAAAGGCAGAATGTCATAATTTTAAGGGCATTCAACGTTACAGTATTTATATTTAAAAGATGAAAAAATAAAATAACTGTTGCAGTATCAGTGCAAGTAAAGCTTAGACGTGTAGAAGTCAAACTCCATTTACTATAACAAGTATTCTATTCTATTCTATTATTTTATTTTATTTTATTTTTTTACTGTAGCAAGTATTCTTAAAGGAGGAGGTTAGCTACTGGAGTGCTAGAATAAAATCAGAGTGGGGTGAGGAGCAGTGGTGGTGGAAAGGGTTGGGATATGTTTAGTGTACCCACAAGGGGGCAGCACACTGACAAAGGCCTGTGAAGCATGGCCCCAAGTTCCTTGATCCTTCTATCCATGTCTTTCTACCAATTTCTTAGTATCTCATTTTCTGTTATCATTGCCTACTTGGAAAGCTGGCCGAAAGTTTTAGGAAGAAGGGAAAGGGAACATCATCTAAACTGTCTCATAACTGCTTTTTACTCAATAACAGGGGAAAGTCAGAAAAAGCAGGTGAGGAAGAAAGAAACAAATGGAAGGAAGAGCTAAAACAGGGTGGAGAATATGGACAAAAGGATGGAATCGTTCTCATTTCCCCATTCCTATTAATCCTCCCTTCATGACTGACCAAAAAAGTTATGTATTTATTCATTTTATAAATAGAATCTGGATGAGGTACATGAAGTATATCCAGTTAGGATTATTGTACATTCACAGGTTATCTTAAAATTAACAAAAATAACAAATAAACCTAGCCGGTCTTATTAAATGTAGTCTGTGAATAGTCTACTAATTGGGCTGTAAAAGCACAAGCAAATGATAATAGTGTACTCCAAAATGAAACAAAAAGCAGAAGATAATTCTGCTATATAATTAGTATAGCTTTTGTTGTTTTTAAAAACACTTTAGTACAGAACTCATCCTCAAAATGTGGTTAATCAGAAGCCAAATTATACTGCTCAAGTTATGGGGGACCGGACCAGAAGTCAAGATTTTTGGATTGACTGTATAATATGCAGATCTTCAGAATTACAGGGTAAGGCATTTTTATTTTTCATTTGTTATAACCATTCTGATATCAGAAATGAATTTACCTCTGAAGCAACTCAGAAACCACACTTGGTTCTATTTTTCATGGACAGTGATAGCAACTGAGAGAATTTCAATCAATAAAAAACTTTCTTTTGACTAGCTCCCAAGAGGCAGGAGAAAGACTACATTTTGCTGCTGGCCTTAAGTTATTCTAACGATGTATTTGAGCTAGGAGAACAAGTGTTGAAAGTGAGTATTAATTAGTACATGTTCATTTGTAGGACATATTGTATAAAATGTGACCAGAGCCTTTTCTTTTGACTTTCAGATTTTAAAATCTAGCTTCCAATTTCTAGTTATGAAAAAACTGCTGATTTTTTTATATACTGGGCAAACAATAATGCCTAGAAAAACAACAGACTTGGCAATCTAAAATAAGTTACTGGCAGTAACAAGATTAAAAGCTGGAAATGCTTTCTTTTTTTTTTTTTAAACTAGAAGTGTTTGAGCTGAATGAAAAAAAATTCATTAAAATGGAAAATGATCGAGAATTCTTTTTATATAACTTAATAACTTTACTGTTGATATAAAATATAGAAATGTAATTATTTGAAACCATAAAAAATTTTGATTTATTTAAAGAGGGATTTTTCTTTAGGAAACATTAAGGATCTATATATTTAGGCATATCTGAGTTTCTGGGCAAAGTTTCCACCTTGTTTCTATATATTGTCCATTTATCGCCTAAAAACGGCCCAAATTTTTCCATCAGAAACAGTCTTATTTTGATCATGAAAATTAGCATTCAAACAATTACTGTAGTTCTTTTCATTACTACATTTTAAAATTGGACTAATATAGTTTTATTTCAAGATCTAATATAAAACAAGGCAACTACTAGAAAACCTCTGCTGATGTGTAGAGGGAATAGAGAGGATCACTTAAAAGTCGAGATTTTTAGAGGCCACCTGTAGACCACTAGCCTGGTCCTCTCCAACAACAAAGGCTCAGTGGAGCACACTTCCAGAGTACCAAGGGCAATAGAAACCTCAATCGGATCTGGGTCACTTGGGTAAAGGGAAGAAACAGCTCAACCCGGGAAAGGGAGTTGAGGAGAAGTATCTTAGCAAATGGTGGTGTTTTCAATATATTCACCTGTCTTTTCCTAGGATTTCTTTTTTTACGTTTATTTATTTTGAGAGAGGGAGAACATGCATGCGTAAGCAGGGGAGGGAGAGACAGAGAGGGAGGGAGAGAATCCCAAGCAGGCTCTGTGCTGACGGCTCAGAGTTGAAATCAAGAGGTGGATTCTTAACCAACTGAGCCACCCAGGCGCCCCTCTTAAGATTTTTTTTTTTTTTTTTCAGTTTCTCTATGCTCAACGTGGGACTTGAACTCACAACCCGGAGAGTCACATGTTCCACGCACTGAGCCAGCTAGCAAGCGCTGGGATTTTCTGAAGCTCTTTGTCTCTGTAATTCTAGTTTTGATTTATTGAGGTAAGTAATAAATTATAATGAACCACTAGGTTTATTTCCAGAGATACTATATAACTTTAGATTCACATTTATATCATTGTTTTTTACACCTAATTTTTGAAATATCCCCTTATTTTTCAGAACTATTGCTAGCTTTACAGACAAAAGAGCTTTTATGCAAGTTATTTACCAATGCATCTTGGAAGCTTTCTTGGCAGTGTGGCATTTTGAGGGAAGACTTCGTGTCTTTATTAGATTACTTTCAAAGTGTGAATATACACCGTGGTTAAATTTCAACAGCAGTCTCTGGAGTGGACACTGGAATTTGGACTCATGAAATGCTGATTTCTAAAGCTTTCCAATTGGCAAAATCATGACAAAAACATGTTGTGGGACAAAAAATAAACTCTAAAAGTATATTTCTTTTAAAAATTATCAAACACGATTGAACAGTTTTTAAAGGGTCATCCTGATGCAAAATCCCTCTTTAAATAGAACTAATTTAAAGCAGTACCTTATTATTTTAAGGAGGCAAATATAAATATGTAAACATCTGTCTTATGACATTTTCCACAGTAACCTCTTTCATTTGGTAAATGCTCAAGTTTGAATTGTTTTGAAACAGGCTAAAACAAGTTATAGCTTAATTTATATAGATAAAAAATGTATTCACAGGACGAAATTCAGTGTTTAAGAACATATCAAAAGCTCCCATAAAATTAAAATTAAATAATAGAGAATTTCATAAAAACTAAAATATGGAAAAAGCAGTCCCTGTTCATGAACTGCCATTCACCCTAACCATCCGCACTCACTGCTACCACTGAGGAAATGGTAGGAACTATAGCCCATGGTAAAAATGATTCTACAGAGCTTAGTGAAGACCAAACACCAGGAGATGGCAAACAAGGGCTGAAGTTACAGAATTAAAAATGGTCACCACACTTTTCACCCATAGCGAAACTACCCTTTGAGAGCACAGCACACCCGCCCCCTCTTGATCTTCCAACAAGGCATTCACAGTTTGGTACCTAGTTCTTTAATCAGGTCAACCCCAAGCAGAGATAAACCTAATGAGTAGGAGCTTTCTTGGGATAAGAGAAGGGAAGTCTAGAGAATTCAGGCTCCCAATTTTCCAGCGACCCAGTATTGCTCCTTACACTCACAACTATCCTTTTTACTTGTTTATTTTGGTATTACTGAATTCACCGTTAGGAATTTCTTATTCTGTTACTTATAAAAGTCATGCTATTAGTTCCAAATAACCTGGAAAACTAAACTACATTTGAAAAGTTCTATTAGGTACTTTAAGCAAAAAAATTCTACAAATCCCACCTGATGATCCAAATATATGGTGTTCCTTTGAAGATGATGTGAAAGAATTTCATTCTAGTAGGCATCAATCAAGAAACAAAGGGATAGAGAAAGAGGGTGTAGAATTCATGAAAAGGTCAATTTTGAAATAAGAAAAACAGGTAGTTTACCACAACCTATTATATCATGGTACACAATTTTCACATACATGCTCCCTGTAAATTGTACAGATGACATATTAAATTATTAAAAATTACACTTAGTTTTGTAAGAAATTAAATAGACATGCACAGAAGCTAAAATATTCAGCAGGAAAATCCTTCAAATGGCTTTAGCAGATTCAATGTTAGAAGTTTTACATGTTAATACTTTTCTGTGACACAGTACGACTTCTTTGGATGTTTCTCATATAACCAGAGGCTATTAAACCCTTTGAGAAATGTTTGCATGTGTTCATTCTTTTAGTCAAGAACAAAAGAAGTATCTTAATCTCTGACATTTATAAGGCAGTATTATTACAGTTACAACCAATTTTCAACTCATTACTTTCCAGGAAATTATAGGACTTTTCAATCATCTGTTTCATCAGCTGTGGAAGCTATGGTACAAGGGGAATGAAGTCTGTATGCATTTCCTTCCTCACGACCAAAAGTTGGTGGGTGAGTGGGCTGGAAGGCCAAGAAGAAATCCATCCTACCCGTATTTCCCTTTAATAACATATAAATAAGTGCATTCTCAAAGGGTCAATAGGAGATCATAATGTCACTGCAATGATTGTATGGGCTCATGCTCAACACTAATGACACCGATCAAACTAACGAATGGCTCAAGGTAAGTGGTAATGGCAGATGACACATACAAAACTCTTCATAGCTGACCTTTGGGCTGTGGGCCTCAAGTTTCAGCTGCATGAGCTGTGCTAATGTATGCTCCCGGACACTACTCAGTTCGGCCTGCTGCCGTCTCAGCTTTATTAGCAGCAGCGTAAGCTCCTCTGGCTGAAGGAGTACAATTTAAGAATCCAAACAGTGGAAAACAGATTAATTGTTGTCTTAAGTGACAGATATTAAACCAAGATTTCTTGGCAAGTTTCCTCTTACGGTTGACATCAAACATAGTGCCTAGGCACTATGATGATAGGTCCTACATAAATGCATAGATATCTAGAGAAATAGAAGGAACAGTGTTACTTTAAAAGATACAGCAAAACAACAGTATATTAAGGCACTTTCTCAGAATTCATGAGAGAATACTAAATGTTAAGTATTAAAAAGCACAATGCCAAAAAACAACTGTAAAGGTTTGTACATAAGAGTTATTAAAAAATTATCATTAAAAGATATTTTTAAGTGATGCCTAAGACTTTTACAGCAATAGAACAATACCTGCATGTCCAACATTCTATTTTAGAGACAGAAGGTAAATAAAAAGCATTCAAATTCATGTAAAACTTGGATGATATCTTCATATTAAACTCAGTACCTGGGGTCTATTAATTGCTTCCCAGTTATATTTCTAAATGTCACTGCTAATGCATTCACAGGATATTTTAAATAACCAAAGATCAGTTTTTTTTTTTTAAAGGGGGGGGGGAAGGACACCATTTAATACCAACAGAAAGGTTCCATGAGTACATAAACTCTCCTCCCACACTCTGGTTCCTGATTGGTTACTATGAACACTAAGACGAATAAATTTTCAAAGGTAGATAAAATTCCTTAACAGGCCAATCTGATACATTTTTTTTTGTTAGAAATGCAATAAAGTATGGTCATTGGCAGTCTTATAGGCCGTAAAATATTATTTGATGTTTCTGTGAGCTTTGTTATGATTAAAAACTGCAGATGGGCAAGAGAGAGACTCATCACTTCAGGGCTACAGCGTGGTCTTAAAACTTCCAGGCCAAAAAATGGTCCTGAGATTGATTTATATTGCCTATAACACAGTATTACACCAGCTCTCTTCTGTTCTGTTCATTTGCCATGTCTTTATATTCTATACAATTTTTTTAAGGGACAGAAATAATTTTTAACTGTTACTTGAAATTTTATGTGAAATTTTATTGCCTTTAGGTAAGAAAAATGTCAGAAGTAAGTAAGAGTTACTACGGGATTCTTCAGATTAAGCTATCTATGTAGATGAGACAATGCTCTTTTATATTAAAGAGTAAAAGAATGTGTATGTGTGTGACTTAAGGAAGAAATTTCACGACAGGAGAAGAATAACTGCTTTTGTTCTGATGCCAACCACATCTGGTGACCTCGTGACTATGGGAGAGCCCAGGTCTTATGACCACCATATCAAGCTCTTGAGGTCTTGCCAAGGAGAAGGTAGGGTCGTGTAAGGGATTCAGACAGTCTTAAGACCCAGAGTGGTATTTGAAAAAAATATCAAAAGAAGGAATTTTGAAACTCTGGTTTATTATTTACTGAGTTAAAAAGATTAAGACATTTTCAAAAGGATGAAAGATTCCAGTAAGTTTGCTACATATTTGAATTTTGAGGCAAAATAAAAACGGGCACATTTTTTGACCCACAAAGGTGATAAGTACATTTTATCCTAACTATCCACTAGAGGGAGCAAGGCAGAAGATAAAAATTCATAAGACGATACTTAGCATTATCTTACAAAAAATGTCTGTTTCTTGGCAGATCACCAATCTAATATTTAAAAATTACAACATTTAAAAGTTTTCAGTTTTACTCAAGCAATATTTATAACCTTTAATAAATAAGCTGGAAACAGTTTAAAGCCAGGACACCTGTCTTATATCTTAGCATGTAAAAGACTCAGAGATGAAATAAAACAACATCTGCAAACACATAAGATGAATTTGTTTTGATTCCTGCAGGAAGAGAATTTTAAATGAACAACTATATAGATCCTCAAATCACATCTTCACAGGAACTGAGACTACCTACTGATATTAATGCACAGATAAAACAATGCCATTAAAATAAAATGAAGTAATGAAAGTCATCTTTTCTATTTAATGTGAAGAATAACAGTGTCCTGGTAATAAAACTCCTTCCCAATTTGAACATAATACTGACAATGAAATGGTAATGGTAAGTACTTGCTTGCACCTAGTATTTTTATAGTCTCTCTCTGCATAAATATGTAAATCAGTTTTTTCCTCTCTAAAGTAGTTAATCTATGCAAAAATGTATGGGAGAAACTTTTTTTAATTTTTAAATTTTATTTATCTGAGAGAGAGAGAGAGAGAGAGAGAGAGAGAGAGAGAATGACTGTATGTGGGGGAGGGGTAGAGAGAGAGGGAGAGAGAGAATCTCAAGCAAGCTCCATGCTGCCAGCAAAGAGCCTGATGTGGGGCTCGATCCCACTAACTGAGAGATCAGGACCTGAGCTGAAATCAAGACTCGGGTGCTTAACCGACTAAGCCACCCAAGTGTCCCCTAGGAGAGACTTCTTAATAGGCCCATAGTGTGACTACACACGGTTGCTTGCTAGATTTGTTCCACTAATCAACAACTCCAAGTTCGGTTTTAAGAATGAGGGAATCGGGGCACATGGGTGGCTCAGTCAATTGAGCATCTGACTCTTAATTTCGGCTCGGGTCATAACCTCACGGTTCGAGACCCCATGTTGCGCTCTGCCCTGACAGTGCAAGGCCTGCTTGGGATTCTCTCTCTCAGTCCCTTCCCACTTGTGTGTTCCCTTTCTCTCTCAAAATAAATAAACTTAAAAAAAAAAAAAAAAAAGAAGGAGGTAATCAGCATCCAACGAAGTAAAGAAACCCACCCAGGTCAAACAATAAGCCCTGAAAATATAATCTCATATTTAGGCAATATGACATTTTGGGAGATTTCTCTAGTCAGATAGAGAAGTGGCTGCACGATCCCAAACTCTTCTGATGAGCTCTCTTTCACAAAAGTAGCAACAGTTTTTCTTTGGGAGGAACCTCTCTGAAAATTCAAACTTAAATGCTCTGTAAGATATGTGCTATCATGTGTAGCACATAAATAAAACATGATATGATAAATAAAAATACTGAACTCACCGTTTTGCCTTGGAGGCTCTGGGGACTAACAGACTGTAAAGTCAGGCCAGCTGGCATTGACCTTCTGTCAGGCACATAGACATGCTAGGAAAATAAAGGTACAATAATATAAATTCTGTGGTCAATGTCAATGATGAGAAATCTTAAATTTACATTATAAAATATCATTTAAAATTTGTTATTAGTGCTAATGAAAGTAGATATTAAAAGTTAGTTGCAAATGTTATCTGAAACTGTATCAATGACCTTTTCACATTAACAGCTATTACTTTACAGGCATACCTAGGAGATACTGTGAGTTCAGTTCCTGACTACTACAGTTAAGTGAATTATGCAATAAAGTGAGTCAAATGAGTTTTTTGGGCTCCCATTGCATGTACAAGTTATGTTTGCACTATGCTGCTATTAAATGTGCAAAGGCATTATGTCTAAAATATATATATATATATATATATATGTATGTATATATATATATACACCTTAATTAAAAGATACTTTACTGCAAGAAATGCTAACCATCATCTGAGCTTTCAGTGAATTGTAATCACTGATGACAGATCCCCATAACAAATATAACAGTAAAAGAATGGTTTGAAATAATGTGAGAATTACCAAAACATGACAGAGACAGAAGTGAGCAAATGCTGTGGGAAAAATGGTGCTGACAGACTTGCATGACACAGAATGGGAGCAAACTTTAAATCTGTAGAAAATGCAGCACCTACAAAGTGCAATAAAGCGAAGCACACAAGAATGAGGTATGCCTGGTGTTTACGCTTTAAATGAATTTTTTACCCATCTGTGATTTTGTAATAGCAAACTCTGGTCATGTGGAAAGTGCTGGTTCGGTGAATTCTGCAGATGTTGACACATATCAGTATACAATACCAGTAACACACATTTGTTAATACTGCTGATCTTTAAGCACCAGAAAGCTGTCAAGCTCACAGTGGCAGATACAACATTTCCAAAATTCTAATTTTTGCTTGAAAGCTCAAATTTGTCATCAGTGACAAATACTGTCGGTTGTTTTCCTGGAAGTGACAGGATAGCATTTCACTCTGAGAAGTGTCTGTCAAATACCGAGTGTGAACAACCGTAGTGTGTCTGTCATTCAACCTTTCAAGTAAAAATGGTGTTTCAGTAAAAAGGAGCTAGTTCAGCTTGCAACTCAATCACACGTATCTTTTTCTGAGTCAACCTTGATGTTAGTAGTTTGGTACGCAAGAGAAATTGCTTTATGCACCGTTTCCCATTTCATCTCACACACTATGAAAATGATGTATAATGAAAGGTCAAGATTGAATAAAATTATCTTTCATTGCTTCATCAAAGGGATTTTTAAGTGAATTTAAAAATTCACAGTTGGGAGCTGCCCCCCTGATTTACGCTAATGTGCCAGTACCCATCGTTGCTTTTGCACTCAGAAAATGGTAACGCAATGAATGATGTCTTATTATTGCCATTATAAAAATAGTTTTGAGTTTACAGACTAAGACTCCTTGCAAGGGTCATGGGAACCCCACAGGGGTCCACGGACATATTTTGGGAACCAATGATCACATCAAGGAAAATGACAGGAGAGTCTGAAAGAAAATTTTGGCAATGTTTAAGAAGTTTTTTGGGAAGAGGAGTAGACCAGTAGTTGATTAGGAACTAGACAGAGAGCATACATTCATTTTATATTTGTTTTTGAAACAGATGATACATTTAGGTCAAAAATAATAAAAAATGCTAATTCCCAGGAGAACATGTTTCAACCACACACTACTGAATCAGATTTCTCTTAAATATTGTTACCATTTTTTTTTTTTTTAAATCAAAGATGATGTAGTTGTTGGATGTACAAAGTGACAAAACACTGAACTCTGTTATGATGGAGTTCAACCTGAGCCTTTTTTGGTGAGGCAAACTAAAGCTTCCTCCAAGAAGAAAAATTCCTGACTGACTTATTCATTTCTAACTAATGCTTATTTATGGAAAACATACACCTTATTTATATCAAACGTATACTTTATGCAATGTTATAACTGAAGGATTCAGTCTGTCAGAGGGATAAGAAAAGGTACATTTTAAAATGGTGTAAAGTAAGAAATTCTTTAGAATTAAAAAGAAAATGACAGAAAAATTCCTTTTCATTTTAGGATAGACATCAAACAACTGGCTGCATACAGGCTGAATGATCAAAACATGTGCTTTAGTATTATAAAAAGCTAACCAACACAAAAGCTAATTATTTGAATTAACTCCAAATAACCTACTAAGCAATGCTTAAACCAACTTCATGTACAAATTAAAACATGATCTCTATGTGTATCCTAATTTTTAAAAAGTATATATGCCACCCTGCATTGTTATCCTAATATTAAATTGGGTACATAAGGAGATGATTTCAATAAGCCATATATGCAGCTGGTTAGAAGAGATTAGCACTTTTCTTAAAAAAAAGTTTATTTATTTTAAGAGAAACCAAGAGTAAGAGTGAGAGAGTGGATGGGGGGAGGGGCAGAGAGAGGGAGAGAGAATCCCAAGCATGCTCTGCACTAACAGTGGGGCTCAATCTCATGGTCTCATGAACCACAAGATCCTGACCTAAGCCTATACCAAGAGTCGAATGCCTAACCAACTGAGCTACACAGGCGCCCTGAGCTCAGCACTTTTATCTTAGCAAAGTGCAGGATGAACCTGATGCAAGAATACAGGTATGCTGCTGGAAGAGGACAGGAATAGAATTTTCAAGTGTGTGAAGAGCCAATAAAAATGCAAGTGGTCTTAACCTACATGGAAAGCTGATGACATAGGCTACGGAGCATAGAAGAATGCATAACACATCTGCTCAAAATAAATATTTTTGTGCTCTCAAAAGATGATGTGTTGCAAGCTTAGGTTTTTACATGTGAGATTCTGACACTAGAGATTATTCTTTTTTAATTTTAATTTTTTAAAAAAGACATTTATGATTTTTTAAAAAGTTTATTTATTTATTTTTTTTTGAGAGAGAGAGAGAGAGAGAGAGAGAGAATATGAATGCATGCCAGGGGGAGGGGCAGAGAGACAGAATCCCAAGCAGGCTCTGCACTGTCAGCACAGAGACCCATGGCAGGGCTCAAACTCACAAACTGTGAGATCATGACCTGAACTGAAACCAAGAATTGGACGCTTAAACAACTAAGCCACCCAGGCGTCCCATATTCTTCCTTAATTTTTAAAACAAAGGAGCTGCCTTGCCTACCTAGTTTTTTGTCTCTCACGTTAAGAAAAAAGAATAGGTGGACAGAAATAAAACACAACATCCATAAAGTAGTAGTTAACACAAGATTAGCAGATATGTTACCTTAGGGTGATGGGCCCTGTGCCTGCGGTCTATCGTCACATCTCCTCTCTGAATTGGCGAAGACACTTCCGGTCTGTATGTTCGTTGAGGGGAGTATCCCTGATAAGCAGCTATTGACCCATGGGAAGGTGATGTGGGAATAGAGTGCATTGTCTGATCAGAAATATTAACCATGGTTTTAGGACTGGTCAAAGTACCGTGACGAGGGAGGGTGCTCTGCTTATTATAAAACTGACGCTGCTGCCATTCGTAAAGCTGCCACATCGTGTCATCTCTCATTGATCTCCGTTTCTCTTCTGCTCCAGGCCCTACTGTTTTGTCACGAGTGGAAGGGGTTACACTGCAGATGCTTTCAGGCCGGGTCTTGCTGTTTCTGGGGAGTGTTCTGTAACCTTCTGGATAGCGGGCCATAACCTGGGCTCTGTGGCTTGGCATATTTCTTGGTAACGTTTGGTATGAAATGACTCTAAAATTAAAAAAAAAAAAAAAAAAAAATTGAAATATAAAAATGAAGAAGAGAGTTGTTTTCCAGATTCTAAATTAGAGTAAATTTTTTTTTCCTGCCGGTAAGTAAAGTATATCTTGGGACTTACTTTTAAAAAGTTGATCAAAATATTACACAGGGTATAAAATATTAACGAACATATTTCGACCTTTTTATGAAATTCAATTTGATGACTTTACTACATTAAGTAAAAAGTATCTTTGTTATTTACATAAAAGACTGTTAATTCCACACAACGTGCAGTTTGGTTAAAAAAAGGAAAAATACTTATTTGTAAGAATATCCAAGATCTAATCTTAAGTTTGTCTCTGTATCTTGTTTTTATATAAACAAACTCCTAGGCTCTTTTCAAAAGGTAAGTAAGAATGGAATACTGAAGGGTTTGAGTTGTCTTATAGAGCAAGAAGACAGGAAATGAATCCCTGCAGGTATATGTGACTCCTCTATTACAATGTTTCTTTCAGAAAGCAGGACTATTTCTGGGAAGAAGCGCATCAGTACATTTGTGGTGTGAAGAGAAAACTCTCCTTGATATCTTTTCTTAATTTGAAAAATAAAAGTGACTGGAAGCTAAAGCTCGAAATTTAACTATTTATTTATTTATTTATTTATTTTTTTTTTTAAGCGTTTATTTATTTTTGAGACAGAGAGAGACAGAGCATGAACGGGGGAGGGGCAGAGAGAGGGAGACACAGAATCGGAAGCAGGCTCCAGGCTCCGAGCCGTCAGCCCAGAGCCCGACGTGGCGCTCGAACTCATGGACCGCGAGATCGTGACCTGAGCCGAAGTCGGATGCTTAACCGACTGAGCCACCCAGGCGCCCCGTAATTTAACTATTTAAAGACAAAACACTTAAACATGGTAATATCCAGATATACAACTGCAAATCTCAGGAGTTTTACATGTTTCTAGCATGGAAATGAATATTCCACCTTGGTATAAACATTTGTGGCAGGCTTTTTAAAGCAATCTAAAAATTCTCATGTATATTAAGCATCTAAAATAAAGTTCTTTTAAAATGCTATATTTTTGGACATGGATACATAAGGCATATTACTAAGCACAGATTTCCTAATGTTTCCTGAAATGAGAGAATAAAGTAGAATTTTAGTTTACAATTTTTAAAAAAGACTCTGTGATAAAAACACTGTTTTAACTATCCTTTGCTAACCTCATGCTAGGTCAGATACATTATATAAAAAAGTTTCTTAAAAAGTTAGGATTTGTGTTCCCCCATTATCTTCAGAGGTAAGAATAAGGTGCAATTACAATTCAAATTCTACATGCAAACATAATCTTTTTAATAACAATAACCACAATAAAATCAAGATTTAAAAGATCAATATTAATCATAAGTATTCATCTTGCTAGCATCTACACTTGGCATAAATCTATATTCTAATATAAAATGTAATTCAATCAACTAAATGTGGGGGAGTTGGGCCCCCATACACCCAGGTTTTCCAACCTCTTCTTTCAACATTAACACATTTCTTCTGTGCACTGTATTTTCAACATAGAGTGTAGTCTGCAATTGTGCACGCATGATTGCATACTATTTTGTTGCCTCCTACTGGGTGTTAAAATGTCAAAAAAGGTGGTGATTACATAGGCCAGAAAGGGTAGAAGACTTAATGCGTAAATTACCTGACCACACTCTTTCACCATCTGGGAATCCTTGGCTGATAAGCTAGATGTCAGAGCTGTTTGACCCAAAGACAATGTGTAAACACTAATGTACCGTAGTAAAAGAAGATTTCATTGTGATGATTAGGTGTAATGAATTGGGTGCGTTTGAGCTAAGAGGAATGGTGATAATAAAAATCCCTGCATAATTTGTGCCTACGAGGGCAGTAAAATTATGTTACCTTTACAAAAACACCAGAGGAAGTCTCAAGTTAAATACACTTTTTTGTGGCTTAAAGCACCCACAGAGGGGATAATGCTGTGAAAAATATGACAAAATAATAAAGTGGGAAAAAGCAGCTGATCAAGAGTCAGGAGGGCCAAGATTCTTGCTCTCCTATTTATGTATAAGGAGACCTTGGATGAATTACATCTTCTGGGACTCAGAGAATGTTAAGAGAGCATGGTGTTTTTGTTTTGTTTTGGTGGGGGTGGTGTGTGGAAAAGACCAAGAGCGCATACTTCTTTTAATGTTTTCTCCTTTTTAAAGTGATCTCTATACCCAATGTGAGGCTTGTACTCATGACCCTGAGATCAAGAATCACAGGCTCTTCCAACTGAGCCAGCCAGGCGTCCCTCATGCTCCTTTTAATATGTGGGTTAAAGGAAGAGTTAGTGAGCCCACTAGGAGTGGCATGTGAGCTCTTCCTTCCTTAAGCAGCACTCTTTTCATTATGCCAATGAGTCCTAGACTTTTGGATTTAATGAAGAAGCAAAACAATCCTTCTATGTAAAAAATTTTCCCCAAACCACAAAAATTATTTTAAAAACTTTACTCTTTAATTAAAAATAAAAATACACCTGGAAGGGCATAATCTTAAAATGCTACTAGAGTCCTTCATGTGCTACTCAAATCTAGCAAACTGAAACTTTGGGAGATTTGGTTTTCTCATCTATGAGATGATGTGATCATAAAGCCATCTTACAGTTCTAAACTCCATGTCTTATGTATTCGAAATATTTCCAATTCCTTTAACCATTCCCCCTAAACTAAATTTCCTTCTTCACGCTGGTTGTTCTTCAGCTTTTCAATGTCTTTACTCACAACAGGCTTGCTTAAAATTGAACATGCCCCTCACACCCCAACAGGAACTGCTGCAGTGAGGCTAACCACTGGAGGTCTTTGGGGCTGGAGTGAAGAAAAAAGGCACCCAGTACTCTGATACAACCAGTATAAAGGTTCTTCTATTCTTTGCTGCTTTCTTGCCACAAATATTTCCTATTTGTTTTCCCCCCTGCTTGGTCTCCCTTCCTATCCCTACCTTCTCTGTTAACAACAAAGCTAGAAACTGGAAGAAGTTCAGAGTTAGCAACCCCGCAGCTATCTGCTAGGAAGCAAGTCAGTCACAGAAATAGACACTATCCTAGAACTTCTGTCCTAGTACTAAAGCAATTTACCCCAATATACCTTGATTTGGTCATTTGCAAATTCAAGAACTATTATAGAGACTTTAATATGCAAAAAGCTCTGTACTAAGTAGTGAACTATACCATAGAAGCACATACCGAAAATATAAATGTTAACTTTGTATCTAGTTTGGAAATGTGGGAAAAAACTATTTCTAACCATATAACGAATGGACATATATTTTTAATTTAAAACACAATAAAAACTGCCCATAAACTAATGTTTGAGTTCCAGCTCAGAAAGTCTATTACACCAAAACCCTCCATCAGTGCTCTGAAGCATTCACAATACGTGAGCTGGACGCTCCCGTAGACATGTATATTCAACTGGAGCCATTAACCTATCCTATGATCGTTAACAGTATGCTATTTCCCTACTGAGCTTGGCTAATTAATGACTACAAAGTTTAAAAGGCTCTTCTGCCATCTTTGGAACCACTTTTGAAGAATTTTAATACAAAGTTAGGTTATTTTCAAGTAAATTTATTTTTACCACATATACTTTCTAGCATTTTGAGACCTGTTTTTCAAAAACGAGTTTCCTTCAGTGGTTTTCCCCAAAGAAATTCAAATTAAGCAAAGTGTGATTTACTTTTAAGTGAAAGCTTAAGAAATGAACACTGTAAGCTCCTTCATCAGGTTTGGTGCTCCATTCACTAGCAGCTGCCTGTCAAACACCATGAAAACCCTGTCCCTGTGATTCTGCCATGCAGAACAATGGATTAAGGCACCATGCATCTTAACAGTGCCTGCCACTCACAAAGAAACTTTAAAGCTCTGTTCACAGATGCAGGGATCTACTATTTGACTAAATATTAAACCCCTTTTCTTTCTATCAGAACTTTAATAATAATAGCAAGGCTTCCACAAAGTTTTACAAAATGAATTGTACTATGAATAACCCTTATGCTTCTTTCCACCAATAAAAATTATTGTATTATAAAACATCCTATTTTTTAAAATATGAAGTTCATATAATAATGTAGGTGATATATCTCAATGACCCAAAGTAGACTCTAGCCAGTGACTCCAAAGTTGGAGAGGCAAGGCAGAGAAAATCTTAGCTCAAAATACCTTGAGAAGCTCTAAGTCTGCTTTCAAAAGAAAAAAGTCACACAGAAAGACTTTATGTGTGTTAATTATACCTATCAAGAGACCTAAAAGTTCTTGGAAAATATTATTTATCCTCAACAATTAAGAAAACCCTAACTTCCAGATGTTTGTCAAGCCACTTTAATTATACAGTTTCAACTGTAAGAAAGTATAGAATCATTGAGGAGAAGTGATTTCATTAAGAAGTGAGGTTTAATTTTCTGGGTAGAGATTCAGAAAATTTTCTGGCTGGCATTTTTATTATTGTTTCCTTGAAAATGGTTACCTTAAGTACTACCAAACATCCGTTCATTTATCCCCCCCGGAATTAACTCTGGTTTTCCTTCTGTCTAATCAAACTTAGCAAATATTTCTCACAACGCTTCCTTGGGAAAATCAGAAAAGTGAGCACTGAGGGTGGAGAAAAAGAAAATGGAAGTGAACAACACGCTGCAAGAGTGTTTTGCAGTGCTGGTTGAGATAACAAAAGATGAGGCCAAGTGTACCCAGGCCTTTGAGCGGCTCCTGAAAGGAGAGAGACTTTGGCTGACAGCTGCAGACATCAGCCATGACAACTGAGCGAACTGGAAGAACTGTTAAGTTAATCTTCACTTAACCAAAACATCATTAATGTCATTGTTTTTTGGTTTTCTACTACTGAGAGGTAAGAGTCGCAATAACTCTTCAGGTAATTTTTCTGCCCACAAGCACATTAAAGTCTTTTTTAGGTTTTGCATCACCAAATTCTGGCCTAATGACAGAACATTGTTTCCCATTGTAGGGGCCCGCTTTTCTTCCATCTCCTCTGGCCTTTATTTTTCATCTCCTTTGCGGGTCCCTCAATTCTTTTTCCCTTAAATGTAAATTTTCTTTCAGGTTTTCCTGTAGAATATTTTATCTAGCTTCCAGCTGAATGAATTTATCTATTTTCATCCTTACCTTTAAGCGCTTTTGATACGATGATGATGCCCCAAAACATACTCAAGTCCAGATTTCTCTTTGGAGCTACAGACTACATACAGGCCGCCTCAAATTGAACGTGTCCAATTATTCATTACTTTCTCTCTTCCCAAATCTTTTCCATGCAGTAAAAGGCACCAGACAATCCCTGATGACCAGAGTCCTAAAAGCAGGTGTCATGCTTGATTTTCCCCTATCAGACTGAGACTAGTTTATAATCAAGCACATCCAAGCACTCAACTAGTCTTGTCAATCCCACCTTAAATACATCCCCTCTCTCTCCTCATTTCACTTACTCCAATAGTGTTTGAACTTTCTCTAATTCATTCTCCAGATTCTTCGGTGGGAGTGATCTTTCTGAAACACCAAATCTGAAAACATCTCTTCTGGCTTATCTCCCCAGCCTTGGTTCTCATGCATGATCACAGAGGTTGTACCTAAGCCTGGATTCCAGCTCTGTCAACTCTGCAGTTTTGCATATCTAAGCCAATTATCAGCCTGCCACCCTTTACAACTCAGCTCGTATTTCATTTCCTGCAGAACAGTTTTCCTGGACCCCTAGGTTGGGTTGGGTGTCCCTGAAACCTGTTTTTGTAAGCACCCTGTTTTTGCCTTCATTTTGTAACAGTGTATTGCACTTGTTTATCTAACTTTCTCCTCTACCAGGGAAGTATCTCTGTGAGAAATCTGGACAGCATAATGAGAAACAGAGAAAAAACAGTTACGTCTGATTACCATGAAGAAAAGATAGAAATGAAGCTATAATGTCTAAAACACAATTTAAACTAATACTTTTCAACAGGTGTCTCAGAAACCAATCTTCACCAACACAGTATGAAAGAAACGTGGGTTCAGGACATGTTATGATAAGATACTTACCCCCTGGTTTCTTCTTCATGACCCCTCCCCTTCTGGATTTTAATCCACTGTTCCAACTGTTGCATTGAGTTTGTCCTCTGTATGACTCGATCAGCCTCTGTGTGTAAGGGCCCGGTATTTGGGTGGTTTCCACCTCTAAGATCTGCCAGGCTGACATTGACAGTTTTGTTCTCTGAACTGTTCACGTTGACTGGTCTATAGTGTCCAGTCTGAGCTGGACATGTTGACCCACTCTCATATTCAGATGGCAGAGAATTCAACTTCACACTGTTAATTTTTGTTAAAGGTCTATCTTGACCATCCTTCTGAAATCCGTATTTTTCAGCTTCCAATGCCTTTTTTTCTTCATTTTTGCTTATTTCTTTGTTTTTCTGGTTATTTTGGACCTCTGGTTTAATTAGCACTCTATGGTTGGGAAAGTTATTGATTTCTTTAGTTGGGGCATTTTCAGATGTAATCTTGTCCACTCTGAAATCAGAGAAGAAAATCGTAGTAAATCAGATGAAATAATGTGCATGTTATTTCTTGGATTCAATCTAGGAAAAATGTAAAATTACCTTTGACTTTATGGAAAAAGCTGAAAGGGTCACAGAAAACAAGTCTGTACAAACCCCCAATGTTATGATATGAAAATTCAAGCACAACACCAAAATGCATAAATACAAATGTGGGAGGGGAAGAAAACATAAAATGTATGGTGTATAAAGCACTGGAGGATAAGAAGTGATGAGTGTCCCCATAAGAAATCTGGAAATAAAGCAAATTAAGATTGCCCTTTGACAGTAAAACCTCAAAATCCACACGTAAAGGACCACAGCAGCTAGTCATTTGAAATACACAATGTGGCTTCCACCCAGGAGGGTTAACTCATCTTGAGACAAACATGAATCTGGTTTGCGGAAATGGCTGCACCAAGAAATTACAGTCTGATGCTGTCCAAGATCTGAACCCTATGACTTACTAACTCTATGTTTGTATTCAAGAGGACCTTACTTTTGGTGAAGAACTCTTACAGCCAGACTGCTATAAGCTCTATCTCTTACTAGCTATGTTTTTGGACGAGGTGTAGAAATTTACTGTGGGGATAACTGTAGCACCAGGACTACAGGATTGTGTGAGGACCAGATTAATATTTCAGTGGCTGCCACAGACTTTATTACTATTATCATTCTGTCTTATCAAGCAATTCTGGATTAGAATCTGGCATCCCATATCCATCTCCCCACTGGAAAAATGTGCTGCTTAACAGTACATTGCTGGGCCACCGGACAGTTTTATTGCTCACCATTCCAGTTGTTATATCTAGGACTTTCTGAAGAGAGTCAGCTTCTCTGAAACCAATCACCTCCAGACTCTGACAAGACCAAGCTGAGTGTCTGAACCTGCATGAAATTGCCAACATCATGCCAAGCTGGGAGGCCTTTCAGGAACTGGCCAACCTTCTACATTTCCATATATAATAATGTTCCTATCAGATCCCAAGTGTGATATTGCTGCCAATTTTGGTGATGAGTAGGAAATGCATACCCATACATACTTAGCTATAGACAGAGTTTAGAATACGATTAGTGAATGTAAAAAAAAAAAAAATGAAAAGAAATGTGACTGACTACTTTTCTTAAATTTATAAGCTATCCACATATTTAGGTTGGATATAACCCATAGCTTCTAGATTGGAAGCAATATTAGACACTGGGGAAGTTTATTAAGATACGCTATGGAGCTTCTTTATCTTAAAAGATAAAAGTGTGAGAAGATTTACACTAAAAAGCACACTGACCTTTACTAAATTCTAGGAGTGAGGGGGTGGGTTTAATATTGAATATCAAATATCTGAAAAAAGTTCTTAGACTTAGTTACCTATTATTTTAAAGTAGAACAGCATTGCCTTTTTTATCTTCATTTTTCCAAAGACTTATCATTTAAGACATGTAACAAAAAGACATATATACTGACTTTTCAAATGGAATAAATGAATTTAGAAGAAATTAACTACCTAGTTAAAAGCTGGATGTTTTATCTCTTATGATAGGTTCCAATAAATATTTCTAAGTATTTTGGCCATACAGGAAAGAGAGCCCATTACCTTAAAACCACGCACACAAAATCTCCCTCTATTTATGAAATATTATAATAATTAGGTTCCTTCAGTTTGAAATATTAAGTAAGGCTAACAAGGCGGGCTAAAAATGCCAACAGCTAGCAGTAGAATAAAAAGCATAATTTCTACAGGATAATGGTGACCGACATCAGGCTGGGCACAAAGGTGGTTTCCAAGAATTTCTGGCTAGGGCTTCCTATGTGGGGTTAGGCATCAGACTTCAGCTCAGGTTGTGATCTTGTGGTCTGTGGGTTTGAGCCCTGCTTCGGGCTCTCTGCTATCAGCACAGAGCCCACTTGGGATTCTCTGTTCCCCCCGCCCCTGGCTATGCTCTCTCTTAAAAATAAACAAACATTAAAAAAAAAAAAAAATTCTGACTGAGTAAATTATATCAATACAACCTGCTAAACATTGTTACAGGCACATAATCAACTAATAGGTTGTTAGAAGTCCAACCAAAATATTGACTATTATTTTTATCACCCTAAATTAAGAGTAATTATCAGTTTTTAGAGTGGAAAATACAAGAAAAGAAAATGGAAGTTGAAATTCTGAGATAAGGACAACATATATTATGAGACTATCTGGAAATCAAATATGTAAACTATGATGCTGATTTCTTTATTCTAAATAACTCCTTAAAAATTTTACTCTGATGTTAAAATTGTCTTAATACTTTTAATTAATTCTTTTCACCTACACATTTCCTCTACCTATTAGTGCTAATCACCTCATCTTTATGGCCATTTGGGTAATTTTTTTTTAAGTGAATGCTATACCATACATGGGGCTCGAACTCATGGCCCTGGGATCAAGAGTCCCATGCTTCACCGACTGAGCTGGCCAGGCAATCCCCATCAGGTAATTTTTACACATGAGATTCCAAAAGCAGTTTTCCTTTTATTAGCTTGTCACACAGAATATGCAGATGGTTGAGTTTTTTTGTTTTTTTTTTTTAAATAGGTGTCCTAGAATTTAATCCTGGGCCTTCCCTTTTCTCTTCTTACTTTTCCTAGCTGTAATTACTAGTGAGTGGTTAAGTTGATTTGGACTTGATATTAAAAAAAAAAAAAACAAACCACAAATATATACGTCAATTTCAGTCTTTTAACCAACAAATCAAAAGACTTTATTAATGTGTACACTAACCCTCCCCCACCACCAAAACGAAAAGGTTTATATTATAACAGTACCCTAATTCCCTGAGAAGAGAGAAAAAGAGAATAAACTTGCAAGGAAGCATCTTTCTTGTATGAGACATATGCTTAACTGTAACTGACTGGAAAAAAAACTTAATTGTGTCACAGATCTTTCTTCAAATTATAGGAATACAATTCTTTTTAAAGCATATTATTCAGCTGCTATTTAAGTAGTTTTATAAACAGATTTCCTCTCACTAGTTCTTCATATAGTTGATTATTAAAATGATTCAGATGTTCAAAAAGAAAAAATCACAGGTCAATTTTAATAGTACATATTTGTACTCTCAAGGAATCTGAATATTGAAGTTTCAAAAGAAAGAAGGTAGCATTTACCAAAAAGTAGACATATTTAAAAATAATCTAAATGCTTGCTGAGTTATTTTCTGGAGACATTCATCATAAAACCATCAGAATTAACCAGGAAATGCTGAAGAAATGAAACTCATCAAAACTTTTTATTTCTATTTATTAAACTTCAAAAACATACAACATAGCATAAAAACACAATAAAATTAACTTCATGAATATAAATTCTTTTCTAAGATTTAGGCTTTGAAACAGTCTCGTGTAGTTTTAAGATAACAATTAAAAACGTACTTACCGGAAATTAAAGGTAATTCTGTAAGAAGAAAGAATATTCAGTTTGAATGTTAGGATTCTGGATTCACCTCAGTACACTGATAGGTGAAAATGAATAAAGAGGAAATGGGGAATAAAAACACAGGTGGTATCTCAAATTAACTAAAGGTATATTAATTTAATACAGAACATGAATTAATCCTTGCTTTCTGAGGAAGAAATGATTTTGTATCACGAGTAACAAAATGATATGCACTATGATAACAATATACTTGCAGGGCATGGAATAAAATGTAAGTGGAAATCACAGTTATTTTCCCTACAAGCTTTTACCTTTTCACGGGTTCTGTCTGTACTAGGGCAGCATCTAACATGGCTTTCATCCACAACTCCATTTCCTTTCCTGTATCAGTGCAGAAATAATAGGTCCGCATGTTTGGATGGGCTGCCTGATCGAAAATGATAGGATCATTTTAAATAGATACATGGGATCTGTAAAAGAAAAAGAAAGAAAGTTAAGTAGTTCCTACATAGATCATTACTGTCAACTTTCAAAGCAAGCAAGACTTGTCTCACACACAGAGTTACAGAAATGAGTGACTTAAGAAAAATATAATTCAATCTCAAAAAAAATGTAACTATTAAAATTTTCTCCCAACAATGCCATTTTCCTTTGAAAATTAAAACAAGGGAAAGGGTGTATGGGAAGGAAAGGAGGTAAGAAATGAAGCACGTTGTCGTGCCCCTTTGCTGTCCTTGTCCCATGCCCAATTCCCTAGCAATTCCCATTTACTACAATTCATACCTCTTATTCAAGAAGGTTCCATAAAAATTGAACTACCAAACAAGGCAGCAAATCCACTTCTTATTTAAAGAAGAAAACACTAATTCAAAGTGATACATGCACTCCCACTGCAGTATTATTTATAATAGCCAGATACGGAAGCACCCTAAGTGTCCGGTGATAGATGAACAGATAAAGCAAATGTAGTAGACAGACAAAGACAGACTGACAGACACACACACTGGAATGTGACTCAGCCATAAAAAAGAAAATGAAATCTTGCGACAACATGGAGAGACCTGGAGGCTATTACACCAAGTGTTCTAAGTCTGAAAGAGAAAGACAAATATTGTACGACTATATGATGGAGCCTAAAAAACAAAACAAGTGAACAAACATAACAAAACAGAAAGACTCAAAGATAACAGGGAACAAACTTTTGGTTACCAGAGGCAGGAGGGATTAGAGGGTAGGTGAAATAGTTGAAGAGGATTAAGAGGTATCAAATTCTAGGTACAAAATAAATAAGTCGTGGGGATGGAACATACAGCATAGGGAACACAGTCAGTGACACTTGTAATAACTTTGTATGGTGACAGATGGTAACTAGTCTTATTATGGGGATCACTGCATAATATATAAAAAATATCAAATCACTATGATGTACACCTGAAAGTATTGTCGATTATACTTCAATTAAATAATGTTCCAGAACAACCAGCCACAAAATTAATAGAAATGTTCATGTCCTCGCATTTCCCCTTTGTGTTAACAACTCCTTTAGTCTTCAAAAGGTGCTGCTGTTAAGGCATTTTGTTTAATCCTTATAGACGTCTACACACAAACATACAAGATTTACAAACGATTCAAAACAGTATTTCCCTTTAGTTTTTCATCTCAAGTTTCAGAGTTAAAATGTAAATGTTTGGGTTGAGGAAAGCCTATGTAACTGGAAAGTGCGTTTTTATCTTTTTTTAAAATGCTTATTTATTTATTTTGAGAGAGAGAGAGAGAGAGCGAGCGCGCACGCGTGCATGTGTGGTGGGGGATGGAGCATACAGAGGGAGAGAGAATCCCAAGTAGACTTTGCACTGTCAGCATACAGCCGAGTGCAGGGCTTGATCTCATGAACCATGAGATCATGACCTGAGCTGAAATCAAGAGTCAGACCTTTAACTAACTGAGCTACCCAGGTGCCCCTGCCTTTTTTTTTTTTTTTTTTAAGTTTATTTATTTATTTTGAGTGAGAGTGTGTGTGAATGGGGGAGGGGAAGAGAGAGAGAGAGAGAGAGAGAGAGAGACAGAGAGAGAAAGAGAATATGAATCCTGACCAGGCTCCACTGTCAGCACTCGGATACTGATGTGGGGCTCAAACTCACCAACCATGAGATCATGACCTAAGCAGTAATCAAGAGTCGGATGCTTAACCGACTGGGCCACCCAGGCACCCCTGTGGGTTTTTATCTTTACAGTCGTTCAATCTGCCTGTTTCTGAGAAATGAAATAAAGATGTCAACCAGGAACTGGTATCCAACATATGAACATTGAGTGCTCAGCTTAATGCATGGGCTGACAAGACAAAGAAGGACAGCAGTAGTAGCTGTATCAAAGTAGAAAAAGAGGCTGAGGAAGAGACTTCTGTGAAGGAAACATTCTTAATTTCCATGTAAAAATGCCTGTGACAGTTTCCTATCACATAACTGAAGAACAAAGAAAAACAAAGACTCTTTCGGCATACAGTGAAGTAAAGGAAAAGAGTAATAAGTATGTAGTTAGTCTGCTAAACATTAAAAGATGAGAGGAATAAATCTGGAGCCACACACTTTACTCCAAAACCTAGACTATCTGCTTTATTTAAACAAGATCAAATTAGCTTCTTCAATTTTTTTTTTTTTTTTTCCAGGAAGAATCAAGATAGAATTAAATGAACACAGTGATCCAAATAACTATGTAACCAACAAATCTCTATCGCTTCTCGGCCTTTTGGCTAAGACCAAGTGTAGTAACCAACAAATCTCACTTGACTGATCAGAGATATAAAACTATCCACAGAAACAATTTAGAAGAAACAGCTGAAATGCTACATGTTGTTAAATGTTTAAAGCTACCACAAAGTGTCATTGCACTGCTTTAGTGGAGTTCTGGAGCAATGAATGAAAGACCATGGTCCATATTTGTGATCAGTGGAAGGAAGACTGGGCTAGTGCTAAGAAGATCCAGGTACGGCCATGACTCCTATGCTAACAAACCACACCCATGCTTGCCAGATGTCAAATGGAAATATTTACTAGATGATGATCAAGTTTGCTACCTAGCTTCAAGTCCCACAATCGTCCATGAAGTTTCTACTCACCACTATGACAAGCAGTAGATTCAGTGTCCAAAGGTGCTCATAAATTCAGAGGAAACAACATTGCAAAAGAGAGTTTGAGAGAGAAATTACTATCCTTGTACTTGTAACAGATAAAATACATATTTTTAAGTCTAAGAACCCAGCAAAAAGTCCTACAAAGAGTACAAATTCAATAACCTTTTGCCAAATTGATGAGCAAAGAAACAAAAAAAATAAATTCATGATCAAATATAAGTATCAAACGGTTTTACATGTAAAAGTAACTTTATGAAGTTATTAAAGTTACTAGAATTAACTTTGTTATAGCATTTTAAAATATTTAATTCTGTTTTATGGTTCACACTGTTAATAAAATTTATTGAAATTCTATGCCATTCCCTTCTTATCCACAGTGTTTGCTCAGATATTACCTTCTCATTGAGGCCATCCACCCACGCCCAACCACTATTAACTTCTTTGCTCTTTTTTTTCCTAGAGCTAATAATGCAATGTATGAATTAGCAAAAGTTGTAAATCAGCTGCAGTCCTGAGTACTCTTGAAAAAAGAGTGGATGGGAATTAAAAATGGAATAAACTTTATAATGGGGTAAACATTTCCACTGTTAAACGTGTTACCCTAATTTTTCCCCTTTTCCTTAAAGTTTTTACATCAAACCCTTTAGAGTTCTTAATTTAAGACTGACTTAAAAAACAGGTGACCTCTGAAATTTATTTCAGCCATAATCATGAGGCAAAAAATGCAGTATGGTTTTTGAAAACAAAAAATAACCAAACTATCATTAAAGTGGCCTTTTAGTTGAGGTATTTTACAAACCAGCGTTATCAGAAGCAGATGGGTATTGTCAGAGGAGGTGGGCTCAGGTCTGCTTGGATTTAATAACCGTTTTTAATGTCTCAACTTCCATATTATCTCAAATGTACCTGATACTCATGATGTACTTAGACCCGAGAACATTTTTGCAAACATTCTCTGAGGTCATAAATGTACATATGTTATGTTAAAAAACATAGTTGTTCTCTTTCATAGTACTCTTCCCCTAACTCATAATGAAACATTTCAAACATACAGTAAGTAACCTTTGAAGAATAGTACAGTGACCACCAGGACACCTACAGCTGTATTTACCAATTATTAGTATTTTCACATATTTGCTTTATCTAGAAGCGTTCTTAAGTATAAAGACACTTGGCCCTTGGATATCTGAGAAAACGCTTCCTAATTATAAGGGAACCTAAGACTATTAACTAATATATTTTAAATATAAAAATGACCATCACTAAAATATCTTTTTGTAATAATCTATGGGTCGATATCCATTTTTTTAAATCAGTGCAAGATTCAAATACAGAATTAAAAAAGTATGACTACTTCCTTACCTTAAAAGCATATTTGCGGTTAATGTGATCCTCTGAGGTAAGCATGGCTATCTGAAAACTAGGTAATAGTATGCTTCCCAGGATACCCTCTTCTTTCTCATCTAAGAGATAATTGAACATCTGATTAGAATTTTAAATGTTCTCACGAAGCAGAATAACTTTTCTCAAAATGTATTTTGACCAAATCAAAAGGTTCTTACATGTAAATGAACTGTATTCAGTGTGCTGTTTAGATAGTTCTTTACAAGGCTTTAAAGGAAATATTAATAGCAAAAACATATATGCTTCTTCACCTTCATTAAGCTTCCCTATCCTAAGCAAATCAGAAATGGGTCTCACACGTCAGAAAAACGTCAATTAGACACGAAAACAGCATACATTGGTTTAGCATATATACCACATTCTACAAAACCCTTGACATGTGATTCACTGAAAACATATTAGTACATAAGTAACGACACAGAAGCTTTACAAAATTAATTCACCCACATTTCTGGTAGGATTTAAATGCCCAACCATTTCAGGCCAAGACAAATGCACAGCTCACTTGCTCACACTCTTCAGGGTGGCTCAAATGTCTCATGATAGAGCCTTCCTTTACTGCCCTAATTTTAGCTGCTATTCATCTGAACTCATCCCAGAGCCCTCTCTTCTCTTTCTGCGACTTCACCACCACCCCCTCCCCATACCTCTGACACACTGTGTTCTATTATTTATTTATCAACTCTTTCCTCACTAGAATGTCAACTCCAGGAAGATACTTAGAAAGACAGGAGGAGACACTAAAAAATTTTCAATAAATGAGTACATATGTAAATACATATTTTTAACTATGCTGTAAAAATTATGATGTTTAAAACATATAACCGTGGTTACCTTTTACCAGTCATTCTGATACACAACACTTATGGAAATAAATTACAGGCCTACAAGGCAAGCACATAAAATATACCCAGGAAAATGACAAAATATTAATCTTGGCACAGTATACATTCACATTATTAGCTTGCTGCTCGGGGGCAGACATGTTTATAAAACTCAAAATACATATATAGTCCATTGTTAGAAACCCATAAGGCAAGTTAATAAAGCTGAGCATTAGGCTGATGAACTCAGTAATGGGAAAAACCAGAAACGAGAAATAATTCTTTTTATTATGCTTGTCATGTTTTTTATTATCCCAAACTTAACAAGGAATTTTATTTATTTTCCCCTCATTTCTAAAATATAGGTGTAACTTCCACAAGAAAGTTGCATTAAATTGAGGTTACTTCTGTAGCTTTTTTCATAACACAACAATTCTGCTCTTACTATACTGTGCTCATTCATGTGCAGTTCACTAATACAAGAAAGAATGAACACAAGTGCAGATTTAGTCTAAAAGGTTAAAAAAAAAAAAGACGTAGAGAGCAGTCATCAATCACAGAGAATATGATGATTTAAATGAATGAGTCACATTCCAATTTTAAATCCAATTTTGTTTATATAAAAGCATATAATCAGAAAAAGCTCATGAAGACATCTGTATTAAAAAATCATCTTTATCAAATAATAAATTCTCTTTTGTTGCATTACTGGAAACTGTGACTCTTCCTAAAGTTATTTCAGAATATGCACAGGCATTATATAGCCCAGGGCGATTTTACTGGGTCATCATGAATTGTTTCCCAGATGGACACCAAGCCGTTATGAGGGCTTGTCAAGTCATCCATGCAGGGCATCTCGGCTTCATCAGCTACAAACCTGAGGAAAACAGCACTTAATGCAAAGAACTGCTGTGAGGGTTACATGAGCTAACAGCTATGAAGAACTCAATAATGCACTCAGCCTGTTTTAAGTCTTCAATAAATACTGCCCTCATCATATTACTGCATATAGAAAAATCTTCATCTTCTGTCAAACGACTGTCCTAAGAGTTCTTTACTAGATTCTCCAAATGTTCTTAATCATGGCACTCTTTGGTTTGGTTCTGTGAAGCCTGACCTACTGTCTTTTACCCAGAGGGCTTCACATACTGACAAGCAAAGAGTAGGTACTGAGTGATATTTGTAGAATGAATGAACTCTTTGGGGGGCGGGGGTTCAGCTAGGCCTTTTTTAGACTGGATAGGAGCCCAACTCCCTCTGTCCCATTCTAGTCCCTCCCCTTTTCTGCCACAGGTAATGGTCCCAAGAACACTCCCTAATAAGCCTCTTGCACATTAATCTCCATTACAGAGCTTACCGCTTGGGGAACACAACCTGTGACTGGAACCCCTTAAGAATCTCAACACTGACTGGATTCAAGTAACATTTTAGACTCCTTACTTGTACTTCAGCTTTAAAGACATTTGGATTAAAGACAAAAAAATACATATAATTACAGCTGGGTATGTAACTTATAGACTGGAATATTATCACTAATTATCATTACCTAGAATACTTCAGTACTTTAACTGGTCTCTTGGCTTCTTGTTTAAGTGCTAGGGTGATTTTTCTAAAATGTACTCTAAATGTATCCTATTATTATTCTCACTTTTAAGACAGAGTTAAAATTCATGAGGATGGCAAACAGATTCCTTTTGTGTCTTGAACCACTTGTTAGCCTTTGCTCCTATGTCCTTAGGCATAACCTTCTTTTCAGTAACACAAGCCCCATGTGTCATTTTACAAATATGTCGTGCTCACTCATGCTTTGAACATGTGAAGTTCTTTGTCTAGATCATCCTTATTTCCCAATCCTTTCCTGGTACTCCTGGTCAACACTCATTCTACATAACTGGACACTATGACATTCTTTCTTAGACTCCTTTAGCTAATCTGTGAGTTCCATGGAGATGCGTTTATATTGTTCATTTCTGTATCCTACTACCTAATAATACATCTGGTGCATCAAAAGTGCTCACTGCTAGCTACCACCTTAGTCTAAGCCATCATCACTTCTACCTAATAATTCCTAACTAGTCTCTGCTTCCTTCCTTCCTCATAATCCATTCTCCAATAGCAGCTTGAGTAGGCTTTCCACAATGTAAGTCACAGCATATTGCTCTTATACTTAAAAACATCCAATTGTTTCCTAATGGAATTTACAGTAGAACTGAAATTCTAGTAGGGTCTGACATTGGTGCAATCTCCTCCATTCCTCCCACCTCCCTCCCTACTGCTCCCCTTCTGTGGGCTCCTTTGATGTTCCACTTTCCTACCTTCCAGCCTTTGCACTCTTGCTCCCCCTGCCTGCAATACACTGCTCACTCTGGCTCTTATTTACATTTTGCTATCTAAAACGTCTGCTGAGAGAACTGATCCAAAGAAATCTTTCATTCATGCCTGTCTTTAATACAATGACCTTATTTTCCCAAAAGGACTTGTCATGGTATTGTTTATTTGAATTTACTGTCTCCTTGACTTCTCTAGAATGTAAGCTTCATGAGTGCTTTCATTTTTTTTTTTTTTTAATGTTTATTTTTGAGAGAGAGAGAGCAGGGGAGGGGAGGGGAGGGGCAGGGAGAGAGGGAGACACGGAATCCAAAGCAGGCTCCAGGCTCTGAGCTGTCAGCACAGAGCCCAATACAGGGCTCAAACCCACAGACTGTGAGATCATGACCTGAGCCGAAGTTGGACGCTTAAACGACTAAGCCACCCAGGCACCCTTCTTTTACTGTTTGACAGCATCTGCTCAATAAATATTTGTTGAATGAATTAAGTCCTATGATACGTACTGTCAACAGACTGACTATAAAATAGAACAATCTAAGTGCTCTGTCATAATAGCCTGATACTCTGCAAAGATCAGTGGGAACCTGAACTTCCATCTGGTATTGGCTCCCAACCTACTGTAAAAAATAGCAAATCACTGGGGCGCCTGGGTGGCTCAACTGGTTAAGTGGCTGACCTGGGTTCAGGTCATGATCTCATGGTTTGTGGGTTCGAGTCCCATGTCGGGCTCTGTGCTGACAGCTCGGATTCTGTGTCTCCTTCTCTCTCTGCCCCTCCCCAACTTGTGCTCTGTGTCTCTATGTCTTTCAAAAAACAAATAAATGTAAAAAAAAAAAAATTAAAAAAAATACCCAATCACTTATTTTCTGTCTTACTCTCCGTATCTGTGAAATGCAGACTGATGGTCAAAAAATTATGACAGTGCACTGTGTATGTCAGTATACCAGACACTTGGAAGGATATAGAAGAAATGAATGGGGATGCTGTATTCAGCACATAAGAGATCTGTGAAAGGAAAATTCTGTGGTTAAGAGAAGTAATCTTGGCTATGACACATGCCAGTTGTGAGACTTCAGGCAAACAGTATGACCTCTCTGCCCTTTGGGTTCCTCTTGTGTAAAAGGGCATAATATTTCCCACCTTGGAAGGGAAGACATAGACCATCTATGCTACATGCTCAGCATATAGTACGTGCTCAAAAAAAAAAGCAAGGTATTATGACCATCTCACTAAAATCTGGTCATTTTTATTTCAAATCTGACATTTCTTATTGATAAAACAGAGGAAGTGTATAATATCATAATACTCATTTCCAAGCGTCTGAAGAGCAGAAGTGAGTTAAATGATATTTCTTTCCTTTTTATATTTTCTTCTCTTTTACATTGTTTCTGTCTGGGGAACCATACTAAAATTAACAAGTATAGTGAATGTAAAATGCATATAGTTAATAATAATACATAATCTCAGATTCAACACAGCTTCTGAAGTCAACATTTACATTTTAAAAATTCGGTTAAAAGAGGAAAACTTTTAAAAGAGGTGGTAGGCAGCACCTTTCCATGAACAACAATAGCAAATCACCAGGAACTCAGTGTTCTTTTTGTGATAAATTAACATTAAGGAATTTTGTATGAGAAGTGGTAATAAACATTTTCTTGATCTCATTTAAAGCTCTAAAAAGACTATAAATAAACTGAAAAGAGGAGGGAAGTACAACCTATAAGCTTAGAAATTATGCCTAAGTTATATATAACTCTTTACTTTTTGAACGAGTGGGAAAGCCTTTAAGGAAAATTGTAGAGTAAGGTTGGCATAAGACTAAAGATAATACCGCAATTGCTGCCTGACCAACATCTCTGTGACAAAATGAAATTTTATAGGTTTGTTTAATTCTGACTCAGCAGTACTTTTCAACCACAGTTTGCAGTGGGGGAAAAACAGATGAATATAATTCTAGTAATTTCTAATTCTGAAAGTTAATATACATTATATTGCTTTGATAGATGGCCACAGAATTTCATCACCCTTTTGTTTGTGCAATCACAAAGCAAATTTTAAAACTGCTAATCAGTTCTAAAATCCTGTTTTATCTTGTGATATACTCATCTAGAAAAGTTATAAACTGTTCAACACGCTTTGACAATCTAATTCTTTAACGAATGTTTCCAACCAGACTTTAAAGTAGGAAAGAAAGAACTACTGTCCAGGTTCATGGTTTTATATTATAATTGAAGCAGATTTCCATGGAGAGCGCAGCCTATATAAACTTTTTCATGGCTGGGTACCAACTGTATCGTATCTAACAGATCCACGTAGCACATGAGGAGAGACTTCTTTGGACTTTGAGCTGAAACTGTATTCGTCAATAATTTACTAACAAGAAAACATATTTAAAAAAGGAGTTTATGGCATCCATATAGGAAAAATGGAGACAATAACTCAATACCTAAGATAATACCTTTATTTACTCTCCACCAATATTAACAGCCTGGTATGTATACTTTCCACAAGTTTCTCCATGTTTCAGGGAGTCTGTCATTGTTTGAAAAAAAGGGGGTGGGGAGGGTGGGAATCATAATAAGTACATTATTTTGTACTTAAAAAAATTGCCAATATATCAGAGTAGTCTTTGATAGTCTAAAGACATCTGCTGCAGAGACCTGAACATTCAACAATTCAATAGCTAGAGCTAACAAAGCTGACACATAAAAAAATAAAAAAAAATCTTACCAGACTAATGACTTTTGTCTATTAGGCAATGAATTCAAGGATAACATTACAGAGTGAAGAGTCATACACTATTTACATAAAACAAATCAGATTAACACAATCACACTATAGAAATTGGACCAAACTCGGACTAATCTGCTCGAAGCACAATATTGTCTTCAGTCATCCCTCAAGTACTCAGTATTATATATCGATGAAGAAAAGGTTTTCTTGATATTGTTTGTTGGTAATAAAACAGCCAAAAGAATTGTAATGTTTTTTCTTTAAAAAAAAGTATCTACTACTTAACATATCCTATCATGAAATACTACACTAAGACAGTTTATAGTAAACTTACCTCTGTAATAAAAGAGGCAAAGGTCAGAAAGCACGAACCAGCGTTTCTTCCATAGCTTCATGCCGGTACTGTCCTATATTAAATCAGCATATTAAAGGGTTTTTTTTTCATTTCAGAAAATTCAAATTCATTTCTGATACCTTTATTTAAAATAAGCTTTTATTTCTTAAAAAAAAATTTTAATGTTTATTTGAGAGACACACATAGAATGTGAGCAGAGGAGGGACACAGAGAGAGGGAGACACAGAATCTGCCCTGCAGCAGGTTCCAGGCTCTGAGCTGTCAGCACAAAGTTTGATGTGGGGCTCGAACTCATGAACAGTGAGATCACGACCTGAGCCGAAATTGGACATTTAGCCAACTGAGCCACCCAGGCGCCCCTAAAATAAGCTTTTAAAACAAGATGTAGAAACCTAATATACAAAGCAAAAATATGGAGGTAGTTTTCTAGGGACTTGTATCACCTTAAGACATTCCCAAGTATACAGGTCTCTGAAGAGTAATACCATCATGTAAGAAATACTGTTGAAGCAATCTGATTTAGCTTCATATTTGTAAGCAATCTGAAATTACTTTTTTGAACACACATGTCTGCTAACATGAGGATAGCATAACCATGCAGCATTGTGTGCATTCTGGTAGAACAGATTTAATAAATGTTAATCTCCAACAAGAAGAAAAATACGTGATTTGAAATTATCCCAAAGGTAATGTGATTTAAAATGACTGTGAATAAAGGAAACTTAGCATACAAATAGATTTCATAAACACTTTTTTCTTCTTACATATACAGTTTGGGTTTTGCTCACCCTGCAAAAAAGAGTGCTTCTTTGGCAGTTTTTTCTTAGTAATTCAGTTAATAAAAATACCAAGCTCAAACAAAATTACAGTTTTAATAAAAACTGCAAGAGTAAATGCAACACGCACACACACACACACACGCAAAAAAGAGGTCAGTTTGGATGTGCATTAACATTATTTTTAGTTGTAACAATCAAAAATGACTTTAGAACTAAAGAAATTATATAGATAAAAATCTTAAAGTAAGGGATTTGTCCTTAAAATTGACAGCTACATCAAAGAACCAAAAAAAAAATTTTAACAGTATATGCTATTCTTAATGTCCTAATAATATTCTTTAATACAAATAATTTAAAAGTTTACACTTTTATTTTAAGCAGGCTCCATGCTCAGCAAGGAGCCAACGCGAGGCTTGATCCCACAACTCTGGGATCATGATCTGAGCCAAAATCAAGAGCTGGACACTCACCCATCAGAGCCAACCAGGTGCCCCAAAAAGTTTACACTTTTAAGTAACTCTGCAAACACTCTGTGTAAGTCACACAGCTATTACAAAATAAACACTCATGGTAGAGAAACTGGTTGTTAACACTTCTGCAATACAAATTAACCAAGGGATCAAGAAATAAAAACAAATATCATTTTAAAGAAATTCTGTATCGTCTATTAGGCTCAATATTACACTGAGCTATTTGAACATAACTTGGACTTATTAGAAGACTAGTTAAAGAAATATTTTAGTATAGATAAGTTTAAACGTCCGATGGTGAAAATATAGATGATGTTTTTTTAATGTTTATTTTGAGAGAGAGAACACGTGCGCATGTGAGTGGGTAGCAGAAGGGCAGGTGAAGGGAGAGACAGAGAGAATCCCAAGCAGGCTCCTCACTGTCAGCACAGAGACCAACGTGGGGCTCGAACTCAGGAAACCGAGATCATGACCTAAGCTGAAATCAAGAGTCGGATGCTCAACTGACTGAGCCATCCAGGTGCCCCAAGATGGTTTTTTTTTTTAGTAGATGATTTTTAAATAAAAATAAAAGTTGGTATTCAAGTTACATACTCAATCAACTCAGCGACACACTGGCAAAACTAATTTGCTTGAATGATTGGGAATTCTTTGGATTTTAAGATGGCCCTCTCTCGGTAAGTTGCCACCTCAGCTTTCATATGGAAAGATGTCTAATGAATGTATCCTCCGTATACATGTATAATCAGAGACAGAACAAAGATAGATAAAGGTCTTGAAGGCTGAATATATCATCTCAGTTATCTGGTGGTCACTTAACTTGGAAACCCAGGTGCAAACCAGAAAGTAAAAAAAAAAAAACAAAAAACAGTCTATTAGCATGAAAAGAGATGTCAGGAAGTCCAATGTACATGCATCCTTACTAATTCTCAAAGTAATGGCAAGGTTCCAAAAAAGCTTAGTTATCAGGTTTTCCAAATGATAAAACAATATACACCCCAACTTATCAGGATGTCTGACAGTGAGCCATACTTAAGCAAACAGATCAGAAAAGAAGAAAAAGAAAAAAAGGAAAAGGAAAAAAAGAAAAAACAACACATTTAAGAGAGTAGTCTTGAGAGCCTAAAAGTAAAAATCTGAGAAAACTATAAAAATCTCAATTACGATTTCTCTATAAAGCAGAGAAGTATATAATTGTACACTTCTCTAATGATTTTTAAATGAACAGAAAAATGAACAGTATCTCTGTATGTTTTTTTCCCCATTTAAAAAATATTTCTGCCTGGATAATTTTAGCATAGTATTCCTAACGATTTCATACAGCATGTATTTAATTTCAAAACTAGAAATACCTACAACAAAGACACACAATCTGTGTTCTAAGTAACATCCATTACTTTTTCTTTCTTTACTATTCTAACATTCTTCAGTGGTAATAAAAAGAATCTGGATGACTAATTCTACAGTTCCTTCTCTATTTTATATAATTGTCCTAGGTACATTCAGCTGAAAAGGTCCATTTTTCTTTCACATCAAATAGAACACAAACAAAAAATACCTGTTTATAAAGCCAGCCTCGCCTGACCACAGGTGCATTAGGATTCCTTTTAATTGAATTTGATCTTTTTCCAAAATTGTGAACTTTTTTTGAAGACCGTGAAGTCTAAATAGAAAAAAGAAAAACAGAAAATGTGTTATTAATGGTTGGTATTTATATTTCTTCTTCATAATTTTATCTCTCCAGAATTCTCTGAAACATGCAGGACTTAAATCTTTTCAGATGAATTAGAGCAATTCTGCTTTTTGAGGATTTACTTATTTCAAGTGTAAGAATTTTGCACAAAGAATTTTACCCCAGGATATTACAAAGAATCACAAGTTTTACAATCTGTCCTTTAAAACTGGGATATACAATTTTTAAAAAGACACAATGTGTGGCACTATTTTGTCCTACCTGCTATATAAATTGAATAAACCTTGGGTAAAAATGAACAAATCTAAGAATAAATGAAATGTAGAACTTTTTGCTTTATATCTGATTTAATAATGTTATTTCAATTACAGAAAGTGAACAGTGTCAAGGGTCAAGAGAAATACTCAGATATAAAACATACCACATCAAGTCAACACAAGCCTGGAAAGAACTGCTTAATGTCATGTACTGTCTTCTCCTTTATGGGCAATTCTGAACTTGAATGATGCCAGATAGATAGTGTTTACTATATATTTAAAAGTATACATAAGGAGATACAATCTTTTGAGATACTGCTATGTTTATTTAGTATGAAGATTTAGCAGGAATGGTAGTGGTAACCAACAAACAAAAACAAAGAAGCTGAATTTGAGTTCTCTATAAAGGTAAGTAATATCAAATTATCTCTTATTGTTTAACTTATCTAGAATCCAGCACATTTCACGAGAATTTTGTTTTTTGAAGCTTATATTAGTACATAACAGAATGTTAAGACCCAATATCAACCACATTTTCCCAAAGTATGTTTTGTTGATAAGTTTCACTTTATTTTTGAATACATAATGCTTAAATATAGTATAAAACTCAAATGGTACAAAAAGATACACACTGGGACTGGTCATCTACTTCCTACCTCTGGGCTCTAGCACTCAACCCTATGAGGCAACCAATGTCAACTGTGTGTATGTGTGCACTTATTCATCTAAGATAACTGTTTTCATAGGTATGGAATATCTTTTTTTCCTCAAATGATTACATATATAATACCTACTATTCTGTTCTACTGTTTCTTGGAGCTTACTACATAAAGAAAATGCCTGTTTACCCACATTGTTGTCGAGGTACTGCGCTAGAAAACTTCTTAACCTTTGCAAATTAGATATGTGAAAAATGGTATCCTTTGTTGTTTTAATTAGCATTTTTCATATTATGAATGAGTTTGAACATCGTTTTCATATATTTAACAGTAAAATTCCATTTTCTGGGTGGGGATTTTACATAATATGCCCATTTAAAAAGTAGGCTGTAAGCCTTTTCCTTATTGATTCAAAAAACTTCTTTTGATTATAAAGGAATTATTCGTGAATTATTACATGAATTGCAGATATTATGCATGCATAATAATTATTTATGGTTCAATCTCCTTATTTTCTATTTTGATTTTTGGGTTTTATGTCATATTTAGAAAGCCAATCTGCATTCTACGTTTGTTTTTTAAAAAATCTTCCATTGTTCTTTGTAGTGCTTTTATAGTTTTATTTTTAACATTTCAACACCTGATCCATCCGGAAAATTTTCAGTGTAAAGTGTGAGGCAGAGATCCGACTTTCTTTCCAGATAATGACTTGCTGGCCCTCAACCTACATATCATTTCTCTAGATTTTGATTAAAATATATTAACGAAGTATTATAATACTCAGTTACCTTACTAGCATTTTATGTTACATAAGAATTAGAAAATATTTACATTATTTAGAAATTTATATTAACTTGTAATACTCTACAAAATTTCATTTTAAAAACATTAAAACAAAAATGTCACAACAGGCATTTAAAATAGATAACTGCCTATTATCCATTTCTTTATAGTAACATAATTTACTATAACTGTTCTATTATAAAATATAGTATTTTTTAATAAAGATTATTCTTTTATTATCACTTGATTCTCTTGCTATCCATTAATTTAGGAACTGAGAAGCAACTTTAAGGCAACTATTTATTCAGATTTAGTAGCATGTGTTTTAAGAGACTGATAAAATTTTCATATTAAAATTCTAAATTTAAAATATTAGCACTGTAGTTTAAAGTATAAGAAACAATAACTACAGGGGCCCCCAGGTGGCTTGCTCAGAGGAGCATAAGAAAGACTCTTGATCTCACGGTCATGAGTTCGAGCCCCATGTGGGATGCAGTGATTACTTAAATAACTTAAACAAATAAATAGAAGCAGTAACTACAAATTTTTATAGACACAAAGTCTGGGACCCTACATTAAACAATTAACATCTTTCTTTGTGATTATAAAGAAACACCACCCTCCTCTATTTCCATATGACTATGGCACTTTTTGTATAATGGATTCTAAATATGTCAGAATCATCAAGCACAGTGGCCTAGGGTTTCCCTTTGGCAGTGATTCTACATTTCTTTTTAAAAAGTCTGTCTGCTCAATCTAGGGATTTATAACAGTCAGAAAATGGTATTTCTATGCCATTATATTAACCCTCATCTTTAAAACTTCAGTTGATTCAATAAATTGCCATTTTCTCACGTAAACATCCATATATTTGTAAAATTATTCAAAATCTGAACTCTATAATAGTTTTAAAAAGTCATTATTAAAATGTAATCTTATTATTTTATATTCCACATCATTCCTTAAGTAAATTATCTCAAATGTAATTTGGTTCATGTAATAAGAAAAACGAAATAATTATTCTTTAATTCTAAGCCCATTAAGAGTATAGTAATAGATGCAACCAATTATACCAGATATCAGTAATTAACAGTAAGCAAAAGAACTTACTCTGCCTACAGGGCTCATCGGATGCACTCCATAATCTGAAGTCATATTATAGTTAGAAGCTTCATTTATCATGCTTATAGGTCGTTCCTTCTTTTCTTCAGATGTCATGGTTGCAACAGTCCTGAAAATATGTCAGAATGCTAAAACTTGCTGTACATGTTGACTGCTTTACAATAAACCTTCCCTAGGAATTATACTGCTGATGTCCCACTTTTCCAAAGAGCTGGATACTAGTTAGAGCTTAATAAGCTCTAGAGTCAGAGCTTAATATTTATAACTATTTTAAATATAATTAGCATATCTCCTAAGCACATGATAGGTTAAAACCATGTTTATTTTAATAAGCATTATTATAGATATGCTACTTGGTCATCTAACTGGAAAATTAAAACCTCAGTAAAGATGAGCTATTCTATTATCGAAAATAAAAATAATGATATCAAGAGCTATTTTTTTTTGTGAACAGATTTATAGTATATAAAATATTTTCACACATATATCATTTGATGCTTATAATAATCCTAAGAAATGGTAATTACCACTATCTCTGATTTAAGGACGAGAAAACTGAGCTCACATTAGTTTAATAATCTGACAAAGTTTATAGTTTCTCTGACGTTAAATTCTGGACTCTTGAGCTTACTGTCTGTGTTTGTACCAACAGCTTCTGAGATTACATTCTTCATCAAAGAAAGTTTTATGTTCCTATGCCATCCATAGTAAATAGATGGGTTTCTGTTATTCCTGACTGCAAATATCCAGATAAGAAACTGTTAAATTATAATGTATTAACATATGGACAACAGCAGAGTGCCTGGGTGGCTCAGGTGGTTAAGTGTCCTAGTCTTAACTCTTGATTTCGGCTCGGGTCATGACAGCATGGAGCCTGGGATTCTCTCTCTCTCCTCTCACTGCCGCTCCTCTTGCTCACACTCTCTCTCAAAATAAATAAACTTAAAAATATGTTTTTGGATAACAGCAATCTTAATGCTAACACCATTTAAAACGAAGGCATTCCATGAAACTCTTTACTTACTGTTCATTCACTACAAAAATACAATTGTCCTGTGATGGCTGTCCTGTGACTGGATGTTTACAGGTTACTTTCCTTTCATTATGGCTAAAAGAAAAGAGAAAAAGAGAAAATGCATGTACTTCTATTATCACAAATGTTTTTCTAATATTCTGGTAGGAAAATAGTGATTTCTTTATTATAACATTAGTGAATAAAAGAGATGAAATTCAAACTCCCAGGTGATGAAATCTCCAAATACACCCTTTCTACTACCTACCATGTACACATGTATGTGTGAATGCTACTACAGTTTTACCATATAGGTAAATGAACCTCCCACCTCCCAAGCCTGACCTCAATTCTTTCTTCTCACTATTTTATAAAAAAGTAAGTTGATTTGGCTCCACGATCACTGCATTTCACATCTGATAGGTGGGACACAAAGAATGAGTATCTACCTACTTCTATTATTTTGTATCTTTATTTAGGCACATCATAGAGAAGTAATGCCAAATTCATATACTATTCTTTTTAGGCTGAGTGATAAGATTAGGTCTCCTGCTGTCTTCTTAGAAATGAGAGGGAAAAGAATTCCCAAACGATTTATCTAAATAAAAAATACTGGAGGCCAAAAAAAAGTATAATATATACTGATAAATAATACACATTATTATTTATAAATTAAGTTTCCCCCTTTGGGTCACATACTATAAGGCAAGATCTATAAGGAAGATCTGTCATTTACTTTCCTTACAGAGAAAAATTTCAAGATGCTGTAACTGAATATTGCTTTGTTAATCTTAAAAGATTATTAAATGTGCTCTAAAACCACAAGCCACAATCTTCCTGGCAAACTTTAGATATTTAAATTCCTTTTCCATATCCTAACTTTTATTAATATTATTTTTATTGGTAACATAGTACTTGAAACTTTATCCATTAAATAAAACTAAAACCACAAAAAAGAAAAGGTACAGATACATATTGACTATTGTGGGAGTAGAATGACTGATGGAATATAATGTGTTTCTATTATTCCTTTATTTTATTTTTTAACGTTTATTTTATTTTTGAGACAGAGAGAGACAGAGCATGAATGGGGGAGGGTCAGAGAGAGGGAGACACAGAAGCTGAAACAGGCTCCAGGCTCCAAGCTGTCAGCACAGAGCCCGGCGCGGGGCTTGAACTCATGGACCGCGAGATCATGACCTGAGCCGAAGTCGGCCGCTCAACTGACTGAGCCACCCAGGCGCCCCACTCTATTATTCCTTTAGATAACCGGTCTAACAAGCACACAGGACTACTAAATTATCAGCTTTTTGAGGTGGTTTTGTTTTTATGCAATAGAGAGATTAAGATTTGGTGGGTTTAAATATCCATTTGGAGTGATATTTTCACTACATAAAAAGTAATGTGAGTGGGGCGCCTGGGTGGCTCAGTTGGTTAAGCGTCTGACTTCAGCTCAGGCCATGATCTTGCAATTCAGGAGTTTGAGCCCCACATCGGGCTCAGTGCCAACAAGCTCAGAGCCTGGAGCCTACTTCAGATTCTGTGTCTCCCTCTCTCTGCTCCTCCCCTGCTTGTGCTCTTTCTCAAAAATAAATAAACAGTAAAAAAAATTTTGAAGTATGTGAGTGAGTTTGATGGTGGAAACCTAAGGTCTCATGTGGGATAGCAGTTTATGTAATAAGCAGTAAACTGGTAACAGAATAACTAAGAAAGTACAGCCTCTGCAGGTAAGTGGAAAATTCTGAAGTACCCAGATGTGATGAACACCATGAATGTGTCGAGGTATATAAATTGTGATGTTTAACAGAATAAAAGTGTGGAGAAAAAGGGAGTGGGTAAAGTAATCAAGGATAGGGATTAGGACACCTTAGTGATAAAAAAAAAAAAAAAAAAAAAAAAGGAAGATAGCATCTTTTGTTTTCTTAAAGCCTCTCCTAGGAAGCATTAAAAAGGCAGAGGTAGATAGAACAGAAATATACAAATTCTTTGCATAAAAATCCAATATTGCAAAAAGAAAGCAAACAAACCCTTATATATTGCATTATTTCCCTAGGCTATGTCATCTTGCCTAGGAGGAATACAGTAGACTCCAATCCCCAAATTCTGGAAGATCTAAATTGTAACAACATGGCTCTGCAATAGTTATCTGGCTAAGAGACTACTCTGATATCCTGACCACTACATGGATTTGGGTGTCCATTAGAAAAAAACATAAAGGAATGGAGATACCTAAATAGTGAATGGTTTAAAAAGAGCACACTCTTTTGCCTAAAAGTGGATGCTATTTTGAATGAAATGGTGATTTTATTATCTAAGTACTTTTCAGAGCACAATGTCTTAAACAGTAAACCTAATAAAAATCTTACTATTCTAGCTTAAAAGACCAGTGACTAAAATCAATATGAAATACAAATATATTTATGTTCTTCATTTCTTCAAAGTATCCAATGTGTGTGAGGTTTTTTTAAATTTACTGCTGATATTATATTGACATAAAATTCTTATAAAATCTACAAGGGCACTCTAACACAAAAGTATTTTACAGGCATATTTTAGAGGTATTGCAGGTTTCATTTCAGATTACTGAAATAAGGTGGGTATCACAATAAACTAAGAAATGAATTTTCTGGTTTCCTAGCGCATATAAAAGTTATGTTTACACTATTAAGTGTACAATAACATTATGTCTAAAAAAAAAACCCAATGTACATACCTTAATTTAAAATGCTTTATTGCTAAAAAATGCTGTTTATCATCTAAGCTTTTAGTGAGTCTCAGTCACTGATCACAGATCACCAGAACAAATGAATAATGAAAAAGTTTGAAATAATTGTGAGAAATCACCAAAATGTGATAGAGACGTGAAGTGGGCAACCGCTGTTGGAAAAACAGTGCCAAAAGATTAACACAAGCAGGGTTACCACAAACCTTCAATTTGTAGAAAACACTATCTGTGAAGTGCAATAGAGAAATGCAATAAAACAATATGACCATAATATTTTTTAATGAAAGAAATAACCTTTCTCACTACATAAGCATAACTGTAACATAAAGATGTCCTCTCAACTACTGGGACCTCATCCAGTAGTTGAAAAAAACCTTCTGCACAGCAAAGGAAACAATGCGCAAAACTAAAAGGCAACCAATGAGATGGGAAAAGATATTTGCAAATGACACATCAGATAAAGCGTTAGTATCCAAATTCTATAGAGAAGTTCTCAAAAAACAATCCAGTGAAGAAATGGGCAAAACACATGAATAGACACTTCTCCAAAGAAGATATCCAGATGGTTAACAGACACATGAAAAAATGCTCAACATCACTCATCATCAGGGAAATACAAATTAAAACCACAATGAGATACCACCTTACACCAGTCAGAATGGCTAAAATTAACAACTCAGGCAACAGATGGTGGCAAGGATGTAGAGAAAGAGGATTTCTTTTGCACTGCTGGTGGGAATGCAAACTAGTACAGCCACTCTGGAAAACAATATGGAGGTTCCTCAAAAAATTAAAAATAGAACTACCCTATGACCCAGCAATTGCACTACTAGGTATTTATCCAAGGGATACAGGTGTGCTGTTTTGAAGGGGTACATGCACCCCAATGCTTATAGCAACACTATCAACAATAGCCAAAGTATGGAAAGAGCTCAAAGGTCCATCGATGGATGAATGGATAAAGAAGATGTGGTGTGTGTGTGTGTGTGTGTGTGTGTGTGTGTATACATATATATGTATGTATGTATATACATATATATGTGTATGTATATACATATATATGTATATGTATGTATATATATGTATATATATACACACACATATATGCATATATATATATATATATGAGTATTACTCAGCAATCAAAAAGAATGAAATGTTGCCATTTTCAACTATGTGAATGGAACCAGAGTGTATTATGCTAAGTGAAATCAATCAGAGAAACACAAATATCATATGACTTCATTCATGTGAGGATGTTAAGATACAAAACAGATTGATATAAGAGAACGGAAGCAAAATATAAAAACAGGGAGGGGGACAAAACATAAGAGACTCTTAAATACAGAGAACAAACTGAGGATTGCTGGAGGGCTTGTGGGTGGGGGGGATGGGCTAAATCACCAGAATCTACTCCTGAAATCATTATTGTACTATATGCTAACTAACTTGGATGTATAATAAATAAACAAATAAATAAAAAGTCCTCTCAAATGTTTATTCATTTGTTCTGTCTTATACAGTATTCCTAAAATCTGGTTCCTGAAAACTAATTTAAACAACATAATTATCAAATAGAAAAGTCACAGTAACATTTTCTAATTATTCCATTAAAAAAAATTAAAATTGGGGTGCCTGGCTGGCTCAGTCGGTTAAGCATCCGACTTCGGCTCAGGTCATGATCTCATGGTTAGTGAGTTCAAGCCCCACGTCAGGCTCTGTGTTGACAGCATGGATCCTAAAGTCTGCTTCAAGTTCTGTGTCTCCCTAGCTCTCTGTCCCTCCCCCACTCACACTCTGTCTCTGTCTCTCTCTCAAAAACAAATAAACGTTTAAAAAAAATTTTAAAGCAAAATATCAATTCCAGTCTTAACTGTTTAAATGTGGTAATTTCCTATCACCTGATAGGATTGCCAATCCTTACTGCCCCTGAGCAAATATATTTTTATATATATTTTTATATATATCTAAAAATTTATTTTAAATTTCGAAATCATTCCTTATGTTGGCATTTACACTTCATTTTTATACTAATGTTTCATTTTAAGGTATTGTAATGGTAAGGGTAAACATAATTTGGAAATTATACACAGAAACTAAAAATATGAATTAAATGAATACTGAGTGCCAATAAGTGAAAGAATTGTAAATGAAATCCAAATGAGTCTTTAAAAATCTCCACAAAGCCATCTCTGTTAATGTTAGAGTTCATTATATGCTATCCATATATACCAATTGGGCACTGTGGGAGATGGCTGGCCTACTGTTTAAGTATCAAGTCAGGGCCACTGTCTCTGGCACGAAGGAGGACTGTCTGCTCAGGACCAGGAAGGAGAGTAGGGATGACAATGATTCTCAGCCTTTCCTCAATTCTACTAAATTTTGTCCCTTGCACTGTTTACAAATCATATGTTTTCATCCTACATCTGCTATCCTTTTTAGTCCACCAGTTTTTTTCTTTTATGGAAGGGCCTCAAAATTCAGATCAGGAATACTATCAGTTCTGTTGTAACTGATATGTGGAATACATTCCATGTAAATGTGGAAAAGTGTGTTCTCCAACGTGATTCATATGTTAGGGAACCCTTTGAATATCAGTCACATAAATTCCACATTTTTTATACATGCTCTTGTCTGTGATCCTGTCCTGTTTGTGTGTACAGGAGTACATCAATCATACGATTGCACAACCTCAAACATCTGTCAGCTACGTTAGTTCACTGCCTGTATTATGCAACACACCCATTCATATGTAGTGATACAACTTTCCATCTAATTTCAGATTCCCGTACTTCCAATACTTCCCAAAACTCACAACTTAAAACCGTCCCAATGTCCACTTCCACTATACAAACTGTGGGTCTTTTTTCAAGGCAAAGTGTATCTGCAGTATTTTTGTGTTTCCTAACCATTTACCAGTAAAATTGAGCAACTTTTTTTTTTAAATTTTTTTTTTAACATTTTATTTATTTTTGAGACAGGGAGAGACAGAGCATGAACAGGGGAGGGTCAGAGAGAGGGAGACACAGAATCTGAAACAGGCTCCAGGCTCTGAGCTGTCAGCACAGAGCCCGACGCGGGGCTCAAACCCACAGACCGTGAGATCGTGACCTGAGCCGAAGTCGGATGCTCAACCGACTGAGCCACCCAGGCGCCCCAACTAATGAAGTTTTTGAGGGGTCTTCCAATGAAGTTCTTTTCCACAAAAGCCCCTGATTTTCATTGACTGATTTTGCACAGTGAGGTGATTTTTTAGGAACATACTAATTGTGTTATAGCAAAATTGATTGTACCACTTAGTTCCAAACTAACATACGTCTATGCTGCAAAAAGTGCATTTTGAAGCTTTAATAGAAAAGATGCCATTTTAAAAATCCTTGCCAGAGATTTTTATGCTTGTCATGAACGAAAAGGAAGTACTGGAAAGGTATAATGTTACATACATTTGTGTTTCTAGTGGAATCCTTATAAAGCAGGGATAAAATTCAGGTCTTGATATAAGACATTCTTAAGATCACAGAACAAACTATTTCCCATCGTGTCTTTGAATTCTCTGTGGCATAGCAGAAGTCCTAACTTTAACAAATGTGATGCCCAGTATTTACCTACTCATACTTCCTGGCTTCTCTGATGTTTTATTTTTTTTTTAAGATTTTATTTTTTAAAAGATTATTTATTTATTTTGGGAGTGGGGAGCAGGCAGAGAGAGGGAGAGGGAGAGGGAGAGGGAGAGGGAGAGGGAGAGGGAGAGGGAGAGGGAGAGGGAGAGGGAGAGGGAGAGAAAGAATCCCAAGCAGGCTCTGCGCTGTCAGCACAGAGCCTAAAGCAGGGCTCAATTTCATGAACCATGAGATCATGACCTAAGTTGAAATCAAGAGTTGGATGCTTACATGCCTGAGTAAACCCCTTAAAGATTTTATTTTTTAGTAATCTCTACACTCAACATAGGGGCCCTAACCTGCAACCCCCCAAGATCAAGAGTCTGCATGCTCCATCCACACTGACTGAGCCAGGCAGCAGCCCTTGTCTGTGCTGGTTTAATGTCTAGGTCTAGACTAGTGGATCTCAACTGGGAGTGATTTTATTTCCCAGGGGACATTTGGAAATGTCTGGTAATATTTTTGAATGTCACAAGTGGGACTGGTATCTTGTGGGTAGAGTCCAGGATGCTGCTAAATGTCTTACAATGCACAGGCAAGATTTCCACAGGAAAAAAGTATGGAGCCCAAAATGCCAATAGTGTGAGGTTATGTAAGCCTATGCTAGACCATCATAGCCTTCTAACAATTAACTCTGCTGAATACGCCACATTTACTATTTCTTTGTGTTTCTGTATTTCTCTAGAGACAACAGAGGCAGCAGGAAATAACAGCAATTGAGAGCACAGGTTCTGGTATCAGGCCACCTAGGCTTAAATCCCAGCTCCCTGACTCATTAGCTAGGTATCTAAATTACTTTAACTTTCCATGCCTCAGTTTCCTTAACTTAGTACCAGTAACTGTATCAAGGTTGGTTATTTTTTTCAGAGTTGCTCTAGGCACCGGGGATAGCAGTGAACAAAACATAAAAATCTTTGCCCTCATGAAACTTACTTTATAGTGGAGACGTTTATGAGGATTAAAAGAGTGAGCGGTATAAACATGGCCTGGGACAGAGTAAGTCCTCCATAAGTGTTGGCTTATATTTATTGTGAACAACAGGACTTTCAGCATGTCATTGTCATTAAATTACTGGTCAGTCAACTGTTTATGTTAAAAGTTTAAAATAGTACCCACCTAGTAGCCCCCTCTCACCCATGGTTTTCCGCTTTCTGTGTTTCAGTTACCCATGGGTCAACTGCAGTGATGACCCTTTTGACCTATCCTCAGAAGGCCACTGGTAGCCTCATGCTGTGTCATAATAGGCATTTTATCATCTCACATCATCAAAAGAACAAGGGTGAGTACAGAACAAAATATTTTGAAATCATATTCATATGACTTTTACTACAGTAGACTATAGTTCTATTTTATTATTAGTTATAGTTGTTAATCTCTTACTGTGCCTAATTTATAAATTAAGCTTTACCATAGGTATGCATGTATAGGAAAAAACATAGTATATATAGGATTTGGTACTATTTGTGCAATCAGGCATCCACTGCTGGGGGTAGGGGGTGTCTTAGAATGTATCCTCTGCAGATAAGGGGCTACTGTACTCAGTATTTACTGTAAAAGAATAAAGTTGTAATCTCTCTTGGTTTTCATGCTTCTGGTAAAGATACCTGCCCTTAATATGTCAAAAAGACAGAGGAGAAAAGTAATTCTAATACAAAAGTTCCAAAGAAAGATTAGCTGTGTTTTTATGCTAGCAAAGGCAGGATGTGAGAAGGTTCTTAAATAGTGACAAGCAACACTTAAAAAAGAAAAAAAAAAAATGGACTCAGCTATTCTGGAGAGTTCAGGACCAAAGAAAATAGGGCATATTCACTAGCTTAATCTGAGGATCATGCTCTATTAGGAGTCCAGATAAAAAGGTTGAATCAATTCCATTTTCAGGAAAATATCAAGAAATTGACCAACAGCAACACAAATTACTTGTTTTCTGGCATTATGCCTTCTTCACTATTTATTACCAGACATGTAATCATTTACTAAACTAGAAGACCAAATGCAAGACCTGCTTATTTAGAGCCTCTATGGAAATACTTCGTTCAATATTAATTTAGTTTTAAAAGATCTTAAGATGAATAAATGAGTGTGTGTAAAACATTGTGTCTCTATCAGATTATATAAATAACAAATTAAAAAAGACATGTCTGCTGGAGATGGAATATACTTACTACTCTACCTTATTTCTTTTCAAACCTTGTATTTATGAACCAAATAATGCATCATGTAGGTAACTGTACTAGAAAATCTGGGTGAAGCTGTACCATTTTAAGCAGTACTGAGCTTTCTAGCAGCCTACATGAACAGGGAAAGTTGATAAACTACATTACTCCTTATAGCCTCGTTGTGAAAACAGCAATTCACTGGGTTTGAGTCAACTCTCAGTGACAGGTGCTTTTATATGAAGAATAATTTAAACTACATGGCAGCACACTGAAGATAGGGGAAGCTGGTATTGTGTCCCTTTCCAGGGTCATTGGAACAAGGCATTTTGTGTTCAGTCCACATTGCTAGTCTTCCCTCAGCAGAACACTTTTAAGGGAAGATGCCAATGACATTGCTAAAGAAATACCTCCCTCCATGCACTAAGTACATGCATAAAATGCACAAAATTGCACATTTCATATACAAACCCCAATAGGGGTTTAGAAAGACAGAGGGGGAAAAAAAGATTTAAAAATCAGTTGCTATTGGGTTGTAAAAGTTCTTTATATATTTTGGGTATTAACTCCTTATCAAATATATGATTTGCAAATATTTCCTCTCACCTGGTAGACTGCCATTTTTTTAAATTTTTATTTATTTTTTGAGGTATAGAGTGCTTAGGGGAAGTGGGGGCGGAGATTAAGAAAGAGAGGGTGGGGGGGGGGAAGGAGAGAGAGAGAGAGAGAGAGAGAGAGAGAATATGAATCCTAAGCAGGCTCTGCATCATCAGCTCAGAGCCTGATGCAGGACTCAAACCCACAAACTGTGAGATTGTGACCTGAGCTGAAACCAAAAGTCAGATGCTTGACTGTCTGAGCCACCCAGGCACCCCTGTTATATTGCTTTTTCATTTTGTTGTGCAAATGCTTTTTAGTTTGATTTAGTCCCACTATTTTTGCTTTTGTTGCCAGAATTTTTTTTTAATGTTTTCGCCAACTAACAGCAATGTTCTGGATATTTATTAGTATTGCAATTTTCTCCTATGGGAATACTTATTTGTGTGTGTGTGTGTGTGTGTATGAGTTTCAACGCTTTTGTATCATGCATAATTTCAATGACTGCTTAATACATAAAATCTATTGTTTTTTAAGAAATAAATATCAAAACTGCTATTAACATTGTCAATAACAACCAATATAATTCTTCTGAGTAATAATACATTAGACAAAGTAAGCTTTAGTAGTGTTTTATATGTGTAACTGTGGCAATACAGTGAAAATTTATCTACTGTGCACAAAAAATATGTGGTTTTAGAAAACTATTCCACAGAAGAGATTTTGGTTGTCTCTTACTAAACTCAGATGCAAACCCGTTTATATGATTTGCTCTGAATCATGTGTTTCCCTTATGGGGAAGAAAGAAGGATTTAATTTAGTATAAGAAAAACAGGGTATCATAGAGGTTTGGCAACGAAGCCAGTACCATGACTTGGATTTTTACAAGGGCTCAACGCATAAAAGGTGCCACATATTCACAATGTTGTTAGAAGGGAGCAAGGTGGAAGAGGTGTGGGAACTACGGAGGCTATTTATTTCCCAAATTAGTCTGAAAGCTGTAGAGCAAACAGCTCATATGTGTATTTATGACTCTTTTGTTTTTAGTATCCTTCTATTTAACACAAAATGGAGTATTGTACATTCTCAATTTGTCCTTGGTTTCAGTATACTATTAGACAATAACACTCTCCAGATTATTCTAAAATTGAAGAGCTTTTATTGCTAGAAATCATACAGCCTTATCACTATGAGACTCAAAGAGTCTCAAATTAGGTTCTGAAAACATGTTTGTAGTTGTGACTTAGTTATTAAATTGGTTCTAAGGTAGTTCAGAGAAATTTTAAAAATACTGTTACATGTTAAATTTGTTAATGTTTTATACAGATAACTATTTTATTTTTCTTTTAATAAAAAGGAGAAAATGTTATGTCGAAATCTGACTACCACAATGACTATGTCTGCAATTTATTTTTAAAATGCAAATATGTTGGCATGGAAAACTGTGCCCACAGTTAAAGGCAATGTTTTAAGAACAAGAGAAACACACTATAAGTGCCCTGCCTTTTCTTGAGACTCAATTCTTGAACCTTATGTGAAGAGATAACCACTGAGTTAGCAGTCTAAAAGAGTGTAATTTTTTTTTTTTTTTTGCAAAACATGAAAAGTATATGTTTCCTTTCCCCGCATTTCTTCTAAATGCCATTTGCCTTTAACTTAAGAACTAACTGCTTCCAGACATCCTGCTCAAACCTCAGTGATTCATTTACCCACCATCTCCTTAAGGTCTTAACTCTTTCTCTCCTTTCTCCTCTCATCATTTAGCAAATGGATCATCTCCCATTTCTGGGGGGTTAAAAAGAAAGGATTTCTTAGGTGCGAGTACCTCATTGATCCTCACTCTCAGCAAAAAGTATCAAAATTATCACCTTGATCATCGCTACCACTTGAGCAGGACAGTGAGTGCTGCTCACACACTCAGCTGTCACACCTGTGGTTAAAATGTGACAACCGATCCTCACATAGACCCTCTGAGGTTACTATCTTCACTTTACAAAATGCATACACTGAGGCTCACAGGATTCACAAAGCTATCAGAAGTCACACAGTGACAAGGCGAGGAAGAGGCAGCCCCAAGGCCTGAGCTGTGTCCTTTTCAGATCCCCAACTTTCAATAGCTGCCCCTGCCTTGAATCTTATCTCAGCCAATGAGACTTTTCAGTTCTGCCCTCCATCTTCTGTGTTTCTGCCCAATGGTACTAAAACACAACACAACATAACACAACACTGTACTTTCCTCAGAGGTCCTTCCCTTTTTCCACAGACCAGTGACACACAGCCTCCTTTGCTGCTCATCTTGTCTCCTTCTGCCTCACTGCCTGGCATCACTCCAAGACCACATCTATCTGAAGCAGAATAATGAAACCTTCCCAGTTCCAATTTAATTTTAGATTCCCTATCTCTTTTCCATCTTCCTATTCTCTAAGGCTTCAGAATCATTTTCCAGTCTTAGATGCTCAGATAAAATTATCACAGCATAATCATAAACACTGCCTCACATTCCCAATTACAGGTACCAAAGAATTTAAGTACAAATAACTGTAAAGCATGGGTTTACAAAAGCACCCAACAGGACCTGAGTATCTTGTTTTTCCCAGTAGGAAAATATGAACACGATGTAATGCTGTAAGTATAAATATGAAAACATTATTATAGGCTAGGAACAATAAAGACAAAAAATTGAAAATATTAGGCTCACATACAAATTCATTTGTTTTACTTCTGGGTTATTTGTAGATAATTTCTAATCCAGCTTTTCAACAAAACCTTAAATAACACCAACATGTTCATTTACAATCTATAAATACTTTTTAACAGATTTAAATAATTTTTGAAGTAACATCAAGAATAATTCAATTAACTCCATGCTAGTTATAGACAAAATGTGTCTATCACATTAAGAATTGCTACATATCCTGAGTGTTATGGCACCATTACCTTTTAGAACACTTGATACAAAACACTTGAATTACAAAACACATTATAGGCAAAAATACCTAAAATAATTTAGGTAATTCTTTCACTTGTAAGTCATCTGAGTGACTCTTAAGGAGCTTTTAAATGGCAAGGTTAAATGGCACTTAATGGTGAGAACAGAAATAGGATTCTTCAAATATACGCACTAATCCACCAAAGTAATTTCCTGTCAAACATTCAAGAATCAGGTGACATTTCTGGCTGTCACCCACACATCACCCTAGAGAACACACAACTAAAGACATCTCCATCACTGCCCTTGTTTAGGCTCTTATCTCCCCAAGAGTCTTTTAACAACATTCAAATTCACCTCATTTTAACTAGGCTTTCTCCTATTTAGAGCATCCTCCTCACTGAGCCTTAAATTCTTTTTTGAACTAAAACACAAACAACAATAATAAACCCTATGCAATAGGACTTTTAAAAGAAAAAAGTACTTGGTAGCACAAATACACATTACCTGGACCTAACTAAGTTCTCACTAAATAGCAGCTAAACTTGAATGTTCTAGGAGAGATTTCTTGAAAAGTAAAATGATGTCACTTCCTTGCTTTACAAAGTTGCTGGCTCTCTGCTCCTTTTTCTTCTTTTGAAAAAATGTTTATTTCTGAGAGAGACAGAGAGAGTGCGTGTGCACGTGTGCGGGAGAGTGCATGCAGGGGTGGGGCAGTGAGAAAGAGGGAGACAGGATCTGAAGCAGACTCTGTGCTGACAGCAGAGAGCCCTACATAGGGCTTGAACCCATGAACTGTGAGATCATGACCTGCACTGAGGCCACACACTTATCTGAGCCACCCAGGAGTTCCTCTCTGCTCTGTCTTAAATACAAAGTACAATGGTTTGTATAGGACTATAATTTAATGAATGAGGAACCTGATAATTTGACCTGAGGTTAAAGTTTACTGTTGAATCACCTATGCAAAAAGCAACTGTAATACCACACATAGGAACAAAAAAATGATCATAGGGTATATTAAAGTAGTTTAATTTTTTAAAAAAATTTTTGAATATTTATTTTTGAGAGAGAGAGAGAGAGAGAGAGAGAAAGCATGAGCAGGGGAGGGGCAGAGAGAGAGGGAGACAGAATTTGAAGCAAGTTCTGGGCTCTGAGCTGTCAGCACAGAGCCAGAAGCAGGGCTTGAACTTACAAACTGGGAGATCACAGACCACAAGATCATGACCTGAGCCAAAGTCAGACACTTAACCGGCTGAGCCACCCAGGTGTCCCTATAGTTTAAAAGAATACTTATTTGAAAAATTAGAGTCACTTGTATAAAAAAGTTTTATTTACAGAAGTCTAATGGAGTTTTAAAATAAAACTAAGCAGAACTCCAACTCAGAAACATTTCAGTAGTCAGAATATTCTTGGGGTGCCCTGTGTGGCTCAGTCAGTTAGGCATCTGAATCTTGATCTTTACTCAGGTCAGATCTCCCAGTTCGTGAGACTGAGCCCCATGTTGGGCTCAGCACTGACACTGCGACAGTGTGGAGCCCGCTTGAGTATTTTCTCTCTCTCTCCTCGCTGCTCCTCCCCTGCTCTCATGTGTTCTCTCTCTCTCTCAAAATAAATAAACTTTTTTTTTTTTTTAACCATTTTATTTTTTTGAGAGAGACAGAGTGTGAGTGGGGGAGGGGTAAAGAGAGAGGCAGACGCAGAATCCGAAGCAGGCTGCAGGCTCCAAGCTGTCAGCACAGAGCCCGATGCAGGGCCTGAACTCATGAACTGTGAGATCGTGACCTGAGCCGAAGTTAGACGCTTAACCTACTGAGCCACCCAGGAGCTCCAATAAACTTAAAAAAAAAAAAAAGAATATTCTTAGCATTTAAATGCAATAATGTGGCATTCAATGCCATACTCAATATATATAAACATAGAATTGCATTAATTCAGACAACTCTACTACTTGCTAATGAATGCTAATTACTAATGTTTTATTGTAACATGCATTAAATAGAAGTTTACTACCATTGGTAAGGAAGCAAACAACAAATTAGAAAAAGTTGAATTTAAGCACTATTTCTTCTATGTGTGGTCATATACCACTTTAAAAAGTTAATCTAACTCTAACCTACACATAAAGAACCACATGATTTCAAAAAAGATCCAGTTATTTTACTGTAGGTGAAGAATTCTTCCCAATAGTCAAACTGACAGAATAGCTCAATTCAAACAGGAAAAAAATCAGTAATTACTGAATTTTACTCTTCTTCACTGCAGTGTTTCATCATTTTAATACTACAAGAGCTTTATCTGAGCAATCACCTCAAGAACAAAAAGGTAGTTACTACTACCCAGTCAAATGATACTTCTATGAAACAAAGATTTTATAAACAACAACAAAAGGTAGCTTTTCTTCCAAAATGGCTATATTTTTGTGTAACTTAAATACTTCATTCAATATGACACAGGCACTGGTGACACAGCCTTAATGATAATATAAATAAAGAAACAGGAAGAGTAATATAACCATAATCAAAATATAAAGGGGAGACCAATTAGGGATTGATCTTGCTTAGAAGGGAAAGAGCAGGGAAGATGTCACAGAAATGGGTGCCATTTGAACTGAGCTTCAGGATCAGCAAGAGTAGTCAGTCACATGTGGTGAGAGTGTAGCACATACTGAAAAGAGGGGATACAGAAATGGGGCAGAAAATCTAGGCTTTGAGTAACAACACACTTACACATAAAACATTTAGCATATACGTTTCGAAGCAATGTATTTCCTCTACTCCTAGGAGCAAATATATTTTTTATAACTCTGAAAAGGTTCAACGCACTTGTGACGCACACAGCACTTAATTAAGGCTCCATTTAGTCAACAAATTATTATCCCTGAGTACCGAGAAATTTCTCACGTACAGATGAGGTGGGAGAGAAATCTGACCCAGAATAGCAGGGGTAAGGCTCACTTCCTACAATAGAGATAGATACAATAAGTCGAGCCACCAATGAAATCCAGTGGCCACTGCTGGCTATGGACTTGGAAGGTACTGTACTCCCGAGATACAGTTCCTTCTAACAGAGTACAGGTCATGGTTTGCTAACTAGTAAGTTTGCATTATCAGAGTGAAAATGAAATCTCTCCAATACAAAGATCAAGGGGGTCTCCTCATTCATTTAACTTGCTTAATCAATTCATTTACTCATAGTCAAATATTTATTAGGCATCGATTATGCGCAAGATTTTGTACTGTATGCCCCTAGAAAACAAAAATACAGTTTAATACTATTAGTAACTTCAAGAATATGATTTCATCTGAGTTTTACTATGCTAAATTTCAAACTTAAAGAATGGCGCAATTGTATTTTTCCATCAGGCTTCAATACTGATGGAAAGAGTTCCTTAAAGCATACCTATTCATTAGAAAACAGACAAGTACTTTATTCTCTACTGCTTTAGATTTCAGTAAAACTTTTATGTCAGTTTCAGGTTATTTCCCCCTGCAGTTCTGCTCATCTTCCCCTGACCCCTCCTTTTTGGCCAGATTTAATTTCCTGTTCATACAAAGAAGTTTAAGTAACTTCCCTTCAACTTTAGTAGCATTTAGGCCAATGACCTCTGATGTCATAACGCCTCAAAAACATCTTTGTTTAATATGTATACTGAATATATTATAATTCATTGTGACTACTGTAACTTTCTGATTAAGTTTAACACACAGGCTATTTCAAAAACATGTTAAAATATTTTAAGTGGATTCAAGATAAAATTTTAAAGGGAATAAAAATATTCATGAGTGCTCCATATACTTAAATTTTCTGGCTTTGGGCAGAATTTTCAGCTTCCAGCTGAAAATCTTGCAACTCAAGGGAAAAACTGTGAATTGTGAATTAAGGCCGTCAAATCAAATAAAATGAACTTGAGACCCTACTTCTGTATTTCTCTGCTTCCAAATATAGAAGTATAATGTACTAGGAGTCATGTATGAGGCAGTTATTGCAAATTCCTCAAGTCTGGTATTTTTGCACATTCACAAATAAAAAGATGACGTAGATAATTTCCTTTCAATACTTACGTAATTCACACAAAAATGTGTACAAGGAGTCTTATTCTTTGTTTCAGTAAATTGATGTGAAAATATTTAAAATATTAAGAATTTCCATATTGCTCTTGCTTCAACTAGACTTAAAAACCAGATGGTGCCTGTTCTTTAAGAGTAAACTTTATTGGAAAATTCTTCTAAAAAAACCTTGAAATCACAAGGCTGCTACTAAACCCGCATAAAAAGAATTATACCAGAAATGGCAAAATGTAAAAAAGTAAAAGACTTTAAAGGCTTCAGTTTTTACTATATAAATAGTATGATATTAAAATATTACTCATCTCCTCACAGTGGATAAGAGAATTATAAGCAAAATAGCTACAGACAAAAAAAGTCTTGCCCAACCTAATCTACTCCTTAAATTAATGGTTTCAAAACAAGTAAATCAATATACATAGTGAAATTCAAAGAAGCATGAATATTGTTAGTAAGAAATAAATCTTTAAAGACATGTTGCCCAGCCTTTATAGCCAATTGCAGTAGTAACTTTGTTTCTTTAAATGCCAAAATACTGTCTATAATAATTTCCTACCATTATATTGCTTTCAAATTTTAGGTTAATGAAGATTCCTGTTTCGAATCACATTACTGAAACAGACCAAATAATTAAAAACTTAAATAAATAGAAGCAGCTTCAACCAACTGTTAATTAGTTTAAGCTAGTATTAATATACATGCTAATAAAAACATTATGTAATGAATACTGTTAACATCTCCACAGGAATTTCTGAGAATTGTTCATTTAGTTCTCTTTAAGGAACAAAAAAATATATACAAGCTTCTCTTCCAAGTAAGTTAAAAAATAGACAAGATAAACCTAAAAATTTTAATGAAAATTATTGGGCTTTAAAGCAACATGCAACCACTACATGTTTATGTAGTTTAAAGTTAAGGACAGACTAAGAGGAAGATTACATTTTAAAATACCCAAGTCATTTGAAAACCTAATGATGTACAGTATTTACATTGTTAAAAAAAATACAACACTTTGGTTATAGAAATATTTATGTCAATTTTTTACACTAGGCACTGTGCCTGGCACTAGGGCTACAAAGATTATTTACCACAGGATTGTGAGCGGAGAAAAAAGTCCTAACTAATGCTCATTTAGCCATGACTTATTTATTATTAATACATAAAAGTAACAAGAAATACTCACCAGCCTTCATCAAAATCACATTTGTGAACAGACATTCAACTATAGCCAAAAAGGATACGGGAATAAAAATCAGACTCCACTCCTTTTGTCTTTGAGCTGCTCCCAAATGAACACTGTAGGGACGAAGCACTAAGGAAATGCACTGTGGCTGTCAGGCTGGTCTGCCACTCTGCAAGTCTGACACCAGACTGACGTCACGCACCAACATGTCAAATGCAGCCACAAATTCAGGCAGCTTCTCCAGGAGGAAGCTGTTGTGATTATGCATGCCTTCCAGCCATAAGAGTGAAATGATTTCAATTCTCTTTAAAGTTGACATACATCATAGGGTAAAATATCAGCATATATGGTTACAAACAGCTCTTGAAGAAAACATGCCGTCAGTAATTTTAAATAACCTTAGCTCAAAATAAATAGACATTTCCTGTTAAAACTGTAAGCATACCAATTTAAACGACTCCTCTAAAAACATTTTTTGTTGTTGTTTCCAAAGTTGATACATACTTATTTCAAAAATTCAAGCAATAAAAAGGCATAAAGAAAGCTAAAATTACCTGGTGTTCCACTACCCAAAAATGATAATAGCTGCTTAGATTTATTGATCATTTACTATGTCAATCACTTTATAAACTCATCTGAGCCTCATAACCCAACAATAGAAGTTCTTCATTTTACTAAAGAATGTGAGACCCCAGAATAGTTATGGAACAGTGCTATTAGGCGACAGAGCAGGACTCAAACCCAGATAGAGTGTCTCTACAGCCTATGTATTTGATCACTAAATTATATTATCTAGCAGTCAAGATACCAATTGTTTAAATTCTGGTAGACCAGAGTTTGTATACGTACACAGATTTCAATATAAGAAAATCAAACTACATATGTTGTTTGCAACCTACTTTTTTCATTCAACAATATGCCACGGACAGTTTCCCATGTCAATAAATATACTCTTAACTCTTCCTTTTTTGATGGCTGCCCATCATAATTATGCAAACCTGATTCCTACAGAACACTTTATTATTAATTTTTTATTATTATAAACAGTAATATTAACTGTCCAGACATCTTCGTGTTTTCTTGTGTTTAGCCACACAGGATAATTCTTAGAAGTGGGGCAAACAGGTCAAACTATGTGCGTACTTTCAACATTTACATGTTTCGTCCTCCAAAAAGGGGTAACAATATGTATTTGTATTTCAATGCATTAGGTTTCTCCTTTCCCCACAAACTGGGTATTGACAATTACTTTTCTTCTTTCCAAACCTAATAGAATATACAAACAATCACACAGTTCTAATTGTGTGTGCTTGTGTTTTAACTGCAAGTGAGGTCAAGTCTTTTCTTTGTATGCCCATCCTCACAGGAGGCGGTCCAGCTTCCTGGTCACAAGCACCTGGCCATGGAGTCAGAGACAGTAGTCAAGCTCTTTTTCTGGGCACAGGCAAATTACTTTGCTTCTCTATGCTTCCATTCCCTTATATAGAAAATACAGATAACAATTTAATCTTCATGGGATTTTTGTGAGAATTATATGAGGAAAATCGTCCCAAGCAACTGGAACAGTGCTTACCACAAAGTAAGTGTTTAATTGTTATCTTATATTTAATGACCGACCATATTTGTTCTGCATTTCATACCCTTCGCCCAAAATGGGGATTTCTTAACGGAGTACATGAACACACCATTTTATAAAACATGTTGTAAATACCTTGTTAGAGTGCTAATGACATAAAAATGTTCAGTGACCTTAGTTGTGAGTTGTCTTACAACTAAATCTAGAGTGTAACGTAATTGGCGCTGAAAACACTCCTTTCATATGAAACTGCTACAGCAAAAATTAAAAATAACATCTCAAGTTGAGAAAACAAAATTGTTTCATCATGTAGCTTGAAATATAGACAAGCAAGCCAACACAGTTTGCTATAACCAGAAGGGTTTGCATATGTTTTAGAAAAGTAGTGATTCACGATCTTTCCCATTTTTTCAAAGTGAAGGTTTTGCTGGTCTCAATTAAATTTAAATTTTTCACACAAAGAAAGAAAACAAAACCCATTCTTGAAAACATCAAAGTCAACCACTTTTCTCACAGTGCTGAAAAGTTCTATAGCCCCTTTTAAATGACACAAATAGTAACAACCTATAAACAAAAAATATATGGAGATTGAAATGTATTAAACTTATAGTCCTACTCCCAAACCAAACAATGTATTATTATTATATAATAAAGCCTTCAACTATTCTCATTATCAGGCTACTTATAACAAAACATCTCTAAAAATGCTGAGAAGAAAGTTTTATATTATTCTAGCAGATTTGGTTTAGATGTATTCATTGTTGTATATGCTATAAAATTATCCTATGCAATGGCAAACATTTCTGTAACATGTTTGTAGAATCACAGTGGCATGGTGGTTCTGCATATGGCTGCCAGGGGGAAAACAATAATAATGCAGCAGCAGAGATCTGTCAAGATTCTGGAAGATTAACAGGAATACTGAGAACTAACAAATCGACCAAGTGTTTGGTTTATGAAGTTGCCAGCACCCTGTGCAATTTCTCTAGAACCTGGGAAGCTTGGCTTCCCCCTGCCCCAATCACAGCTTACAGAAGGACTTCCACAGGGATAAAGAGGGAAAAAGGTCCCTCCTCTTAAGGCCATAACAGCGTAGAACTGACAGTTTAATAGGGAAAAGAGAGCTGTAAACAGATCATTATACCATAACCTGATTTGCAGAGCACAGAAGAGGAAGTGGCTAAATGCCTGGGGGAATCTGGAAAAGGCTTAACAAAGTAAATGACAGCTGGCCAAACTATTTCAAGAGGAGATTTCAGTTAGCGGTAGCAGTAGTTGTAAAAGTACAAATTTAAGATTAATCTAAATTTTACACTGGTGCCTAATTAACAGAGAAACTATTCATTTAAGGGGAAAAAATGCATACCAAAAAGGCAATTCTCCCAAATGCCTTATAAGATTCTGTCCTGCTTTTCCTAAATGTCAGTGATATCTAGTTTGGTTTTCTCAATTCTGCCCAAACCACATTTTAGAAAAGGAAGCTGAGGCAGACTGTGGATATATGTCCCACTACTATGTCAGAGGTAATAAACTTCTTTAAATCAGTAGGAAATCTTAAATCTCAATTAATCCTGACTCCCTTTTCATGTATCTCTATGCTATAGGGCATGACTCATAAAAAGCTACAGAAGAAAGTCCAACAAGAGTTTCCAAAACATTCGCCACCAAATAATGTGTTTCAGTATATTCTTTAGGGATGTTTGTGATAATGACTAAAGATTCAATTGTGAGGACTCTAATTTTTTCATTCAACTTCACTTCTCAGTGGCAATTAAAACTCTTGACTACTTACTTCTTGGAAATGTCACCCTTTATCTTAACTTATGTAACCTGGTTCCCAGCTGATGTGAGAACAAAGGCAAAAGAAAAAAATTAAATTTCCTTACAACTTACAGACCACTGACAAGTCCTTGATGTCAATACTTTGCTAAGGGCAGAGGTAACCTTGGCTTAACATTAGCCCAACCTCCAGGATCCTGTAAGTCTCTTTTAACATATAATAATTTCTTTGGAAACTTCCTTTATCTCTAACCACCCCCGCGCCCCCCCCCCCACCTCCCGCCCCAAGATAATGTTAGCAATCATCCTCCAAGCAAATGCCCATTTATATACATCTGAAGGATCTCATGATTAGACAGTAGCAAATGACGATTTCCTCTAAGGTCCTGGAAACCTTACTTCCAAATTCCTTAGGGATTTAACGCTATTCCTAACACTCTCCCAACTTGAACGTATATACTTGAAAGTATATAATCTGCCACCCCTCACAACCCCAGTGCACCTCTTTCTGCCCCTTGGGTCCTGTCCCCGTGCTTTAATAAAACCACACTTTTTACAAAGACGCCTCAAGAATTCTTTCTTGACCATTCACTTTCGAACCCCAACATTTTCTTATCACCAGCCTTCACTTTGCAAAACAAGCTTAATTCCAAACGACTCAAACCAGCACACAACTGTCTCCATAATTTGGTGCCAATTTACTCATCACTAACACCCAAAGGAGAAGTCCTCTTAATGGGTGAGAAACAAATCTAATCTCTTTTGCACATACTAATAGTGCTAAGTAACAAAGTACTCTAATGTTCTATCAGTTGATTACTGATTTTTAGTCAGTAATATAAATATATAGTCAGTATATAATATATACTTACAATATAAATTTTGGTCAGTAATATAAATCTTTCAGATCAGAAAAATCCTAGGACATTGAGAAGGCCACAAATGCTTGTTTCTGATGTGTGTTTTTTCCAACACCACTAAGCATTTAACTCAATTCTGACACCGTGTACCTGGAGACATGTTAGAACACACAGGTTAAGGGCTCTGTCCCACAAGACTTACTCCACTTTAGGTAACAATCTTTATTTTGTTTATTTATTTATTTTGAGAGAAAGAGAGAGTGTGAGTGGGGAGAGGGGTCGAGGGAGAGGGGGAGAGAATCTTAAGCAGGCTGCACAGAGCCCAACATGGGGCTGGATATCTCATGACCTGAGGAGAAATCAAGAGTCAGATGCTTAACTAACTGAGCCATCCAGGTGCCCCTAGATAACAATTTTTTTTTTATGTTTTATTTATTTTGAGAGAGAGAGATAAGGAGCAAGTGGGGGAGGAGCAGAGAGAGAGAGGAAGACCAGAATCCTCAATGTGGGGCTCAAACTGACAAACCGTGAGATCATGACCTGAGCTGAAGTGGGATGCTTAACCGACTGAGCCACCCAGGCGCCCCCCAAATATATTTCTTACATATATCACACTATTCATATGCAGTTACAAAAAAGTAAAGTAAGAATACCAACAGCCTCCTTTTGCTTTCTCCCAAATTTGCAAATTCATTTATCTTGGCACTATACCATATCTTCATGACTTAAAGAGAAACACCAAAGTGCACTAATTAGAAAAGTACATTAAAATTCGCAAATACGAGGATCTCTCTCAAATATCTTTATTAGCTTCTGTTAAAAGGCAGTAATCAGGTAGAGAGTGAATCAAACTCACAGAAATTAAACACTAACACCCAAAGATAGCCTGACAGAGATCCCAGGCCAACAACTTCTTCTAAACTTCTAAGTTTAGAAGATAACTTCTAAGTTTAGATGATAACTTCTAAGTTATCATCATTGAACACTGTGAAAATTAGTAATGGGAATCCTCACTAAAATGGAGTCAGGAGGTTTTGGCACTGGGCACCATGTCCTACTGTTACTAAACCATCTATCATTGCTGCTAACTCAGGATTTGAATGGGTAAGCCCTTGTGCACCGTGTGGCCAACTGCTCTGTTCCGGGGATCCTGAGGAGGCTGAACATATTGAAAGCATAGCTCCTGCTTGGGTTTGCCAACACTGTTGTCGAACAAACTCAAGACAAACCCGTTACAAGAGAAGGCAATAGCTCATAAGATGAGCGTTTGAAAAAGAGAAAGGGAGAAATTTATTTTAGATGCTGGCAGCCAGAGAAGGCGGCAGGCTCAAGCCATAACAACCACCTCTGCTGGCAATATGGACACCTAGATTTTTATAAGGAGAGGTTGGGAGCAGGGGTACATGCAAGGGAGTAGGCAGGGAACCTGTGATCATGGGTGAGAGGTGGTGAGGTCAGTGTGTGTTCTGCCCATGATCATGGGCCGGGAAAGGGTTGGGCTGAGTGTGGTTTTCTAGGCATTCTGCTGCTATCAGAGCTTTTCTGGCCTGGTGGCTGTAATGCTGTGGTCACTGCAAAATGTCTTCGTCAATGCCTCAAGAAAGTGTGACAAAAACAGAACAATAAGAAAAAAGAACAATGGGTTTCAGAGCATGAGTTGTGAAGTTGCCTTGTCTATTTCTGGTTTCACCTGTTAGGGTCTATAGTTTAAGCAAGAGGGCTCACTGACACTACCACTCCTGGTCAATTGCATACCCAACAGAAACAGATGGACTTGGCCTTGAAAGTAGACACTACTCTACTACTTCATTGGAGGAAGAGAGTCTTTCTTTATCTCCCTCCACTAACCCCAACAGCTCAGCCAATGAAAAGCTACTATACTTCCTACTCCTAGGTTGTTCCAATGGACTTTAGTTTATAACACTCTTCCCAACAAAGCATACCTCTCCTTTGTTGCCTGGTTTTTCTGCAGCTTGTTTGTCCTAGATTGCAATTTTTTTTAAATTCCAAAATAAACCCATTTTTTTTTTTTACTGGTAAAATAACTGGCAGCTTTTATTTTTAAAGTTAACAACACTGACATTAGCAGTTTTAGATATTCTCAACTTACTACCCAAGAAAAGGCCAAGCGTTGTTCTATGTTATCATCTTGGTTTTCTATTAGAGCTAAAATTTCACAACAAAGCAAATTCGGAAAAAGTGGAAGAGCCAAATGATTTAAGAATCAAATTAATCCATAAACACCTGCTTAGGAAGGGACCAATTATAATGAAAGTCCTTTGTACCACTAGGATCTTCTTCCCCAGGGAGTGGTAGCTATTAAAATATACTTGCTAACAGGACTCAGCCTTCTAATTTGAAAATGTCCAGTTCTTAGGTCATCAATTAACAAGTTTGGTCCTTGAAAGCCAGTTTAATAAGATGATGACTTAGCCATTTTATACTCCCTTTTATTTCATCTAATCCTTTCTAAATTCTTTCCACTTTTTGCGTGAGATTGATAGCCACAGTTCCTCCTTTGCGTGAGACTGATAGCCACAGTTCCTCCTTCTGGACTGTCATAACTTGTGTACCTCATCAGTTTATAGGATTTAGGTCCAGCTCAAATGTTGCATCCTGAGAAGTTTCCCTCAATCTCCCTCACTCGGATAGCGCCAGTATGTATCTGGAACAATTAGCATAACCAGTAAAATATTCAATCATGCATATTTACATCTCAAAGAATATGCCAATAGGGGTGTATATAAAATATTCTGCACAATAAACAGAAAGTGTATACCCATGGAGAGCAGACTGACTCTAGTAAGTTCATTTATATAAGCAAATACAAACCAAAGTGAAAGAATTTAAAAGGCAACAATGATAGGGCCATTAAAACTGATCATCTTTCTTCCCTTTTCCTATTATCATGTGACATATCAACTTCTCAGCTAAAAGTGAGATGTCTGGTTATATTTATATCTCCTTTGAATATGTGAACTCATCTCTGAAGACAATTTCACTTGATAGGAAAAAAAACCTGGATTTTGAGTGGTGAATTTAATGGGCTCTGGAATCTTTAACTACATTTTCACCTTAACCATTACAATTCTAGAAAAATTCCAAGTCAAAGTATATGTGTGCAAGAAACAAATGATGCTAACTTTCAATTTACTAATTTTGTACTTAAGTGTGCAATGGTAACTAATAGGAAATTGGAAGTACTTGTGTTTTATGAAAAATAATCTGAAATTCTAGCACAATAAAGAAATTCAGACTTAGGAACATGTTGATGACTATGAAATAATAAATCAACAACCAAGTTATAGGAGCAAGAAAATAAATATAAATTTAGCTAAGCTCTAGCTTCCTTGCCTAGGTTCTATTTCAACTCTGGATGAATACACATTTTTGAATGATAGTTTGTAACTTATATTCTATCTACATATCTATTGATTTTCATTCTGAAAGAAATTTTAAAATCTAACTGGTTTTCTACAGAGCCTGATTTACTAACAAAGCATCTATTATCCAAGTAACTAAGTCAATTCTACACTTGAACCATCTGCTTAGAAGACAGCCTGTTTTTGATGAAAGAATAAAATCAAACATATGACAATGTTACCAGTTTCATTATCATAAAAAGATAGTCTCAAAGAAACTATAATGGTTTTGTGAAAATAGAGGAAATTTCATTTAAAATGTCAGGAAGCCCTGAAAGGGGAGCTCTCATGCACTACCACTCACATCCCCAATAGGAGGAAGCTTACTTAAAAAAATTTTCTTTTAATGTTTTATTTATTGTGGCTTAGAAATTTTTCTTTTAATGTTTTATTTATTTTTGAGAGAGAGAGAGACAGAGTGTGAGCGGGAGGGGTAGAGAGAGAGGAAGACACAGAATCTGAAGTAGAATTCAGGCTCTTAGCTGTTAGCACAGAGCCCGATGCAGGGATTGAACCCACGAACAGTGAGATAATGACCTCAGCCAAAGTCAGGCTTAACTGACTGAGCCACCCAAGTGCCCAGGAAGAAGCTGACTTTACATGCCACAGCAGTACAAAGAATTTCTCCTTGCCCATCAACAGCTCAGCCAATGAGAAACTGCCACACTCAGCCAGTGAGAAGTTGTCACCACCCAGAATTCTTCAGCCCCTCCTGGCTGCCTCCTTTCTTTCATAAAAGCAAGCCCTTCTCTGTTCTCCACACTTGCCTATGGTTTGCCATACTCAGCTTGTCCTGAATTATAATCTTCTGCTACTCCCGAATAAACTCATTTTGCTGGTAAAATAGCTGGCTCTTTTGTTTTTTGTTTTTTTACAGTCAACAGCTGCTTTTGTGTGTTGGCTTGACTTGCCCAATAAGAAACTCATGCTTACTCTCTTGAAAGAAGGCAAGAAAACATGCACGTTTTTTTAAAAGTTTTACTACCATGGAACATGACAGAATACATTGTGGAGACTCATGATCCAGACATAGCCTTGGGAACTAAGAGATACTTTTATATCTACAACTAACTCAATGAAAGTAACTGACTTCCTTAGTTGTCCCTTTGTCAGGAGATTACATTGAAAAAGGACTTTACCTCCATTTTGACCTCAGTCTGTACTTTCTAACTGATTAAGTTCTTCTTATCTTTGAACTCCGGCACAAGACCCAATGTGCAAAGCATCTTGTGATGGGAACTGAAACCACCCCCTCAAGCATTAACTGCCCTGACAACCAACCAACAAGACCCCACATGACTGATCTGAAGACCATGGTCAACTTGACCTTTACTGCCCAGCTGTATATGTACCCACTGACCTTTGTTCCATACTTTCCATGTATAAACTGAGAAGTATTTTCAGCACTTCAGAGGCAGTCTTTGAGACATCAGTGCACTGTCTTCCTGGTGTTGGCCTCATTGAAATAAATTGCTCTCCTGTTTCGCCACCATAGGTCTCTGTGCCTTTGGATTTTGTCAGTGGCAAATGACCAAACCTGCTTTATTTGGGGCCCCTGGAGCCAGGTGCTCTTCCTGCACCCTTGAGCCCCAGTTACAACATAACAAACACAATCAGGTGGTCTTATGGCAACAACCCCAACCAAGACCATTTGCTTATCAAGGCCAAGTTTTATTGAGGTGTGAGCATTTCCCCTTAAGACCAAAAACAAAACTGGTTTTAACTTGCCAAACTTCTACACTTACATTTCAGGCACAAGAGAGATAATTTCTTTTTATCTCTCTGTTTATCTACCTATCTATCCATCTATCTTAAGAAAGACAGAGTGTGCGTAAGCAGGAGGGGCAGATGAGGAAAGAGAATCTTAAGCAGGCTCCAACATGGAGCCTGACATGGGGCTCAATCCCATGACCCTGGGATCATGACCTGAGCTGAAATCAAGAGTCAGACACTCAACTGTCTGAGTCACCCAGATGCCCAAATTTCTTTGTTTTGTTTTTTTTTTAATTTTTTATTTATTTTTATTTTTTTATGTTTATTTATTTTTGAGACAGCGACAGAGCATGAATGGGGGAGGGTCAGAGAGAGGGAGACACAGAATCTGAAACAGGCTCCAGGCTCCGAGCGGTCAGCACAGAGCCCGACGCGGGGCTCGAACTCACGGACTGCGAGATCGTGACCTGAGCTGAAGTTGGACGCTCAACCAACTGAGCCACCCAGGAGCCCCAAGATTTTTCTTTTAGATGAAAATACTTTATTTTGGAAGTTTACTGGAAATGTTACACATTTGCTATCTAGTGTTAAAGAGAAAAATCAAGCAAACAAACCTGGGTTGAGATTTAATCTCCTTGGCTACTGTTAATACATTTTTAAATTCAGTCAACAAATATTTATTGAGGATAGTGTTTCTTTTGTAGAAACACTAGATCCTGTGAGAAAATTAAAAAAAGAAATGAAATGTACAAACTAGTTATGGGTAAATAAGTACATAATTAAAATACAAGTAAGAATATGAGATGCTATAACATAAATGAATTCTGGAACCAGAAAGCCTAAGTCGCAATTTTGGATCAGGCCTTAGGAAAACTACTGTACTTCTACGTGCCTCAGGTATCTCTAAAATGGGTATAACAATAGTATATTCTTTATAGAATTTTTATGAGGATTAAATGAATTCAAACATTAAAGCCCTTACAACAGTATTTGATACATAGAGTATTATGTTTATTAAATATATATATTTATATATATAAATTATATATATATATATATAAAAGTATAATTAAATAATAACTATTATTGTTCTGAAAGACATGTGGACCAAAAAAGCTGAGGTAAGTGAAATGGCCTGTCAGCATGAACCCAATAAAGATGGGTAGGATCTGGAAAACATAAATTAGGAAGGTCATGGTGGAAAAATATTGGGGTAAAAATGAGATGACTAGTTTGACTTGGTTATAATGCAGTGGTTTAGAAAGGTAGGTTGGGAACAGGGTTGAAGGTTGTGAACATTAGACAGAATAGCCTGGGTGTCATCTGACAGGCCACGGAGAGCGACTAAAGAGAGAAGGGTTATGACCAAAGGAGATTTACCAGCAAAGTTTTATAAGTGACATAGAGGGTTAGTGAGTTTTCACAAATGCCATTGAGAAACTTGATTTTCCTTTACAGCAGTTTTGCTTACATATAAAGTAAGACTTATACTAATAACCTCATCACTACCAATGAAAGCACTAAAGCTGGGATATAAACAGGCTTCCACTATCTGGAAATGAACTGAATGAGTAAGCAAACAAATATGAAAGAAAATGAGATTTGATACTAACTTGAAAACAGGTTTGACTCAGCTCATATTATTGTTTAGATTTTTTTTTTAAAACGTTTTTTATTTTGAGATAAAAGAGAGAAAGCGTGTGTGCTCGCAGGGGCATAGACAAAGGGAGAGAGAGAATCCCAAGCAGGCTTTGTGCTAACAGCATGAGCCCGATGTGGAGCTTGAACTCATGAACTGTGAGATCACGACCTGAACCGAATTCAAGAGTTGGATACTTAACCGACTGAGTCACCCAGACGCCTCGGGATTATGAGTAAAAAGTTGCCAATGAACTCAACACGGCCAACCTTTGCCAACTGCTGATGGTACACACTGGTCACTGCCACACACTGCCCACTCTCCCTTTCCTGCTCAGTCTCAGTCAGGATAGCAAGGCCTCCAACTAAAGCATTCTGTTTCCGGGCTTCTCTTGCGATTAGGTGTTAATGAGGTGTGCCCACTGAGATATAAAGAAGAATGTCTTATGGAACCCCTGGAAAGGATGCTTAGAGGAAGCTGACTCAGCTAGGAAATACATGCTTTTGCTCTTCTGATCTTTTTCCTTTTGGACATAAGGACAGCCACTGTGGTCCATGAAGTAATCTTGACAAAAGAAGTCTCATGTTAGGATGGTGAAACAGGAAGACAGAAAGGTCTAGGGCCCCGATTTCAATCTTAAAAGGCCTGTCTCTGAGATTGCTCTACTGGAGAAGATAAACTACTCTGTGTTTAAACTGCTCTCCGGCCACTCTCGTCAGAGCCTAACAGATTTCCCAGCCAACAGTGCTAGTTACTCGATGTTGTTAGCTGAACTAACTACAACTAAGTTACTGTAACCACAATGTGTCTAAATTCAGGGATGTATGTCACTCATTCACACTCACTAGACTATTATAAGCAGTCATTCAAGAGAGGGTCCTCCAGGGTGACAAAGTTCTGGGGACGGGGTCTGAGACCTGCAGGCAGACACTGTTCTAGCTCTGGGGAGGAAGCAGGTCTGAGATAATGAGCCAAATAGCAGTGAGAAGCAGCAAACATCCTGCACAGTTAAGGGTCACTGCTTCTAACCCTTACTGCCACTCCCCAGCCCAGCTGCACCCACGCCTTCTATAGTGTCAGTATATAAGCCACTTAATTTATCTTTTTGCCTAAAAGTGTGAGTTTGATTTCTATAACAAAAGAGTCCTGAGTAAGACAATATATTCAGGGAAAAGTGGGTTATTAGGTACACAACAGAAAAGGAATAAAACAAAAGATCCCTTTTCTCTAATTATAAAATATTAGAAATTATGTATCTACATAAAGCTGCACTAAATGGTGCAGAGAGAACAAAGAACAAATTTAAGAACAGTGCTTTCATGCACATTACATATCCTTGACAGTCAACATTTTAGTATTAATTTAGCTGCTGAAATGTGAAATTCAAGCACTTTCTTATTACCAGCAAATAAAAGTAGCAGTACTTAGAGTTCCAAAGCATTGAGAAATTTAGACATTTGCCCTAGGGTCAGTGGTTACTAAACTCAAAAACTGGCTGCCTAAGAATCATGGGAGAACTGGTTTAAAATACACATTACTAAGCCAAACCTCAGGAGATTCTGATTCAGCAGGTTTGGTTTGGGCATTATATTCTAAGCCACAAAACTACTTTCAGGCAAAAATAGGCTTGAGTAGCTGATAGGTATATGTGAACAAAACTAGTGAATATTTCTACTTGTTTTTTTCCTCAGATAAACCCCACCTTTATTTATAATTTATATGATGAACTACATAGTTACCTCAAATGTAAATGTGAAGAGTTTAAATGTCTTACCTGTTTTCTACCTATACAATTCCAGAGTTTCACATGTAAAAACTATAAAGTATAGGAGCAGTTTTTTCACATTTTAACAAAATACTTCTCATCTTTTCTTTGGTAGGAGTTAGGATGCTTTCAGCACCAGAATGCCCAGTTAAAAAAACGGCTCAAATAATGAAGAATTTAGTATCTCACATGATAAGAGGGTAGTCTCTGGTCTAATTCAGAGACTCAATAATGCCTCCATGATTCTCTTACTTCTTCTCTGTCATGGGTCCACAATTGCCACTGCGGCTCCAAGCATCATGTTCTTACAGCAAAAAAAGGAAACAACTTCCTATCTTAGATGCTCCCCCCCCCCTTTTTTAAAGAAAATGAAGAAAACTTTCACATTAGTTCTTCAGCCTACACCAATCACTGGCATGGGGGATAGGAGTAACTCCCTAAGAATAATTATTATTTATACTCTAAGGCTTACTTAGGAGGCTAACCTTTCCAAAGCACACGGAAGAAAAAACCCTTAGAACAAAACCTGGACTCTTTCCAAAAGGAAGAAGGTTGGAGGGAAGTGTGGAGAGCAATAGCAGTTTGTTAGGCACCAACAATGATCCACCACATTCTGTCACAAACTAATAAACCATATTTAAAACAATCAAAATGTAATTTAGCATGGAGATACCAGTTCAGTGCATTAAACGACTGGAAAACATTAACAATGAACAACAAAAGGAAGATTAAGCTGCCAAAACTTTGAATCCTGCACAACAGAAAAAGAAACAAAAGATGTACCTAACTGGAAACTTGAAGGATATAACCCACTTCCTTATGCAGTATAATTACTGTCAGTCAAGGGGCGCCTGAGAGGCTCAGTCAGTTGAGTGTCTGTGAGCGCCCGACTTTGACTCAGGTCATGATCTCACTGTTCATGAGTTCAAGCCCCACATCAGGCTCTGTGCTGATGGCTCAGAGCCTAGAGCCTGCTTCCGTGTCTCCCTCTCTCTCTGCCTCTCCCCTGCTTGCCCTCTGTCTCTCTTTCTCAAAAATAAATAAACATTAAAAAAAAATTACTGCCAATTAAAAAGCATCTTGCAAATTACTATTCAGGAATGTTCTCCTACTGTAATCTGTGTATCCATTACTCTCTGATTTCTAAATCAGCTAAATATTTCAAAAGTGTCACAAATTAGATGTAAAAGACAAAACAAGGAATAGGTATTTTAATTTAAATAGCAAATTCAGTTTTTAAACACTGTTTCTTAAAAATTCTGTTCGGATGTCAGAGGATCAATGACATAACAAAATAACACCAACTTTAGAAATGGACCATTTTCATAGGCCTCCTTTGAAAATCTTCATGAAACCATAGACACTAATGTTATCCAAAAATAAAAAAAAATCCTGATTGTTCAGAATTTAATCTGGAAACCCCAGAGTCAGTTCAGGATCCCAGCATAAATATTCAGTGTTGGCAATAATGTAAAATAGCACAGCCACTATAAAAAATAGTTTAGAGGGGCGCCTGGGTGGCTCAGTCGGTTAAGCGTCCGACTTCGGCTCAGAGCCTGGAGCCTGCTTCCAATTCTGTGTCTCCCTCTCTCTCTGCCCGTCCCCCATTCATGCTCTGTCTCTCTCTGTCTCAAAAAAAAAAAAAAAAAAAAAAAAAAAAAAAAAGTTTAGAGATCCCTCATAAAGTTGAACACAGAATTACTACATGACCTAGCAATTGAACTCTTAGGTATATATCCTAAAGAACTGAAAATAGGTATTCAAACAATATTTGTAGACAAACATTGCTAGGAGCACTATTCACAATAGCCACAAGGCAGAAACAACCCAAATGTGCACCAACGGGTGAATGAGTAAACAAAATGTAGCATGTACATACAATTTATTCAGCCATTGAAAAAAAGTATTCATAGATGCTACCAACATAGATGAACTTCAAAACCATTATGCTAGTGGAAGAAGGCAGACACAAAAGGTCATATACTGATATGATTCCTTTTATAAGAAATACTCAAAACAGGTAAATCCACAGTAACAGAAAGCAGATTAGTGGTTGCCAGGGGATGAGGGGAAGGGGGAAATGGGGAGTGAGAGCTGATAGGGCACAGGGTTTGCTTTTGTGGTGATAAAACTATTTTGGAACTAGACAGAGGTAATGGTTGCCCACCACTGTGAATGTACTAAATGCTACTGAATTATACACCTTAAAATGGCTAATTTTATGCTCTATGAGCTTTATAACAATTAAAAAAATAACTGATGTATCTGTAATATGAATTATGTACAGATCTGAAGGAAGATGTGTGTTGGAATTTAACCAAGGCTGGTCAACAGTATTCCAACTTGCTTTAATACAGTATAGTATTATACAATTCTTCTGATTGGATATAATCTGGGATCCTCATTCCACCCAGCATTCTAAGATTTAAAATGGGAGACTACAATACTGAAGTTCAGATTAATTCTCACACTACAAATGGAATTGCCCACACAGCCAGTTCAGGAGCAGGATAAGTCAAAGGGCATTCTGATTTAAATCATAAATGAAAGAGACCCTAATTGTTTACGGTTATGGGGATCCTTGGGGAGTTCCTTGGTAGTTTATAGTTTAGGACCCTCTGACACCACCTTATAAGGCTGTTTTGCTTCTCATGAGAAGGATGGAGTAAACAGATTGTTTACCACTGCTGTTTTAAAGTAAGGGTCTACAAGGATCAGAGTGGTCCTTCCCAGAAGGCAGATGATACAGTATAAAGTAACAAGGGAAAAGAAGAACACTTGCAATTTCATTTTAAAAGTCACAAATTCTATTTTTAAAACTCAATATTGGTCTACAAATTTTATTTGTTTGCAAATGTTTTGGATGTGATAAGAAAGGCCTGCACTGGCCCAGAATTTCTGCCCTGAGAAAACGAACAAAAGGAGTCGCGTACTTCCAAGGGAACTGGCTGGGGCTTTGGGGCAGGCACCAGGCACCCCTGCATCATCTCTCCACAAAGATGGAGCAAACACATGTAGTTCTGGGGCCCTGCAATACTTAGATACTGCAATTCTCACCCTTAGGGAAGCAGACAGGATTGGTAGTACAGGCGGTAGTAGCTAGGCATTTCATATTGTGTGGATGAAGGGGCTGCAAAAACCCTTCAGTGGTCCCTTACGGTCTTAAAATTGCTGTCCTCTTGTGGTTGAAGGAGAGGAACCCCCAATTTTGACAGACCCTTATACATTTATAAACATAAAGCTTACATAGTTCAAAGTTAATGGCGTAAGTTTTACTCCCAGAATGTGTATATTTTAAAGCCATATACTTTTGAAGGATTATCATATTTAGTTTGTTAGAATACTCACTGATAATCATGAAAATGTTTTAAGTGGAAATAGTCACTGAGGTATTGTCTACAGTTCCCTAAGTCAGTCATACTTCCTTAGGATTATTTCATAAAACTATAAATCTGAAGAGCATTTAAGCTTAAATTTCTGCAACAAATCCTTTAAAAAATTCATAAGACATTATTCTGTTATAAAGGTAGGCATTTTCCTTGGGACAGTATATTACCAAGGAATGAGTTTAAATGTAGACAACTGGCTTATCTACCAAATAAGAGCACCACCATCCACCGACAACATAGTCAAGTGAGGAAAGGAGTTAATGGTAGAATATTGTTTAGAAAAGCCATTCCATTAAATGTTCTGTCGACTTCTGCCATGTCAGAATATCACATATACTATTAACAGTATTTACTTTATATTAAAAAAGCAAGTTAAGTTGCTTCATCCTAAGCAATATCTGCAAAATTGCAGGTTTTATCCACTAGCTATGTTTTCCAACATGTAACATATATTAAAATGTGAAAATTTCATCCACATATTGCCTTGTTACACTGTAAACAACTTCAAAATAATTCAATATAAAGGCTAAAAGAAGACAGTTGGTTAATATTTTAAATACCCTATCAGCTATCCACGTTCAAGGCAGCTAAGACCATCACACAAACTCTTCAAATCTCACTATCTAAATCTGCATCAGAGGGTTTATTAGGGTAAGGGAAGTTGGAACTATTTTCTCATGGTGAAATAAGTGATAATCAAAGTATGTGGATGGCCAGAAGGTCCTTGCATAAATAGGAAACACGAATTTGGCTAACCTAGTAGCCAAGTGCGTTTGGACTAGTGCCCCATTATAAAATTTCATTTGGTTCTTTGTTCCCCTCATTGAAGGGTACTGCTTGCTGAATTCATTAAGTTAGGTGCTCTTTCTGTCAGAATATTGTTATATCTGGAGTACATCCTTCGTGTTAAGGTATTTGTTGGAATGCTTAAAAAAGACACAGAGTAGGGACATTGCTATTCTTAGAGAAAGACTTGTGTGTATGTGTGTGCATATATAATGTTTTATTTTTGAATGAGAGGTGGGGTGGTGGGGAGGGAAAGTGAGGGAGGGGCAGAAAGAGGGGGGACAGAGGATCCAAGGCAGGCTCCAAGCTGACAGCAGGGCAGCCCGATGTGGGGCTCCGATGAGATCATGACCTTAACCGAAGTTGAATGCTTAACCACCCAGGCACCGTGGGACTTAGTCTATTCTTATAGGAATAGGTTAAATGGCTGTTTTGGTATCTACTTGCTAATAGTGTGTGTAGCAGAATTCAGTGCAGGACTTGTTTCCATCACTAACATACCTGGGAGCAAGGCTGTGGGAAAGAAACATATATGGGTCACATCTACCTGCAGCTGTCAGAGGCTTACTTACCAAAAGAATTAAAAAAGGCAAACACCCGAATTGGCTTATCTCAGCTCCCAATATGCCTAAAAATTATTTTATATACTACCAATGACACAGGTACCAGGCTCTGAGAAATGAGAAGTTAAACCTTATGTTAAAAAAAAAAAAAGCAACTATTAAATCTAGCAAAACAAACAACTATGGCTGTAGATGGAAAGTTCCCTATTTCCTAGATGAGTTGCTGCTGTTCAAAAGTATTAGTCTACCATCTCACAGTAAGAACTACTATACAAACATGCTTCGAGTACCCTCTTTCATTTATTCTAAGAAGCAATTAAAAAATCATTTTAATAGTCCTGAAATTGGGAAACTCGTCACATCTCATGGCATTTTAGGATCATTGTCCATGAGGCAGATTGTGATATTGTGATATTCTCATTACCTGTATGCTCAAATGTCAGAAGCACGGTGTGTCCGTCAACATCTTGGATCACACTTTTACCTTAGGATCCAATGGTTGTGGGGAGGGGGCAGTCAGCAACATTTTGGATGCAGGAATCAAAATTAGGTTTGGGCTACCTAATTGAAAAGCTATCTGGTTAGCATCATAGATTTGATAGACTAACTAAAGAAAAAAATTAAAGAGAAAACTTCATTCACATCTATTGTTTCCCCAGTAAAACAAGTATTTATCTAATAACATCTTTTGGATTATATGAGCTGATCCACTGAACAAAAATTTAGGCCAAAGCAATCTGGCAGCTACGTCCCCAAAGCATGGTGTTTGACAAAGTGAATGGCCCTTGACCCAAGTGTACATATTTATAGCATCTGCCCAGCTCTTCTAGGCATTGGAACTTGTCATTCCCAGAATTAAAGAGTTACTAAAAGAAAACTTGAGGTGCTTTATATTTCAAAAATATTTACATATACTACTGGGTCTGAATCAAAATTATATTGTCTCTGGAACTGATTTCCACCTCCCTTATCTACGTATTATTAATTTATTGTCTTTTTGTTATAAGCCATTTCGAATTCTTCAAGGGAGGCTGGTTATGAATAAATGGAAGTTTTTAGGACCTGAGCCAGTTCTTTACTCATTCACTGTCTCAATCAACAATTACTGAGTGTGCCCAGCAAGCAACAGCAGGTGGTATGTGTAAGGTGTGTGCACGTACAAATGCACTATGTACCACAGCTGGCAATAAAATCATTAAAAAATCAGGCACTGTGTTCATTATCAAGACATTTCAATCAAGATTTTTATAAACTATAAAAAATATTTGGTTTTTAGAACAGATGAACTGTAGGCACTAATGAGGAAATGAACACAAATATGACTAAACCCAGTTCTTCTGTAACTCTGAAAGATAAAAAATGTAGCTTTGAGCCATGTTTGTACACTGTGTCTCGTAGAAAGCTGGACAGGTCAAAAAAAAATTTTTTTTTTTAACTAACTAAAGGCCACAGTTTGTATGAATTCTCTTAGTTTTTACCTAATGTTCTTTTTCTGTTTCAGGATCCCAACCTGGGTACCACATTATATTTAGTCATCTTGTCCTTAAGCTCCTCTTGGCTGTGACAGTTTCTCAGAGTTCCTCTGTTTTTGATGACCTTACTGGAATGAAGTATTATGCAGAAGACTACATAGTCTTCTGTCTTTAGTCTTATAGACTCCACTATTTCCAAAGTTACATAGGTCATTATCTTTTTTGCCCCATCTCCTTCAAGTAAGGTAGTGTCGTGCGTATATACATTCTTTTGTCACAGTCTGCATTCTATACTGGGGTCCCTTGATCTCCTAAATGATTTCTTAAGTTTGCACACAGCCTGGTTTCACTTGTTGTCCTATAAAGTTCCGTGGGTTTTGACAAACGCATTGTGTCATACAACCACAATTATAGTACCACACAGAATAGCTTCATCACCCTAAAAATCCCCCATGCCTTACCTATTCAGCTCTTTCTTCTTTTCCCCCAAGCCCCTGATCTTTATATCGTCTCTATAGTCTTAGCTTTTCCAGAGTGTCGATGGGAATCATATACTAGGTAGAATTTTTAGACTGCCTTCTTTCATTTGGCAATAGGCACTTAAGATTCACCTCTGTCTTTTTGTGGCTTGACCATTTCTTTTTACTGTTGAAAAATATTCCATTATATGGATGTACTGCAGTTTGTTTAGCACTCATTTACTAGAGGGTATCATCTCAGCTGCTTCCAGTTTGGGCAATTATGAATAAAGCTGCTATAAACATTCATGCGCGGGTTTTTGTATGGACAGAAGTTTTCAACTCATCTGAGTGAATACCAAGGAGTATGATTATAGGATCATATGGTAAGACTATATTTAGCTTTATAATAATAGGTTGCCAAACTATATTCCAATTTTGCTTTCCCAAAGGCAACGAATGAGAGTTCCTGTAGCTCCACAACACTGTGAGCAAACAGTATTGTCAGTTATTTGGATTTTAGCTATTCTAATAAGTGCATCATAGTATCTCACTGTTAATTTAATTTGCAATTCCCCAATGACAAATGTGTTCAGCATCTTTTCATATGCTTATTGGCCATCTGTGTATTTCCTTTGGCAAGGTGTCTGTTCAGATCTTTTACTCATATTTTAATTGGGTTGTTTTCTTATTGAGTAAAGACATTTTAAATGAAGGAATTATGTTTTTGTTCAGATTTACATAATTTACTAGAGAATAGGTTATAAATCAATCTCATCATTTCATCTAGGACAGCAAAAGTGGAAACAATAGCAAACTACTTGAGTCTTTGATTTTCTTTTTAAAAGCAACACATAAAACTGAATCAACTCAAGTGTCACAATCTCATATGGAGAAATAATTAAAGAAATTAAGGCACATTCACAGAAACAGCACACTAAAAAGTTTCTAACGTGCTCATTATAAATCTTGACCACATTTTGGCTTTACAAAAGATTGAGTTGTATTTTTTTTTTTTTTTTTTTTTTGAGAGAGAGAGTGAGACTAAATGCAAGCAGGGGAGAAGGAGAGAGATGTGGAGAGAGAGGGAGATAGAAGGAGGGAGAGAGGGAGGGAGAGAGAGGGAGGGAGGGAGAGAGAGAGGGAGGGAGAGAGAGGGAGGGAGAGAGGGAGGGAGGGAGAGAGAGGGAGAGGGAGAGGGAGAGGGAGAGGGAGAGGGAGAGGGAGAGGGAGAATGAATCTTGAGCAGGCTCCATGCTCAGCAAGGAGCCTCTGATGGGGCTGGATCCCACAACCCTGAAGTCATGACCTGAGCCAAAATCAAGAGCCATACGTTCAACAACAGCACCTCAAGTTGTACTGTTTAAAATATGAGCCACGTAAATGATACAGCGTATTCCACTATCAGAGCTTTGGCAAACGTCTATGTTTCCTTTTCATACTTTAGTCAAGCTTAATGATATAGACTGCAAGTCAGTTAACTGATAACTTTCCTCAAGTAGTTTTGGGCATTTTATTTGGAGATGTGGCTAATGATAATTTAAAGGAAATTAACTTCTTATTTTCTGTAGAAATTATAACTGCATTCAATGAGTCAATGTGATGGTAACATTCAACCAAAGGTTAAAAAAAAAAAAAATCAACTAGAGTTTCTTTGACTTTCTCTGTGTGAATTTGGTTAAGGAAAAAAAAACTCCACAAACTTTGGCAAGGGTATGCATTAATTGACATTCTGCAGTGTGTCTGACATAACCAAAAAGAAAAGTGCTTCTACTATTCCCATTTTTTAAATGACTCCCCCTTTCATTTCCACCAGGACCGATTACATAAAGTCTCGTATCACATCAAACACCTTTCCTCCTGAAAAATCCACAGGGAAAAAATTCAATTAAAGTCTACGATTGAAAACAATCTAACTGTATTTCTAAAATAAAGGGATATGTAAAATGTTACAGTAGTAACTAGTACCTAGCTTTTTAAATAACAGGTAAAGCATTCATTATATATATAGCAAATTAGTCTTTCCTTCTAAATTATGACCCCCAATTCATAGTAGGAAATTAAAAAAGAAACAGAAGTAATCTGAAGCAGCACATATCCAAATGAGTCACAAATCTTTTATAGTTGTTTCTAATAACAAAACAAAGCAAGTGTACATACACACCTGCCCCATCAACAACAAAGAATAAAAATAAATGTAGACCTACTGGATTAAAAATTGAAGTATAATTGACAGATTTGTTGTTAAGAGGGGTGACTGGATTAAGGGTGAAAGTACAATTATATTTTGAAGTATTTTATATTATATCTCACTACACACATAGTGTAGTTTCTTTTAAAATGAATCTTTACCAGTGCTTTTTAAAAATGTTTCTTCTATATAGAAGAAAATAGAACAAAAGAGGCCAATGATTCCAATGCCCAGGATAACCTGTTGACATATAAAAACAAGTAAATTTGATAGTTCAAAAGCTAGGCAGAGTGTGAAAAGTGAAATGCATTTCAACCCTATCTGCCCAATCGAAGCAACCTCTGTTATCGACCTGCTTCAGATATACAAATTATTGAAATCCCTTCTTCCCTTTCACTACAGCAAAATCAATCACACAACTTTAGACATATTTTTTTATAGGTAAAATAGTTTACACTGAAACATTTCTATTCTATAGCATTTTTGGACACTGCTGCTAAGATCATGAACTTTTAAATATAAAAGAATAGGTTCTCTCTTGTTCTTGTTGGGTCTAATGAAATCAAGGTACCCTTAGATATCATCAATAGTGTACAAACTTGTAGTGGGTAGTGAATAAGCCATACATATCTAATGTATGGTGTAATGAATGTATACAATAATATTGTACTACAATAGTACTGTGGCAAATATCACTACATTGGCAGTCATATTACAATATATAAATATATCAAAGGAACATGCTGTGCACCTTAAACTTATACAACGTTACAGAGCAATTTTATTCCATTAAAAAAAAAAAAATAAGGGGCGCCTGCCTGGGTGGCTCAGTCAGTTGAGTGTCCAACTTCGGCTCAGGTCATGATCTTGCGGTTTATGACTTTGGGCCCCATGTAGGGCTGCGTGCTGACAGCTCACAGCCTGGAGCCTGCTTCGGATTCTGTGTCTCCCTCTCTCTATACTCCTCAACTGCTCATACGCCCTCTCTCTCTCTCTCTCAAGAATAAATAAAGATAAAAATTTTTTTGACAAAAAAAAGAAAGAAAGAAAGAAAGAAAGAAAAAAAGAAAGAAAGAAAGAAAGAAAGAAATTAAGGTTCCCTTCCCATATGAGAATAAAACATACTTATTTTGGTGGTTAGCACCCCAATCCTCATCTTGTAGTATTCTTGAGGACTAGATTAAATAGTTGGTATTATTTTAAAAAACCCATCAGTCTCCCCAACTTTGTAACTTGCAAAAGAAGGTTAAGACCTGGAATTTAGATTAAAAAATTCAGTTCTATTGTGTGACACTGCAGGGGTACAAATTTTCAATTAAAATTACTGATAACTTCTGTTATAGCTGTCTTTGGAGCTGAGTCTCTAATACCTCTCAAACAATACTGCTTAACAATCCCATTCCTCTGTAATTCATGTCCCCAACTCCCAGAGAAGCTACTTTTCTACTAGCCTCAAGTCTCTCTAGAGGTCTTAGCAGATGATCTTTCTCATTTACTGAGTAATGGAAGTCATCTGACACACATCCTCTCAATTACTACCCTTACTATCTGTGATAGTAAGCCTCCAAGATGGCACCCAATGATCCCAAACCAGAACCATCCAGCTGACCCATGACAAATTCCTGATCCACAGAAATATTTGCTATTGTTTTCAGCACTACATCTTGCTATGATTTGTTATGCAACAATAGATTAAGTTAATGCAATCCATTTTATTTTCCTATTAGCTTGCAAAATTTAAGTTTTTCTCCAATGTAGAAAGCACATTTCCTTCAGTATTTTCATCTTTCTCCTTCTGCCAAACTTCTCCAGAGAGTCCACCCCAATCGTGCTATTAAAACTCCTTTCTCAAAGGTCAATCAATATTCTCATAATTGTTACATCAATGGTCTCTGTTTCTTTCTCATCCCTTTGACGTTTGTGCAGCTTTTGACAATTAAAAATCTTTACATTCTTGGCTTCCACAACACTGAATTCTCCTTAGTTCTGTCCCAGGCTCTGCGCACTAATTTTCTGACTTTCTTCATGTGCTATATTTGTATTCATACCCTTTAAACACAGGCATTTCTCCAAGATTCTGATTTCAGTCCCCTCCTTTCCCCAAAATAGGTGTGACAGCAATAATAGTAACAACCAGCACAACCAAAATATACTGAACACTAATGTGCTAGGTCTTATGCCAACCTCTTTACATATCTCATACATCATCCCATGTATGTTTAGACTTTCCATTATAACCCTTGTTGCTTAAGTGTGTTCTACAGTTTGGATAATCTACCATATTAGTCAAGCTTTCTTTCCCTTTCCAGGAGTAAACCACATTCCAAATGCCTTATCCTTTTGTTTTTACCATCATCTTCCCAATGTTTACAACACTGCTTGATACACAGTAGGTATTTATGGAGCACAGGGTAGGATACTTGTTGCATAAATGATTGGAAAACTCACACATATCCCATCTCTTTTTGAGACAGGGTGGGCTGCAATAAAAAATAAGACTACTGGGGGCAACTGGGTGGTTCAGTCGGTTAGGCATCCCACTCTGGGTTTTGGCTTTCGTGGGTTTGACCCCCGCATCGGGCTCTGCACTGACAGCACAGAGCCTGCTTGGGATTCTCTGTCTCCCTCTCTCTCTGTCCCTTCCCCACTCACACTCACTCTCACAAAAATAAATAAACATAAAAAAAAAAAAGATTACTAGCTCACAGTTACAACTAGTATAATAAGTAATTCAACCTGCTTGTTGCATTTTTTTGTTTTGTTTTTAATTTTTTTAATGTTTATTTTTGAGAGAGAAAGAGACAGAGAGTGAGCGGGGGAGGGGTGGAGAGAGAGGAAGACAGAATATGAAGCAGGCTCCAGGCTCCAAGCTGTCAGCACAGAGACCAAAGTGGGGCTTGAGCCTACGAACCATAAGATCGTGATCTGAGCCGAAGTCAGATGCTTAACCAACTGAGCCACCGAGACACCCCTGCTTGTTGCATTTCTAAAGCCTATGTCTCATTCAATGCATATTATAAAGTACCAACATTTCAAAAGTTGTGCAAAACTTCTACACAAAAAACTTCACAATACTACTATGTGAAGTTTTAAAATCTCTTAAGAAATAGAGAAATATACCAAGGCATATAATGAAAACTCAATATTGCAAAGATGTCAGTTATCTCTAATCAATCTATAGATTTAGTTCAACCCCAATAAAAATTCCAGCAAGACCTCGTGTGGAAATTAAAACTGACTCAATACTTACGTGGAAATGCAAAGGACCAAAGTAGAATAACAATCTATAAAATAATGAATGACAATGCTGCCCGGTGAGGATGTAGAACAGCCAGAACTTTCTTACAATGCTTTTGGAAGCCTAAATTCATGCAACCACTCTGAAACAACGTTTGGCAGTATTTTCTAAAGTTGAACATACACATATCCTGTGATTCAGGCAATTCTCTTCTTCAAAATGAATTCAAAGAAAGGTGTAAATATGAGCACTAAAAGACATGCAACAATGTTAATAGCAACATTGTCTATAATAGTTACAAACTGGAAATAACCCAAATGTCCCTCTACAGAAGAGTGGATAAAATGAACAGTGGCATGTTTATACAGTGGAACACTACATAGCAATGACAATGAAGAAACTCCTGCTACATGCAACATGGATGAATCTCAAAAGATGCTAATATGTAAAACAAGCCAGATGCTAGATTGCACTGTATCATATTTCATGATACCTTGAATTTGTTCAAAAACAAATACAGCTATACCTTTGGTGTTAGAAGGTAAAATAGAGGTACTTTTAGGGCAAAGGAATGGGGGCAGTGATTGGGTGGAGACATCTAGTGGTCTTTTAGGATGTAAGCCATATTCTAGAGCAGTGGTGCACAAGTATGTTCCCTTTGTGATGCTTTTTCAAGTCATACACTTAAGATACATGTACTTAAACGTTTATTATATTTTAAAGCAATTGAAGCAACTGAAGGAAGCAACATTCAGGAAAGACCATGTAAACCTGTGGTCCCTGATGAGTTTTTAAACCAGCAATCACAATATTGAAGATGCAAGATTCTTTGAGAGAAACCACACCTACTTTTTAATTCTCACAATCCTATATTTATTGACTACAGTAAGTTTAAAAATCATAATTATAACATAGGGTTGAATCATACGGCATTGCTGTTTTTGGAGGTCAAAAGCAGCCACAGATTGGCAACTGCTGTTAATTTAGTCAATACTGTTTAAGAGGGTTTCACTGGTATGGTTGTAAAAACACAATCAAAATAATCCCACCGGTGGTTACATGTAATAACAGTATTGAGGAAAGCAGTCTTGGAGGACACTTTCTGGATTAGAAGCATTGATAAGAATCCAAGTTAGGATTAACATTTTAAAAGGTAACAGTTGTAGTAGACAACTGGCGGCACATCTAGAAAACAAGAGTCCTAAGTGCATGCAAATATGCTGTGTCCCACCTTTACCTCCTCCCTGTTCTAGAAGCAGTCCTTGGGCCACAGCCATCCAGTCAGTGAATCCTGACTGGCTCTGCCCTTTTAGTTTGGGCCCTTTCAGAATCACCTCTATTAAGATGTGCCCAATGTTACTCTCTTAACTTTTCAAAGGCAGCTGTAATGGAGAGATATTGGAAGTCCGCCTGTTTAGCTGTAAAAGTTTTGTACAGCACATTGTTTATTACACCACTAAGTGTCCCTAAATAAAAACTCACAAGAGAAATACTTTTCAAGGGAAAACCATCTTCTGGATGAACTGACAGGCATCTCCTTTCTGACAGCAAGGGAACATATTTCCCTTTTACACTGAGAAACAGCAAAACCGAAGTCCAACTGTGGCAATTCTAAGGACTGATGTTTAGTAAATTTGCATTTTATTATTTTCTTTATTGAGTATATTGCCTTACCTTTTGTTGGACATTTCCTAGAAAAAAACAATATAAGTAAATCCAGTTCATGCCAACTCAATATTATATAACTTTTACTAACCTACCATAAGTTGGGGACTTATTGTTAAATTATTCTACCTTTAAAGATACAAATTTAGTCAAAAACAAAAACACCGCGTCGGGCTCTGGGCTGATGGCTCAGAGCCTGGAGCCTGCTTCCGATTCTGTGTCTCCCTCTCTCTCTGCCCCTCCCCCATTCATGCTCTGTCTCTCTCTGTCCCAAAAATAAAAAATAAACGTTAAAAACAAAAACAAAAACAAAACTCAGCACCTCACTGAGCTACAATGAGATCTGCTAGATGAACTCAGCTCTTGAGCACCAATTGGTTAGAACAGATTTCTTTAAACCTGATAAATAATGAGATGTCTTTAAAAGTGCTAAATAAATTTTTCAAAGGGGTCTCAGGGACTAGGACTGGGTCCTCTACATGGCTTACTATGACATTTTTCAGAAGGATATGAATATATGGTTTCAAATACAAAAATGCTTTAAAATTTTTCTTAAATGTAACTTGAAGTAGGGTATGTGGATACTGTTAAGCAAACTACTTATATGTACCCTCTTCCCCTGGCTAAAATCTCAGCTACTAATATGTCAGAGTCCATATTCCCCTGGCCATCTCTGCATGCTAGAGAGCACTAAACACTCAATAAATATTCAATGTCTGGATTCTGTTATAGCTTCTGTATTATTTATAACTCATAACATATTTTTTACATTTCACATTAAAAAAACTTTTGGCTAACCTAAACAAGCTTAAGCTGACAGGGGTTCCAAGTATTAAGCTGAAAGGGGTTCCAAGTATTGCAAAAGAAGGAATTGTTTTCAGTAAGCAAATACATTCTAGAGGGGGAAGAAAAGGAAAGAAACATACTTGCTTTCAAATGAACACCAGCATCTGCCCATACAGATTGATGTGATTAACAATTCCTGGTTTCCAGCTTCAGACAGGTTCTTAACACTACTTTGCAGGCAACTTTTTAGTTTACTTTCATTCTCCCTTCAGCAGCTATTCTCAAATTTTTGCCACTCCTCTTAAGCCACCTATCCAATCCCTCTGGTGCCCCCAAGTAATCTTTAGTTTTGTGCCCTACAGCTCAAATCTGAACGGTAGTTATGCCCATTCTCACTTCTTCCTTCAAGTCTTCAGAAGATGAAGTCACCACCCTCTGTTCCGTATCTCTGATCAGTTTTCTTCCCAACTACCCAGGGACCTTGTTCTAACAACTGGTTCTTCTCTTTCCCGCATCTTCAATCTCTTTTCTCCTGGCTCCTATTTAACAGCTAAAAAAACGGACTTTTAGCCATTCCCGTTCTTGGGTGCATCTTGTCAGTGAACTTCTGCTTTCTTTCCTGGACAAAAGACTGGTTCACACAGGTTGTGAGCACTCACTCCAGCCTTGTTCACTCCTCCCCTGACTGTTAATCTGTAATCTTACTTACATCCTTCCTCATCCCTCAGTGAAGGTGGCTGATGTCTTTCTACTGGGCGAAGGATGCTTCTTCGTCCTCATCTCCCAGGACTAATGTGTGGCTCTTGACACCGTTAACACTCCTTCTGGTTTTCTTAATCTCACTCCTCTACTTCTCTCATGCTAATTTTTTCTTCTAGGTGTCCTGTGCCCACTACCTAGACACTGGGTTTCCTTTAAAGTTCTGTCTTCAATCCTCCTTCATTTACACCCTCCATCCTTAAGTGATTTAATCCACTCCTTACTTAGTGACTCCTGTTATCGTTCAATAACACTATTGGTAAAGTTTTAATTAAACTTATACATTCCAATCCATATCTGTTGCCCTGATATTTCTTTCTTGCTCCACAGGTCCCTGTACCTAAATTTCTGCTCTCTGAACAAAAGGAATATCCTACACACATTTCAAACTCAAATTGCCCAAACCTCTTTATTCCCAATTAAACCTATTTCTCTCTTAAATTTCTCATCCCAAATAGAATCCAAATGCTGGAGTGTGGTCCTTCCCCTCTCATTTGCTAACTCCTATCCCAGCTGATCAAATCCTAAGATTCTTAACTTCCATAGCATCTATTTTCTCCCCCTGTGTGCTGCCATAGTTTAAAATTTTTATCCCATTTTCAGTCATACCATTTCAAACATCAAGGAATTCATGCCCAATCTCCTCCACCTCTAAATGATCCTCTATACTGCTGCAGGTTTATCTAATACACAGATTTGTCTTCCTCTCCTCCCCTATTAAGCCCTTAAAAGCGGCCCGCCAATGCCTATGGGATTGTCTGTGCCTCCTCTGCACGGCTCATAATGCTTCTCTGATCTACCTTCCTCATCTGTCTAAGCTTCCTGCCACCAAGCACCTCACAGTACTCTAATAGCAATGAAGTAAGTAACTGTTCCTTGAAGAGATCTAGAAGACTTTGGTCTTGTCATTCACTTTACAGTGTTATCCACCTCCCCCCACCCTGACCCCGGTTTTCTGCTTAGCAAATTCTCCATCATCCTTCTTCAAAACCCAACATAGCTGTCATCTGTTCTGGGCAGCCATCCACACACACCCTCACATCATTGGGCAAGAATAATCACTTCCTTCTATGTGCTCCCTCACACTGTGCACACATCTCTCATGGTCCTCAGCCCTTACCCCAGAGGGATGTCATCCATCTTTATAGAGATTTAGGTCACCTGGGTCCGGAATGTGTAGATGTTCTTATGTTTATTAATTTGAAAGGAATTATCTCTTTCTAGGACCTATTCCCCTCTGCTGGGTGGGGTAAGAGCTGTCTGAGGCTCACAAGAAGCTAGCACAGGAACTGGAATATCAAAAACACAGTGTCAGGGTGCCTGAGTGGCTCAGTCAGTTAAGCATCCAACTCTTGGTTTCAGCTCAGGTCATGATCTCATGGCTTGTGAGTCTGAGCCCCACATCAGGCTCTGCACTGATGGCATGGAGACTGCTTGGGATTCTTTCTCTGTTCACCCCACTTTCTCTGCCCCTCTCTTGCTCACACACACTCTCTCTCTCTGTCAAAATAAATAAACTTAAAAAAAAAACATAAAAAACACAGGGTCTTTTAGGTTAAAGATAAAAAAAAAAATATTGGAATTACACAAACGTGAGTTTAAATCTTGGCTCTGCTACTTTACAAGTTCTGTGAACTTGAAACAAAGAACCATTCTCAACATGTTTTCCTATTTCTGAAATGGGGGTAATAATACCTTTCCCATAGATAGCTGTGAGCATTATACTAGAAAACAGGCACTCAATAACTAACCCAGTGTATGTAATGTTTGGTGAATTATGAATATATTGGTCATGTAACCAATTTAATCCAAAAGTCATTTCGAAAGTCCCAAATATTTAAAGTTAAAACTAAACATTAAATTTTTTGAAACCTACCTAAAGGTAATATTTTAACAGTCACTTTACATTTTATTTACATTTTTATTAAAACCAAACTTGAGAATTTTCTCTCTTCTGACTTTGGTTGATGGCTGTTCCATGCTTAAAATCTTTATAACCAAAAGAAGCATGAAATCTCTAATTTAATCTATTTCCTCAAACTCAACATGACTGGGTTTCAACTGCTTCCTCTACCTCGCTGTTGAGTAACTCCGTACTTCAAAACAAAATTAGAAAGGAAGTGACTGAAAGACACGCTAAGTTAGTAGACATCAGAAACTTTGGAAAAAACCTAGATAGGAAAACACCTTTGAAGTTAACACAGCTGTTACTCAGTAGTATCAGATTGAAGGCAAGCACATAAAAATCTAGAGCCACCAAGATACCAGTATTAAAGTGGCAGTGTCATGAATAATCTTTTCATGCTTTTACTTGTTCATGTTCTGTAACATTTTCTACAATACGCATGTTTCACTTTTTAGAAGAAAAACATTTAAAAAAAAGTTTGAAAATGCTCAAAATAAACTGTCAGGTGAAAAAGCAGAATTACAACACTGTATAGTCCATATACTCTCAATTACAGAAGAAAATGTGTGCACGTGGGACATAAATAATGTGGGAGAAAAATGAGAAGGCAAAACGCAAAAAATGTATGGTTCTCTGGTGAATTACCAGTAGTTTTTATGGCCTTATTTATAGCTTTCTGTATTTTCCAGTTTCTTTATAACAATCTAGTATACTTAAAAAAAATAACTGCTTGATTCACATACCATAAATTCAACCATTTAAAGTGTACAATTCAATTGGTTTTGGTACATCCACAAAATTGTACATCACCACAATTTTAAACGTCTTCATCACCCTAGAAGAAAACCTGCACCCACAGCAGTCACTCCTTATACCCTCCTTTCCCCAGCCCCTAGCAATTTCCAGTCTATGTTCTGTCACTGTGGGTTTGCCTATCCTGGATATTTCATACAAGTGGAACCACAGAATACGTGGTCCTTTGTGAATGGTTCCTTTTCCTTAGCATAATGTTTTCAAGGTGCATTCATGTGGTAGCATGTATCAGCACTTCATCTGTCACCAAGCAATATTCCATTGCATAGATAGATTGCATTTCATATATCCATTTTTGAGCTGGCTATGATTTGTTTCCACTTTTTGGTTATAATGAAAAACGCTGCTATGAATACTCACATACAAGTTCTGCGTATATGCACGTTTGCAAATCTGTTGGGTATGTAGCTAGGAGTGGAATGCCTGGTCATTTGGTAACTCCATGTGTATCTTTGAGGAACTATCAAACTGTTTTCCAAAGCAGCTGCATCATTTTACATTCCCGGCAGCAGTGGAGAAGAGCTGTAATTTTTCCATATCATTGCCAACACGTGTTATTGCCCATCTTTTTGATTATAGCCATCCTAGTGGGCTGGAAGTGATAGTTCATTATGGATTTGATTTGCATTTCTCTGATGGCTAATGATGTTTAGCATCTTTCAAGTACTTATTCTTCTTTGGCAAAGTGTTTGTTCAGATCTTTGCCCATTTTTAAATTGGGTTATTTGTCTTTTTATTATTGAGTTGTAGGAGTTTTCAAAAATATATTCTAGTCACAAGTCTCTTATCAGATATGTGATTTGCAAAATGTTTTGTATTATATTTATAAAGACAAAAAAGAACTCCATCTCTTCTGAAAATTCAATTAGCAAACACTGTGGTCATGGGGTATAACATGGCAATGACAAATATTAAACAACTTAAAATGTGAGCAATGTTTTATAATTTTCTGCTTAATCCTCGCATGGATTTAAAATAACAGGCCTGGTTCTCAGGTCAATAATCGAAGGTCTGTAGAGGTAAGTTGATTTATTCAAAGTCTCTCCTAACTTCATTATTTTTCTATCACTATTTTTCTTTGCTTTATCTTTCTTATTTGTCTTAATGTTCCCCCTCTGTTGTTTTCAAATTTGTAAGCAAACTGTCTTAAATCCTTTTAGAACGAACTAGATATGTTTACACAGAAATTAAAAAAAAATTTTTTTAATGTTTATTTATTTTTGAGAGAGAGAGAGAGAGACAGAGCACGAGCAGGGGTGCGGCAGAGAGAGAGGGAGACACAGAATCTGAAGCAGGCTCCAGGCTCTGAGCTGTCAGCACAGAGCAGAATGCAGGGCTTGAACCCACGAACCGTGAGATCATGACCTGAGCCAAAGTTGGACACTTAACTGACTGAGCCACCCAGGCAACTCTACACAGAAATTTCTTGAAGATTCATAATGAACTAGGATTAATAATACCCACTACTCTGGGTATCTGGTACAGATCTTTCTCTGCTATGAGATTATTCACATGCTCTCTGATAGTGCAATAGGTCTAACAGGAGGAACGGTGTAGCCTGACAGAGATTTGTGAGGACTGACATGACAGGATGGAAGGTGAATGATCCCAATGAACCCAGCTCTGTGGGCTCTATTAGTTTCCTATGACTACTGTAATTATGACATTGGTGGCTTAAAACGACAGAAATTTATTCTCTCTCAGTTCTGGAGGCCAGAAATTCAGGCTGTAATCCGTTCCACTGGACCAAAATCAAGGTGTTGGCAAGGCCACAATCCCTCAAGAAGCTCTAGAGGAGAACCAGTTCCTTGCCTCTTCTAGCATCTGGTGACTCCTGGCATTCCTTGGTTTATGGTCCCATCACTCCATCTTTGCTTCTAGAGTCACAGTGTCTTTTCTTCTCGGGGCTGAAATCTCCCTCTGCCACTCCTACCCACCATGAGGACACTTGTGACTGTATTTAGTCCTGGCCCCCAGGATCCAGGATAATCTCCCCATCTCAAGGTCCTTAACTTAATGACATTTGCAAAGTGTTTGCCACAAAAGGTAATCTTCCAGATTCCAGGAATTAGGACATTATGCAGGGTATATGTGTGTGTGTTGGCGGGGGGGGGGGGGGGGGGGTCCTTACAAAACTCAAGAACAAAGTACCAAGGGGCAATTATCCACTGTTTTCTTTTCTTTATATTCATAGTCTACTCAATTCAGATACAAAAACTGCTCCCACAGTTACATTCTCTCCTAGCCCTGACGCTATCCCCAAATATTGCTAAAAGTCACCATCTTAGTTACCTGATCAAGTAGCTTCAATTACTGCTAAGAACACTTTCATACAGAAGAAAACACTCTCTAGATTCAAATTTGTTATGACAAAACAGCTGTAGGAGGAAAAAAGAGAAACTGAACAATATATTGTTTTCTCTTAAAATTATTTACAAATCTATGCTATAAATCTAACATTAAGGAGGAATTCGGTATTTAATATTACATCACTCCCCAGCTACCTAAAAGTAATCAAAATTTGTAATACAATAATAATGGTTCACATACAGTATAAGTTTTGAAATATATTGGCAATTTTTTTTCTCTTATGCTAGATAGGGAGTAAATGGACATTCTTAATTCATATCCTTTGTATGTCCATAATATTTATACAGTATTATAATTTTTGAGTATTAAAAAAGAAAAAGGATATAATGTCATCCTCCTCCATAAGCCCTAGAAAGCACCCCATGTGCTAAACTTCAGATTAATGTCTGGAACTACGTCAATAACTCTATCATAAGCCACTGTTAAAATCTACAAACAGGGCAACTCTTTGGTTATGAAAAAATTCTTGCTTCTGTATTAATTCTTTAGGGAAGTAGAGAAAAGGTAGTGAACATGAGAAAGTCTAACCAGGAAACAGATACAGATATATGCTGATTAAGTTGCCCATCTCCATATGCCTTGCCCTATAATTTCTACTTGTTTATACGGAAAGATTTTTGCGCTATTTACCAAGATGAAGTTATCCATCTCCCAGATGGATTTTGCAGGCTAGATGTTAACTGTTGCAATTCTCCTTTTCTTGCCACAAGCAACTTGTCCTCAAAGGAAAGATATGTTTCTGGAATACTTATAAAATCGCTTTTAGTAGACAAATCATACTTTCTCATTGACTTAAGCTGTAATTTCAGAGATTTATTCTTAAGGAAAAAGTATGGCTCCAAGGAAAATTTATGCTTATATCCAAAACATACTTTCTTTCTGACAGAAAGGAAAAAAAAATTCCATCATAGTTCATCTGAACTGGGAAAAACCCCAAAGATGTGTGCTAGACAGCAGACAAGCTGTGTACCAGACATTAAGGAGACCAGGAGAAGGTCTTGGTTCCTAATCCTAAACCTCTTCCATTGGAAACTGTCCATGCTAAATGATGGCTAAGGGGGGATGTTCCATCTGTATTAAATAAGCCATAGATCCTGTGCTCTAGACTTGTGGTTTGTGGTTTTCTATCTTTATAAAGTAGATTTTAGACTCAGACTTCAAAATGTCACTGATAAAAATCACAGAGTATCTGTAGCATTTTACTAAGATATGTATTTTTCATGAGAGATTCACTATACTGCATATTCAATGCCTAGTCCTTTACACTAGAGTATATATGGCTTACTAAACCACCAAAATACCGATTCTACATTAAGCTTAGTAAGAAAGCTGGCCGATCTCCATTCTCAGAGACCAAACAAGACCCACACTGAATCTGCAGAGGATCCTGGGGTCAAGCAACCAGCCCATCTGAAGTTCCTAAGTAGCTCAGGATAGGACTCCTTCCCCCTCATATCTGTTAATACGTATACACTCCCTTGTAAGAATAAGTGATGATTTGAGAACATGCATACTCATTAGGTTACAGCAAGGAAACCCACAGTTTAAATTAGGTTTCATATTTAACAGAGGTGCCAGAACAGGAGCCGCTAAGCTGCTAACTAATCAAACTGTCCATTTTTCAAAATAAAATTAAAGCAAAAAACCCTTAAAGTAAGTGGGTGGGCCAGGGGAGCAGCCAACAGATATTTTATTTTCATAGGAGTCTGATATGTTTCACTGAAGAGGCAGAAGGCCCGAGACTCAAGTAAACTAAGGGAATGATGGCCATTCTTTAACATCCTGGGCAGTATTCAGGATCATGGGGAAGAAACAACATAGCCTGAGGGAAGAGAAAAAGTTAAAAAATCTGGTTCAAGGCCAGCGAGCTGAGGAGTTGCTGAGGAGAAATCATTCTGAAATTATTATGGAAAACCGTAATTCAAACCGTATTAAGGCTTAACCCTTGCAAGGAAAATTTGTGACAATTTGGCAAGATGAATATGCCAACAGAGTGTCACTCAAAGGAAACAAAGGCATTCTAAAAACTGGAGAGCCCCAGGTGGCTTGCTTGCATTCTAATATCAAGCTTAACATGGGTGGGAGGAAGTCTGAAAATGATGTGAGGCTACTGTTGTTATTGTCGCTGTTCTTACTTTAACTTTTATTCTGACCCGCAGCCTTTACTTTTTATTACTCAGGCTGATGACACCTGAGGAAAGCTAGGGGACAGGAACCTGAAACTGTCTGGAGTGAGCTAGGCAGGACTGAGCTTGCACATGTGGCTTACTGAAAGCATCCTATGTGATAGGTGCCAGCAAAGATCTGGATGTCTAAGTTGAGGAGTAATGTGGAGAAACAGCAAAACAAACCAAAGAAAACAGAGATCCCAAACCTTGATTCCCAGACTAAATGTATGAGCTCTAAATGCAAGAGGGGACTTGATAAAAGGTTGCCGAGAAGAATCTAGATGCGGAACAGTAAGCCAGGAATGACAACCAAGAGATTGTGAATTCAGGTTCAAGACAACCTGAAATGGAGTGGGAATCTGGGCACCATCAACAAAACACTGAGGAAATTACAGACTGAGGTTAAACTCACATGAATTTGCTGAGTGTTTTGTGGCCATCTATTAATAGCCTAATTAAAGACGTAAGTTATGCCAAGTTAGGGCAAGTAATGGTATTATATATATACTTCAGATGTACCTATCTTAAATCACTGATACCCCTGAGAGCTCATTAGTTTTATATCAAGCCAGCTAACTGACCTTGAATTTGCCAAAAAGCCAGTATAAGAAGAAATGTATTAGAGAGAAGCTAATATACAATGGTCATGGCCCCAGTGACACAGTATTTGAGGTATCTTTCCAGCGCCAACCTATGCACCCGTTTGCTGAACAATCTTGCTATGTAAGGGCTACAATAGGCCAGATTTCAACAAATTTTCAATGGATGAGCCACACAGTTCCAGAGTTCTGGGGTATAAGTAATTACAAAAGTCTATCAAGGTTAGCAAAGACTTATTTACAACTCAAAAGAAAAAAAGCCCCTGCTAATTCATATTATCAGCTCATTTATGGAGATTACATTATGGAGTCTAATAATTTTAATGTCTCTCTTAAGCAATAATAGTATGGGAAGGGCTTCGTTTTTAAAGAATAGCAATCTTCACAAAAGTAGAGAACACAGAAACAGAAAATAATAAGCTCTAAAATAGTGCTAGTCATTGATACGGACTGAAAACCATGAAAGAGAAAAACATTTAATGCCAATTGTGTGCCAGGCACTGTTGGGTTTCCACTAATTTAAGAGTTCATATTTCACTAAAAGTGATTTTATTTATACTAACATTGTTTTATAGTAATATGAACAAATTTGAGGTATTTTTTTTAGCCAAAATATTCATCACTTTGTCTACCAGGTCAAAGACAGCTGAAACATATAGGTATTTACAAGTGACTCTTATAAAAGTTGGCTCAGCAAGTTGAGTCTCCTTCAACATTTTATCATGTATACATGCTGGTTTTAAAAGTAAATTATATAGGGGCGCCTGGGTGGCTCAGTCGGTTAAGCGTCCAGCTTCAGTTCAGGTCATGATCTCACAGTTCGTGAGTTCGAGCCCCGCGTCGGGCTCTGTGCTGACAGCTCGGAGCCTGGAGCCTGCTTCACATCCTGTGTCTCCCTCTCTCTCTGCCCCTTCCCAGCTCATGCTCTGTCTCTCTCTGTCTCAAAAATAAATAAACATTAAAAAAAAAAAAATTTAAAGTAAATTATATAAAGATATTCTAAGCATATTATTATTTATAAATCAGCATACTTCTGAGGGTCTGGTATTTAAAATAGGATACGTAATATTTTTAAAAAATTATAATACAGAAAAAACATAATTGTTTGAAACAGAAATTAAGGAGACATTTATCAAACACTTCATGAGTGGCACCATGCTAGGCTCTTTATATAAAATTAAATTTTCATAATCTAAAAGAAAATATTGACATTTCTGTGTATTACTGAAAACACAGAATGGAGAAAAGAAGACACTTGCCTGAATCACAAGTGGCAAAGCTAGTCTGGCCCACCAGACTACAAACACCACTCATTTACCATTACAAACCGTATTTTAAAAATTAGTTTGTTTCTCCACAGGAGTAATCTAGAAGTAACTTTAAGGGAAGGGATGAAAACTTGTGAGAATTATCAAAATCTTTATTTGGCCGTACTGCCCCCCCAAATACCTCATACATGCTTGCTCACTGCTTGTACGTTCGGAGTTTGAGGCTTTCAAAAATGTAAGTTCAGCTTATATCACTAGCACTATCCCCATATCTAATCATACCTTTTATATCCCATTTACACTATATTTCTAAGATTGTTCTTTTAAATGTAAAACAAGAAAAGAACTGAGGCAATTTTCTGGAGGACAGAAGCAAACTCATAATTCCTCTTTCACTTATCCAGACACTTCAAATAGAAGGGTTCAAATTCAGAATTATTTACATGTTTGGTAAATGTTCATATCATATATTATTTAAACTAATTATAATTAAATATAATTATATTTATATTTTATATTTATATATTATATAAATATAATTATATCATACATTACAATTAAATATAATAAATCATATTTCAGAGAAAACTAAGTTCTAGAATAAAGTTCTGAACAAGATGTTAAAGGCCAAGAAGTTCTGCCATAAATAAGTCCTTATGGCCCATTATTCCCAGACTTACTTGACTATGAGGGAAGACCACTTGGGATCTTTAAGCACTACTGAACTTCATAAAAGTTAGGGAAAGAAGTCATCCTTAATTGGTAGATGTTAAGTTAAATAAATGAATAGATGAACTTAATGATTTGGAAATGAACAAAATATACAGGTATGTGCTTAATCTGCAGAAACCTGGCAAAGAAATCCTTGTCATCAGTCACTCTTCTGCTCATATTTCCCTCCTTTCACTCTCCCAGTATTTCTCTCTAATTTTTTTTTTAGTGTTTATTTATTTTTGAGAGACAGAGACAGAGCACAAGTTGGGGAGGGGCAGGGAAAAAGGGAGACACAGAATCTGAAACAGGCTCCAGGCTCTGAGTTGTCAGCACAGAGCCCAATGCGGGCTGAAACCCGCGAACCGCAAGATCATGACCTGAGCCGAAGTCGGATGCTTAACCAACTGAGCCACCCAGGCACTCCTCCATATTCTTCTTTAACAGACTTCAATTGATTATCGATTTATCTTCTATTGAAGATCTATGAAGGTCTATGAATAGAGGCAAATGGGACTAAATACATAAGAGAAAATAGGGTAAAGTACAATTCTTCATGAAAATTTCATGATTATTCACAAACTAAATATGTATTAGCAAATTAGTTTCAAAGACCAAAAAAGACTTATAAAGCAACACTTGTTTGTTTCCCCACAGTAGGTATCTGGGAATGACTTACAGTCCTCACAAATCTTTGCAACAGTCCAAGAAATAATCTTATTACTTTAGAAATCTTAAATGAACCTCCATGATACAGTACTATACTAAAAATAAGTAGAAACAAACAGAGTGCACCTGCTGCCCAAGGTCACACAAGTGAGTCAGTATGTACAAGTGGGAACAGACTTCTCGAGTATTGCCACTTAGTCCTCATCTCTAAGTGCTAACCCTCCCTTTCCACGAACATACAAGCTTAAGTATACACCCACCTCCTTCACATGTGCCAATCCTGGAAAATGGCATAGTGGGGGCAGTTCACAAAATAAAGATATTTCAGGAAAGCATCACATAATTGCCTGGCATTTGAAGGCACTAAGCCTTTAGTATTCTCTTCCTATCCCTCCCACCCCCTGCATCGTTTTTCTAGAACTCTTTAAAACACCTTCTCTACCTCAAATTCCCTACCTGACATTTACATTTACTAATGAACATGATTTTCCTCCAAGGAAATAAATATGGTAATTTTATGCCTTTTCTTCAAATCTTTAAAAAATACAATGATTTATCTCATGCCGAGTATGCAATTTTAACTTTCAGAACACTCTGAAGATTTGGCTGCCAAGCTTATCTATGACAAATATAAATCAATTGAATATGAATTAATAATTTGTAGACTTTAAATGTTATGATATTATGAGAGCATAACATAGGAAAATGCACAAAAACTTCTCTCTTTAACTTCACGGTAAAACATGAGCACTTGGATAACAGAAACAACTACAAAACATTTCCTAGCAATCATGCTAAGGAGCTCAAGGGAAGAAAGAAGAGCCCAGAACGGCAAAACTATTACATGCCAAACACTTCTGTAGCTACTTTAAGAACTAAAAACAGAACGGTTTCTAAATATGCATACTAAATAAGTGGAACATATTTCACAAAGTGTTGTCAATTTCATTTTATTTTAGTGTACTGTAAATGACCAATTAGATTACAAAGCCAACTTATTTCTGAATCATCTATATAACAATATGTACATATACTATGTAACATATCCTCTCATTTCAAGAATTCTTGCTTTTAAGCTAAATGAAATCTTACCCACTACTTTTTCTTTTTAAGATATAGTACAGAAATGTGAAAGCAAAAATTATAATTTCATCAAAACACAAGAACAAAAATGCTAAACTAGCCCAAGCAGACATATCCTGCGCTCCCTCAGCACACAATCCTGCCAGCATTATTCAGCACCAGTGAGCAAATGAAATTTGTGGAGAACACGAAGGAGTATCATCATAGCAATTTATGAACTTGTCACCTAAGGAATGTATTGAAAATATTTCAAGAGTGAGATTTGGCAGCAGAAACAATTTTCTCCCAATCTCAGCTAAGTTACTTGCTACATAAAGCTTCAGCTTAGTACAAAACAAGCAGTAGATAGAAGTAAAGACACAGCCTTGCTAGGAATTACAGAATAGAATAAAACAGCTAATTAGCTCACCAAATAGCCTTTTGCTAAAACCTGCATTCTTCTCTTTGTCTCAGGCTTCTGGTTTCCAAAGACAAATTACGTGCCCTCTGACAGAATGATGACAAAAGGGCACTCGGTGAGCTCTTTTCTTCTCTTCCCACTGGAAGAAAACTGAACCACACTGCAGTCTCCAAGAGTAAGTACTTCATATGAGCATGCTCGGTATCTAATTTAAATGACTTGGTATTTCATCTCAGCATGTGATGGCCTATTTCCAAACAAACCCAGAGAGCTGCAAATTCAATCGAAGATCATTAACTGCAATAAACTAAACGGAACTGCCAAATGATAATTGATTTGTTTTTGACTTCATGATTTTTGTGGTTCATTTAACTTGATGTGACTGGAAGTAATTATCTCTATACTTTTTTTTTTTTTTAAACAAGTCCTTAGGCTTCAGTATTTCATTAACTATATCAACATAGGTATCTCCCAAAATACTGAAATGAACTGAAAATATCAAGACATGCAGGATGTGATTCCAAAAAATAAATCTGACCACTGAGTAGGCAAACGATAAACCATTCCCATTTCACTTTTTAACCCCTTATTCTGTACTCTTGGCTATACATCAAATAAAACAATCTGCAAACTATCCAGTAGTATTTTAATTTTGCCTTTGGAAATATTAATACACATCAATAAACTGAAATGTTCATTATCTTTATTAAACATGTCTGCTATCTTCAAAAATATAGCAGTAAAGATTTTCCCATCTATAGAGTATACAATGAATTATAAGCTTATGTAACAACAGACGTCACCCAAATATTGATAAAGCTATACAGGATTAATAATTTTTTTTTGCATTCTTAAAAATAATTTTTACAAAAATTCCCCCCGCCCCCACACACAAATCAACCACATAGTTTGCATATGTATGCTTATGTAATCAAATAACTAATTTGCCTGGTTTGCCGAATAAGTTGCTACAAAGGCCATACACTTTTGCAAGATGGAAATATGGTCAAGATGCTCACTATGACCATTTAAATCTTTCAGGAAAAAAAAAAAAAAACTAGCACAGCAGATATAGCCCCACCAAAAACAAACAGAAAATTCTTATGAATCCACTTCCCATTTTCACCTTGAAAATCGGAAGTGTTCACACACTCGATACACGCCAAGCTTAAGGATAGCAAACCACAGGCAGAGTGGGGCTAACCCATCTAACTGTGTCCATATACTAATTTACGATTTTCCTTTCTACACTTCCCCATCATTAAATACCTAACTACCCCAATACAAATGTCTCATTTTTAAAAAAAATTTTCTTTAATGTTTTTTTTGAAAGAGAGACAGTGTGAGCAGGAGAGGGGTAGAGAGAGAGAGGGAGACACACAGAATCTGAAGCAGGCTCCAGGCTCCAAGCTGTCAGCACAGAGCCCAACGTAGGGCTTGAACTCATGAACCGTGAGATCATGACCTGAGCCGAAGCTGGATGTTACACCGACTGAGCCACTCAGGCACCCCACAAGATGAGACCATTTTGTAAATAGTAGCCTTGCTTCCCCTTCCCTCCTGACTCCAAATTAATCTGGAAGACCTGGGGAAGTAAGAAGGCACAGGAAACAAATTCCATGGGAGCAATGAAGATAAGGCCCTTCTTTCATAGATGGTGAGGCAAGATCATTAAAAGGCTCAGAGAAGTTACTAAAAAAATGTTAAAAAAAGAACATGGACAACTATTTACGGAACCACACCTGACTCCAATACCTTCCCCCCCCCCCAAAAAAAAGTGTTAAGTTCAAAGAAAGCTACTAACATATCATTTTCTTTAGCATTCTATCAAAGCAGCTCATTCTTATTGCCAAGGAGTGTTAGGTAGGTTTAATTGCAAGGTCTATGGGCAATGTATGCTACATAAGCATCCTCTCTCTAAAGAAAAAGCCCAGGAAAAGAAGGAGCACAGAATAAAAGCAAATACCAAGCGTCATACAAGATATCAAAAAGTGTCAACATGCATATGTTTTATGTATTGTTAAGTCTAATAAGTTTTGTGCACAGTATGTGTCACGGTGATGACTCTGTTTTAAAAAAGAACTTTTAGAAAACTATGATTTCTGAAGGAGAAAGGAAAAGTTCTTTACTAAAGCAAACAAATCTACTTTTTTTTGGTGCCATAAATAAATATTTATTTTATTAGAAGAAAAAACTGCTTCTTTATTATTATTTTTTTATTTTTATTTTTTATATATTATTTATTGTCAAGTTAGCTAACATACAGTGTATATGGTGTGCTCTTGGCTTTGGGAGTAGATTCCTGCGATACGTCACTTACATAAAATACCCAGTATTCATCCCACCAAGTGCCCTCCTCAATGCCCATCACCCATTTTCCCTGTCCCCTGCTCCCCCCCACCAACTCCCTTCCACCCTCAGTTTGTTCTCTGTATTTAAAAGTCTCTTATGGCTTGCCTCCCTCTCTGTAACAAATCTACTTCTGATCTATAAATACTTATTAAAAACATGTTACATATGAGGCATGGTGCAAGGCAATGTACAGTAGAAACAAACAAAAGGACGATTATCTCTGTCTTCAAACGAGCTTGTAGAAGATGAGGCAAGAATACATGACACTACTACAAGGTGATCACAGCAAAAGAGAGAGGTGCCTTGCTGCACTGGGGAGTTTAGAGGGAAGAGAGACAGCATTCTGATGAGGGAAATTTAGAGAAGGCTTTGGGAGGGGGTGACCTTTTTGAAATGCCCTGGATAAACACTGAGGATCTGGACCAGAAAGAAGATGCAGGGAAGAGGAAACGGCCAGACTGGAGGCAGAGCAGCAGAGCAGGAGAGGACTGGGAACTGGCCGCACTGGTGTGAGTGCTGGGAAATGTAGGCTGTCAAAACTGGGAAGAGAGAAAAGAGAGGAAGGGAAGCTAATATTCAGGGGTGGAATTTGGAAGCAGACAGCAAGAAGTGCTTTATATCCTGCATAATGGAGGAGCTAGGCTGGTCATGTGCTCAACAGCTAAATGAAGGATATAACTTTGGAAAGATCGGCAGACACAAAAGTAGGTAAAAAGGCATTAATTCCAGCCCACTGGCATAGCACAGCCATTTTTTAATTTACGTTTTGGATTCTTCCATATTACTTAATAATAGCTCTTTAACCTGAATTTTCTCTCTCCTATACATTCAACTTTAGCATTGTGATTTAACATTGAGGTAATCTTATAATTACATTTACCTTTGATCTTAATTAGAGATCCTACCTTTTTTAAACATCTTTATCTCTTATCGTTCTTTTTTTAAAATGTTTATTTATTTATCTATCTTGAGAGACAGCACCTGTGCACACACACAAGCGGGGGAGGGGGAGGTGGAGGGGGGGGGAGAGAGAGAGAGAGAGAGAGAGAGAGGGAGAGAGAGAGAGAGAAGCGCGCGAGAGCCACTCCCAAGCAGGCTCCCTGCTGTCAGCACAGAGCCAGATGCAGGGCTCGATCCCACTGATCTGAGCTGAAACCACGAGTCGGATGCTTAACTGACTGAGCCACTCAGGGACCCCTCACCATTGATTTGCTTACCCTTTCTCTACCTACAAAACTTGATAAAATGTTTCCTAAATATTACTCTGCTAAGAATGAATGAATCTGTAAAAATTCAACAGAAGATATAATCTATTTCTATGACAAGTGAGTAACCTCTAAAGACTTTGCACAGTTCTGGTGCAGTGCAGGAGGATGGACAGATATCTCTATGACTAAACATACTTGCCATTCGTTGGACAGTGAACTACAGGGAGGGAACCAGAGACAAGAGGAGGGAGAATGGAAGGGAGCGCGAGAACCTTCTACTGCAACTTGTCGCCATTTTGGTTTTCACCATAGTTCACATTAGGATCATTTGTGTAGCTGAAAAACTCAGGCACACGTAGTCAGGGTCCAGAAATCTTTCAATCTGACCAGTTGGTGTGGGGCCAGACATTATGAAGAAGCTCTCTCCATGATTTTGAGGTTCCTCTGGTTACAAGCCACTGTTCTAGGCACTCGCTAGTGTGCAGGGAGACATGGATACATAAATAATCATGAAGTACTGACACTACACAACTTGTCGGTAGAAGATTCCTTTTTATTTTTTACTGCTTTCTCACTCAGAAATCTTCAGATGGCATTTAAAAATGTGGAAGCGGGGCGCCTGGGTGGCGCAGTCGGTTAAGCGTCCGACTTCAGCCAGGTCACGATCTCGCGGTCCGTGAGTTCGAGCCCCGCGTCAGGTTCTGGGCTGATGGCTCGGAGCCTGGAGCCTGTTTCCGATTCTGTGTCTCCCTCTCTCTGCCCCTCCCCCGTTCATGCTCTGTCTCTCTCTGTCCCAAAAAAAAAAAAAAAAAAAATGTGGAAGCACTTTGCTTTTTAAAAGTCTTCAGTCTTAATGCAATGAAATTAGGAATTTTTTTCAAATACATACAGCAAAAAAGTGAGCCCCCAGAAGTGTCCAATAACAAGTAGTAACAGGAAGAATCCCTACAAAATCTGGGGCATGTATTTGCAAGAATTGTGGGCAAAGGAATACATTTTGCATGATAAATTGTTGTCTGAAAAAGCTAAATTTTAAAACATATTTCATAAAATAAACTTAAATATCCTAGTGACTTTTACTGCAGTGATAAGCCCTTAGCATCTACTTAGCATGCGGCAAGATAATGAATAGACTTAATTATACATTATTTTGGCATTCAAACAGTCTCTTGCTTGAGACAACGCTTAGAGTATAAAGAAAACCTCTCATGCTTTCCTAGAAAAACAAAAGCAAACACAAAACAATTTTGCTTCTGAATAAAGACATAAGAGAAGAATATTTTGAAAATACTGTATTGTGCACATGAAAAGAGAAAATGAGGATGGGGTGGGACTATTTTCTGCTTTCTACTAAGACAGAGCACTAATGCCTCTTTCCCCAAATCAGAACAATCATATTTTTCTCCCATTATTCTTAAGGATATTCTTAATCAGTTAGTTAAAATATTAAGTATTACAGAAATTTGGAACTCTTAAAAAACAAGTTGTTCTCTGTTGTTCATTTATTCATTCAGTATACAAATACTTATCAAGCATCAACTCTATCAGACACTGTTGTATGTATTAGGGAAATGTTTTCAGTGGTACAAAAGTTACAAAGACCTCTCACAGAGCTTATATTCTTATTAGGGAAAAAACTCAATGAACAATATATAAGATAGTGGGAAAGGGTTATTATGCAAACAACTAAGACAGGCTGAGTAACCGAGTGAATGGATGGTCAAGACAAGTCCTGAACAGGCAACATGTAAGCAACATCTTACACAGTAGCAGAAAGAGGGAAAAGGAGTCCAGATAGAGTGGACAGTTAGTCTAAAGGCTTTAAGGTTAGCATATCTAGGGAGAAGAAGGAAGGCCTCAGTGTCCACAGTGTGGTAGGGATGAGGGGAAAACAGTTAAGAGATGAGAGACAGCAGGTCAACCAGTGCTGGATTTATAAGCCAAAGAAGGGACTCTGGATTTTACTCTAAGTGGTATGGAAAGCCACTGGAAGGCTGTGGGATGATCTGCTTACCTTTTTACGTTTTACAGAAGATGCTTCTGGCTACAGTGTGGAGAATGGACTGCAATGGGTCAAAAATAGAAGCAGGGGACAAGCTGAGAGGCTCCTGCTGTTGTTTGGGTGAGAGATGATAGTGGCACACTTTCTGAAAAGAAGGGTCAACAGGGCCTACTGATAGACTGAAGGGGAAGGAAGGGTCAATGAAGGAAAGAGAGAAATTAAGGATGCCTGTAAAATCTTTTTGTTTTCTGATTACATCCACTAGACACTACGTGGACAGGTCAGTGAGTAGAGACATGCAAGAGCCTAGACATCTAGGCAGGCGATGTAGATTTATGGATGATTGGCATACGGTGTGCAAAGAGCCTTGGAAGTGAATGAGATGACTTAAAAGAGAACACAGGATAGATGCTGTGTTTTCATCAATCAACGATGCCTACTATGTGCCAGGCCCTATGCTAGGTGTTTGGTGCAATCTATGGAAACAAAATCTAGATCCTTGCCCTCATGGAGCTTATACTCTATCAGAGAAGATAGACAAACATAATAAATAAGTAAACTATGTAGTATGATAGAAGGGGTAAATGCTATGGAAAAAGGAAAAAGTTAGGAGTGTTGCAAGGATAACAGGGGTCAGGGTCTCACTCAAAAGATGGGAAGTGAGCAAAAAGCCAAGCAGAGAGGGAGAGGTCAGTGCTAAGGCCCCGAGGCAGGAATAAGTAAGATTTTCCAAAATAATTTCACTAGCATATTTGAAGAATGGCAGAGAGACCAAAATGGCTGTGGCAAAAGAAAAAGAGCCAGTAAAAGAGTAGCCAGAAAAGCAGCAAAAAACCCAGAAGTGCATGATGTCATAGAAGCCAAGGGGAAAAAAGTGTCAAAGGACTCACTATGCTGAATGTTGCCAAGAAACTGAGTAAGATGAAAACAAAGAGGTTCTTAATGTTGGAAGAGCAATGTGGTCAGTAGAGAAGAGAGCCATCTCTGCAGAAAGGCAGGGAAGGAGATACATTTGGCAAGAGATACGTTCATTTCTAAAGGTAGTAAGACAAGTTGGCTCTCAGGACTTGACTAAATTCTTGATTTACTGCAGCCAACAAACAAGGATTTAAAAATATTTTTTTTCAATATTTAAGGTTTATTTATTATTATTGAGAGACAGAGCATGAGCATGGGAGGGGCAGAGACAGAGCATGAACATAGGAGGGGCAGAGAGAGGAGGACACACAGAATCTGAAGCAGGCTCCAGGCTCTGAGCTGTCAGTACAGAGCCCAATGCAGGGCTCGAACTCACAAACTGCAAGATCATGACCTGAGCCGAAGTCGGATGCTTAACCAACTGAGCCACATAGGTGCCCCAAGGATTTAAAAATTTTAATAGTCAATATCATCAATCAATTTTGGCATCCAGAAAGCCCATCCTGCTTATTTTCTCACTCCATTAATTATAAACCACCCAAAAATTACTACTCTAAGTGATTTTCTAAAAATAAAGAAAAAAGAAAGAAAATCACAGACAGAAGAAAAGCTAAAAATTCACAAGCCAGACCAGCAACTTCAGCAACACCATGATACCAAGTATCATTTATTGAGAATCACTTCAGGTATTGTGGGTATGTGACTGATCTTTCTTTTGCACAAGAACACCATCAGATGGGTTTTACTATTCGCACTATATATGTGAAAAGGTGAAAACAGAAGCTATTTAGGGTTGCATGGCTATGAAACTGAAGAAAGGGGTAAGAAAGAGTGCATGTTTTTCCTGCTCTGCCACATGGTGTCTCCCTTCTATTCATACTCTTCCAAAACAAGAGGGCAAACGGATAGGTTTTCTTCTTTGCTTTGCTGGACACTCCCTGCTAGCCAGATAAGATGATTTTTATTCTTTCCAGTCCTACTACAACCATTAACATTGTTGTACTAACAAATAGATAACTTCCTCAATTTTTTGTCTCCTTCCTCTCTCCTATCCATCCATCCATCCATCCCTTCATTCATGTAATAAATACTACTACATACAAGTAGATACTTTGTACTAATGCAGAAAAGTTAGTTTTCTAAAATACCAATAGTACTTTCCAAAATAAGCATCACTGGTGTATAAAAAGAATACTTTACCAGTATGTCAACAATGGTGTTGTACTTTTTTAAATAAGTTACTAAATTGATACCAGGAATTAGGTTAGATATCTTAATGCTCTTTTAGAAAAACTACTTTCTGACAATTCATGGCCAAATTTTTTTTACTATATATATACAATCATGTATAAGGTTTACAGTCTAATGACCTATGAAGAATCAACTTAAATCATTTAAAAAACGTTTTAATGTTTATTTAATTTTGAGACAGACAGAGCAGGAGTGGGGGAGGGGCAGAGAGAGAGGGAGATACAGCATCTGAAGCAGGCTCCTGGCTCTGAGCTGTCAGCACAAAGCCTGATGTGGGGCTTGAACCCATGAACTGCGAGACTATTACCTGAGTTGAAGTCAGCTGCTTAACCGACTGAGCCACCCAGGTGCCCCATCAACTTGTCATTTTTATGTGATAATTTAAAACTTCTGATGGAGATAGCTCATCCTTAAATTTTCTTGTTATAATTGACATATAAATTATAATCTGCTGATAACTGAGAAAAGAATAAAGATTTTCAATGAGTTTAAGAAAGGGTCACAACACCTCATGATACAGAGACAAAATCCTATTCAAGAAATCAGACTCAAAATATCACTAAGGTCACCATTGCTTTTTAAAAATTATTTAGAGTGATGATAGATAAACTTCAGTCATTTCAATTAGTGTGTGCAAGGCAAGCACCAGATGCTCATTAGGCCAAGTTATATAAACAGCAACAAAGACAGAAAACAAGATGCCATAAGTCAAGAGAATAATCAACAGGAATCGCTGCATAAATTAAAGTTTCTGTACTGTGGAACATGTCACACAGCTGTTAAAAACAGGAAGGGAGAAAGAACTGTATGTCCTGTCATGGGAGATATCTATGATATCTATGTATATTATCTTGGGTAAAAGAAGCAAGAAGCAAGAGAACAGTATGGATAAAGGCTACTTTCATTTTTTATTTTATACTCTTGTGCTAAATTGTTTTTGATAGCACATACTAGTTATGTAATTAACAATAAAAAAAAAGAAAGGAAATGGGAAAGGTAAGAAGAGGTGGGAAGAAGGGAAAAGAAAAGGGGAAAAAAAAATAGGAGCTAGGAACAAGATGACAGATTTAGAGGCTGGCGGTGTGATGTGGAGACATCTGGAATGAGATGTCCTCAGACTGTAAGTCCTAGTCCTACTACTGGATTTGGGCAAGTTAAACTCTCTAAGGTTCAGTTTACTCATACGTTGAGTGAGGATAACACTATTTCTTATCCTATGGAGTTACTGAGAGCAGTAAATGAGCCACTTTTTGAAATGTGCCTAGTACAGAGCCTGATTAAAATGCTAAAACAACCTCACATCTTTTCTTCTTTATATCACAATCTTAACGTATATTCTATTTGGTACAAATTTTTCCCACTAATTTAGAAAAACAGGTTTTAACAATGACCACAAAGCCAATCCGGTAGGATAACTTATGCTGGTGGTACTATTAGAACTATATTTCACCTGGGATTTTCTAGTCCACCTGCACATGAGTGCCTAGGTCCTTGTCCTTGCTCATACAGCCCAGAGCCCTAAATTTTGGGCTTCTTATTTGGAAATTTCATTCTTCAATTTGTCTGCAGCACACCATTAAGCATATCTCTTTAAGTCATTCTGCAGAAGGGTAGAAAATAGATATTAGTCAGGGGACATATTCTGAAGACTATATTTTCATGTTTAAAAAAAAAAAAAGGCAAAAAAGCAAAACTCTCACCATAAACCAGAAAAGATTTCAAAGTTAATAATAAAATTCTTAACTTCTAATTCAGATTTAAGAATAGATTAAAATTTTTAGATTGGTTTTTCACACTAACCTAATTCAGTCAACATAATGTTCACATTTGCTTTTCAAATGCTGGCTTCATATGTTCCCACATGGGCCCTATTCAAAGCTCATGAATTTTCTTAATAAGCAAAGTCTTGCCTAATGAAGCATTATTCTTGTGAATCTTACAATATTCTGTCCCTCCCTCTTCTAATTAATAAGACTTTTCTTCTAAAAAAAATTACAATGCTGTTCACAATGCATTTTTTTTATGTTTACATGCTACTGTCTGTAGATTTATGCATCCATCGGCACTCCAAAACCTAATCTCATATTTTAAAAGTCTAAAATCTAGAGCAGGGGTCAATAAACTTATTCTTCAAAGGGCAGTAAATATTTTAGGCTTTGTGCACAGTCTTTGTCACACAACTATTGCCTCTGATATTGCAGTGAGAAAGCAGTCACAGACAATATGGAAACAGATGAATGTGGCTGTGTTCCAATAAAACTTTATTTACAAAAACAGGCAGCATGCTGGATTTGGTCCACAGGCCCCTACTGCCAAATCCTAATCTAGAATATCAATTAACTGGAATGTTATGACAATCTTCTAAAAGTTTAGTTAACACATGCCTCCGTCCAATTGGTTTAATAGATTATTTTACTTGTTAATGATTAGTATTTACCACTTTTACAGAGAGTAAATTATTTTCTATTCATACTCATTTTCTTTAGGGTCTTCCTAGTATTTAACCAATTTTTCATAGTTCTGTACTTAGCTAACTAAATGTCAGTATGTCTCTGAAAATGCTTTACAAAATTCACAAATAAAACAAGCATTTACATGTTTACTTTTTCCTTCATTAAAAATTCCCACTAGTTTAGAAAAGTAGGTCTTAACAATGACCACAAAGCCAATCCTTCAGGATAATATATGCTGGCAGTACTATTAAATATATATAGTTCACCTGGAATTTCCTAGTCTACCTATACATGAGTGTCTAGATCCTTGTCCTTGTTCTTACAGCCCTGAGCCCTAAACTTTGTTATTAACAGAGATATTCATTTAAGGTATGGCAGCTAGTCTCTAAGATACCCTTCAAGGATCCTCACCTCCTGGTATTCACTCCACTGTAGTCCCCTTCACTGCAGCTTCTGTCTTGGTTTCTTAGATAGCTCACTCTGGACAAAGCCAGATTTTGAGGGCCACATAACCCTGTGGAGGGGCCCACATGGAGAGAAACCAGCTGGCCAGACCCAACTTGCCAGCCATGTGATCCTCCAGCCAAACCTTTCAAACTTTTAGAGACTAAAGCCCCATGGAACTAAAGCTTCATAAGACACCCTGAGACAGAACTGCCCGACCAAGCAGCTCCAGAATTCCTGCACCACAGGAACTGTGATAATAAATGATTATTGTACTAAGTCTAGGGGTGATCTGAGGACACAGCGGATCCTCCTTATCTGATTAGATTATAATTTAGCCTATTTTGTAGACTTTAATGAATATTTTGGTTCATGGCAGCTACAGTTGATAAACAAGCATCTCCTGTCTTGCAATAAGATGAGTTCAGAGGACAAGACTGATATTAGCAACAATCAATTAGGCTGCACAGTAGTGATGACTACGAAGCTGTTTGTTCAACAGCATTCAATGATAACTTGATGCTTCCTGTGTGGAAAGCAGTGTGTCAGGATGTAAAGGTTGTTTGATTTCTCCATACTGGCACATGACCCACAGTAACAGTTACATGCAAAAACAATCCTTACTTTGCCTCCATCGGTGCCCATGTAAATCTCACTGTTGCACAGAGCAGTATTTTTAAATCGTGGTCTAACCCATTAGAAGATAATGAAATGTAGTTAATGAGATGCTTACTACCACCTCTTTTAAATAATTAAACAGAAGAAACGATACAGGTAATAAAGGGAAAGCATTTTTTTTTAATTTCAGTTTTATAGGAAAAAAAATGTTATGTGGATAATACATTTCGTAATAATATATATTTCCTACTGTGGATCCTGGTCAAGGAAGTTTGAAATCAGTGACATGAAGTACCAAATGTTAACATTCTTAGGAACTAACAAGTCGCCACGTTCCCAGTTCTCACCCATCACGTTCTTCTCTTCTGACTTCTCTTCTGCCTGCCTGTTAAACCTGGGTTTAAACCACTTACTTTATTTTCACGTTGAGATTTTATTAAATTTTTTTTAATTTTTTTAAACATTTATTCGTTTTTGAGAGACAGAGCATGAGCAGGGGAGGGGCAGAGAGAGAGAGGGAGACACAGAATCTGAGGCAGGCTTCAGGCTCTGAGCTGTCAGCACAGAGCCCGACGTGGGGCTCAAACCCACTAAGTGTGAGATCATGGACCTCAGCTGAAGTCGGATGCTCAACCGACTGAGCCACTCAGGCACCACATCACGTTGAGATTTTAAAATCTATGTGGAAATTGGCTCTGGCCCAGTTGTTTTCTTCTCCTATCCTCAGTCCTGCCCATTTTGAGAATAGGGAAGTGCCTTCTTCTTGAGAATACCCCTTTTAAAACACACTTAGTGGTTGTCTCAAAAGAGTGAGGCAAGTAATGAGAGGAAGATCATATAGGGAACTTGAAAGGACCCTGAGATCACTGAAATTTCTGACTAAATGAATCATATTCACTTCTCCAACATGGTAGAAATAATTACATATGCTGGACTTACAAGGTTGTTTTTTAGCTCTATAATGCCCCAGAAACAATGGTATTTTCCACTAGTGGACTTTCAGATTGCTATGACTTATATGCAGTATATAAAGTTGTATGCTTTTATAACAAACCTTTCAAAGTATCTTGAGTCCAAGAATTATCCCCCAGCTCTCTCTTCTGTAGTGCCTGGCACAGATTTTGCATTAAAATGATAAATGACAAAGCGGCACCTGGGTGGGCTCAGTCGGTTAAGGGTCCGACTTTGGCTCAGGTCATAATCTCACCGTTTGTGAGTTCGAGTCCTGCGTTGGGCTCTGTGCTGACAGCTCAGAGCCTGGAGCCTGTTTCAGATTCTGTGTCTCCCTCTCTTTCTGCCCCTCTCCTGCTCAGATCCTGTCTTTCTCATTCTCAAAAAATAAATAAACATTAAAAAATAATAGAAATAAATGTTTAAAATGATCATGAATATTTTCAAAAAGACATTTTGGTAATCTAAAAAAAAAAATCCAATCAAGTGATCGTTCATTTGCTTATTTATAATGCTTCAAGAGAAAGGCACTGTTATCAGTAAGGAAGTTTTTGTAGCTTTGAACCAATTATTTCTACCACTGAAAATATAAATACTAATAAAGAGAGCTAAACATTTCTTTGAATAGGAGGATTTCAAGATTACTCCAAAATGAGTCCGAATAAGCAAAAGGTCAGGATGATGATACTACTGCACACAGATGGCTGTCTTTCTACCAAAAAGGCACAATGAAGCTTAAGAGAAACTATGGGAAAGATGATACTAAGATTCAGCTGATTAATAACTTCTAAAAAACAAGCCACAAGGAGGAAATGGGGAATCAACATGCTGTAGCCAGACCTCAACATTTAATAAGGAAATGGACTGATGTCTTTCGAAAAGCACAGAAAAGTAAGTAATCAAATTCCTCTAGAATGAGATCAAGAAACGAAAGGGCGGGGGGGGGGGGCATTAAATCACAAAAAGTTCTAATAAAACAAAAATTCTTTTCCAAAGTGCTTTTCCTAAGCCACATTCCGATTTTTATTAATTATTCAAACAGCGGTTGTTTTCATGCCAACAGAATTTTAGCACAGCTATGTCATCCTCATCCTGTCCCCAGTCTAAACAAGACTTAAGAACATGTCTTACAGTCTGTCCTTTGGCCTAAATTGCAGAATGTGTTGGCATTTGCCAAATCTACTTTTCTAACCCAAATGCCTGCCTGGAATCTCTACTAGGTTCTCCCACAACCATTTCAAACTCACCCTACCAGGAAACAAATTTCTTCTGACCTCCATCCTTCAATCCACAACTCCTCCCTAACTTGCCACCTTGTCCTGCTCCCAAAAAGAATAAACCATTTCTCTCATTTCAAAACATGGAGTTTCCAAACCAGCTGCCTAAGTCACAAAGCTGGAGATTATTCTTCCCATGTAATCCACCAGATGCTGTGTGCTTGGCCTCCAAAATTTCTCCCCCAATTAATCTACTTTCCTGTAACTCTGCTGATGCTCCCCTTAATTCATGCAGCACCTTTTCCCATTGGGACAAACGCAGTAGCTTCTTCACTATTCTTCTTCTATTTAAGTTTGCATCATTTAATTCTCCACCAGGCAGCCAAAGTCATATACAAGACGGCACTCTCCTATATAAAACCGTCACAGTTTCCCACGGCATCTGAAATAAAGTGCTAAGACCGTAACTGGGCTACAAGGCCCTGCACTGTGGCCGCTGGCCCTGTCTCCAGCTGCAGATGGGGAGGCTCCCCTCACTCCTGCAAGGAATCCAGATGCTTTCAGACTCTGTGGATTTTTACAGCCCACGAGGTTCTTTCCCAGCAAACTAACTCCCCATACTTATCTGTCAGGTCTCAGATTAAGTACTTAAAAACACACGTATATATTGGGGTGCCTGGGTGGCTCAGTTGGTTGAGCATCTGACTTCGGTTCGGGTCATGATCTCACAGTTCGTGAGTTCAAGCCCTGTATCGGGCTCTGTGCTGACAGTTCAGAGCATGGAGCCTGTTTCTGGGTCTCCCTCTCTCTCTGCCCTTCCCCCACTCACACTCTCTCTCTCTCTCAAAAATAAACATTAAAATATATATACACCTATATATTTACCTGTGTGGTTATTAGTCTAATGGCCATCCATCTCTCCTCTGTGCTGACAGCTGTTCAGCTGACAGTGACAGTGTCTATTTTGTTCTTCAACACTGACCCCAGAAACTACCATAGGCTTTGGTATATAATACAAGCCCAGTAAATATTTGTTCAGTGAAGGGAGTTTCCTTTAAATTCATCTCACCACTAAGATTGCATAATACATAAAATTTTATATGTAAAATTTTATATAAAATTTTTATTCAATGTTCACAGGATAAGAAATGAATAAACTCCTAAGAATACTGTCAGTGAAAAATAATCTCAACATATAAAGTACTATAAATCTATCCATTTGCCTTTTGGGATTACATTAATTTAATGAGTCAAATCTGCAAAATAAGGCCTTAAAGATAAACAAGCATTACAGGCTATTATAGTTATGCCATGGAAATATTTACTCTAGGTTGGCTATTACCAGAAGCATTAATAAACTGCAGAGCCAGGAACATCATTTCTAATATGATTTGTTCCCTAAATGGTACTGAAATGATTAGATGAAAAACAGATCAATTTTAATATTTTAAATTGTTTATATCCTCCTACGTTTTTCTTTCTTATACATTCACAATGCTGGAAGTATCACTGTTATATTTCCAAAATGAACATACTAACCTGAAAACAGATATGATTTATGAAAAGGATGTATTAAGACAGAAAACAGAGAAGGAAAATAACTTGGGGGAAACGCAGCTGAGAGGAGTGACTTTAATTTTCCTTACTAATTTTATTTCACAGTCCTGATGTTCTTAATACTAAAGTAAAATTCTGGTTTAAACACTTTACTCTCAGTTCTGTTCATATCTGTTATTAACCTAGCAATGTTTAAACCTGCACATGCATGAAGTGGCCACATTCTCCTTACCCCTCAATCAACTCTATTATTCCCATTATTCATCATGACACTGATGAGAGTAACAGTGTCAGGTTGTAGACCCAAAACGGTGCTCTCTGCTCAAATTTAAAATATGTAAATAATTTGACAAAGAAATGTTTGAAAAACAAGCAGTAATTTCTATGACGCTTGGTCAGCCATCACTAAGCACTCTCTCTGCAATAGTATTTCTCACCATTGAATGACACAGAAACATAAATAAATAGATCACATTAAAAAAATTAAAATGTCCCAGTCTCACTTTTATAAAAGCATGTTCTCATAAAACTCATTTCTCTTACTATTCTTTTCCTATTTCTCATTTAAAAGTACAGCTTGGGAACACTGAAAACGTAACGCCATTCTCCCAGGGGAATGAAGAATGGAAAATTAAGGTGAAGATGAGCTGGTCTGATTTTTCAACCCCATATTTCACTCTAAAATACTTCCATCTGAAGATTTACTTGTGTCTTCTTCACACAGGCCCAAAGCCATTGACCGATGCTTACAACAGGGCTACAATACGTGGTAGCCAGCGTACAAGGTGGTCCCCAGTGATTCCCACCTCCTGGTACTCAGGCCCTTACGCAGGTATCTTGCACATGAAACACACCCGACTGGGAGATACAACAGGATATTGCACAAGTGACAAAAGCTTGACTGCTAAGGACAGGTCACTGAAAACACTGGCTTCCCTCTTGCTCTGTCTTCACTCACTCACTCTGGGTAAAGCCAACCAGGATCAGCTTGGAAGCAGATCCACCAGCCCCAGTGAAGCCTTCAGGTGACTGCAGCTCTGACCAACATCTTGGCCACAATCTCTTAAAAGACGCTTCGCCACAAGTGCCCAGTCAAGTCACTTCCATAATTCCCGACCCAGAAACTCTGAAATTAAGTGTTTGTTGTTTGAAGGCTAAGTTTTGAGGCAACAAGAGACTAAAACACAATACTTCCTCATTTTTCATCCATCACAGTTACAACCAATTTGAAGCTCAGCAGGCCTAGAAATGTTATATGTAGATAGGAAAACACTTTGTAACCTAAATGCGGCATCCCCAAAGTCATGAAAGCATGCTTTTGGAATTCCATTTATAAGACCTCAAAAATGTTAACTACTGCTACCACACCAGACAGGGACTGTCATACAGAAGATGCTCATTACATGCTTAATAAATCAGTGAACCCATAAATGATACAGGAATAAAAGAAACAAATGATACCAAGGCTAGTAAGATTCACAGCACAGATCTTTATTACTTGTTTGCAATGTTTCTTTCAACCACCAGAGGGCAGGAACTGCACACTGTTCTTTGGACTTCCTACAACTTAACATAAAGCATTTACTAGTAATAAAACAAAAATTCTCCACAAATGAGGAGGAGAGAAAGGGAGGATGCTTGTTCATAAATTGTAAGAGATTAAGTCTTACTAAGATGCCCAAAAAAGCTTCCTGGAGTATAAGCTGAGTTAGAATATAGGATATCATATATTAATATCAATTAGTACTAATTCATGTACTTCATAATTCAATACTAACTCATTAAGGATATTCTGTAAGGGAATAAAGCAAAAAAGCACAGAGGCTGAAAACATCATGCCAATTTCAAGAAACACATGACCAGAGCGCTGGGAGTGTGGACTGGGATTCAAACTCAAGCTAAACTTCTTACTCTTGCTCCGTTTGTCCTACCTAATTAGAAATTAGCTGGGGTTTTTGTTGGTTTTTTTTTTTCTTCCCCTGAAATGTCTGTTTCTACAGGAAACAGTAAATTTAGTATGTTAAATTCAGGCACATTCTCAAAGTAACCACGGGTAATTGTAACTCCACCTTTTTGCTCTGTATAACCAAAACAAGCTTGATTGTGTACCTAGCAGGAGCTACATCCAATGCAGGTACAGCACCCAGAAAGAAATAATCACCCTCTCTGTGGCCAGACTCATTAACTCATACCTATTAGGTTACCACAGATGTCACAATGTTCTCTGAAATCTTATTATCATAGCAAGTACTTTCCAACTGCCTTATTATTTTTAATGTTGCCTTGCAGCAAATCATTGTTATTGAATTGTATTTTAAAATATCCATCATTTTGTATTGAATTGGAAGCTTACTTCTAATAACAAAATCATTTTCACTTTTCTTCAAGTTACTTAAGTTAGCTAGGGTCAGGGATGACTTCATATTTGAATTTTATGAGGCCTTTGGTGAATTATGTTGCTTTTATGGTTTATGGTCTGATTCCTAGATCTAAGAATTATGGTTGGCAAGAATATTTATAAGCGGAGAGAGACAGATAATGAATAAAATGGAATCTCAACATTTCACAAAGGATATCCTTGCTGAAAGAAGCTGGAGGAGATAAATGGGTTAACTCTTGATTAATCCAAGAGGCATTAATAAAAATATCCCATCCACTCAACTGTAATAAATAACAAGATGTTAAATGTATGTAATAAAGATCAAATTGTCCCATGGATGACCATTAATTAGTTAATGATAACAATACTGGCTCTGGATTTATAGAGAAAATCTTGTTGGTACTAATGTTAAGCAGAATAAAGCTGAGGCATTTAATTTGGTTCAGTGGGCCTCTACAGATCTGTAAACCCCTGATCCTTTGCATACTTTAAAATACATAAGCACATAGGCATTCTTTAGGAGAATGAAATTCTTCTCTCACCCTAAAATGACAGAAAATCAAATTCAAAATAGCTTAAGGAAAGGAAGTGAATTCACTGATTCAAATAATTGAAAAATCCAGAAGTAGATCCAGTGACTCAACTCACGATAAAGGTGTGTATCTGTCTCAGCTCCTTCCCTCCCTCTTCACCCCCTCTCTGTCTCAGAGATACTCATCCCAGCAGGGCAACTCTAGGCTTACACCTTTACAGCTTCAATCCAACAAAAGAGATTCTCTTCCTCCAGAGCTTAAGGAAAGTCCCAGGATCAAGTCACACTGGCCCAGTTACATCCTGTGCACACCCTTGAGGTCAGGTCTGCAACAAATACTTACCCCTAAGACCAGGCCTGACAGAGAGGAAAGGAAGGAGTTACTATCCAAGGAAAATATGGATTAGATTCTCGGAAGGAAGGAAGGAAGGAAGGAAGGAAGGAAGGAAGGAAGGAAGGGAGGAAGGAAGGAAGGAAGGAAGGAAGGAAGGAAGGGAGGGAGGGAGGGAGGGAGGAAGGAAGGAAGGAAGGAAGGGACGAATGATGGGCAGGGAACAAAATAAATGTAAGTCATCTATGTATATCCACTTGCACAGAGGTCCCTGAATGCTTCTTCGAAGTTAAGAACCAGTATAAAAAAGGTTTAAGAAAGAAGGGGTACACCTCTAACATGTTACCGTAAACCGAACACAGCACCACATTGCTCATAATTAAGTAACAGATACCCTAATCAAATCTAGTGCCTCACTTGGCTTCCTCAATTTAGAAGCACTGCCATTTCCTTCCACTGACCCCATATTTATCTTTTCTTAAAGTGGTGTTCTGTCTTCTGACTTTGGTTTCCAGGATATACATGACTCAGGTTCCACGAACTCTCTTTTTCAGGCATTCATTCCCCAGCTTCCTCCCCTCTTTTTCTACCTCATTCTATCACTATTCCATCTTATCTGTCACTTTCCTTCAAACGACTCTCAAGTATTCATCTCCAGACCAAGAAAACACTTCCACTCCCACATATCTAAAAACCAAATATATTACCTCAAAAGCCTAGGTGCCACACCCCAAATATTCAAAACAGACATCTTCTCTTCGACAAAACCAGCCCTTCTTCCCTCTCAGTTATCTATCTGAGAAATAACCTGATCACTTGTGCTTCGGGATTCAGCTCAGACCTTACATCTTCTATGAAGGCTTCCCTCTCCTCTCCAATCCAGGCTGGGCTAAGTGCCCACTGCCCACTGTCACAGTACTCACGCCATTTCAGTGATGCCTGGTTCACTTCCTGAGTTCTTACGCTAGACTACATACTCAGTAGCAAGGACACAGCTGAGTCTTACATCTGCATCCAATATGCTGAGCCAAGTGGCTGGCACATAGAAGGTTCCTAATGAATGTTTAATGGAAAAGGGAGGGGGGAATTTAATTCTCATTAAAGATCTAGAAGTTTAAAATATTTACTACGTGCTAAAAAGGACTGTCAGGAAAAAAGATTTGTTTGATTTACCATATGAGCAGACTGTGTCTTGGTAAGTAAGGTCTAGCCAACAAGACTGCTACCAAAATTTATAAAATAAAAGTCAGGGACGAGAATTAAAGTGAAAAATCACCACTCTCTTCCTTCCTTTTTTTAAAGCAAGCCCCGAGGTTAAAAAAAGAGGAAACAATGGTGGACATTAAACACTAGGAAACTCTTCTTTCTCTCCAATGGACTTTAATAACAACACCCGTCAATGGGCACCAGATGTGCTTGCTCTTGAGACCTTCAATCTGTCCTCTCAGGGATCAAGCATCCTAGCCGCCATTCCCTGCTTGACACACCAAGAGATGGCTTTTTGAGACAGAGCTGACTGGAAACGACTCAATCCTTTTATCCAAAAGCCTTTGCTTCTTGGTGATATTCCTCCTAACTTTAAAGAGTCTTTAATCCTTATGACCTGAATTTCAGTCTGAGAATTCATTATTTACTGGTTTCTAGGACACTGACCACATTACTTAAGGCCTCAATTAAGAGATTAGCGATCTAATTAATCCAAATGTCTAAATTTCCACATCTTTAAAATGGGAATTAAAAAGCTGCCCACAGAGCTGTTAACGAGAGTACACGAAGGAGCAGGAAAAGCACCTGAGGCACAGGTGGGCTTGTAAGCGAGGTTATGACGACAGTGGTTACAGCTACTCCCTGTTGTTCATAAAAGCCACGAAGGTTTGCTGGCTTCCTGACCTGAGACGTCTTCCAGGTCACTTGATAGCAGCTGTCTTTAACCCGCTGCAGGCAGGTATTATTCAAACTCCTCTTGTTAATACATATATTTTAAAAGTATTTCATTCCTTCTCCTGATTCCTAAAGTTGTATAAAATTTTACACATGCTCTCATCTCACACCTGCTGGTTCCCCCTTTGAATTTCCTTCAGTTCAATCAAGTTTTCATGACATACTGTCATTTTTTTTTCAGACTTTAATAAGCAACAGCTGGTTCTCTGTTTCATTGCTATGCCCAAACTTAATTTATAAACCTCAACATTATTCTCTCCTTAGTTTTCTCCTTGGATTATTCACATCGACACCACCTAGCTGCAGTCTGTATTGTTTTTAGTACCATTACCTATAACCTTGGAAAGCTTGTGCTACTCAACCTAGCCCCTGAGACAGCAATCACTGCAAATAAAAAAGTTACACATACCATATTTCTGATATTTTATTTATAGGTGTCAGATTGCAGTCATTTTCATTTATGTATTTGGGGTTTTGTGTGTTTGAGGACAAAATGCTTCTGATATTTTATTTCCTTTCCATACTTCTGAATGACTTTAGTGGAGATGCGAAGTGACACTGATTCACTACCACATGAGCACTGGAAATTTGGTGAGGAGGAGAGGAGAGTCTAGTCAATGCCACTTCATCATGCCATGAACAAATGGAGTACTAAAATTAGATTAAAAGTATATTCCAACTTCTATTATTAATTATGAGCAAAACCACAAAACACTTGGACATTTACTTTCTTAAAATTACTTTGTTACACAGAAATTTTGTCATTTAAGTTTCCAAATATAAAAACTTTGCAAGAAACTGAAGCTTTTCCTTTTGGGGAAAGATCAACCTATAAGAATAAACACAATCAAAACATTAAAAATGTCAAAACTATTTCTCTCACTGGCAATAACAACAGAAAGTAAGTAACAGCTTGCATGGGGAAAAACAAATCTGCTTCACAGTTCAAACTTCACAAATGTAAAGAAAAAGTGCCCTCATCTGGCCAAACAAAAAACTTAACATTCTAGACGTACATACTAAAACTCTTGCTCGAGCATAATTTTCAAGGCTTTAATTGGTATAGAAATAAATCTGAAGGTTTAAAAAAATAAGCAGCAAATCCAACAGTATAACCTTTTTTGCTGTCTTCTACAAATGTAACTATTTGCTATTTAACTATTTAACAATAAAATATAAAGCAAATTATACAATACATAGTCTCTTCCCAACCAGATATATTAGAAATATAGTAGGAAGAGCATATATTGCTACTGGTCCCCTTACTTGTAAACCATTAACTATAAAATGGCATAAATAACCACATAGCCTAATGACAAGGGTGATTTATGAATATCATATGCTATTATCTGGAAAAAATCTCTTGGTAAAACTTTCAAGAATTTTTCTTCCTGAGTACTTTTAAAAATGAATGTGCCATTTAAAATTAAATATTGGTAAATCACTTATATTCTCAGCTGACATCTCTGCCAAACAGACCCAGTAGAGCCCTGACTGGAAATACAATTTTCAGCAGTGCTGTGACACTAATATTACAATTGAAGTGCGAGGGATGAGTAATCCTACCATTAACAGTAATGATGATGAGGCAATACTAATATTAGAAATCACTCAAAAGTTCACTATTTGCCAGGCCCTGTAGGAGGTAGGCAGAATGCCCCTCCGCCTCCAAGAAGTCCGTGTCCTAATCCCCAGAACCTGTGATTACGTTACCTTACTACCTCACACGGCAAAAGGGATTGTGCAGATGTGGTTGAAATGGGGGAGGTAAGGCAGACTGTTCTGCATTATCTGGGTGGCCTGATGTAATCGCAAGGGTCCTTATAAAAGTGGAAGAGGGAGGCAGGAGAGTCAGGGGGAGGTGTAACCATGGAAAAAGGGATGGTGATGCAACATTGCTGGCTTTAAAGATGGAGAAAGGAGATCATGAACCAAGAATATGAACAGCCTCTAGAAGCGCAAAAGCATGCAAATAGATTCTACCCTACGAGCCTCTGGAAAGGGACAGCCCTGCCAACACCTTAACTTTGGCCCAGTGAGTCCTGGGTCGGACGCTTGACCTACAGAACTGCAAGGTAACGAATCTGTGTCGTAAGCCACAAAGTTACGGTAACTTAACAGCTAATACATGGCGCTAAACTCAGTTACTCCTCATACAGCGAGACAGATACTACTGGACTTGGGCATACCCATCTGCCATCAGTGTCACGCAAGGATGATGCCCACCTCTTAGATCACTGCCTTCAACCTGTAAACATGACACCATTGCTCTTTGGTACTGAAAGTGTTCCGTTCATTTCTCCTACCCTCGCACCCAATGAGATCTTCCAGTTACTGCTGTTTCCAACGTTTTTTTTTTTTTTTTTTTTTTGGGACAGAGAGAGACAGAGCATGAACGGGGGAGGGGCAGAGAGAGAGGGAGACACAGAATCGGAAACAGGCTCCAGGCTCCGAGCCATCAGCCCAGAGCCTGACGCGGGGCTCGAACTCACGGACCACGAGATCGTGACCTGGCTGAAGTCGGACGCTTAACCGACTGCGCCACCCAGGCGCCCCCAGTTACTGCTGTTTCAAACTACCCCATCATTCTCCTTGTTCAACCAATCTTTGGATCATTGTATCTTTTATGTATTTTCTACTTTCCACATCCACTGGGCCATGCTGAAGTAGGACAAATCACTTGAATAAAAACATTCTAACTCACTCCCTATTATCAGTTCCAGTCATGTAATGTCCCACTTGAAGGCTTTCAATAGCTTTCCAGTATATAATCAAGTAAAACCGAAGTTCTTTTAGGAGTCTGACTTCAGGAATCCTTTCGGGATTTCAAAAGGATCCCATCTTATCTTTCCATCTTCTTCTACTGCTTCCCACATACTATAAGATACATCCAAATATAGTCTGCAGGCCCATATTTTGGCTCTCACTTCCACATCCTTTGTTGTGTTGTAATGTTTATCTAGAATGTTTGTCTATAGCACACCAGCCACAAAGCCCTATAGCATTTTGCTTATACCACTCATTAGTCCCTACCTTGTCCAGCCCCATTTGGCTTCAGACACTAACAACCCAGTTAGGCTAAAGATAACCCTTGTTATCTCTTAGGCTAGACATCCTGGGTCCTAATCCAAGCACCACCACTTTCTAGCTTTGTGATCTGGGCCATTTATTTCACGTCACTGGTCTAGGTTTCTTTACCTGGAAAATGTAAAAAATAATAGTACCCCCCTCATATGGTCATTTCAAGAATTGAATAGATAACTACCTGTAGCTGGCATATAGATGTTTAATTTTTACTACAGTTCCCCTAGAGAAGTACCTTCTTCCTTCAATCTTAGTCTACTTGGCTGGTATACACATGATGTATCTAATCGTCACCTTCCCTTCTCCCAGAAGGCTGGATCTTGTGATCTGCCCCACCAGTGTCCAGCCTCTACTTCCACGAGACAGATCACAATTCCCAATCCCCAGTACTACAGTATGGAAATCAGCATGAATCAGTACCTCCTTTCACCACCTTTCCCCTTTTCCCTCTTGACCAATCCCCCATTCCCAGATCAGACACTTACCATATTTTCTTAAGCACAGGTTTACTCTATCAGTTTAGCTACTGTGACTTTAATAGCTGACTGCCCTAGCTCCGTAGATGAGTTAGTCCTTGCAGCACTGGCTTCTCCAGCAAACCTCTTTTCCTATTATTGCATCAATGAAAAAGGTCAACCTGCTGTTATTGTTGTTATTGGTGTATGTCTTACTCACCTATACAATTAGAGGTTTCTTGAGAGCAAAGACTATGGAATAATAATCTTTGAATTTCCCAGACCTAAACACATTTTTATTTTTGATTAAGCTGACAGATGAAATGAGTCACATGTGACTCACAGTTGAGTACCAATCAGCAAAAATAGCTTTCTGTTTACCACCCATTCCCCAACCACTGGTACTAAAATACAAACACTCACAAATTTATCCTTGCCTAGAATTACGAGTTTTATTTTTTATTATTATTTAAAAGTTTAAAATGTTTTTATTTTAGAGAGAGAGAGAGAGAGCGAGAGCGTATGTGAACAGGGGAGAGGGGCAGAGGGGGAGTGAGAATCTCAAGCCCAATGCAAGGCTCAATCCCACGACCCTGGGATCATGACCTGAGCTGAAATCAAGGGTCAGAGCCTAACCAACTGAGCCACCCAAATGAGTTCTTAAGTGACTGATACCACTACAGTTTCCTCAGGTTTTCGTGACATATCTTTACATTACCTTACCTTAGTTATTTTAATGTACTAAAGTGTGTTCCATACAAAGCTTTTTGAAATTATTTAAAAATACTGTAATAATAATCAATATAGGCACATTAGTGCTTTTCAGTAACACTTATTATACTTAGTATACCATAAGCTTTCAGAGCCTATACTTCAATACTATGAAATTATGCTGCATTTAACAAGAGACTTCAAATATTTTTTAAAAATAACAGATACTGTTGTTCTGCTTCATTTATTCACATGCTTCTCCTTTAATCTGAGCTTAGTGCTAAATTTAACTTGCTTGATACTCTAAGTCAAGTTCAAGTGTAACTCATGCCAATATTGGTCTGTGGCTATTAAATATTCTATCATCCTTACAATAAAATAAAATAAAATCTCAAAAAAATATTCTATCATCTTCTATTTTCTTATGTTTACTTCAGGCCATCTCAAGTAAATAACAAAATTTTCTTACAGGGAGGTGCTCATTTTAATCTGACATTTTCCAAAGTATTAAAGAAGTAAAATTGATCTGTTTCTTTTTACGGTTACTACAAGACACCTACAAGATTTAACTCTCTGCCTTTCCATGTGAAATATACAAAACTTTACAAAACAGTGTGGTTCAGAACCCTGACTGTACGCTATAAATCTGTGGAGATATTTAAAAATAGATCCCCCGGTCCCAAGCTAGCAGGCTCTGATTTGGTTAATCTCTGGTGAGCCCAAGTTTGAATGTTGTTGCTGATGATTTTAGAGGACCCACAGTGAATAAGAAGCACAGCCCAAGGAATCCTTCCTTCCCTAAGAGAAAACGTTGTATGTCAAAGATCTATGTAAGACATATGTAGGTACAGATTTAAAATATGTATGTGTCATCTATAATCAGTCACCTAATTGAAATAACTTACATAACCAACATATTAAGTTTTTTTTCTTAATTTGAGAGAAAGGGGTGGGGGAGAGAGGTAGAAGGGGAGACAGGGGGAGGGGGGGGCAGAGAGAGACAGAGAGAGAGGGGGGGAGAGGGAGGATGAGAATCTCAAACAGGCTCCACGTTCAGCACTGAGCCAGATGCAGGACTTGATCCCACAATGCTTGGATCACAACCAGAGCCGAAATCAAGAGTCAGATGCTCCACTGACTGAGCCACCCAGGCACCCCACTAACATATTTTAAATCATCATTGTACTGCCTAGGTCTTTGAAAATATAATTGCAATAATCACTGTCAATTTTTTTCTCCCAAATGATCAGTCCTTATCTTGGTGATTTTCTAAAATAATCTTTCAGGTATAAATTTTTTTGTACATCAAAATAACAGAGTATATTCTAAATACCTTTAATCCTCAGTATCTGACCAAATCATTCCCTATCCGCTTGCTATCAATTTAAAGTTCACTTTCTGGATTAGTTTACAAAACAAATCCCCCTGTGTTTCATTATTATTTTTTGCATGTGGAGCACCCCAGATTTAATGCCTTAGCCCTGAGAATAACTCCCCCCTCTTGGGCTGATGGAGGAGTTTTCTGCTGGGCCTGCAAAACAGTCTTGAGAATGAAAATGCCCTTGATGACTGTCAAATGACCTAGTCTTTCAGAGTAAAATTTAAATCCCAATGGTGATTTAAAGTCTATATTCAGCTGTTAAGCTCTTTTGGACTCAAACAGCAGACACACATAATAAATCTCAGAGCTGACAGTTTGAGATTTGCTTACTACCTCTAGCACTTCTAAGCTCTAAAAAAAAAAAAAAAAAAAAAAAAAAAAAAAAAAAAAAAAAAAAAAAAAAAAAAATTCATCGGCATAACTGCACTCTGATACAAAGCCTAAAACCAAGTATAACATCAACTAAATGGGGGAAGAAGGAGGCTGAGAGACTTTTGCTTAAATACATGCCATGTTTTCATATAAATTTTTCAAGTACATTCTACCTCATTTGAATTATATTTTTCTGTATCTCCTGCAAAAAAAAAATATGTATATGTATATGTATATATATACACACACACACACACACACACACACACACACACACTATTTTTTTCCAAATAAGAGGCTGAATTTCAACACCCCTGAAATTAACTTGCCTGTTACTACTTCAACAGGCCCATCCCTCCCCCATACACCAGGGAAAATCCTATATCCTGAAAAATCTATATTTAACTAACCCTTCATTCATTTGCAATGCCAATTGTTTTCCAGATTCCCATCCAGTCTTTAGCAGATGCATAAAGTTATAAAATCGTGATCACAGTTGTGTATCAGAATTGTTTCTTCTGTTTCAATATAAATATTGTTAATAAGAGGCCTTTAATAATAACGCAGGATATAAAAAAAAAGAAAGGCATTCAAGAACAATTATACAAAACAGTCAATTTCACATCTTAAAAAATTTTATCCAAAAAACTGATTTCCCAGTGCCAAGGAATTAAATGTCTTCCTTTTAAAATGCAGTGTAATCATCAGAGTCCTAAAAATCTCTGAAGGAGGCAATATGTGCCTGTAATTAAAAATTTCCCTCCTCCTATTTGGTTTCTATTCCAAGTAAGATATGTAAGATATATGCAGATTTCTAGATTTCAACTAGATTAACATGTACCACCACCAATCACTATAAATAATTTTTCCTTTTTTAAAAAAGTCATTAATTTTAGCCCATTTTAGCCCATACCTCCTCCATAAAGATGAAGAAACTAACACCCAGTTGGGCAGATGCCATGTGATTCTGCAGTGCAAGGGAGGAGTTAGTTACCACCTTCTGCACTGGATGGGGCTACATCAACCCCAGATCCCTCTATCTCCCCAAAGAGAAGTGAGCAGTCTCCAAAAGCTACTGATTATTACCATACCACCTTTGTACAACATCATCACAATTTACTTCATTACATGGACTTTGTAACTTCAATCATGAAAATTAAGAATAAAATTAACTACCCACTTGGAGAATGTGCTTAAGCATTCTACCACATGTCACGCTTCACAGAAACCACACTGTCGCAGTCTGTTTCTCCAGGTCCGGATTTCCTTGTTTTTCTATAAATTGAGTATGCTGGCCTAGTGTTAAATAATCCCCAAATATGTTACTGTCTTCAACTAATGATGGGATCAGTTTGACGTTTCAGCTATTTCTGCTGCACTGACTTGGGAATAATGACTTCTGAACAAAATGTAACAACTGAAAATCGAACCAATTTCTGTTACACTTTTATAAATACCTGGTTTGCTAGCAGTGCTTCCTCAAGTCTCTTCATGTCACAGGCACATAAAGTAAATGATAATACTTGGGCAGCACACTGGAGGCTGCCAGAGGTGGGTGTAGGGGAGTTCAATGGCTCCTGAAACCTCATCATGGCTGTGTGCCATTGCTGTGTGCTAGAGTAGGAGGTGATGACACAATCACAGACTCAACTGCTGTAATAAATGACATGCTCACTTTCAAACAGAGCCTGTATTTCCAGGGTTAACTCACAAAGCTATGCAATTACTCACACACAAACTAATCACCAGCACTGGCTAACTCACTGAAAATTAACAATGGCAGCAAAATATTCCAAGCACTGGAAAGAGAAATCAAGCATTCTCTTCTTGAGAAACATCATGGAGCTCTGAGTGTATTGATTAGCCAGAGTGGGAGATGAAAGGCCTGGGTACTGGGATTTCAAAACAAAGCTGATCTACAGGACAAGTGTCTAATTCCCCTCACCCATAGTTTCCTTTTCTATCAAATAGAGCCAGGATCATCTTCCTTATTGGGTTTCTCTGAGGATTAGAGATAAGGAACTTGGTTTCTACCAAGCATATCTGGTACTCAAAATACACTCAAAAAGCATTACTGTACCCACTGGTACTATTTTGTATGCTTTATCATTTATTTAACTATAACTTATGTATCTTTTTACAAGTACCTTCCCAGTATCTGTGTTCCATATTTTTAAAGGCCACATAATATTCTATCTTGTAATCTCATGGTTTAGTCAACACGAGTCAACTGCTGGAGATTTGTATTACAATCATTTTCTACTAATATGAAAACTTTTTATTTCCTTAGCATCTAGATCCAGAAATGGAACTACAGAGTCAAAGAATATGATTATCTTTATGGCTTTTGGTAAACATATTTCTTAGAGATCTATCTTCCTAAATGAAGACTTGGGTGTAGAGTTTGAGTTGGGTTGAATCTGATTGATTTTGAAAATCTGCTAGTTCTAGCTCAATCACTTTAACTAAATCTTAGAACTAACCATGCTTTTTTTTAAAAGAGAAATTAAATTATAAAGAAATCAAGAGCAAGCTTTTCAAAATTATTTAAAAATAAGAGACGATTTCCTCAGTTACAAAGCAAAATCATTTTAACAATGAACACACTTACTGTTTTAAAACTTTTAAACAAAAACAACATATATACAACATAGACTGTGTATATATCTTTCTTCACAAAATACAGACAGATTTAAAGTGAAAATGAAAGCCTCCTCTGCTCCATCCTTGATATTTCTTACCAAAACTCAATAAAATCCAAAAGTCATTAACATTTTCATTTGTATCCTACTAGAATCTCTACACAGAAAAAGCTTAAATATGTAGATCTTTATTAGTACAAAACTGTAAAACTTGATTTTTTTCCCTCTTAGTAAACCTTGATTTCAACACATTCAGATCTACTGCTACATATATTTTTTTATTGCTCTATAATTTAGATAACTAGTTCATTATTAAATGATACTTGAGCGATTATCAGTTTTCACTGGGTTTTTTATGTGGGCTATACGTATAAAACAAAACTTCAGCAAGTTGTACATACATCACTATAATATAGATGAAAATTCAACCTCATATTAATTAATACTATGATATTTGTAGGACAAGGTTGCAGTTATAGACCTGATGAGACAAAAGGGTATGAGCATTTTATATTTCACTATTTTCACCACGTTACATTCTTATCAGTAGTAAGAGAGAGTGACTATTTCCCTCTACCTTCACTAATGGGAGGTATTACCACACTTGAAACTTTGCCAAGCCCCTAAGCAAATAAGAGATCTCATTCTAGCTGGCTTTTTTGCTTTTAAGTGTCTTTCTGTATTTCCTTTAGTGTGAGCTGACTTTCCTTGTTCCCATCTTTTATTCATTTTCTACTAGCTTGCTCATTATTTTCTTCCTGGGAATTGTATGTTTTTATTTAATTAACTTAGTTAAAATTTTTGAGTTTCATTCATATTTGATCTAAAATGTTAACTTGAGGGGCACCTGGGTGGCTCAGTTGGTTAAGCGTCTGACTCTTGATTTTTGGCTCAGGTCACGATCTCAAGGTTTGTGGGTTTGAGCCCTGCCTCAGGCTCTGCCCTTACAGCACAGAGCCTGCTTGGGATTCTGTCTCCCCCTTTCCCTACCTCTTCTTCTCCCCCACTCACTCTCTGTCTCTCTCTCTCAAAATAAACATTTTTTTTTTTAATTTTTTTTTCAACGTTTTTTATTTATTTTTGGGACAGAGAGACACAGAGCATGAACGGGGGAGGGGCAGAGAGAGAGGGAGACACAGAATCGGAAACAGGCTCCAGGCTCCGAGCCATCAGCCCAGAGCCTGACGCGGGGCTCGAACTCACGGACCGCGAGATCGTGACCTGGCTGAAGTCGGACGCTTAACCGACTGCGCCACCCAGGCGCCCCTCAAAATAAACATTTTTTAAAAAATAAAGTTTCACTTAAAAAAATGATACAATGTAACCTTAAAAGCAATTAGGGAGTTTGACATTGACCTCAATATACTCTGTGTCTATAATCCTGGCACATCTTTTCCATTATTCTTTAATTTTTTTCACACCCTTTGCTTTTATGTTTTTCCCTAAATTTTTAAATTTGAGGATAGTTGACACGATGTTACATTAGTTTCAGGTGTACAACACAGGGATTCAACATCTCTATACATTATGATATGCTCACCTCAAGTGTAGCTACCATCTGTCAACATATAACACTATTAAAATATCATTGACTATAGGGCATCAAATATTTTAAAATATTTCTAATATTCAACATTATGCAATAAAAGTTACAAAAATAAATCTGAAACCTGGCTGTAGTTTCCTTGTTATCTGAATCACTTATGAATACTTTCACACTCCCTCTTGTCCAGTGGAGATGAATGCATGTATATTTGTTTTTATATTAAGCATAAATCTATTGTAAACATCAATAGATGTGGAAGGAGCAAACAAGAATATAGCATCATGCAGGTAAAAGGTTAAGAGGCCAGGGTCATCTAATTCTGGTCTCAACTCTGCCACAATAAGCTGAATGATCCATCAAAATATTAGCCCTTCAATCGATAAAATGAAAAAGTTGGGCAAAATGATCCCTAAGATTACTTCCTGGCATAAATCCTATGAGTCTAAGAGGTTTCAACATTTTTCTTAGCACTATGAAGAACTTACAGTAGGACATAATGAAATAACTTGATTATTATACTGTAAAAATATAAATGATAAATATAATCAAAAAGTCTATTTTTTAAAAATAAAACTAAACAATAATATAACAAGATTATCAACATGGTAATATCCAGGTTTCTTAAGACATTTGATTTTCTAAGTCCTCAATATAGGAATAAAATATAAACCTACTTAAGGGCCCACTGCTATTAAAAGCTTCTTTTTGTTGGAATAATATCATGCCACTTATTGGCATTTATGCTATATTAATTTTTCAAGTCTTGCTTTATTTGCTTTATTATTTTTTAAATGTTTTATTTATTTTTGAGGGCAAGAGAGACAGAGCATGAGCAGGGGAGGGGCAGAGAGAGAGAGGGAGACACAGAATCCGAAGCAGACTCCAGGCTCTGAGCTGTCAGCATAGAGTCTGACATGGGGCTCGAACTCATGGACTGCAAGATCATGGCCTGAACTGAAGTCAGATGCTTAACTGACTGAGCCACCCAAGGGGCCCCTATTTATTTTTTAAAGTTTATTTTGAGAGAGGGAGGGAAGAGGAGAGAAAAAAAGAGAAAGAGAGAGAACCAGTGGAGGAGGGGCAAAGAAAGAGATGGGGACAGAGGATTCAAAGCAGGCTCATGCTGACAGCAGTGAGCCCAATGCAGGCTCAAACTCACAAACTGTGAGATCATGATCTGGGACGAAGTCAGTCGCTTAATCGACTGAGCCACACAGGTTTCCCTCAACTCTTGCTTTAAATGAGATATATCTGTAAATCAAATTAGACTTGTATTCAAGTTTACATCCCTGAGCTCCCACCCATAAAATCAGCTGAGATTTCTGATCAAGTCTTCGTGTTTATATTCAAGAAATTATAAAACCAAGTCACCTTTCTGCCATTTGAAGAATTATTTCAGGGCCATGATGCCTACGCTTATTCATTTTATACTTTTAAAAACCGTGTTTAAGAAAAAACTGTCTCAAACACAAATTTTATGTAGGCGAAAAATCATTGCTATAGCAACAGTAGCTTTAGTTTATGAGAACTGAAAGGTGAAAAATTCACATTTCCAACACTTAAAACTTAACTATTTGATTTTTGATGGCTGATGGCACAGGGTGGTAGCTCCTGACCTTTCAGCACTACTATCATTAACTGGATCCCAATGAGACTTGGCCAAACTCAAAGCCTTAAAAGATAAAACAAGATGCTTTCTTTAATGATAAGATTAATTAATATAATTCAAACATTTATTATTTAGACCATCCCCCAGGCTGTTCTGCTCTTCTGCCTCCCTGTGTTCCAGGGAACCAAAGGAGTTACTGGGACAGTAACAGCCTCAAATGGTGAGTGATTTGCATATCTCTGAGGTCTTCCAGCTAAAAGAACAACAACAACAACAACAACAACAACAACAACAACAACAACAACAACAACAAACACCACTAGCATCATGCCATTGCACTGGTCCCAGCTAGAACTGGCATCTCCAAACTTAACTGTGGCTGGTTCCAAGTATGCAACATGATCATTTCCTTACTATCCTGATGGGCACAGGTTAAAAACTAGCAACAAAAAGAAACTAAAACAGTATTTTTCCATAAACAAATGGCAAAATTTGTGAGTATATGTATACAAGAAGAGGAAATGAGGATCAATTTTGAAATACTTTTTCCCATTCTAATGCCTAGCTGCAAAACATACCCCTGGCACAAGGGGAATGATCACCACTAATAACTTAGCCCAATAGCACATGACCCACTGAATATGGTAGAGTTATACAATGTTCATATAAGTCTGTAATAATATATTCCTGATTCCACGCTTTACCAGCTGTGTGACTATGGCCAATTTATCTAAGCCTCAGATCTCTCATCTGAAAATATGGGTTTTTTTTTAAATTTTCTTTTTTTAACCTTTATTTTTGAGACAGACAGATCATGAGCGGGAGAGGGGCAGAGAGAGAGGGAGACACAGAATCCGAAGCAGGCTCCAGGCTCCGAGCTGTAAGCACAGAGCCCGACACGGGGCTCGAACTCACAAACCGTGAGATCATGACCTGAGCCAAAGTCGGATGCTCAATCGACTAAGCCACCCAGGTGCCCTTGAAAATATGCTTATAGTTTGTTATACAGATCAAATAAGTTAATATATGTAAAGCATGGAGAACTGTCAGTGGCACATGGTTAAACACTTAATAAAGGGAATAGTTACCTTCATAGGGATGCAGTGGTACCTAACTGTGGTTTTAATTTGCACCTCTCTCAAGACTATTGATGACTATTGAGTATCTTTTCATGTATTTATTTATTTTTTAATGTTTTTTTTATTTTTGAGACAGAGCATGAACGGGGGAGGGTCAGAGAGAGAGAGGGAGACACAGAATCTGAAGCAGGCTCCAGGCTCCGAGCCATCAGCCCAGAGCCCGATGCAGGGCTCGAACTCACGGACCCTGAGATCATGACCTGAGCCGAAGTCAGACGCTTAACCAACTGAGCCACCCAGGCGCCCCTTCATGTATTTATTTTTAATCTGTATATCTTCTCTCTTGGTGAAGTGACTTTTCAAATCTTCAGCCCACTGGATGGTTTGTCTTCATATTGTTGAGTTTCAAGAGTACTTTATGTTATTTGGATATAATTTATTTGTCAGATAAATGATTTGCAAATATTTTCTCCTATTCAGTTGCTTTTCTTTAACAGTTTTTCACACAGCAAAAAGTTTTTAACTTTCATCAAGTTGAATTTATTACTTTTTTTTCTTTTTGCAGATTATGCTTTTGGTGTCATCTCTAAGAAATTTCTGCCTAACTCAAGATCACAAAGAGTATCTCCTATGTTTCCTTCTAGAAGATTTATAGTTTTAAATTTAGGCGTATGATCCATTTTGAGTTTTTGTTTTTGTTTTCTTAAAGTAAGCTCCACAGCAACGCAGGGCTTGAACTCATAACCCCAAGATCAAGAGCTGCATGTTCCACTGAGTGAGCCACCAAGGTGCCCCTTTAGTAGATCCTTTTGTTGTTGTTGTTGTTTTTAAGATTTTTTTTTTTTTAAAGTAATCTCTATACCCAATTTGGGGCTCAAACTCGCAACCCAAAGATCAAGATTGCATGCTCCACCGACTGAACCAGTCAGGTGCCCTGAGTTTTGAGTTTTATGTAAAGTACAAAATGGGCCAAAGTTCTCTCTTTCTTCCATGGGAATGTCCAACTGTCCCAGAAGTATTTGTAAAAAAGACTAACCCTCTCTCCATTTCAATACCTTTTCACCTATGTGCTGAAAACAATGACCTACCGTGTATAGCATGGGCCTATTTCTAGATTCTGTTTTGTCACAATCCCCACCCTCCCCAACCCCAGCCCGACTATCCTTTCTCTGATGCCACAACGTCTTGATTACTGTGGCTTTCGGTGAACCTTCAAGTCAGGCAGTATAAGCGTTCCTACTTTGTTCTTCTTTTTAAAATACTCTGGCTACTCTGTAAATAAACATATAAATATAAATTCACATAAATTTTAGAAGAGCTAACCAGGCCTTCTTAAGCAGGGCAAATTTATACTTATAAGCAACTATTCTTACAGGGTGTTGTTGGAACTCATAGCTAATACAGTGTCTCTTTGTCATTACATTAAAAGAAATGCTAAAATCTTCCCAGAGGTAGATGAAGGAGCTGATGATCTCCATGTTTCCCAAATTGTGACAGAATTTAAATACTCATTCCCTAAACTGATTTCTTCTTAATTAATCTCAGTCTTTTCAGAGATAATGATGTCACAGGCCTCAGCTATAAGTAAAGCTGTTTTTCTGCGGCATGTCCCCCATAAGTCAAGCCAGGCTGATTGGGGGTTCTCTCTGGCGTGGGGGAAGGGAAAGGCTAGGAAAAATATCTCTATCTCTATTCTAGTTGCTAGTCTCATTTTACGTCTCAAATTGCCAAAAAATTTTCACTTGATTAAGATTTTATGAGCTTCTTGCAACTGCCTTGTTAGCCAAAAGCCAAAGACATCCATCAGAAAGCAACAATAGTAACAGACTCCTAACTATGTAAACAAGGGTTTTACAACTGTGGTTTTGTAAAGTGTATGGGCTGGGCACAGTCATCCTCCCCAGTAATTCAACTACCTTCCCTGCTCATTTTAAACTGTAGTATGTAAGGAAAGACAACCAAGTTTACAAACATTATGTAGACTCCAGAAAGAAGGGATGATAAATTACTTATAAAATCATTACAGGGAGATTTTAATTATATTTTGTGCAGAAAGTTACTGATCTGCATTAACTGGGTTTAAAAGTCCAACAACAAAACCCTATAGACAATCAGAGCCACAGATGTTGCCCCTTCCCTTTAGTTTGTTTACTGGAGGAAAAGGCTCTGTAAACACACATAACTGAAAATCAAAAAACACAAAAGAAAACCATTAAATTACTCATTTAGTAGCTTTAAGGCCAAGTTTTAAATTAACCCCTATAAATACAAAATATGCCACTTCTGCTGGTCAGACTGGCTAGCCATCTTCCCATATTCCACTTCAGAGGTTAAGAACAAACCTTAACAGTGATAATTCAATTTCTGACCTGATGTTCCCACAATTTAATTAAGCTAAAGCCAACGACAAAGGGAAAAATGCTGTCATTAGAATCTTCCAATTTGCTACCTGACAAGTCTCTTTCGTACAAGTAAAAGGGTTTTCTGGTTTTTTAAAAATTATTTATTTTGAGAGAGCAGGGGAAGGGCAGAGAGAGAGAGAGAGAGAGAGAGAGAGAGAGAGAGAGCAAGAGAGAATCCCAAGCAGGCTCCATACTCAGCACAGAGCCTGATGCAGAGCTCGATCCCACAACCATGAGATCACGACCTGAGCTAAAAACAAGAATCTGATGCTTAACGGACTGAGTCATCCAGGTGCCTCTAAAAGTTTTATGTCACTCATTCCTAAGCTTTCAACTCTTATTATTTAGAAACAAAATACTTACAGAAACTTCAATACCCAAGTAGAGGTATAGTACTGGGTTTATTTTTTTAATTTAAGGAAGAAAAAAAGAAACATTCCAGATTAGCCAGACACAAAAGAGGTTTTTTTTGATCACATAGCAAAGATCACACACTTCACTTTTAACAATAAATGAAAAGAGGCAAGAGCGGGAGTTCACAACACTGAGAGCAGGGTTTCTATTTGATCTTATTTCATAGTATTTTAATGCAGACTTGATACATAGGCTACACTCTAAAATGGTTCACTCAGGACTAGAGGTTGCTAGGGAGCTCTACAACAGACAGAACACACATAATTATAAATTCCTTTACATATTCCTTTTTCTTTATGTATAGTGCTTAATATTCATTTCTTACCTCACACCACTGAGTGAGGAATGAGAAGATTATAACAGAAACAATTTACAAAAAGGAGCAGACTCTTGTGGGGAATGCTGAAAATGGCATATGCTATCCATGTGCAGGGGCAAAGGGTAAATGGAAAATCACCACCTTCCTCTTAATTTTGCTGTGAACCTAACATTGTTCTAAAAAATAGTCTTTTAAATAAGAGGGGGGAGAAAGTTACACAACAGAAGAAAAAGAAGTACAAGTTATCAGTAATGGCCCAGAAAGATGCTCAGTCCAAGCTTTGTCTAAAAGACTGAACCCCAGTGAAATCTTGACCCAATTTTTACCCAGGCTCTTTCTCAGGAGCCACTGGAGTCCCTGCAGGATGCAGAAGACAAGGTCTGAAAATACCTGAATTGTATCAACACTTATAATCACCAACAAACTCACTAATGAGTTCTTCAAATTACATCCTTCTTGTATTTACACATTTTGTTTCACACTTTAATGTTTATGAAATTGGGTTCGTCTTAGATTCAATGTGTGCATTTTATGTCCTAGTTTATCTGTTTGTTTTTCCCAACAAAAGTCTATATTCAAACCACTGGCACATCTTTCAAAGAGTCTCAGAAGACAATATGAAACTCAAGTCTACCACTGCTGGTCAGAGAAAGCCACGCAGCACTGACATACACATCACTGCTACCTGAATGGGTAAAGGCCAGAAAACGCTGGAGGCCCTCCCAGGACTGGGCAGAGAGGGAAGGCTCCGATTCCCTTCAATGTAGTATCAGCAGAAACCAAGCAGGGAAGTGACACTAACTTCATTCATCTGTGGTGGCTTTAGTTTACAACCATCCTTTTTTTTTTTTTTTTTTTTTTATACTTGATAATCTTTAAATAGATCTTTACTGAGGTCCAAAGATAAAACAAAATTGATTTAAGTCAGCCTCCTGGGTCTAAACTAGCTGTACAACATTAGCAAAGCTGCTAAACCATTACTGATAATTCTTCTTTAAGGGTAAAAACAAGAGAAAGATGACATATGCTTTCTACAACTACTACCAGAATAAAATAAATCAAGCCATTTGTTTTATCTTTGATAAACTAATTAAAAAATAATGACTGCACCTTATTGTTCACATATCTACTATGTGCCAGGAACTCAATCAAAGTATATTACTTTAATCCTCTATGGCAGCTGTTAATCTCACATTACAGAAAAAGAAACAAGAAACTCAAAGAAGTTATATGGTTAGAATCAGGTCTGGGATTCAAAGTCAAGACTGGTTGATTCCAAAGATCTCTCTGCTTCACCAAGTTGCCTCCAGAATACTAACTTACTACTTTACCATCATTCATTTACCTTTAACTGAGTTTCTGTTTAGAACACATTCTTATAAGAAATCTCAATATTTGGTATTATCCACTACTAATATACTCTTTCCCTCATTCAAAGAGCTCTTTCTTACTGATGTTACCTGTAATACAGCATTATGAAAATCAGAATGTGTCCATATGTATGGACTTGCAGGTGTGTGTATGGGGGAAGGAGAATGCATAGGGAGATGAAGAATTTTTGGTAAATTTAATATTCAAATAACAGAAAAGATACTGGTATCAAATTTTTATTTCTCCCACCCAAAAGAAACTGTTTTGCAGCTATTTCTCTGTAAATCACTGCAATAAACTGCCTTCAACTCAGAGTCTTGTGGTTTCTACAAATGTACTTGCCACAATTGATTTGTTTCATCTATGGCATAAATAAGGTATAACTAACTCACTTTGGCTGTACAAACTCTGAAGTTTATTTTGTATTAGAATAGCCCATTTACACATAAAAGAGAATATTTTTTTTTTCCCCACCAACAGAATCCAAATACACGATTTTAATGAAAAGTTAAGTCTCAAAAAACTTTACATCAGCCAAGGAGAATAATGAAGAAAAATGGCAGCCAGGAGATGGTTCCTTCTGTTAATCTAAAACAGCTTATATCCTGAAACCAATCTAAAGGTTGTCTCTATTCAAAACACACAGCTTTAATGGATTGACACCGTAGTTCAAAGTAATCAAGAACTCCTTCAGTGGTTGGGTGGGGTGGAGACAAATTGAAACTTTCAACTAGAAAGAACTAGTATGAAGCAGTAGTCTCTCCATTGAAACTGTACAGTAGCCAGTTTTACACTAGAACAGTAACACAGCCTGCAGTGAAATACGGAATTGATAATGACCACAAAGAACCCATGCTACCATGGATGCTTACAGTAGATTGACAACTAGGAAAATCTCCAGCCATCCAAAGACAGAAAAGAGCCATTTCAAGAATTGTGTCATTTTCCCCAACAGTACTTAGCCTCCCTCCGTAGGGAAGTTGACCCAGGGATGAGAGTTTTTCTGGGGGTTTGCAACAAAATGTTAAAAAAAAAAAAAAAAAAAAAAAAAAAAAAAAAAAAGAAAAAAAAAAGAAAAGAAAGAAAGAAAGAAAGAGAAAAAGAAAATGAGGCAATCAAGCTCTGTGGAGTTGAGAAGATCAAAGGAACATGTAGTAGACATTACTTGGGGAGGCTCACCATCTCATGATTCTCCTGACACTTAGAGGAGCCCCCCCAAATATGTCTGTGCTTATTAAGCTGAAGCATGAGAAACTGCTTTTTCTTGAGGCAAAAACCGTCCAATTAGCAAATTAATATGGCTCAGTCTACTACAGATGGCTCTATCCTCCCATCCATCAAGCAAATCAGATTCTCTCTCTTGGGAATTTGACACTTGAGTGACAATATGGTCACAGCTGTGTCACCCTGATGAAAGCACTCTAGGGAAGGTTCAGAAGCTCCCAGTGCTCAAGGCACTAGATTCTTGCTCTGTGCAAAATTTAGCCATGCTGCAATTCCTTCAAGATTGCAAGCTCCCCAAGAATTCTTTCAATAACGAATTTTAGCAAATAACTTCTTTTGATGAAGTGTGACTTAATTTTTATCTTTGCAACCAAAGGAATCTTAACAAACACTGTGAGCCTAGGAGGTCAGACAGGTGGTTCCACCAGATCCTTGAATTACCAGTCCAACACCCAACTTTCTTTTCTGTTGTTCACAAAACCTGAGCATGATTGCTGATTAAGCAAAGTATATCAAGCAAGGAAGAAAGGTTTCCCTTTTCTTTTTTTATTTTCAGAAGCCTTATAATTGCTGCAAATACACAGACTTGCTCAAGGCATATTCTGTAAACTGAGAGAGAAAATTATATTAATAAAATGTCTATCAGGATTCAAGGACTTTGGTTATTTTCAGTAGCAACTTTAATAGTCACATATGCTATATAAATTAAAATGATATAAAGTGTTCATTAAAAAAACAAAACAAAACAAAACAAAACAAAACAAAACAAAACAGTTGGGGCTCCTGGGTGGCTCAGTCAGTTAAGCGTCCGACTTCGACTCTGGTCATGATCTCGCGGTCCGTGAGTTGGAGCCCTTCGTCAGGCTCTGTGTGCTGACAGCTCAAAGCCTGGAGCCTGTTTCAGATTCTGTGTCTCCCTCTCTCTCTGACCCTCCCCCGTTAATCCTCTGTCTCTCTCTGTCTCAAAAATAAATAAACGTTAACAAAATATTAAAAAAAGAAAAACAGTACCTGAAGTTATCGCAATCTTAATTCCCACTAAAAAGAATCGATTTCAGCCTCAATGGGCACTCAGCTGGGCAGGTATACTGCCCCTACCCCGTGAGGCGTATGAGAAGGCACAAAAAGCACAGGAAATAGAGTCAAATGGAGCCTCATGGAAATTAGATGGTAAACCTATAACTGGCCACCAGCTAGGAATATGGAGAGGATTTTCCAAATATAAGAGCCTATCACATCCTCTGAGCCAATAAAAAGGACTTACTTCACCTTCTCCATGATATAACTGCTAATGCTTAGTGATGCTGCCTTGTTTAAAGCAATGTGGCTTTCTCTGCTTCAAATGGCCCAGAGAACTAATACTTTCTACCTTGCTCCATTGTAATCACTAATTATTAAGGATATTTTAAAACACTTGGTAAGAGTTTTATATATACTCACATAATCCTATATACTAAACAACAGAAAATTAATGCTATTGGGACAACTAACCAACATTTGACAACAAAAAAAAGTTCTACATGCAAAACCATTTCTCAATGGACTAGAAATGTAAATATGAAGAATAAAAACATGAACATATAATACAGCTATTTTTATAATCTAAGGGTTAACTGCATGTATGATACCAAATGCAGAAATCAAAAAAGGAAAAGGCTGATCAATTTCACTACAACAAAACAAAAATGCCTCTGAAAATTAAAAAAATGTCAAAATACAAATGAAAAACTTATTCAAAAATAGTAAGAAAATGATTAGTATGCCAAACAAAAATGGACACTGAAGGCAATTAACCTGGAGACCAGTATAGGAATGTGTATCAAAACTTTAAAAGGGGTGCTTGGGTGGCTTAGCTGGTTGAGTGCCCTACTCTGGATTTTAGCTCACGTAATGACTGTGCAGTTGATGGGTCCCAGCCCCATGTCAGGCTCTGCACTGACAGTGTGGAGCCTGCTTGGGATTCTCTCTCTCTCCCTCTCTCCCACTCTCAAAATAAATAACTTAAAAAAAATAATAAGCCTTAAAAACAGGCTTGCTTTTTGACCCATCAAATTCTACTTTTAATAATTTACCTTACAAAAACAATTTTCTTATCAAGTATATTCACTTTTGCATTGTTAACAGCCAAAAAAACTAAAACAAACAAAACTACCATTAGCATGTTAAATTATAATTCATTCCATCTGTTCCATCAAGTAATGTACTGCCATTAGAAAACAGAAAGAGATCCATCCATATTCACTGACATGAAAAGATACATGAAAAGATACCATGTACTAGAATGATGGGAGGAAAAAAAAACCCAGATTACAAAACAGCAAAAAATAATGTGCATAATAACAAGGCCCACTATCAAAGTACATTTTTCCTGGGCACAAAGGTAGACTATATTTCCACCTCCTATCTTTACTCCTAACACATGCACACTTTCGTGTGCCTTGTGATTGTGTTCTTTCTCTGCAACAGAAATATAAGCGTGGGTATAACCTTGGAGCTACAGGCTGAAGATGTCAGACACAACCCTGGCCCGAGTTCCTGCAAGAATGCAAGGAGGCCCCCACCCAGATCCCAACCTGGAACACTAAACCCAGACTGCTGTGTGTGAGAGAAAAATGAACACTTGTTGTGTTTGTGCCATTTCACTTGGGCCTGTATTCAGTAGCTTAGCCTACCTACCCTAACCGAGTAGAAAATCAGCAGTTTCACGTTTTAATGAAATTTATATTCACATATAAATATTTTTGAAGTCTGGGAAGCTATGCATCAAAACTTATCTTTATGATATTTAACCCTACTGTTATGTTGCATGCAGCTGTGAACGATTCTTGTTGCTATACAGTATTTCATTATGTGCCCATGTCACAACTTATGTATTGACTACTGATGGGTACTTGGGTAATTCCATAGTTTTTTGCTATTATTACACAGCTATTCCATGAACACTCTTGTATATGTCTTTTGGTGAACATATATTCAAATTACTGTCAGGTACTAACCTAAGAGAGAACGACTGAGGCAGGATATGAGGTGTTCAGCTTTAGTAGATACTAAACAGTATTCCAAAGTGAGGGCACCAATTTGCACTCCCACCAGCAGCACATGAGAATTCCAACTGCTCTATACCCTCATCAACACTTTGTATTTTCTTACAGTTGCCATTCTAGAACTATACACTTTTAATTATTCTCTACATAAAATACTTTATTATCTAAAATTAAAGAAGTTTAGTTAAGGGGCGCCTGGGTGGCTCAGGCAGTTAAACATCCCACTTTGGCTCGGGTCATGATCCCATGGTTTGTGCGTTTGAGCCCCGTATCAGACTCCACGCTGGTGGTACAGAGCCTGCTTGGGATTCTCACTCTCTCCTCTCTCTGCCCCTCCCCCACTCATGACCCCCCCCCCCCAAAATAAATAAGTAAACTTAAAGAAGTTTAATTACAGTTTACCTCTACAGTGGAATAACGTGATTTCAAAACTATACATATTATAAAATGTGTTCTTAATGATTTATATAATGTCTAGAAAACAGTAAAAGAAAAGAGTTGCAACTGTGTAAAATGAATGTTACAGACATTTGAAATCTGACCTTCCTTTAAAGAAAACTATTTTCCTGATGCCCGTAATTTACTTGGAAACACTGCAGGGGATCTGAAGTCAGAGTTCTTGGGTGAGGGTCCTGTTTCCGTGACATACTGTGCAGCGTGAACTTGAGCTCTAACCTCTCTAACCTGCCACTTCTGACCTCTGACCCGGATCTGCAATTTCGTAAATCTCTCTGGGCCTCATCCTCATCTCTAAACAGAGAACATAAGGGGCGTCTGGGTGGCTCAGTCGGTTGAGCGGCCGACTTCGGCTCAGGTCATGATCTCGCGGTCCGTGAGTTCGAGCCCCACGTCAGGCTCTGTGCTGACGGCTCAGAGCCTGGAGCCTGTTTCGGATTCTGTGTCTCCCTCTCTCTGACCCTCCCTCGTTCATGCTCTGTCTCTCTCTGTCTCAAAAATAAATAAACGTTAAACAGAGAATATAAAATTTCCAACACCTCATGAAACTGAAAGAGAAATAAATAGATGTACATATGCAGAACGCTCAGAACAGCGTCTGACACGTATGCATTTGCTACTCATCAGTGCCACTGCTGCTGCTCCTGTCACCACCGCCCCAACCACTATGAGTCTCACTATCTAACAGAAAAAAGAAAAGAAAAAAGAAACCAATGTAATCATCAGAAGGCACGAGAACACTTGCACCTCGATACACCCTAGCTTATTCTCTGAAACTGACAGTGGATTATCTGAGACCAAGTGGCCACAGAGCTAGAGGTCTCAAGCACCCTTAACTTTCGCGTACTTCCAAGTAGACTCAGGGTCCTTTGCAAGGCTGATGGAGAGATACAAAGCACAAAGATGGTGAAATATGGGCACATTTTATAACTGAAAATTCATTAAAATGACATTTGTAATAGCTTACTGGATTTTCCTACACCCATTCAGGCCTGTCTAGTCTCTTCTCACAGGATGAGTTTTTCAAAACAGAAATGTGATCTTAGATCCTGCTCTGAGGATAAACACAAACATCTTAGGCCATCCTAACATGGCTTTCATGGTCCTGCTTGGAATGACCCTGTAACCTACTTCTCCTGCCTCAGCTTCCTTCAGATTTCTGTCTACACACTCCAGATACACAGGTCTTCCTTGAGTGCCACAAACCCACCATGCTTCCTCTCTCCATGGGGCTTTCTGGCAACTACTTCCTCTGCCTGCAAAGATCTGCCTTTCCCTCTTCGCCTGGGTAATTGTCATTTATCCTATGGATCTCAGTTCAGTCTACTCCCCCGCAGACTAGTCTTATGACACTGTGCATCTCTTTTCACTAAGCTTATCACAGTTGTAGTTTACGGTGATCTGTGTGACAGCTGATTTAAGGACAGTCTCCCTCACTGACATGAAGATTCCACGTGGACATTTGTGTCTGCTCACCACAGTAACCCCAGTGAAGGACACACTGGATAAAGGACAGGCTGAATAAACATCTTTTGGTTGGCTGAATGAATACAATGAATGGAAGAAATGAAATAAAAAACTGGAGTAACACTAGTCAAACCAACAGGGAAAAGACAGGATTTCAAAACCTTTCAGCAAACTAAGAACCACAAAAAAATTATCTCAGCACCAAGACGGAATCTGCTCAGTAGCCATGTTTCCAAACCAAAAAGGAAATAGAGGCCTTAGAAGACTTGGAGAGTCTTCTGTAAGATGAAGCCAACGCCAAAAGCAAAACTTCTTCCCGCATAGTTTCCTAAGTCAAATAAGGTACTGCATCTGTTGCCACTTTTACACATTTTGTAAGTAAGCTACATTCAGTCCACTCCTTTTGAAAGACATTCTTTATAGCTCTCCTTGGTTCCCAGAAGAATCTGAGATCAAATTACTGTTCCAAGGCTACCCTAAAGAATGTTTTCATCACTGATCTATATGCAAAGTATGGATTGCAAAATGGGAAACAATCCTAAACAGATGTAACAATTGGGTAAGCAATGAGGTGGGAAAGGTGGGGCTTGGGTGTGTGAATAGTGTCGTTTTATTAATGAATACAGCGAGTGGGTATTATCTGCTGGGGGTTAAATATATACTAGCAACTTCTTTTACTTTTTATTTTTTGGTAGTGGAAAAATAATATATAGAAGAGAACTTTGAAAGTCAATGACTCATGGGGCGCCTGGGTGGCTCAGTCAGGCGTCCGACTTCGGCTCAGGTCATGATCTCACGGTTTATGAGTTCGAGCCCCGCATTGGGCTATGTGCTGACAGCTCAGAGCCTGGAGTCTGCTTTGGATTCTGTGTCTCCTTCTCTCTCTGCCCCTCCCCCAATTGTGCTCTGTCTCTCTCAAAAATAAATACGTGTAAAAAAAATTTTTTTTAAGTCAGTGACTTATATAATAATCTGTTAATTCCATTTAAAAACAATATAAGGTGGACCACACATTAACAGACAAGAGTCACAAAGAATGACAAATCAAAGGTCAAATGGTTCACAAAATTAGAAAAAAGAAAAAAAAACCCAAATTTACATTGCTATGGTCACTACTATCTTCAAAAAGAAGCAAAGAAAAAGTGAAATACACAGGTTGTTTTTTAAAAGTTCAGTTTATCATTATCTACATTAATTAATAATAGTTACAAATGTGGAAACTTGATACTTAACTATTAAATTGCAGAGGCTACAGAAATTATGATCTGGAATGTCTGTCTCCTGGACAGCTGACAGCCTTTGTATAGGCAAAGAAAGTCAAGCTCCTGGTTCACAGCCACTAGTCAGCTGAGGTAAAATAGGACGAGTATGGGATGTGGCACACCATTTTAGGGGTGATACTCAGTGATGCATGCAAGTGGAGTACAAACACAAGGATCCTACCCAGGAAAAGATAGCCAGACCCTCAAGTGAAAAAGAGAGGCAAAAGCAGAGATAATGATGTAACACTGTTATCTTTTGCCATTTGGATATAAAATGTTAGGTACGAGACATTTAGTACCAGGAAGTATTTGTGTAACTGCAATAGGTTTCAATGAGGTCAATAACACAAGGAGTAAGCTAGATAAAATTAAGTCAAGTGTTAAATTTAGGTTAAACTCTCTTCAACCCTGATCTAATTTTGAACTTTTTTTTTCATGTTTTAGCATTTGAAAAGAATGGTTGCTATTTTTTTTTTTTTTTTTTTTTGAGCCCACACACAATTTATTTTAGAAAAAGGAACATAGGAGAGACTGCATAGTGTTGCATCGAGAATAAGGATTCTGAAGCCAGATCCCAATGCTACCACTTATCATCTATGGGACCTTTAAGCAATCACCATTCTCTTTGTGCCTCAGCTTCCTTCTGTATAATGTCAAAAACAATCGTATCTACTTTGTGATTACAAGGATTAAGTGAATTAGTATTTATAAAGTAAAAATACCTGGAACATGGTATGCCTTATATAAGTATCTGTTAAATAACTATTTTAGTTTAATTAGGTTAAGTAGATTTATAAAATCTCATGTCATAAAACACATGAAAGAGTTTAAGTATATATTTTAAGAGGCCTAACTGCTAATACCTTCACAATAAATTCTATTAAAAGTGTCCATCTTTTACTGATTCAACTTAAAAGGAATGGCAACAAAAAAGCTATCACTTACTGAGTACTTACTTTGTACTATAACACACACTTTATGCTAACTAGCCCTTAGAACAATCCTATAAATGTTATTATCCCCTTTGACGGTTGAGGGAACAGATTCCAAGAGGTTAAATGACTTGCCCAAAGACACAGCTAATCTCGTTAAAGCTGGAATTGAAATCCCAGTCTTTCTGATTCCAGAGTCTATCTTCTTAATCGTAAAATATCTTGTTCTAAAACTAGCTTTGTCATCTACTGAGTTCCATGGTCTTTAAGTGCTTAGCTTAGACATAAGTAGACTTTAAGGAGGTAGATCATCTTAATAAAAACTAGGTTTCTAAATAGCAGGTATTACAGAGCTTCTGTCTGATAAGCACACAGTAGTTTCACATCTCATAACTACTTCTAAAATCAAACTCACAACTGAAAAAATGATTGTGCTAACAAGTATCACAACACTAAGTTGAAAACGCTGGGTACTGTAATTTCAGAATATTACTTCTGAAAGGGGAGAAAGGAATTCTTTTATTTACTTTAATTTAAATTTATTTTATTTGGCGGAAGGAGTAAGATGCTGAGACTTGGGATGTGGACATCTGTGTCCATGCACAATAAACTTTGAATGACCACTTCTCCCCATGAAAAGCTAATGCAGCCCCCTTGCTTCAAGATGATGAAGAAGCCTCTGCCTTGCAACGCAGCAGGGCCCCCTAAGTGGTTTCTGCTAAATAACTGAGGAGGAGTCCTTTTGTCCTGGCTAAATATTAATTTAACTGGTGTCAATACAACGCAAAAAAGTTGAGTGTTAAAATGAAAATATTTGAATCACATTTTTACATTAAATGGGCCATTTGTGAAAGTAAAATGTACAAATAATTATAATGGGGACATTAAATGTAATTGCCAATATTCCATTCCTTTTTAAAGGAAGTAAGGAAGAGGTAGGAGGAACAATGCAAAAGACAGTAAACCTCTGGCATCCAGGGCATGGAACAATCTCTGCTATTTTGGTGAATAATGGGGCAGCCATGTTTGGATTTACCCTAGATCATCCTGGTTAACCACTTATTCAGGATGAAATAAGGTTTCTTAGTTAAATCTAATTTCCTAGTCTGGAAACTTCTCTAGCACATGCACGTACCAATGTTATAAGATTCTAGGACTCCATCACAGTGCCTCCAAAGTTAACCTTCAACAAATCTTTGCTAGTGAAAAGTTATTAAATTTTTCACACTTCTATATATTTTACAAAATTAAACATAGTTAAATAATGGTACTTGGGGCAATACTAATTACTTTCCCTTCTGTGAATCCTCTTTAAAATGGCTCACAGTATAACTATGATGTAAGTACATCCCCTTAAGTGATTTGTGTGTTTGAATAGTTTGACCAAAATATACAGAAGTTTTAGAGGATAAAAGATATTACAAGCCGCTAGGTGTAGGAAGTTCCCCAAAGTGCCTTCTGCAGAGAACCTGCCCAGTTTTGGTTACAGCACAGGCAAAACAGGTATTACGGGTTTCTAGTTTGAACTCTTTTCTATACTCTATACTTCAGACCTCATCTCTGAATGTCAAAGATTCTATCACTACCAATTTAAAGCTGATTAAGGACGTGGGTGAACGAAACACTGTCCAAACATCTATAAAAATGATGTCTAGGATGCTAACATAAAACATTCCTATCCAAAAATAAGATTTTTCTGACCCAAGATTTACTCTATGAATTGAAAGGAAACTAGGGTTGAACAAGAAAGAAATGGGGTACTCATATCCTCAGTTTCAGCAGAGCTGGAAGAAGAGTTTCTCTTGGAAGAAAATATTAATAGTCACCTCTTTAAAACAGGGAGAAAAGGGGTCAATTAAGGGTCTGACTCTTGAATTCAGCTCAGGTCATGATCACTCGGTCATGAGATTGAGCCCTGAATGGGGTTCCGTGCTGAGCTTGGAGCTGCTTACAGTTCTTACTCCTTCTCTCTCTGCCCCTCCTCCACTCGCATGCACTAGCTCTCTCTCTCAAATAAATAAAACAAAATGGAAATCTGGATAAAACTATATCTCGGTTTGAGTCGGCAGTTTCACTTTTTTCAGGATAAAACTATATCTCGGTTTGAGTCGGCAGTTTCACTTTTTTCTAGAGAGTAGGAACAGGGTTGGTGGGTAACCTCTGCAGAGGTGATTACAGACCACTTAAGGGGCACTGGGTATTACTGGGGATCCAGATAAGACTTGGAAATTGGAGACCTTTAATGGCCCCAAAAGGAAGAGTTATTTTATTTTTCCCAAGAGAGAAGAACAGATAGGTGTGCAGCCCACAATGAAAAACTTGGGAGTAGAAAAACATGAACAAGAGGTCAACCAGTTTTCCAGAAGACACTGAGACTCACTGGGCAAAACCCAGCAGAGATAACATTTCCGGGCACAGAGCGTCCACCTCAGACAGTTCAGCAGAAAGGTCAAAGACAAGTGGATTCAAATTATGGGGACTGGTTAACTAGCTATGATGTTGGTCAAGCTGTTTTTTGTTTTTGTTTTCTCACTTGCTCACAAAGGTTTGGGGGGATTGTAATACCTGCCTTTATAAAGTTATTCTGTATATTAAAGGAGGTAATACATGAAAAGACTCAGTATTGTTTCTGACACTTCATAGGCACTAAATAAATATTAGGGTTTTTGGGGTTTTTTTCCTATACAAAATGAGGACATTAGACCAGATGTAGAGTCCCATCCCACTGCACAATTATTTCTAGATAAATTTGTGTTGGCCACAACTCACTCTTTGAATTTTGTGAGCTACTTTTCATCACCAACACCAAAACTAATAATGATACCATCTTATGTCTGTAAGATGCTTTGCAGTTTTAAAAGCGTTTACTTTCAATTACCTCATTCATTAGTCCTGACAACAACCCTCTGAGTTAGACAGAATAGTTAACTGCCATCAATTTGTGTACAGGAAACTTGAGAGGCAGGGAGATTAAATGACTTGTCCCTAGGTCAATTTACTGTTCATTTAGTTATCTTTGTTCTGTAAAGTTGCTGAAGTTCATTAAAAAAAAGACAACCTGTCCCTGTATAGAAAATGCTTTTATTTTTATAAAGCTGACTTACTTCTTTTTTTTTTTTTTTAATTTTTTTTTTTCAACGTTTTTTATTTATTTTTGGGACAGAGAGAGACAGAGCATGAATGGGGGAGGGGCAGAGAGAGAGGGAGACACAGAATCGGAAACAGGCTCCAGGCTCCGAGCCATCAGCCCAGAACCTGACGCGGGGCTCGAACTCACGGACCGCGAGATCGTGACCTGGCTGAAGTCGGACGCTTAACTGACTGCGCCACCCAGGCACCCCATAAAGCTGACTTACTTCTGATTTCATTTACAGCTTATTTTGCACTGTGCTTTAATTTGCCAATCATTTCACATGTCTTTCTAAAAAGGCACAAGTTAAATGCCAACCATAAGAGAAAATATCTAAAATCAAATACAGTATATAAAAGTACCTCGACTGGTGCCTGCTAACCCCCACATTTCTAAGATTTCCCCTGTATTCTATATGTACACGTATAATTTATTTCATTAAAGAGAGACTATAATTTTTAGATGAAGATGGCCACTAATTTGCTTTATCCCCTCCATGAAAATAGTACCCCAAGGAATCAGGGGGAGAATACAGGGATCTTGGGATGGAATTCAGAAAATCCATTAAGTTAGATGGAAGAGAAATTATTCTCTATCTTCACAGATCTCGAAGTGAAATTTGGCATTTCCTTCAATTATGAATACAGATAAGTCGCACTTATATTAGCAGCACTTCTCATTTTTATCACCAATAGAATTCAGATATTTTCTATCATATTATAGTCACTGCAGATATCTTGAAATATCATTTACATATCACCACTTCAAAATTACCAGTTATTAAACTCACTTCTAGATTTTATTACATGTTAATAAAGAAGCATATATTACCATGTTACAAATTGTTTTAAAATTACCCTCTCTATATTTCAATTTAATTGGCCTGCTTTGAAACATAAATATTTGTGTGTATAACATAAATAAAACAGGTTAAGAACTTCTGTTTCAAAGGATGGCTTAAGACCCTGCCAGGGTGCCTAGGTGTCTCAGTCGGCTGAGTGTCTGACTTCGGCTCAGGTCATGATCTCATGGTTCGTGAGTTCAAGCCCCCAGTCAGGCTCACTGCTGTCAGTGCGGAGCTCACTTCAGACCCTCTGTCTGCCCCCTCAGTGTCCCTCCCCACTCATGTTCCCTCTCTTGAAAATAAATATTAAAAAAAAAAAAAAAAAAAAAAAGACCCTGCAGAACTTCCCTCTTGATCCTCTACTTCAAGAGATTTCTTCTTCCCCAATTTTGCCTTCCTTCCCCCCTTCTTCCATCCTGCCTGGCTTCAAATACAAGGAACTCAGAAAGAGAAAGAGGTTTGTGGGAGAGTAAAACAAGTAAAAAGTATGGTTAATTCTGCATCCCTTTTCCTCTCTCTCCTCAGATACAGGCACAATGATTATTATTTGCATCCACAGCTTCTAAATTCATTTTTTCTCCTAAATTCTGAAATGTCCTTTGTTGCCCTATGCTCCTTAAGTCCTAACACCCAACATCAGTGATAAAATGTCTGGGGTAGTGTCAGAGTACCCTTATGAAATAGCTTTTTTAACATTCAAAGACCTATAATCTATGTGGCTTATACGACTGCTGGAACATGGTCTACTAAGAAAAGAGAAGATAGCCAGGATGGGGTGGGGGTGATTGGTAAAGGGAGGTGGACCATAGAAAGAGTTTTCATTTCTCATCTTCCTAGCAACTGGAAGGAAAGAAGGAATGAATAAGGAAAGCACATACACATATATTCACACCCGTAGAAACCACATGGGCTGTGAAATTGCTTTTGGGAAAGCAGAAGTGAGACCGAGTCCCTACTGGAAGTGAGCCAGGAAGAAAAGATGCACTGGCTGAGTGAGAGAACAGTGAAAATGGAGGGCATGTTGGTTAGTTCTTAGTAGAAGAGTCAGCCAAACACCTAGGTCAAGACCACGAAGTGTCCAAACAGGAAGCTCAGGTTTGTTCATATTTATAGAGCTCTTCTCCCCAGCTTCCACATACCCAGAACAAAACTTCCAATGTAGTATTCATATTACCAGAGGTGCCATGGCCACAGGAGCCATTTGCAGAAGCTAAGAAGAGAGGTCTCCATTGCATTTGCTTAAAAAGTGAGGGGGAAAGCAAAAAAATCCTTACAAGATTACAAGAGAGGGATGTATCTGTCCAAAGAAACACTGCAAATGAATTTAAGTCCTCCACTATTATCAATACTATACATCATGAGCTGGCCAGTTTGAGAGCAAATCTACTTCCACGATACTGTTTATGTGGGAAAACGTACTACAAGTTCTAAACAAATGATTATTACATAAAATCTGAGCATGACTCATGACAGAGAATTAGTTTTATTAATTACCCTCCAAGGTACCAAATGACAAATGTAACAGAAAATGAAGAGGTAAAAGTTTAAGAAAGGATGAAAACATTGAGACAGTGGTAAATATCTTTAAAAAGTGATACTGTGATATTCTACACAAACTTTGATTATACTTTAAATTATTAAAAACTAGGACACACATAGCTTAAGTCAAGTTTGAATTCAGTGTATTAATTTAACAATTTTTTAAAAATACACACAAATGGGCTATTCTCTATGGTATTCCCCTATAAAAACATTTTTTTAAGTTTATTTTGAGAGACAGCACGAGCACAAGTGGGGGAGGCACAGAGAGAGAGGGAGAGAGTCCCAAGCAGGCTCTACACTGTCAGCGTAAAGCCCAATGTGGGGCTCGAACCCACGAACTGCCTAAGATCATGACCTGAACCAAAACCAAGAGTTGGACACTTAACCAACTGAATCACCCAGGAGCCCCCAAAACATTTTTCAAGTAAATGTCTTCTTTTCCTTTGTCATTAACAAAACACATTCTCAATTAACCAGAAAATCAATATAATGAATAGCATTTACGTGACATAATAATATCCTATTCTTTTAAAAGCTAAAGCAAAAATTATGTAGTTATAAGGCATAGAAAAAAAAACAGATTTTTTTTGCCTTGTTTATTAGTAAAAATCAGCTTAGGAAAAAAAAACCTTGTTATTCTAACAATTAATGTTCAAATAAGAATATTTAAAACTCAAGTTAATGTAGTAACATCCTATTGCTCCCTGAACATACTGGGATGAAATGACACATTAAAACTATAAACACTTAAAGAAAATGGAAAAGCCTGTTGCATTTTTCCAAAGTAATTGTGAATGTTGACCCTTCTAATGAAATTGTAACTTGTGTCATTACACTGTCTAGTTTTTGCATCTCCTATAATTTCAAGTATTATTTCATCACTACCTTGCTAATATAATACTTGGAATGAAATTTCTATCTGAATTTGTTATAAGGTCCACATTTTTACAAGATAAAACATTCAAGTACTTTTTCTTTACCTAAAGTCACAAAGCAATCTGACAAGGAATATATTAATATCCTAAAACTGAATGGCTGGACTAGAAAGTGCATACAGAGACGTCCTTTTAATTTTGGTTCCTTTAAATATTAAAACATTACAGGAAAAAAAAAAAACTGTCTTCAAGGAAATAAGTTGAAGGGATGAATTATGTCCAGCAATTCCATGTTTAAGAAAAATCAATTTTACCTATACATAACCTATTTTCTTTGCCTACTTGCCTCAACAGAAAACATTTTCCCCCAAAGTGTTCAATATAACACTCTTACGTGGAAGATGGATTAAAATAAAGTATAAACCCATTTTCTATGAAAGAATAATGGTAGTAAAATAGTGGTCACCACTTTAAAATCACCTAACAAAATGCTGACAGGAAAAAAAAATCAGAGCTTGCCTGGAACATAGTAGGAGCTCAGTATTTGTTGAATAAAGGAATTTAATGTTGAGAACTTTCCAGGGGGAATAAAATGAAAGTTGGAATAGCAACTTGTTCCTCTCAAATTACTTAAGTATAAGTTCTATAATAAGAAAAAAACATTAAACTAAGGCAAATATATAATTCCATTTTATATTAAAACAAACTTGTATTTTGACATAAATACAAAGCAATTGCTAAAGCAATAAACCTAATTATGAACTTCCTGCATTTTCCCCAAAATGATTGCGTCATAGTACAACTGCTTTTCAGAAGTTAAATGATTTCTGATTCACATTAGATGACTAATAAGTTTTTTTGGCCATTCACTTAAATGAGTATGTGCACAAATTTATATTATGGGAACAAAAGTAAGACTACTTTATGGTCCCAGAAAAATCTACTCATTCTGTTTTGAAAAAGAATATCTAATTTGAATAATCGAGATTATATTACTTTCCTTTGCCCCGAAGGAAAGAACATTCTCAGTTCCCGTTTTGTAGCTGGCACCCAAATACTCAATCTTGGTTAATTTCCAAAAGCACACATGTTATAGTAAATCCTCTTTCAGTGCCAAAAAGTTTTTCGCTCCTGGAAATTGTTTTACTGGCATATTCTCAACATATCAGTATCTCAATACCTGCTAATCCTAGAGAAGTGAGAGTGGCCATGTACTTTAGAAAGTAAAGACTCCATTTTAAATCTATAAAAGGCTGAACTATTACTTTGAGCAAGATCCTATCTGCAAAATCTGAGAGTTTAAAATAGTAGCTCTCAATCTTGGGTGTGCATGAGAATCACAGTTAAGACAGGGGTATTGACTGTTTTAATATGTAGCTACTAAACCTATTAGCTCTTTAAAAAAAATTTTTTTTTTTAATATTTCTGAGAGAAAGAGAGAGAGAGAGAGGGAGACACAGAATCCAAAGCGGGCTGCAGGCTCTGATCTGGTAGCACAGAGCCCGACGCGGGGCTCTAACTCACAGATCATGACCTGAGCTGAAATCGGCCGCTTAACAGACTGAGCCACCCAGGCACCACAGCTCTTAATAAAGGAATTTTGTACAAATAAGGTAACACTTCAGTCTTTAAAAAGACACAGAAACATACTTTAGCCAATTCAGATGGAAGTTTTCTGACAATCACTGAAGTGTTTTTTCCAGTAAAAAAACAAAAAAACAGTAATCAACTCAAAATGAGCTATGAGAGAATTTGCTTTTTCTTCTTTTAAACAAATGGAGGTAAAGCCAAAGAGTGAGGAAAATATTCCATAAAAATATTTAAGTTTTCCTACTCTCCATCTTTAGGGAATGGTCTGAACACTTCTAATGTAAATACTAATATATCCCTGCTAAGAAGGGACTTGAACTTCTAAAAACTTAAATTAAGTTTAAAAAAACAAAACAAAAAAAAACCTTGGGTGCCAGACATTTCATTAAGACTAATGTTTGTATAATAAACCCTTTGCTTTAAAGGAAAAAAAAGCTTTCCTGCTTTCTTTCATACATGTGGGTTATTATTAATACTATTATTACTATTGATTTTATTTACTATTTTAGTAGCAAAAAAAATTACTTCTTAGAATAGTAAATTATAAAGCTTTTGTGTTCCCTATCCCCCTTCAAATTAAGTTTAATTTTAAAACACCTTATTATAAAGCATCAAGTTTAAAATTCATACTTACTGACCCAGTAATTCTGTAACTGTGAACTTATCTGAAGAATGCTTTAAGAAATTTATGTTCAATAATGTTTTTTATAGAATTAAATTAACAACAAGGATTAGAAAAACTAACCACTGAAAGTAGGAAACAAATGAACATATTATGATATAGAGCTATACAATACTATGCACTCATTATAAGAAATTGTCACCAGTGGTTGGAGAAAGAAGGGCGCGAAGAGGTAGGGAAGAGAGTTGAGGAAATTTCCAGTCCTTACACTCTTCAGACTTTTCAAAACTTTCTGGGCAAACTATGAAAGGGTAGGTAGATTATGACCACAACTACACGAAAATGGGTGATGATGAAATTGTGGGTAAATCTATTTCAAAAAATATTTTAATATTATGGGTATATCACTGTTTTAACTGAAAAAGATAAGGCAATTTTTCTAAGCCTAAATGCCCAGTCTGCTTCTTTTGAAATCCAGATTTTAAGTAAAGGAATAAAGAACAGAATTGAATGCACAGCTGTTTGCTTCTAGGAATACACACAGGCAGAAATAAACAGAGGGAGGCTAATGTCTGTGAGATTGGGCTAACTACTTCATTCCCAGCTGTGTGTTAATTTGTATTATTAAACAGTAACAAACCCTTTTTATGATCATCAGAAGCTGAGAATTTCCATTTGTACCCAGCAAAAGTTAAAGGCACACTAGAAAATACTTGGAATGTTAGATTCAGTAATTTATTATCTGGTCTGTGTTCTAAGTTGTAAAACATCAGTTGAATTATTCAGCTGTTAACTCTAATTTAATGCCATTTAATATCAGAGATGCCTGATCACTTACAAGTGGCTTAAACTATAAGAAAGATGGGCAAGTTAAAAACCATACCCTGTTTTCCATGGTAAGATAATTAGGTCCATAATAAAGCAAGCCGGTATTGACTGAGGTCAGTTTATGCCACTGGATCATAACTGCAAAGAGTCCTGTTCTCTACTTTTCAAAAACTATACAAGATTCCTATGACAGCCACAGAAACCAGAGTGGCAGGGCTATGTTCAGACCCAAGTGAGGCAATACTACGGAAGGTGAATGTCTTTATTATTATTGCTACTTTACACACTAGTTTTGGGTTTGTTTTCTTATACACAGAGAACTGTAAAGTCAATGGAAGCCCAGAACTTTCAAGAAATCAAGGGGGGGAGAGGCATTCAAAAATGTACCAAAAACCAGATACTCTTTAAACTATCAATTTTTTTGGGGGGGGCGCCTGGGTGGCGCAGTCGGTTAAGCGTCCGACTTCAGCCAGGTCACGATCTCGCGGTCCGTGGGTTCGAGCCCCGCGTCAGGTTCTGGGCTGATGGCTCGGAGCCTGGAGCCTGTTTCCGATTCTGTGTCTCCCTCTCTCTCTGCCCCTCCCCCGTTCATGCTCTGTCTCTCTCTGTCCCAAAAATAAATAAAAAACGTTGAAAAAAAAAATTTAAACTATCAATTTTTTAAAGCCATCAGCATAAGATGACTACCTTTACATAGAACATCGGTTACCTTTTCTTACTGGTTGTAAGAAAATACATGAAATTTCCAGCTTAATTTTATGGAATTAATTTTTTAAAATTTCATTATAAACTTGATCCTAGGGTTTTGTTTTTTTTTTTTTAATTTTTTTTTCAACGTTTTTTATTTATTTTTGGGACAGAGAGAGACAGAGCATGAACGGGGGAGGGGCAGAGAGAGAGGGAGACACAGAATCGGAAACAGGCTCCAGGCTCCGAGCCATCAGCCCAGAGCCTGACGCGGGGCTCGAACCCACGGACCGCGAGATCGTGACCTGGCTGAAGTCGGACGCTCAACCGACTGCGCCACCCAGGCGCCCCAAACTTGATCCTAGGTTTATGGCAATAGCTGCATTAGCTGAAATGGTTAGAAGTCTTTTTGTTTGTTTTTTTAAAGCTGGTCATAACAGACACAATATTGGTTATTTAAAATGATTAATTAATTCCATAGTTGAGTTCCACTCCTATCTTTTATTAACTCTTTCTGAATTGGTGAATTTTAAATAATCTGATCCTCTATTATTTATACTGTAGATGAAAATTTTACCGTAAATTTACCAAAATTTACTTCAACTGCTAAAAGATATTTTTGGGTAGGATACAGACCCACAATTGCCAACCTACACCAAGTTTGAATCCCAGCTCTGCTAATTCTCTAAGGCTTAGGTTCCTCATTTGTAAAGAGATGAAATGCTTACACAGTCGCAGGTACGTAAAATGCTCAACAACTGGAGGGGAGGTCCATATGGTGTGTGCAATACATGACATAATACATACAAAATACAGAGCTGAGTGCCTGGAACATAGTTACATGCTCCACAAACAGCAGACACTGCATAAAACAAGTAGACAAAAAGTTAAAAATAACATGTACAAATGAAAGTAGTTTCTTTTTTTAAATTTTTTTTTTTCAACGTTTTTTATTTATTTTTGGGACAGAGAGAGACAGAGCATGAACGGGGGAGGGGCAGAGAGAGAGGGAGACACAGAATCGGAAACAGGCTCCAGGCTCCGAGCTGTCAGCACAGAGCCCGACGCGGGGCTCGAACTCACGGACCGCGAGATCGTGACCTGGCTGAAGTCGGCCGCTTAACCGACTGCGCCACCCAGGCGCCCCACAAATGAAAGTAGTTTCTAATTCAAATAATTGTCTTCTCAAAATCTTAAAAAAGCACCACTATTATCATGCAATTTGTTATCCCCTAGCATCTAGCATTCTATCTAGCAAATAACAGATATTGGATAAATATTATTCTATTACTAAATAATGACTATCAAAATCAATTATGAAGTTCTAAGAATAACTGGTTTGTAGATCTTGCCTATTTCATCTTTACAGCCCACTGCCTGACAGATTATGTAACACAGTTAATTTCATCTTTTCTCATTCAATTAAAAAACAAATTTACTTAAAATTTTCAAACTTTTTTTTTTTAAGTTTATTTTTATTTTGAGAGACAGCGAGTGAGCGAGCAGGACAGAGGCAAAGAGAGGGAGAAAAAGAATCCCAAGCAGGCTCTGCACTGTTATCGCAGAGCCCAGTGTGGGACTCTATCTCATGAACTGTGAGATTATGACCTGAGCCAAAATCAAGAATCAGATGCTTACCTAACTGAGTCACCCAGGTGTCCCAAAGTTGTCAAACTTTTGATTTGTAATTGGAAACTCATTACAAGGGGTTTTGTGTTAGGACTATGGCATACACAAGGGTAAGGGCCAGGTCTGTTTGGTTCATTACTATTTTGCAAAGCCGGTCAATATTTAACATATATTAGGGGCTCAAATGTTTGAATAAATGCATGAATTTTTTTTTCATGTTCTATATTAAGAGGGAAACAAAACCATAATTCCTAACCGGAGTTCATACCCAACAAATGCATGAAACGACCATAATGAGAAAATTACTGCTGGTTAGTTGTACTTCAATAAAAAAGTCTTGGCTTGGTAGACGTCAATTATATCTCAATAAAGCTAGAAAAAAGAAAAGGAAGTGACAAGTACAAAAAGCCAATGGTTACAGTAAGGGACCAACAGCAAGCAGTGGTATCCTTTTGGCTGCCAGAAATATTTTCTTTAAATGGAATACTGATTTTTTTGTGTACTTTCTTACTAAAACTAAAACATAAAATTCAGTGTCATATATAGTTTCACCACTAAACCTGAGAAACTCTACACAACCAACTTCCGACACTTCTATAAAAATCTCCCAATTACTTCCTCTTCTGTTTCACAGAAGTTGTAATGACTGGCTTGGTTCCAGTCCCCAGTGGGGAGGGGGGAGAACCAAAGCAAGGAAATGCTCCTATCTAAGCTTTTTGAAGGGAGGCCCCTGCAATACTAACTCTGTGAGGTAATAACTGATACAGGAAACTTCAAAAAAAACTGTAAGATGGAAACTACTTCCTAATACAAATACTTGTCTCAAAAAGCAAACAAAAATGACACGTAGCAATGATAACAATTACCTTCTCTGTACACCTGGGTCTAACTATGTAAACTTAAATGAAAAGGACCGTTCATTCAATGCACACTTTTCAGGAATGTCTCTGAAGATAAACAAAATGTTCAATCAGAGGTGAGTTATTTTCAGAAAGCCATGTGAGTTGTTTCAGGGGTTATTAGGATATTTGGGTAATGTGTTATCATGCTCAGTTTCACAGAAGTCAGAAATTGTTACTGTTCTTCCCCATGTGTCTGATTCACTATGATGATTATGAGAAAGTAATTCTACCTCTCACAGAATCTTGTCACCTAAATGAAGGCTTTTGCAACCCTGAGTGCAGAGTAGACACAAATTCTAGATAGATGAATAATAATATATGCCCAAGGTTATGATTCACATCTTTAAATTGTTACCTTCTTTTGCAGAAGAAAATATATTCCATTTGATTCGAAGTCACATTTAAAGTCATGATATAGGTGATTCCGAAGCCTATTTAAAAATCTATAGATCTTGGGGCGCCTGGGTGGCGCAGTCGGTTAAGCGTCCGACTTCAGCCAGGTCACGATCTCACGGTCTGTAAGTTCGAGCCCCGCGTCAGGCTCTGGGCTGATGGCTCAGAGCCTGGAGCCTGTTTCCGATTCTGTGTCTCCCTCTCTCTCTGTCCCTCCCCCGTTCATGCTCTGTCTCTCTCTGTCCCAAAAAATAAAATAAACGTTGAAAAAAAAAAAAATTAAAAAAAAAAAAATCTATAGATCTTATTAAAAACCGTTCCAGATCAGGAAGAAGTCCGACTAAAGGCTAACAGAGTAACACCACACAGGACCTGAAGAAAAACCAAGGTGGAGGGACTTCATAGGAAAGACTTGCTTGCCATCCCTGGCATCCATTTCCTTGCTTCCATCCCTGGCAGGGCCTCTGACTAGACACAGTTGGGTTCATTATTCAGAAGTATCTAATAAAAGTGTTTTTATTTAATCTCATGATCAAAACAAGTTTGGGATTGTCCAGATTTCCTTCTTGCCAGGTAAAGTAGCTGATATTATAAAAACACACCTCAGTTACTTTACACAGACCTTGTGAGGTCTCCCAGTATGTGACAATGAGCTATCAGATAAAAACTAAGAGTTCAGACATACATCTTTAAATAATCTCTTTAAAGATAGGCAACTGAAGGACACTGGAGTATCAGTGCCACTCTGTTCCACCTACACCCCCCCCCCCCAGTAGAATTCCTCTTATTTTCTGACTCTTCCTTACTGTATCTCACCCCCTTGCTTCATTTTCCTTCCTAAGCCTTAGTCCTGCCTCTATGAACCATAGGTTTAGCCCAATACTGACACCAAAAGAGGTTTCTCTCTCTCTCTCTTTTTTTTTTTTTTTTTTTTTCAACGGTTTTTATTTATTTTTGGGACAGAGAGAGACAGAGCATGAACGGGGGAGGGGCAGAGAGAGAGGGAGACACAGAATCGGAAACAGGCTCCAGGCTCCGAGCCATCAGCCCAGAGCCTGACGCGGGGCTCGAACTCACAGACCGCGAGATCGTGACCTGGCTGAAGTCGGACGCTTAACCGACTGCGCCACCCAGGCGCCCCATCTCTCTCTCTTTTTTTTTAATTTTAGAGAGAGAGAGTGTGTGTGTGTGCAAGCGGGGAAGAGGGGCAAAGGGAAAGAGAGAGAATCTTAAGCAGGCTCCACAATCAGTGCAGAGTCTGATGCAGGGCTCAATCCCAGGATCCTGGGATCATGACCTGAGCCAAAATCAGGAGTTGGACACTCAAAGGACTAGGCCACCCAGGTGCCCCAGAAGTTTCTCACTCTTATTTAGTATTAACTTAACATCAGGGCAAGCCTATGATTTCTCTGTACTCACAAGGTACAGACCTTAATTACCTTAATTACAGAAGGCACTCAGTGTTAGGTGAAGTCTTGATAAAAAATTACATTTTATTTTAAGCCACCAGAAAGCTAATATAAATATCAGACTACTAGTACGAGATTCTAGTTAAGTTTAAAAAACACACGGAACATCCTGCTTCCATCGATGAATACAAACAACAAAACAGCAAGAAGTATTTAACCAGCATATTTCACTATGCCAACTACACAAAAAAAACAATCTCTAATCTTCCTTGGAATTACTTCTTCCAAAATTATGAAGACCTTTTATCAGGCATTTCTTCTAATAACTTCTTACTAAGTTTGTGGTACATACTGAAATCTAGGTCTCTTATGAGTCAACTACTAAGGTAAAAATTTATTATCTACTGCTGTCTAAATATTGAGGCCTATACAATATAAAAGACTATAGATTATCTTCTTAAAAGAACAAAAAAAGCAAGAGAAGAAAGTATAAAAGAGAAAAGCACAAAATAAGGCATAATTTTAAATACACCAATGATCACAAGAAACATAAGTTGACTAATTTTCTAAATGAAAAAAATTTTTGAAACTAGATATCTACATGCCATTTAAAAGAGATATATAAAAGATGGATGGATAAACAAAGGTGGTCTTCTTTTTTTTTAAACAAAAGAGTAGAAAAGTTGTATTAGACAAGTACTAAATAAAAGAAGGCTGGTATGATATATTAAAATCTGACAAAATAAGCAAGGCCTTGAGTATAAAGGGAGATCAAAGTCCCTTCTAATGATAAAATGCTGAATTCATTCTGATGACATATTCTGCACTTAATAAAACATATCAATTCCACACCATAGTCATCTGCTAATATAATTTCCAAAGTTAAAGGGGGGCACCTGGGTGGCTCAGTCAGTTAAGCGTCCAACCTCATCTCAGGTCATGATCTCATGGTTTGTGGGTTTGAGCCCCGCGTCGGGCTCTGTGCTGACAGCTCAGAGCCTGGAGCCTGCTTCAGATTCTGTATCTCTTTCTCTCTTGGCCCCTCCCCTGCTCATGCTCTGTCTCTCAAAAATAAATAAACATTAAAAAAATTTTTTTTAATTAAATGGACAGAACTTCAAAGAGAAAATGAAAAGTCACCATAACAGCAAAAAATTATAACTCCCCCCAAATTATATCAATACCTTCCTCAGTAATTAATTCCAATCTCATGTAAACTATCTCAGAACATAAAAAGTGGAATATCCTCCAATTTACGTTTTAGGGCAAGAATAACCTTGGTATTAAAGGCAGACAATGATGACAGTACAAGAGAAAGAAATTATAGGGCAATTTTGCTTATCATAAATGTCAAAGTCCTAAACAAAATATCAACAACCAATAGAGCAATGTATAAAACAGAAAGTACATCATGAGGGGTGCCTGGGTGGCTCAGTCGGTTAAGCGTCTGGCTTTGGCTCGGGTCGTGATCTCGCGGTTTGTGAGTTCGAGCCCTGCGTCGGGCTCTGTGCTGATAGCTCAGAGCCTGGAGTCTGCTTCGGATTCTGTGTCTCCCTCTCTCTCTGCCCCTCCCCCGCTCATGCTCTGTCTCTCTGTCTCTCAAAAATAAATAAACATTTAAAAAAAAAAAAAAGAAAGTACATCGTGACCAAGTTAGGTTTATTCCAAGAATGCAAGGTTGGTTTACCATTAACAAGTGTATTACATAATTCATAGTAATCCACTGAGTTAGCAAATTAATAAGTCATGTCAAAAATAAAAAAATTTAAAAAGACATTTCAATGGATGCAGAAAATATACTCAGTAAAATTCAACACTCACGCACCTAATATATTAAAGTTCTTACCAAACTAGGAATAGCAGAGAATTTTCTTAACTTGGAAGGGATACCTTCCAAAAACCTTCATTAAATAGCATTCTTATTTATTATTGGCAAAGTCAGAAGCAGTTATTTTTAAGTCAGAGAGGTAGTTGCTTCTATTTATCACTCTACTAGAAGTACTAGCCAGCAATACAAAGAAATACAGGGACTAAAATGGAAACAGATAAAAAGGACTGGAATGAGGGGGGGAAAAAAAACCCTATCATAACCTATAGAAGACTGCTAATAATTACACTAAAATTAAGAATTATGTTCATCAAGAGAGCCCTTAAATAAAATGAAGGCGAGTTACAAACCTGGAGAGTAGATTTGCAAAGGTGATTATCTATAATTAATAAACATAAAAATTATAAAAACCGTAAGAAAAGATGCCAAGTAAAGCAGACAATATATTAATAGGTGTATCACAGACAAATACACAACAGACCTAACAAAAGATGCTAAATTTTATTAATCTGGGAAATCTAGAGTAAAAGCCACAATAAGAAAATATCTGACAAACAGCAGATTGTCAAAAATGTACAAACCAGACAATATCAAGTGCTGACACAGATATGAAGCAACAAGAACTCATATACTGCTGGAGGGAGCTTAACAGTACAACCACTTCAGAAAATAAATGTATTCAAAAATTAAAATGCACATACCTTACAACCTCAATTATAGTTATATATTCTAGAAAACTTGCAAATGTACATGAAGAGACATACAATATTGTCCACATAATAGCCATAAAATAGGAAACAAATGTCCACTAGTGGTTAAACTGTAGTATAATCGTACAGTGAAATACTACAGTCATAAAAACAAACCACATCAACTTTGGATAAATCTCCTCAAAAAACTGTGTTTAACAAAATTAACAAATCACACAAGAATAACTTCACCACTGTAAAGTTAAAAAAAAGCAACAGGGGAAATTATTGTATATGGACTCAGACATATGTGGTAAAATTTCAGAAAACCATGAGAAGGTAGGTTATAAACACAAATCAGGATGGTGGATGTCTCTGAGGAGGGGGCACAGAAGACAAAGGGATGGGACCGAGTAGGGGAAAGAGGGGGCTTCAAAGATCGAAGACATGATCTATATCTAAAGCTGAGTATCACGTGCATGAGTATTATGTATTATCTGACAAATGTTATATTTGGCATGTATTAAATTTTTTGTAATGAAATAAAATACATACTCAAAAAAGGCTTAAAAATTCTTAGCATTAGAAGTAGCAGTAAGATGAATAATTACTTGATCCACAGAGTTTAAACTATTGCTAACTGCACAAAACAAGCTAGATGAGCAAGCAGTTAAATTACATAGATTTTAACCTGCCTTGCTTCTTTCAATGGAATAAGTCTGACCAAAGGGTTAAAGGCCACAAAGTAATTACTATTAATTATTCTTTATTCTTTATGTTAAACGGTCCCTATTTATGAGCTTATAATCAAATACTTTTCCTAATTTTACTTCCTGGTGGTTCCAGGAATTTATAAAATCTTCCACTGTTGTCATTCCTACTCTGTTGTCTATTAGATAACTTTGAGGTTTAAAGATTATGAAATCTTGCTCTGGTTCACCACACAATTTGAACTTCCAAAGTGACTAAGAGCAAAAGGAAGAGATTAAATATTTACATTTAAAACATCTACTTCTGCTAATACCAATACAAAAAACTTTATGACCAAAAAATAGAAAATACTAATTTGAAAATCCTGATCTTTGGATTTCAGTAACTAACAGTACTACATAAATTAAATCATTGTCCTCTAGTATTTGCATATATCATTAATGTTTGACATTTTTAAATACTTTTACATTTTAAAAATGTCATTTCTTATTTAAAAAAATACTTAGACATTCTGAAAAACCTCCAATGAAAACTGAAACTATTTAATGAGTGTATGTCTGCTTACTATGTAAGCCCTTAAGAGTTCAAAATAGGTCTACCTCAACCCCATTCACAGAGGCAGAGACCAGAAATTCCTGGGCTGACCATTGCCCTTGGCCAAATGAAAAATGGCCTCTGGTCATTAGCCCCAGGGTCACTTCTGTCAGACTCTACTGAAACTAAATCCATCAAGCCCCTGGAAGCACAGGTTCATACCATCACCATTCCCTTTCTCAATCCATCCCCTGACCCAGCATTAGCCCTACAAAGGGCTTTGTTCTCCGTCCCCGACCTAGCCTCCACTCCACCTTCATTTTGTAAACTACACTACCTATGAAGTGGTGCTCCCTAATTAGCAAACTTCCCGGTACTGGCAACCTTGTCTCAAAGCATTACCCCAGTATCCTGGCTGTCAAGGACTTTCTCCAGAGGACATGAGCTGTACTGCTGCACACTGTCAAACAGCAGCTGTTTAGTTCCTACCCCTCAAGGTCCTTCAACCACCTGAGCCATTCATTCATGCCCATGCATGCCCATAACCTGGCACAGTGATCACACTGCATCAACACAGCCCCTAACTTCCCAGCACACAAGTTTAACTACTTTCCCTCTGTGGATTCTCCGGTCTTGAGGGAATCTCTATTCCAGTCCATCAGATTCTTACTTCATCTCCTTCCTTCCCAGCCTGAAGTCCAAGGGTCTAACATTTCAACAAATTTATCACACCCTAAAGTCTCCTGCTCATCTGCCTTCCACTGCATTCATGAAAAACCCTCTGTGGCTCCAACTATTCATTTTCTCTGAGCTCTAGCGGCCCATGAGCCTCCCTCAGCACTGCATAAATACTTCATGAGTGTCTGAGTGTCTACAATGTATCAGAGACACAGCTTATAACACTCTTACCACAAAATTTTCATTAAGACTGTTCAACAAATGGGGCACTTGGGTGGCTCAGTTGATTAAGCATCTGACTTGGCTCAAGTCATAATCTCATGGTTCATGGGTTCGAGCCCCACATTGGGCCCGCTGCTGTCAGTGCAGGGCCCGCTCGGATCCTCTGTCCCACCCACCCCCCCACCACCACTCACACACTTTCAAAAAAATAAACATTGGAAAAAAAAAAACTGTTCAACAAATGCTTTACTAAGCATCTCCTAAGAAGAGAAAGGCACTATTTTAAGTTCTGAGAATTCAGTAGTGAACAAGTCAGAAAAGGTTACTGCTCTTATGAAGCTTACATGCTAGTGGGGGAAGACCAACCACAAAAAAAGTAAATGAACAAGAACTTGAGCCAGTGCTATGTGCCATGAGGAAAATAAGACAGCAAATACTGATCAATGGGTTTTAGGTATGGGCAGGATAGGGGAGGGGAGGTCTTCTATTTGAAAGAAACACACTGAAACCTACAGTATCTTCTCCACCACAACTCTCCACAACAAAAATACTAGGGCCCATTCTGAACCCTAACCAGACATAGCCTCAGTGAGATTACCAAACCAACTAAATACATTATCAAAAGAAAAGAAAATAATAACCCTACTCTACAGGAGTCAGAAACTAACAGATTTAATAACAAAGAAAATCCTCCACACGTCCATCTAATTTTCTATGTAATCAAAGGAGTACACGGATCAGCAGTTTGGCCATGATCAAGTGTAATCCCTTATTTAAGACTAAAAACCATAAACTTCAGCTGGGTTCAATAATTTTTTTTTTTGACATGTGTGCTATATGCATTACAAAAATGTTCCAATTCACCACCTCCCACCCTCTCCCACCCCCATATCCACAACCCTTGTGGTGTGAGTTTCCAATTCCTCCCTCAAAAGATGGGAGTCTGTTTCTCCACTCCTTGAATCTGAGCTGGCCTTGTGACTTTCTCTGGCCAACAGAAAGCAGTGGAAGTGATTTTTCTTCCCAGTTGTGAGCCCAGGCCTCAAGAAACCTGGAAGACTTCTGCTTGCTCACCTGGAATTTGCCTTCACCACAGGAGCAAGCCTGGGCAAGGCTCCTGGAGGATGAGAGATCGTGTGAAAGCCAGTCCAGTCATTCCCACCATCCCAGATAATGGCCATCCGAGACCAGCCAAGATCAGCAACTTTCCTACCTGACCCACAGCTAATCTTAGACAAGAGCAACCCAACAGAAACTAGATGAATTGCCCAGCCAACACAGGGATGTGTGCAAAATAACACAGTTATTGTTTTTAAGCCACTGAATTTTTAAGTGGTTTGTTATATAGCAATAACTGATAATGGCAAGATTAATTAAACATCATCTATTCGACTCAAATAATCTATTACATTTCTATTTTCATGTTTTTGAGGAATTAAAGCCAAAAATTGTGAACTATTTTAATAATTAGGCTTTTCTGCAATGAGGCTTTAAAAGCAGACCAGGCAAGAACTGTTATATACAGAAAGGATTTAAAACCTCATCAAAGGATTTTACTTCTCCTACCAATACTACTGCTTGTTTTCAATTAGAGTTTTTCTGTTTTTTGTTTGTTTGTTTTGTTTTTGTTTGGGGGAGGGGGGTTGCAGCTCCACTGACAAAGGAATAGCAGCTAAACTGAAAATCGCTCATATTGGGGCTGACTTGAGAAGGTAAAAATCTGGATTATTAGGTAAAGGTTCAAAATGACCTAAAGGTCCTCAGTAAAAGAAAAAAAATAAGTAGTTGATTTCCTTGTCCTTTTATCATTCTTTTCTGAAACACGGAAATTTCTCCGTGTGAATGGTTTCTGACAAATGCATCTATTTTTCAGTAAGGATTTCATTTCTTGTTTGCCTACTATCTCTCACCTCCTCCAACTAAGTTTTGGAAAATAGATACAGTAAGTAGATGTTCTACCCCCACCCCCTTCCCATTCATCTGGGTAAGCATAAAAGGTTTAGTGACCTGAACTGGACGAGGCCTGTCCTGCTTTCTACCCTGTGGGGCTGTTCTAAGAATCAAATGAGAGGGAGGGAGAAGAAAGTGTTTACAAGGAATGTGACCTCTCTTGGCTCACCGCCCACAGTTCTCAGTTCCAGCCTACTCCAACCACTCCTGGTCATGGCCTGGCCTGTGCCAGTCAGCAGAGGGTGCCCGAGAGTGCCTGTTTTCCAGCACTTTTGCTGAGCCTGAATATTAATACATTTTAAATACATTTGCACAGCTGTGATCTCAATTTTTTAACTCCTGTTTATTAACGACCAGGGTTTCAGTTCTTCTCCATCCTTCATTCACCCTCTTCTGCAGATAATTTATTCTACAGCTAAATTTTAAAAAAAATTTATAAAATGTATATTTTAAAAACACCAACATCTACATTCAAAATGCCTTTTCACAGTAACTCCTGGGCATACTATATTATATATTGCCTTTAGCATTCTCTCCTTTTAATTCAGTTCCACTTGCCTATGTAGGAGTCCCTAATGTTATGATGCCTTAAATTCTTCATTACCCTGGAGAATATATTCGAGCTAGGTCCTGCCTTTTTTATCTGCAGCCCTAGACAAGAGCTACTTTACTCTTTAAAGAAAATCTTTCTCAGTGCCACCAGGCAATTCACAAATAAACTGATTTCTAATTCCTAAATCACAAGGCTTTCTTAGGTAGAAAACAGCATTTTATTTATTTTTAATTAATTAATTTATTTTAATATATGAAATTTATCGTCAAATTGGTTTCCATACAACACCCAGTGCTCATCCCAAAAGATGCCCTCTTCAATGCCCACCACTTACCCTTCCCTCCCTCCCACCCCCCATCAACCCTCAGTTTGTTCTCAGTTTTTAAAAGTCTCTTACGCTTTGGCTCTCTCCCACTCTAACCTCTATTTTTTTTTCCTTCCCCTCCCCCATGGGTTTCTGTTAAGAAAACAGCATTTTAAAAACCAAATATAGAGGCACCTGGATGGCTCAGTTGGTTAAGCCTCCGACTTCGGCTCAGGTCATGATCTCATGGTTGATGAGTTCAAGCCCCACATAGGGCTCTCTGCCCGTCAGAGCAAAGCCCACTTCAGATCTTTTTTCTGTCTCTCTCTGTCCCTCCCCCTGCTCATGCTCTCCCTCTCTCTCAACAAATGAAGAAACATTTTTGAAAATTAAATTTAAAAAACCCAAATATGTGTATTATTGAAAATATACTACACTATCACTAATACTTGCTGTTACATATAATAGTAAGTGTTGGTGAAGTTCCTACCTTCAAGAGGTCTAAAATCTACATGGGCTAAAGACTTAAAACGATGTTTCAGAACCACTATCAGTAGCCCTGATTCTTAAGCTGTTTTCCAGCATAAATAACATTGAAATGAATTCTTTTTACCCAATGTTATGAACTTGCAAAACAAATACTCATGTGAGTTAAAATTTTAAAAATAAATAAATACTCAGGTATTTCATACCTACACCATGTTTCACAGTTTTTCAGAGTTTGTTTATATAAATTAACTCATAACATCGTAAGCCTATATAATAGGCAAGACAAAAAGAAACTGATACATAACAGGACTAAGACATATTCTCAAAGTGATATGGTTAATAGAAGTAACAGAACCAGGGGCGCCTGGGTAGCTCAGTCGGTTGGGCGTCCGATTTCAGCTCAAGTCATGGTCTCCCGGTTTGTGAGTTCGAGCCCCGCAATGGGCTCTGTGCTGACAGCTCAGAGCCTGGAGCCTGTTTGTGATTATGTGTCTCCCTCTCTCTCTGCCCCTCCCCGACTCTGTCTCTCAAAAAAACTAAATAAACATTAAAAAAAAAAAATTAAAGGGGCACCTGGGTGGCTTAGTCGGTTAAGCGACCGACTTCAGCTCAGGTCATGATCTTGCCGTTTCTGAGTTCAAGCCCCGTGTCGGGCTCTCTACTAACAGCTCAGAGCCTGGAGCCAGTTTTAGATTCTGTGCCTCCCTCTCTCTCTCTCTGCCCCTTCCCCACTCATGCTCTGTCTTTCTCTCTCAAAAATAAATAAACATTAAAAAAATTTTTTAATTTAAAAAAAAAAAAAAAAAAGAAGTAACAGAACCAATGTCTGACCCATGGCTACTTTCTACTTTACTAGAGTACTCAGTGCCCACAGACTTACAAATTATGTACACTGTGGTACAGAGAGCGCATTCCTCTTAGCAAATCTAAGTGGCTGATAAAGGGCCTAAATCATAGCTCTGAACTCGTGGTTTTCTAGGTGAATGCACACAAGACTTTCCATTGGGTTGTGGCAAACCATATTTAGCACCCATACATACATGAACTTTTAAATCATGATAAAATAAGAAAAAGTAAGCTTTACTAATATGTAACACATGAACTGACAGCAATACATGTACATAATTTATAAATACACATGAAATGGGGGTGTATAATCAAAAACTTTTCACCTGTAGGGTTACAAAACCAAAAATACTTTGGAGATCTCTACTAAGCTAAATGGCTCAGGCATCAAAAATACAAATCTCTGACAGAACAGAAAAACAGAAAATATATGGAAGAGACAATTGACAAAGACATTCAAACTGGCAACAGATAGGAAAAAAGATGCCAAGCATAGCCAAAACCAAGAACATGCAAATTCAAACAAGGTACAATTTTTGTCCATGACATTAGCCAAAACTTAAGTCTGGGAATACCAAGTGCTGGCAAGAATACAAAAGAGGATAACGCCAAACCCTGACTGGTTCAAGGATAAAATGGAAAAGATTTTTTGGAAGACAGCTGGACTAAGTGTAAACCACAAACAGTAAAACCATGAATGTGTCTATCAAATGTTTCCAATAGGTGGCCCAACTCCAATTCCCAAACGAATTCAGGAATTGAATGTACTGTGATCCGGGGCGCTCTGACTCATTATGCAGTCACTTTTGCACAATGCATCGCTTTTTATCACTTTTCTACTTTTTTGTGTGTGTGTGACTCCATGGTCTTAGTGAGAAATAATGTTTTCATTAATCTTATAAGTAGGCATTTTAATAATTTCAATATTTTTAGACCCCATTTATGGTGGAGAGCAGGATTTTACTATATTTACCAAAAGGTAAAATACACATATAGCCTAAGCCAGCAATTCTATATCTAACAAACATTTTCTAAAAATATTTGCAAATGACCACAAAGTTTATGTAGGAGTATGTTCACTACACACTTTTAGAAATTGGAAAAAAAATTTTAAAGCTAAATGTCCAATAATAGAGGTATGCCTAAATAATCAAAGCATATTTTTGTAGCTCCTGAAATTGACTTATAACTACTAATATGAAAAGACATATTAAATAAAAACTACATAGTTTAATCTCAGTTGTTAAGTACAATCTCAATTTTGTTTACACACACACACACACACACACACACACACATGAATGCAGAGAAAAGACAGTATATATAGTATGGAATAAAATAATATTTTCCTTTAAGTCTTCCTTTGAATGCAGTGTTATAGTGCCTACTCAGAAATACTGCCACCGATAATTACTGTTTAAATCACATGAGTTGATCCAAAGGTCAAGTTGACAACTCAGTCCAGCACTTAAAATCTCTCCCCACACAAATACACATGCAAATGCATACATAGGTGAGACTATCTATCATTGATATTTTATTCTACACCAACTGTATTAACTGCCAACATGAAACCAGGACGAACAAAAGGTTAAGACTCATTTTACTCAAGTACTCAAATATTTTTTTAACTATTTGGGCTTACATACAAGCTCATGGATTGCTTTCATTTTTTAGGTTTGTGGCTTTATGGTATACATTCACAGACATTAAAGTACGGTAAGTACAACCAGTATACCCATGTCCTCATTTAAACCCTTACAAACATCACTAGCTCATCACAATATGCTTTTCTATTGATTCAGACAGAAGCTGGTCTCCAAATTCTTCTGAATACAGTGCTCCAAACTGCTATTGCTAAGCAATTAGAGTTGGAACTTATTTCCCATCTCTGGTATTCACAGGCTTGTGTAGTCCTCTCCCCCTTTTGATTTTGGCCTTAGTTTGTGACTTGCTTTGACCAATGGGACATAAGCAAGTATAATGTGAGCAAAGGATTTATAAGTGCTCTGCACTAGAGTTTGTCCTCTTAGAATGTTCCCCCTTAGAAGCCAGCTGCCTTGTTACAAAGAAACTGTACATAGAGCACGAAGTGATGAGAGGCCATGAGACAAGACTGGATATTCCAGCCATGGCCAAGTTCCAGCTGAATGTATCTGTATGAATAACCTCAGTTTTACTACAAAGAACAGAGGAATGGCCTAGCTGAACTCAGTCAACCCAAAGGGAAAAAACTATAAATCACTATTGTTTTAAGTCACTAAGATTTGAGGTAGTTGATTATGTGGCAACAGGTAACTGGAAGGCTAATCCCTGTTCTAAACCATCTGCATCACTAACAACAATCCATGTAGATTCTCTATCAGTTACCTTTAAACTTCACCTGTCCAATCAAGAGTGTTTATTACAGAAATGGGGGCACTTTCAAGTACTCTCAGATACTGCAGGAGAGAACATAAATGTACACAAATCTTCTAGAGAGCAATTTGGCAAAATGTTAAGGTAGTGAAGCTTTTAAAAAGGTCATATCCTTTCCAAATAATTCCAAGTCTAGGAAATAGACATGCATTATAAGAATGTTACATAGAATTTTCTCACCACAATAAAGTAGAAAACATAGCCATCTAAAAATAGAGAAGTATTTAAACAATTATATGCTCACAAGACGGAATATCAGAGTTATTTAAAAATCTTCTCATGAGTATAACACACAATAAACCTAATGAAAATAGTATTCAACACAATATTAGCAATAAGACCCAAACCTTTAAAAAAACACATGTGTATGCATATATACTGAAACATTAACAAATTCTCTTGGCACAACAGGATTGGTTGATTTTTTATTTTCTTCATATTCTTTAGTATTTTCCAAATGCTTTTATTTAAAAAATACATTACTTCTATAATCAGGAAAAAAAAAACATTATATAAAAGGTTGGGAAGGGGCACTTGGTCGGCTCAGTCGGTTAAGCGTCCGACTTCTGCTCAGGTCACGATCTCGCGGTTCTGGAGTGAGCCTCGCATCAGGCTGTGTTGACAGCTCAGAACCTGGAGCCTGCTTCGGATTCTGTCTTCCTCTCTCTGCCCCTCCCCTGCTTGTGCGCACTCACACATACGTGTGTGCACTCTCTCTTTCTCTCTCTCAAAAATAAACATTACAAATTAAAAAAAAAAAAACAGGTTGAGAAAAAAGTACACACATTAAATATAGATTCTTACTTGACTTGGAATCATTATTTTTTGAGAGAGTGCATGCATGTGAGCAAGGAGGGGGAGAGGGAGAGAGAGAATCCTAAGCAGGCTCCACACCAGGCTCAGAGGCCTACAGGGGGTTCCATTTCATGACCGTGAGATCATGACCTGAGCCGAAATCAGAGTTGGGTGCCCAACCGACTGAGCCACTCAGGCACTCCTAGTGAATTATTTTAAATGGCATCATTATTACAATGCATCTATATTTCTGGGATTGAACAAATTTTTCAAAATAAATGTAATACAGGAGCGCCTGAGTGCTCAGCTCAGTCGGTTGAGCATCTGACTTCAGCTCAGGTCATTATTTCACGGGTCATGGGTTCGGGGCCCCGCACTGGGCTCTGGGCTGACAGCTCAGAGCCTGGCACCCGCTTCAGATTCTTAGTCTCTCTCTGCCCCTCTCCCACTCACACACTCTCTTTCAAATATAAACATTAAAAAATTTAAAAAAAAAAAATAAGTGTAGCATAGAAGATTCATTTTCAACAGAGGGAAAAAAAAACTGACTAAATTTAACATGTTACTTTCCCTCTATCATCGTTTTGTACTATGAAGCTGGGAAAGGAGTTCATTTCAAGACTCTGCTATACTGTTCTACTTCACTGTGTTTTAAATTTTAGTTTGAACAGCTTTATAAATAAATATTTATTAAAATGGGTATTATATGCACCTTCAACCAAGTTTAGCAAAAGCTGTTGGAGTGAACTCAGTGTGAAGACTAGAACTATTTTTCATCTCAGAGGAAAAATGTGTAAAGAATCTAACTCTTTTGGAAATTAGAAGAAATAGGAGATATGTAGCAAGCAAGTTTTGGTAGCATTACTCAAGCACTGGTACTATTTGGCAATGAGTCTCAGCAGTGGCCAGTAACTTCAGAAGAACCAGATGGAATCACTGGCCTACCACAGCAGGGTAGAGTTTTGATCACGCTGGGGGTCTACTGCTACTTGTACTAAATCAAAGTTGATTTCTTCCATCTCCTTTGCTCACAACAGCCAGTTTAAGATTGATTTCATAGTTTCTTCTCCAGAATTCAACCCTTCTGCTCCACTGTCCCAGATCTAGGGCTGGTCACTCTGCAAGGTACTATACAAAGCTTCCTTGAAGATCAGTGATACTATCACTTCTTGAAATTCTGCAGATGTTCAGGTTCACCATCTTCCTGGCCTTAAGCACACTGTACTATATTATAAGGGAGGAGCAGCAGACCTCTGATCTTGTAGTCTTTCACACCCTTGCTTCCTATGGTGAACTGGACCTTTCCAATCACATGGTTTCTGGAAGGTTTGCCGATAGTAATTTTGGCTGCAGCCAAGGACAGAAAATTGCTGAGTACCAGAGGGTCAGTCCTTGCTGTGATTCAAGGTGGTCAAAGTCCTGTCTAAGATTTTTTTTGAGTATGGAAAAGAAAACTTACCTTTTGGACTTAAAAACTAAAATGGTATTACTTGGGGCTGGAAAGAAGCTGTCTAAAGTGAAAAAAGGTAAGAGCCTTGAAGAATTCCTTTGTATCCCTCCTGGAATTAATGTGGAAAACCAGTTCTGTTTTTGCATATACCATTGGCTTAGGGTCACTGATATTTGCCACAGTAAGCATCCTGACTGGATGATAAGTGGAAAGCAGAAAAATGCCCTGGGATGTTCAGATTTGGGTAAAAACTTTCTTTTCTTACAATCTGTAATAGGTCTTCATTTCAAACATCTAATTGCCTATTATGTGCCGGATGTGGAAAACATAAAGATTATTATGACTTCAAAGAGTTAAGTGCTTCTGAAGTTGCTGGCCACTTCAGAGAATAATTCCCAAATAGCTCAGAGGCTACTCCCAAATGGCCACACAGTTCCCCAACTGGCTCTGAAACTTCTATCATCTGTACCTCATGAGCACTACTTTCTAGTTCTCTCAGGTTTCTATAGGACCCACTGATTTCAGTATATTAAAGACTGGTCTACATTCACTTTACCCATGCTTTCACAACAGTATGGACTTCAAAGTCTCCCTTGTGTTCTAAAAGCCACAGCAGCCTGATGTGAAAGTTTCTAAATGGAAATGTCATGGCAGTTGGTAAGGTCTGGATTTCAGCTGTCTCCCAAGAGGCCTCTCAGGTCCCTGCATTATCTTGGCATAGTCATGGATCAGGTCCTACAATCAGGCCTCTAGGCAGATCCTTTCTGTCTCACAAAGAATCACATACAGCAAACTTGACAAACGGATGATTTACTAATTCATATAGGATAGATAAATGTCACATGAAGAGAGTATGTAAATTTCACAAGGAGGCAAATTTTAAGGTTTCTGAATAAGCATGGAATTAAGTTGGCTGTCATCAAAACTCATTCAATCAACAAATATTTATTTAAGACCTACTATGAGAAAAGCTTAGGCTGAGGGACTAAAAATACAGCAATGAACAAGACTGCTTTTCATGAATCTTACCTACCATACATACACAGTGTGAGCAAGTAGGCATTAAACAAGCGTTGCCTTGATTCTAACATGTACTTTTTAAATATACTGTCTCTGAAATAAGAATGGAGAGGTTTATTTAATATGGCCATGGTGCTCCCTTCCCCCCCCCCCGCAAAAAGCTGCTATTACATTAACGGTAACTGATCATCAAGCAGCTTAAAAGAAACAGTAATTATGCAATTCAATATTTAAGCATAATCTCGTTAAATGCTAAGAAGGAAAAATATAAGGAGAAAAATCTCACGTGGAAGAGAACTTCCTCTGGAAGGGCTCTGTTAGCTCTCCCAAATCTCCTGATAAACACAGCAAAGTGACCCTTTCAAAGGGTAATGCCGGATCATGTGCCTCCTCTACTCAGCCTGCAGTGGTTTCCTATTTTCCTAAGTAACAGCCAATTACACCAACCAATGAGGCCCCAGTCCAACCCGTCACCTCTCTGATTTCAGCTTTCTTCCCACATTCATTCCTCATCATTGCTCTCCTGATGACCAAACCTTGCCCTATTTTTGTCTTACAGCATTTGCATATTATCATACACTCTAAAATTTATTTACTAATGCTTACTTTGTCTGACATTCTGCACCCCGCCCCCCACCCTGCTCCCCAGAAAGATAGTGTTCTGGTCTATTTTGTTTAGTGATAGATCTTAATCACTAAGGCACATTTAGGAGTTCAAAATGTGTTGAAGAGAATCGCAAGAAAGAATGTATCTGTGAACAAGTGATTGGAAGACCCTGTCATTGGGACTAAAATAATAATCAAAACCAGTTGCTGAAGACTTGCCCTTCCGTAGTTTTTCTCCTTTTACTCAATTTCTATACCACACCAATCCACCCCAAGTCTTCAGACAGGGCAAAACTTTCACTCAGGTTATGGTCCAGTCTCAAGCCCAAGATGCTATTTATTTTTCATTTTTCAGATGATTTTGTGCTGCTCTGTTCTGATCCACTCTGGGAATTTCACTGCTGAACTTTCAGAGGCAGGCTTATTTCTCTGATTTGTTAGAAAGTCCTCTTCCAGTAACCCTCATACTGGGCCAAGTCCGCTCCATATATCTGCTCAAAGCATGATGTACACTTCACAGAATGTATCACCATCTACAAGTACATATTTGTGATTATTTTATTATGGCCTCTCTCACAAAATACCTGTATGCTCCTTACAAGCAAGGTCCATGTCTGTCCTTCACAAAGCCTACAGCACTTGGCACACAGTAAATACCCATAAGTATTTGTTGAATGAATAACTGGATGGGTGACTATGACATTTCTGGCTTGGATGTATACACATGTACAGTCTACTAGGTAGCTGGAATAGGATGTTTTGGGGAGAAAGGGTTGTGTTTCTTGTTTGTGAAGGAGAAATAGAAGATAATGTTGGGAGTGCTTTGGAAAGGCCGATTTTTGCCACCTAAAATGCTATGTCCTCTCAAACAGCTCAAAGACTAAACCATGATTAACACTTCCACCTAGAGCTTCCCCCCACTCCCCTCCCCGCCACCTACTCCCTTATTCCAGTCAGGGTACCAATCATTCTTGTAGTCACTCAGACACAAAGACTTTGAGTAGCTTATGACCTCTTTCTCTGTCAACCTCCTAGCTCAGCACGAGTCATAGAGCCTGTCAACTCCTCTTTAATATCTTTGATCAATGGCCTTCTTCCTTTCCATTCCTGCTACTACTAACTTGGTTCAAGCAACTTACTCACAGATTATTATAGCAACAGATCCAGAACTTGCTCTCCTTGATTCCAGGTTTGCCCCTTTCTAATCCATCTGCCTATATTAAATTTCCCTTAAAACCTTCACTTTGCACTATTAATGCTATACCAAAAATTATCTACCATGGCAAGCTAGAAAATAAAAATCTCAGCCTGCCATTCGAAGACCAGACACAATATAGCTCCAAACAGTATGGCAGCATTTTCTATGCTAATTAACATCACTTACCAGCATGGTAGTTATCACTAGACATCACACACATTATACATGGTTCCCACCCCCCTGAATTTACCCTACCAGTCATTTATATCAACCTATCTGAATTCCATCCATACCCTCACATCTACATGTAACTTTTAATATTTGACCCCAATTTATACATAATCTATTACAGAAAAATTAAAAAGTCACAGGAGAGGTGCATTTATCAACAAATGCTAAGAAACACCTTATCTACCACGGACAGATAAAGGTGGCTATACAGGGAGGTATACATCTGGCCAGTCTCCAGGGCCTCCAATTCTCACTCTTCTAACTAACTTTATATTTTTCTACTCTTCATTTCTTTCTCCTTCCTAAAGATACGCCAGGCATAAAAACAAACAAAGAAACAAAACAAATCTACCCACATTAAGGGAAAAAACATTTGAGAAATCCAAAAAGGGTTCTCAAAATGCAACTACCTGAGTTATGCGGATGCCTGTTATTCGGTCCCGGTTAACTCCTTCAAAGACTAGAGGCCAACATCATCACCATCAGTACCACTTTTAGAGACTGACTGGATGCCAGGCATTAAGCTACCCACAGAAACTATAAAGACACACTGAGCAGGCCTGGTCCTGGCAGTGGTCCTGGGGCTAAAAAGGAGAACGGGATTCCATGGTAAAATTCACTAAGACCGGAAGTCTGATGTCCCAATCTTGAAACTCTAAATGTACTTCATCATTGAAACTTTCCTAAACTGTCACAAAACACTCTACTTTTCCTTTAAGATGATACTATTTTAATTTTTCATTTTCTTTTAATGTTTACTTATTTTTGAGAGAGACAAAGATAGAATGTGAGTGGGTTAGGGGCAGAGAGAGAGGGAGACACAGAATCTGAAGCAGGCTCCAGGCTCCAAGCTGTTAGCACAGAGCCTTTCGCAGGGCTCTAACTCACAGACCGCGAGATCATGACCTGAACCAAAGTCAGACGCTCAAACGACTGAGCCACCCAGGTGCCCCAATGCTATTTTAATTTTTAAAAAATGTTTATTTTGAGAGAGCACTCATGCACAAGTGGGCGGGGCCAGAGAGAGAGAGACAGAGAGACAGAGAAGCCCAAGCAGGCTTTGTGCTATCAGCATAGAGCCCGATGCAGGGCTTGATCCCTTGACTGTGAGATCATGACCTGAGCCAAAATCGAGTCAGAAGTTCAACCAACTGAGCCCCAGGTGTCCCAGAAGATATTATTTCTAAACTACATGTTTATTCCATTTTTTGTTTTAATGTCTTGTTTCTACTACTAGAGTATAGGCTCCAGGAAGGCAGGGTCTCCCCACTGTATTACAGAACAGCTGGAACAGTGCCCAGCATTTACTAAGTGCTCCTGAGTGAAGGTGAATGAATGACCAAATTGCAAGACCCTGTTATTATAATACTAGTCACAGGTTTTTAGGGGGTTGAACAAGCTTTTATTTGTAGGTTGGCCTACTAACCTAACTACTGTATTTGTTTCCATGAAATGACACCTCTAGCCCCAAGCAACCCACTTATGGAGAAATACATATTATAGGGCTGTTTATTTACTGTCCAGTATTTTTAGGTGTAGAGGGGCTTTAGCCCAGAGATCTTAATTTGAATGCTAGTGACTAGTGAGGCTATGTGACCTACAATAGGCCCTTAACCTCTTTAAGCTTCAGTTTCATCTGGAAAAAAAAAAAAAAAAAAAAAAAGGAAAGAGAACAGTAAAAGGCCATTGTGGAGATTAAATTCATCTAATGGTACACTGAAGGACCTAACACTTAAATAAGTCCATGTTGTCCCCACCATCTCCCTCTTTCAACCCACTGCCTGTTCTTTCCAATATTACAGACTCCTTGAAGGTTTAAACCATAGTTGATAGCTGTACTGTACCTAATGGATTAGCGTAAACTGCCTCACACGTGTAAGAATCACATATTATAGTCCAAAACTCTGTTATGAATATAAAAAATATAATGCCCATAAACTGTTCTGAAGCATTATATTGCTAGATCCAATTATAATATTATGGTATTAATGTACCCAACAATTTTAAATATCAAACATATAGTAATATATTCTAAGATTCTTGGTGGCAGTTATGTTACGTTCCCTACCTTTGCTTATAGTTCGAACTGTGATAATCTATGAAGAAACACGATTTTTTTCCCCCTCACTCACAACCTTAAGTGGCTATGTCAAACTAGAATTCTCTTCACTGCAGGTTAGTTTGAAATTCTAAGCACACATTAGATCCAGTCATTGAAGATACTGAAATGAAACTTCATTAGTGAAAAATCAAACACTTAGATATTTGCATATCTAAGAAAAAGTTCAATTTTCAGAACTTAAAATTTTAAGAAAAAAAGCAATATGAAAATATAACCTCACAAAATTTACATACTACTTTATTACCCTGCAAAGACTTTTTATGATTCCTAATTCTACCACATAAGACAATGACCTTTAAATAATCAGAACAAAGTTTCTCACTATTCAGAGAGCATTGTTTTAAGATTTATTTGGCACCTAATGTTAACCATCTTAAAGCTTTGAAGCACAAAGGAATAGTCAATGACACATCCATTTTAAGCTACCATGACCTGTCATTACAGAGTCATTAAGCAGTATTTTCAAGGAGTAGCAGAAAGCTTTAAAACTTTCAAATACATAAGACTGTCTTCTGTACTTCATAAACTAAGTTATTTGGATATCTAGAATTACACTTCATAAATTATAAAATGCACTGATAATTTTCTGCATTCTTCCTAAAGATAAATAAATTAAGTGTTAACAAGCAATACGGAAACTCAATAACCAAATTCAAACACTGTATATATGTATTATACATAAACATGATAATTTTGAAGCTGGCTAGCTTAAAGTATACAGAAAAAACACTTTTCTCAGAAAAAAATTATCCAACTTTAGGATAATTTTCAAGCATTAACATTTTTTTGACCAAATGGATTTAAAGTAAAATACATTCTCTATATTACATATTCTTTTATCTAACTGTAAGCTTTTATTAAAGAACCAATTTCAAAAATTGTACAAAGTAAACTGATGACCCAATTCAAATCTATACAACTCTTAACGCTGATCAGGTCCTTTGTTGACATTAGCACCATTAACTGTTTCCATGCAGCTCTCCAGGGAAGATATGTATACAAAGCACAAAACGCAGCAGCAACAGAAAGAAAGCACACACCAGTCTGGCACTACACACTTCACACTCATCTGCAGTTAATCTACACAAAGTTTAAGGAAGAAACTAAAATAGTTGGCATGATAGGAAAGCTAAGTAGCTTTCCATATTTCCCACATCATCTCTTCTTGACCCTCTGAGTTCATCATTTTGTAGACTTTTGCAAATTCCCAAAACATTATAAAATCCAAAGAATTTTTAAAAACTGGATGGAATTTAGAGGTTGCCATTTCCAGCCCGCCTAACTTAAAGGCATGAAGACTGAACTCCACAGTCTTGAAGAAGGTCCAGACACAGCCTAGCTCTTACAACTTACCCCCACTGCAGTCCTCTTTCCCCTTTTACCACCCCTAGAGATGCAATGGTCACTACCAAAGTATTATTCAAAAATAAATTATTCTTGGCAATGTGCCATTTTGAACAACCACTAACATTTGTTCAGAAGAGAAATGACATGAGAGTCACATGTACCTTACTTGGGAACAAAAGTAGAAATAAGTCAAGTACTTTAGGTCTTTCTTCTTGCTAAGGGAGCCTCCCAGGAACACTTGCTTAGGAATAGCAAGAGGGTCAACGTGTCTTTAATTGACCTATCTTCCCTCTTCCCACGAGAACAAAAACTACCCTGTTCACTGTATCACTTCCTTTCTTATAATTTGATCAATAACCTCCTTTCTTCATCGAAGAAAGAACCAACAATGAGAAATATATCCACCAACATTAATCAGTTTGCTACTTCAGAGTCCTACCCTTTCTTCTCTGAACATTCTAAATATAGTTCACATTCCTGCTGTTTCTCATCTTGCTGTCTCTGCAGACTATAAGTTCCAAAGGCATGTTTCTGTTGTTTTATTATGTGGTGTGACAATGGAAACAGTAATTCTTCTGACTACTTCCAGGATTAAAATGAAATTCAGACATGACAATATATGTGAAAGCACTTGGTGAACCGCAAAATTTATGATAAAAGTAATGTCCCATCATGTGAAAATGATAAATTATTCCTAATTGCTCATAACAAGATAAGTAAGCAAAAAGTTTCTAGGAAATTACGGCCTACATTAACGATTTAACTATCTTAAATTAGTGTGATACATCTAGAAAGGAATAGTAGCACCAAACATTCAGCAAATCATGTATTTGTCAATGATCATTTTATTTCAAAGAAATTTAATGACTGATATATTTATATAGCATGCTCAACTTTAGAACAAATTACTTTCACAGTATAAATTTATTACTACTTTCTGATACAATTATTGGTTGTCTATTAACACCACATGATTAAAACCCACTAGTTTAAAATGTCTTCAGAACTAAACTAAAATTATTACAGCTTTCTTAATATTGTCCTCATTTTCCTGAGAAACTTACTTGGGCATGACATTCAAGTAAGATTCTAATTTGTTTAAGTCAACATAAAAGAAAATGTAATCAAAATGGCTAGAACAAAAAAAAAAAAAAATTCAGTTTTTCTAACAGCTCAGTTCTGGATTAAAACATATTCAGCCCACGCAGAATAACATTTTGTATTGTTGAATAAACGTTCATCTAAGAATGTACCTATTCACAGAAATTAAAATATGAGAATTACAGTTACCCCTATTCTTGTAAGATCAGCTAGGCTTAATGTACAGTAAAAATATTTTGGCTAAAAATAAATGAACTCCATCAAAAAAACCTTCCTTCAGAAATATCAATACTACATCCAAAAAAAGAAGCATCCTTTTCATGGCAATACAAACTCACTTTAATTCAGGATGAATACAGTCACTAAAAAAATACTTGGTGACTCTGCACTTATGTCTTTATTTTTTAGATCATAGAATGATGTATAGCACAATCTCCGAATAAAAGATGTGATAAAAAACATCCAGAGAAGAACCACATCATGAAATCGTCCATTCCTATAGCTTACTTCTGCTTTCTCTATTTCTATATTCAAATGCAAGCATTCCTAATACCTATAAATATCCCTTGACATTTTACATAAATATCATTCTGAAAAATTTTAAAACCATACAAATTAATTATAATTTAACACAAATATGGTGTGATCTTAAAAATATCACTTAGTAGGGGCACCTTAGTGGCTCAGTTGGTTAAGTGTCTGATTTTGGCTCAGGTCATGATCTCAAGGTTTGCGAGTTCAAGCCCTGAGCCCTGTGTTGGGCTCTGTACTGACAGCACGGAGCCTGGAGCCTGCTTCAGTTTCTGTGTCTCCCTATCTCCCTGCCCCTCCCTCACTCATGCCCTCTCTCTCTCAAAAATAAATAAACATTAAAAAAAATTTTTTTTAAATATCACTTAGTAAAATACCTTACTGGGCCCAATGAAATAAAGGTGACTTCAGCTAGGTATCCATTATGATTAATAAACTATTGACATCTCAACCAATTCTTGTGTTTTAAGCATTCTCTTTTCAGCCTCAGTTCCTTAAAATTAAACAAAAAATTCTAAAACAACAAAAACAAGCTCTTAAGTAAACAGTTTATCTGATTTAAAATGAAGATAAAACCACCTTTATTTTCCCCTTGGGGAGTAAAAAACTTTCCTACATACTGTTGACCTCAAGCATTGTATTTGTCCCCAAGTACTACCAAGAGAACACTAAATAGAAATTAGCTTAATGTTCTATAGAATTAAAAGTTAGGACTGACTGGTTAGCCCTCCTTTGTAAGCTCTAGAGAGAACCTTGTACTGAATCACAAACAAACATAAGTTATCTGTATTTTTAAAACCCTGATATATTTAAATAAACTGAGGCAAATTACAATGCTCCAACAGATATTTGTGAAATAATCAGTATTTATTTGTTTTTACTTTCAGCTCTGTCATTGTTCATCCAACTGTGACCTAACCTCAAGTCACTTTTGCTTCTTATTAACAACTCTGGTCAAAATACACACGAACAGAATTCACTTCAAAAGAAAAAAAAAAGGGGGGGGGGGTGACATGCTAAAGACAAAATACTATAATGCTCTATCACCCAGGAATATATGCAGGAGCACCAAAAATGTACTTGTGGCCATAAATGATCTGATTTCCAAATGAATGAAATGTCTAGGCAAGTAACATAGAAAACTAGGAGTGTTGCCTTTTCTCTCAAAATTACAACACTATAAAGGATAAAGCCAATATTATATGATAGACCTTAAAAATCATGATCATATCTAGAGATATAACTATTCAATTGAAGATTAATTACAACATTTAAATTACTGAGGGAAAAAAAATCACAATGAAAAAACTCACTTTATATAGTATCTTGCACCTTCAAAAGTATATGCTTCTTCCCAGCCAGTAGGCAAATCTAAAAAACATACATTTCACAGTTAGTATTACTTCAGTGGGATAGCAAAATAAGTTTCAATCTATTTTAATTATTCATTTTCATGATGAGGTATTTTCATTTCTTAGGATTCTTAAAAAAAAACGCTGTACTGGTAACAAAACTCGTAGTCAACATAGTATCGTTTTTGGCAAAATGGTAATTCAAATTTAAAGCCACCAGAAAAGTATGAACAATATTAGAGATTATCTTACGTGATTATACACTTTAATGATCAAAGTGAAAAGGAACTACTCTTTGGCATCCAAAAAAAGCAAGGAAAGCCTTCTAATCCTAGGTAAAATACCCATGATGGTTGGCCAAAAACGAAAAAAAAGCAAAAACAAAAAACCCAACACTGCATAAAAGGCAACACCTGCTTCTTCTCACTGTGTCTATTTAAAACAGTACCTTTCAGCTACATAAATGAATCCATCCAGAAAGTGTCACTGATGAGAAAAAACTTCCTAAGTACTTAATTAGGGGAAAAGAACTCTGATATCACATACTTAATACATGTGTTTCTACAGATTTGACTTTAAGAGATGTGAAGTTTCAAGTAATAAACCTGGGAACAATTCAGGTGAATGATGGTAATTTTATTTGCTACACATTACAAATGACAAGTGGCTTGGATTTAACCATAATCTCTCTGAAATAAAAACCAATGATGTGTGTACAAAACCACACAAAGTAAACCAAACCAGAAAAGAAATCATGATCCGTCTTAGAAATTAATGTGAAATCATATAAAATAAAATTTTTCTGTAGTGTCAATGTTATCAAATCTGTGGAGGTAATTAGGCTACAAATTCATATTACACATAACCAAAATAAGCATGAAATATTCCACAAGATGATTAGGCTAAATAATTATACCGTACTGTCTTTTGTGAAATAAATTTATTATCCATATGGCAAAGAGGCCATCAGAGTTGATATTATGCATGCAAAACACTGAAAAGTATACTGAAGTCAAAGACTGCAGCGGGGAGTTAAGAAATACGACCGTGTATTAGTCAGAAATGCCTTAAAAATGTAACCTCATCATGCTTGCTACACCAGCTTTCCCTTTCCTCCTCCACCTTTTTGCAAATTTGGGTATTAGTCACTTAACTCAACTCCAGAATTTAATAGAAAAGGCAGGCTTGTTCAATATCCTGGCAACTCTAAGAGACTCCCAGAATGTCATAGTTGGAGAGAAAGGATCCCAGAGAGCAGCTCTAAAGGACTGCTGAAGCCGGCCTCACCTTCGACCCAAACAATTCACAAGCCTTTCCAATTACCAGAAACAGAGGGAGGCCAGTAAGAGAACACATGTTACATTTCAAAGACAAACAAGTTTCACGAATGTAAACAAAGAATGACAAAAGAAAGCCAGACCCGCACTGAAGCTACCATCAACCTTTCTCCACTTCAATTCATATTTAGATTCAAACGAGCCAGCAAAGGCACCAGAGAGACCCCCATCCAAGCCGACCCTCTCCAATTAGGGCACAAATGCCCACACGAGGTACAGCCCCTAGCACGCCCACCGCCTCCTGGCGGTCTGTGCAACCTCTGTGCTGCTGCCGGGGACTTTGAATCTCGCTGGCCAGCAACTGCAGCTGCAAATGCCTCCTTGGGTTCCGGCTGCTGCTCCGGTGGCAGGAGGAAACGCGCCAAGCGTTTCCTGAGCCATTCACTGTCACACAGAGGAGCGCAGCACCCCCGAACTCCTCTCCTCCTCCTCAATCAGTCACCTACCCACAAGTCCCACCTAGGAGGAGAAGGAAGCCGCACGACTAGAGGCAGCTGTCCGACGAGCAGGGAGAGGATGTGGATCCCATTATCCCGGCGGACGAGTGCCAGGGTCCCGGGCTGCATGGAGGGGAGTGGGGAAGGACTTCCTAAAGGTTAAAAGGGGTTGAGATCAGGGGACGAGGGTGGTGGTGGAAGGATTTAGGAGTGGCTGCGGGAAGAAAAACTCAGGATCCCAGATTCCTGGTAGAGGAGAGTCGGCCTCCTGGGGGAGGGGGGGGAGCGGAGGGGGAGGGGTCCAGGTTGGGATGGGGGAGAGGGCCCAGGAAGAGAGGGCGCCGTCTCCAAGTGGCGATGAAAAGCTAAAGACAGAGAAGCGTCCAGAGACTCGAAAGAACTCCCGCGGCGGGGCCCCCGTCGGCCCCTCTACCTGCAGCCACCCCCGCTGGCCTCCGCCCCACTTCGCCGCCTCCCGGGGGACGGCGGCTGGGGGCAGGTTGCGGGGAGGCGGGCGGCCGGGCTCTGCCGCCTCCTCCCGGCGGAGCCCAACTCCGCTCGGGCCCGGCCGGGCTCAGCGTTACCTGTGCTCTGCCGCCGGTGTCCGGTGACCACGGCCTCGCCGGTGACGGGGTGCAGCCAGGTGGTGCTCTTCGCCTCCTCGCTGCAGGGATGAGAGAAGGGGCAGAGACGGAGCGTGAGTGGGGGCGCCGGAGGAGCCGAGAGGGCTGAAGCGGCACAGACCCGGCTCCCTCTTCCCCTCCCGCCAGCCTCCCGCACCCTCCGGGGCCCCGCGCCGTCCCCTGCTCTTTACTTGATGAAGAAGACTCGGCCGCCCCTGGTGATCCCGTAAGTCCAGGACCGGGGCAGGGAGCAGATCCACTCCAGGTTCAGATCCGCCGCCATGTCTGATCCCCAGCCGCCGCCGCCGCCTTCTCCTGCTGCCGCCGCGGCTGCCGAGGGAGGAGGGAGCGAGCGAAGGGAGCGCGGAGCGAGCGCGGCCGGAGCGCGCCTCCACGGCCCGGCGCGCCCCCGCGCGCGCCCTACCCCCTCGGGCGGCGCCCGCCCCGCCGCCCCGGCTGGGTCGGTCCCGCGTCGCCGCCCCTCCGCATCCTCCGCGGCCGCCGGTCGGCCGCCCCGCCGCGCGCTCGGGGGATGGGCGAGTGGCGCCGCGCCCCGTAGCCAGACCCCTCCCTCGCGCCCCTCCCGCGCTCCCCGCCCGAGCGAAGGTTCCGGGATCGATTAAAAAAAAAAAAAAAACAAAACAAAAAAAACCCACAACAACGCGTCCTGCCCCCAGGGCTTTGCCCGAAGGCTTCCCAGCCTAGAGCGCGAGTCAAAGGGAGCGTAATCCCTGCGCCCCAGATTGCTCTCTTTCTAAAACAACAGGAACACAGTGGCTGAGCTTTGTTTTATTAGAGCTATTGGCTATCAGAGGTTTTTCAAAAATATATCGCTTTAAAATAGAAAGCTGCCTTATTAAAGCACACGGAAGGCTTTTTCTGTTTGTGTCTTGTGTGCCAGATAGCAAAGGTTTGACTAGTTATCGTGGGCCCATGAAATATGAGTAGATTCTGACTTGACAAAACAAGTTTGCTTCTTCCTAGGCCCCTTAAATCATACAATGTTTTATAAAATGAAACCTTGACTTTTTCTCTTTTTTTTTTTTTTTCAAAAAAAGATTCCCTTATTATCAGTCTGGAGTTCTGCTTTCCTCTATTCTCCCATAGATTACAATCATAACCAACTTTATGGAGTCCTTGCGACGGTATACATTTTTAAATCCCCACAACCCTATGAATATTGTGATAATCCCCATTTTACAGATTAGAAAAATTAAGTTTAGAGAAACAATAACTTTCCCAAGGTCACAGTAGTAAATGACAACGTCTGGATTCAAACTGGCTCTAGGATTTAAAAAGTCTGTCTGTATAACCACGTTGCTTTACTTATTTTAAGTCTTGTTTCCTCTGTAGCCCACCCCCTTTTTGTTCTTTGAACAAGTGAAGGGCAGATTTCACTGCAACTGAGATTCCCCCGCCCCCCCCCCCCCCACCACCTGGGAATGCTTGCCTCTTCTCATTGTCTCTGGTCCTCTGCCACACTTAAAATTGCTTATGCATCTTTGCAGCAAGATGACTCATTCCAACAGTTCAATAATAATAGTACTACTTGATATTCCTCTAACACCTTTTCTGACCAGTTTTGGGTGCCTCTGAAGCATTATCTCGTTTGTCTTTCCAGTAGCTCAAAGAAGCAAACCATCTCTCTGCATTTAAGGAAACTAAGGCACAGAAAGGGCAAATGACCTTGGCCAGAGCCATATCCAGCAAGTCAGATGGGGCCTGGGTGAGAATACAGTTTCATTGGACATTTTCTCTCATACTCTAATTCCCCAAGGCCAGTCTGTCTTTGGAGAAAAGAAGTCTACAATTACTGCTATAATTTTCCTGTCCATCTGCATACACAGGGAAAAAAATAACATCACTTTAATGTTTTCTCTTTTTGGTTCCTTTGCATTCTCCTCTTTCATTTTGCTACTTATTACTTCTTGACATCTTATCTCCTGCCCAGTCTCTGGAAAAAGTGCCCCGCCCCCCCCTTTTCAAAAAATCAATGAATAACTAGCAGGAAATGTTCCACATTACCATCAGTGGTTACTGGTTATTACATAACAAGAAAATCGAGAGCTATTGAATTTATATTGTGCTATCTTACAAATTAAAAAATCTAAAGTGAATCTTTCTAATACCATATAACTTTAGAAATCTACTATCTATTAGTCGAGCTATATTTGACTCTTTGCGTTAAGAAGTCTTTAAGTTGGCCATTTGTTGTATGAAAATTCCTTTTAGCTGTGAATCTTTGATTTTACAAGATTCATTAGTGCAAAGCATATTTCAAAAAGTGATAGATTCACTTAATAAAAATGTGTATCTTAAGAAATTACATTCACAGTACTTAAATAGTAACCTACAATCTTAAGCATAATTCTATATGTCCCTAAATTTAGGAAAGCAGTAAATAAAAAAACTAAAAGTTATATATATATATAACTTTTGTGTGTATATATATATATATATATATATATATATATATATATATATACACACACACACAAAATGAGGCATGCTTCTGATTTGGGGAAATGATAGCCCTCATACCTTCCAGGAACCAATAAAAACAGCTTCATACATTAGACTGTTGTGTTCTCTGGATAATTTTCACCCTTAATGAGTAAAATAGTATTTTTTCCAAAAATTTTCCTAGAATGCCCTTTGTCTGAAACTTTATTGCCTTATCCTGGGCTGCTTTGCCTTTTGGTTGTATGTACATGTGTGTCTCCTTCACTGCAGGAAGCTGGGAGTCATGTCTTCCCCATCACTGAATCTTTCCCAGCCTTGACTCAGTATTCAAATGGTTATTGAATTTCATTTTCTTGCCAATGCCTCTACCTCCCAACAGAGTTATTTCCCAATAACATATCCCCTTTTTATCACCGTGAACCTGTTCAGTAACTGACTCAGCCTAAACTCATATCTAACCTCTGCTTTTTATTGCATTTTTTTTCATATTTCCAACCTATGAGACTATTCAATTTCTCATGTCGTGATATAACTTTTTGAGTAATATCCTATGACCATTACAGCCTTTCTGAAAAAAAGAAGAGGTTTTAACAGTACTGAGCACTAAAAATAAACATCACTCCATTGATATGTAGAGGACAATCCTTGTCCTAAAGGGCTTCCAGTTCAAATATAACAGAGAAATACATATAATGATAAGAAAAACTCAAATGAAAGTTTCTTAAAATATGTGAAACAAAGAAGAACAAGGTGACATTTTGGAAAACAGCAAATCAATCCTCCCTCCCCTTTTAATAAATGGGAATGAAAAATGGATGAACTCTGGAGAGTACAGAGATTCTTGAGAGAGAAAAATATTCTTTTGCTACCAAGAAACATCTATTTATACACATTAATGTTTATCAAAATCTACCAACAAAGTTTTGTAACTTTGATTAGGTCGTCTCTCCAAATATATCTGTGTTACTCTAGATGATTTGTTACACTATTAGTACACAAAATTAAGAATATTGTAAACAGTTCCTTTAATGAGTTATCTGTAGAGTGTTCTAGATCATGAAAAGTTATAAGGAAGGGCAAAATAGAAGACCCAATGAGCTCAGTGGAAATCTAGGCAGAAAGGATGGCAATTGAGGGTTTAAGTCAGGGAAGAAAAATACTTGGAAGTTGATTTAATAGGGATTTTTTTTTTCTGTTAAGGAATAAATTGATAGAAGATTTATGGATAAAATAATTTCCCTCGTTCATTGAACAACCATGTATAGGCTCCCTGTTATATATGGTGTGCCAGCCAGTCTGCTGGGTCACAGGGATTAAACGACTTGGCCTCCTTTGGGCAGCTTAGAAAGGGAGATAGAGATGTAAATATTTAAGTACGTTGTAGAAGCAGCATGTCTATCCTTGTCATAGAAAGAAACCTCTGTTACAGGTGTTTTCCAGAGTGTCCCGTGAACTGCTCAAGGCCTATCTCAAACAACAGTCTTCTAACATTGATATTTTGGAGAACTCTTCAATTATGAACAGGGATAACTGAAAGAAATATGTAGCAAGCAGCACTAGTTACCCTGCTGCTGGCCAATCCCTCTGCTACACTGGGGTTCTAGACTAAGTTGGTATCTGCCTGGAGGCTTGGAAAGAGGCTTGAAAGGGAGTTCAAAAATGTCTTCGAGGAACTTACATCTGAACTTCTGGTCATGTTCAAATTAAACACCACTTCCTTTACCCCAGTTAGGAAAGCTTCAATCATCTACTTCTCTCTTTGCTATAAAAGAGAAAGACCAAAATTCAAATGCTGGAGAATTAGGAAGTATGTTCAAATGCAGGGGGCAGGATAGAGTGAGTCAGCAGTCTGGCTGAATTTTATGCCTGGCTCTGCCATTAATTAGCTGTATGACTTTGAACAAATCATTTAACCTCTACCCCTCTTAGACCTCTGAATCCTCATCTGTAAAGTAAGAGCACTGGTGTGTTTAAGACATTACATCTGATTCTTTTTCCCCTCTAAAGTCTTCTGCTTTGACAGAGTGAGCACTCCATTAACTAAAGTTGGGGATGTTTTGTCACAGTGCAAAGACATGAGTAGGATCCCTGCTTCTAGAACTGCTTAGGATTTTCTGCCACTCAGATGGTTTGTTAATAGAGAAGGTTGGAAGAGCAGTTAACAAAGTTCTTTCACATCATATTTAACTTGTGCAAATGGCTCTGTAACATCGACACTATTAATGTGTTACGAACAGGAAAATGGGCTCCATGAAGATACTATATAATATAGCCATCAAGTGGCAGACTTAGGGTTTGAACCAGGTCTTTAGCATATTAGATTTCAAATTCCATCCACAAGGTATTTCCTTTCTCAACCTTCGTTCCTTGTGTCCTCTAGTTCCTTACTGCCAGTCGCTCTCCTACCTACTGCGGATTGTGTCCGCCCTCATCACCTCACCACACCTGCTCTTCTGCGTCACTATTGTCCCCCTGCACGCCGCCAAGTCTAGCGGATGCTTTCAGTTCCAAGCTTTCTCTACTTCCCTGCTGTATTCACATGTCACCACTTTTACTCCTTGAAACTTTCTACTCTTGGGTTTCATGATACCACTTCCCTGAAATTCTCCTGCTCTCGCTGTAGACCATCTGCAGTATGGTCACCAGGGAAGCTTATTTAATTGTTGATTCCTGAGCCTCTCTCCAGATGCATTCAACCACAACCTCTGAGGATTAGACTGAGGAATCCACATCTAACAAGCATTTTGGTGATTTCTTGTGTATGGTAACTTCTGAGAACAATTCCCAGTATGATAAAATTCCCATGTTTGTATTTCCAGTATAGAACTCTCTCCTGAGTTCTAGACCATATACCAAATTTCTTTGTAGACATGTTCCTTCTGGAATATTCTTTCTGGATGTTCCTCAAGTATGTCAAACTCAGCATTCCAAAACAAGTCCCTTTTGCTCCAGATATGCACCACCCCAGTGTAGTCCCCTCCTACATGGTACCAGCATCCAAACAAATAGCCACATCAAAAACTTCCAAATCATCCTCCCACAAGCAGTTGGTTAATAAATTCTATTAATTGTTCATTAAATATGTCACAAAGTTAAAGTTATCTCTCTTTCTCATTTCCTGTATCCTAATATAAGCATTCCCCAATGCTACCAGAATGATCTTTTTAAAAATGCAAATCTGATTATGTTCCTTTCTTGCATAAAATCCCCTCATGGCTCAAAAAACTTAGAGGATGAAATGCAAAGCCTGTTGCCTGGCATTGGAGGTTCTTCTTGATCGGAGCACTGCCCACCTGCATGTTAGCCATATGGAATGGCCTACTGTTCTCTGAACAAACCAGGCTTTTTCAAGTCTCTGTACATGCTGCTTTCTCTCTAGAATGCCCTTTTCTCTGTTTACCTAACAAACTCCTACTTATGTTTAAATTCTTAGCTCAAAAGTTATTTCCATTAAGAAGCCAGCCCTTATTCCTTCAGGGCAAATCTAGCTCCTCCTTCCACCATTCATGCTCCCATATCTTCTCTACCGAGTTATCATTATAATCTGCATCTCGTTCTCCCCCCTAAACTCCATAAATGAAAACATTTTATTTATTTATATTTATCACCTCACTTTCAATAAATGTTATTTACATGAATGAATAATAGTACTGACATTTACATAGTGCCCTATATTTCACTCCATATTTGATATTTATTTCTGTTTGTATTACAGCCACTTGCCAGTGAGTCATGGTTCTATCCTTTCTTAGATTTAACATTCCCTTTAGCTTTTTATAGACTATCCCATATAGAAGAGAAAAAAATGGCATGGGCCCAAGAGCAGCATAGCAGTATATGAAAATAGCTGCTTTCTATAGAGCTGTCTACCTGGCTTAAAGAATTCTAAGATTTGTAGTTATATTGAGTGAGATATTGAAGGACAGGAAGGATTCCGCATTACATTTAATTTCTTAAAGAGATCTATGGAGCCATCTTTTGAATGAATTTTTCCTAGAAAAATATTGATAAAAATAATATGCAGTATTTACAAAAATCACATACTATAGCTACATGAACTGCGGAAAAATTATAAGCTATAACATATAAGGTATAAACACACCATAATTACAATTATATGTATAGCTGTAAGTGATAAAGATTATCAGATCTCTTGCTTTAAGCCGGAGGAATAAATGGAAAGATAAAGGGGAATCCTTTTCTCCCTCATTGTTGGTGTTTTACATAGTGTACCAGTATTCTCTGCACAATTTTTCTTTAATGTTTTAAGTCGCTATCTGCTTAAAACAAAAAAATTTTCTCCCATCAGATAATTCATACATTTTAATAAAAAAATTATGTACACACATGTGTATATGTATATATTTTTCAACCAATGTTTCTCAGTTTCCATTTCTTCAGTTTCCAATTGTTTATTTCAGTTCCATGTAGAATTATATAAATAGTAATCTCAGATGGAGTATCTGCAGTTAACTGTAATATATCATGTAGCTCAAATTAAGGAAAATGTAATGTGAATGCAAATTTTGTATCATCATAGGCACTGCCTTGTATATAGTTAGTATTCAACAAATGCTTAGTAATGGAACGCATTGTAAAATAACAGTGCTAGGGGAAAAACTGGAGGCTTTTTAACGAAGCTCTTCTGTTTTGGAGACATTTTTCTTAAAATCAAGCAGTTATAAATTCAGAAGTGTCTCATCACTGAATTTCTGATCTGAAGAACATGCATGTTTGACCTAGGAAGATTTTTAAAAATATATGAATAATTACAATGGGAAATTAATAGGTTTAAAATGAAAAAGGGCTAAAAAATATAAATCACATCTGCTTAAATTTCTCTCTTTCTACATGTTTGCGTATGGGTAACCGAGGGAAGAAGAGAGACTGAGCTGGAGCACAGCTCCAGCCTTGTTGTCCACTCGCGGCCTGTCCTGCTACAACCGTGTGAGGATCTGAACCTAAGAAACAACACTGTTTAGAGTCGTGTGTGTTACTCTATTTCCAGGTGTGTCATTTTGTGCCCAACTTGACCATTTTTTTTAATGTTTTTATTATTGAGAGAGAGAGACAGACAGACACAGAGCACAGTGGGGGATAGGCAGAGAGAGAGAGGGAGACACAGAATCCGAAGCAGGCTCCATGCTCTGAGGTGTCAGCTCAGAGTCTGACATGGGACTCGAACCCATGAATTGTAAGATCATGACTTGAGTCCAAGTCGGACGCTCAACAGACTGAGCCATCCAGGTGCCCCTCTTTTTTTTTAAGTTTATTTATTCTGAGAGAGAGCGAGCACAAGAGGGGGAGGAACAGCAGAGAGAGAAGGAGAGAGAGAGAATTCCAAGCATCAGCACAGAGTGCAAAGTGGGGCTTGAACCCATGAACTGTGAGATCATGAGCCAAAACCAAGAGTCAGATGCTTAGCCAACCGAGCCACCCAGATACTCCCCAACTTGACCATTTCTATCAAAGAGATAGAATTAGCTATTTGTTTTTTACTAGACCATTTTTTTAAAGTTTTTTGGTTTTTTGGGCAACCTTGATAAAAGGGTAATTTTCAGATTTTTATAATTGTCATAACATTCATCATAGGCAAAATGCAATTAATTGTGTTTGTCAGCAATATTAAACATGCCCAGAAATCAGTTGCTATTCTAAATAGTGATGAAAATAAAAGAATCGCTTGTGTTCACAAGCAAAAAAATTGGTGCTAAATATTTTGATAGCTGGAGAAATTTTTCTTTTTATACCATTGTGTGCTCTGTAGTAACTAATCTTTATTACACTTGATTAGAGATCCTTTATCTGCAGTTTATTGATTCATCCACTTTAAGTAATAGACACTTTTCATGAATCTAGTATATATCATACACTAGGCTAGGGATAGTGGTGACACAAAGAAATAAAAATTCAGGTTGGGCCTTCAAGGCATTGCAGTCAACCTGGGGTAGAAAGGAGTGGGGAAAAGATAAACACACAAATAATATATCAGTAACAAATGGTATGATACATACTGCGCATGATGGAAAACAAAAGCTTGTAAAAAGGGCATCCATTCTGCAACCATGGGGAGAGGTGATCAGGCAGGCCTTCCTGGAGAAAGTGGTACCCGACTTACTGTTGTTAATTAATATTATCTCTACAAGGATTTCTTGAAATGGTAAATGATACCTTAAGCTGATTCTGCCCTTCTTCCTCCCTCCTCCAGTTCTATTAAGGTACTAGGTACAAGAGGTCCAGAGCCATGCATGGCAGAAATTATTGACCCCAACATCATTTCTCCTTTGTTAGATCCCACCCCCCACCCCACCCCACTGATTTTTTTTTTTGCTGGGTGTTTGGATGCTTTAAATAAAGATGCATTGGGGCACCTGGGTGGCTCAGTCGGTTAAGCGTCCCATTCTTGATTTCGGAAAAGGTCATGATCTCACAGTTCATGAGTTCAAGCCCTACATGAAGCTCTACACTGACAATGTGGAGCCCGCTTGAGATTCTCTCTCTCTCTCTCTCTCTCTCTCTCTCTCTCTTTCTCTCCCTCTCTCACCTCCTTTCTCTTTGCCCTTCCCCTGCTAGCTATCTCAAAATAAATAAACAAATTTAAAGATGTATTTCCCAGGTACCCTTTTATCAAGATGTGAGCCCTTGGGTTGGGTTTTGGTAAGTGGGATATAAACAGAGAAATGTATGGCAGATTATGGGACATGTCCTTGAAAGATGATTGATAAATACGTGGTCCTGCTTCTCTCCCTCTTCCTCAGCCTCCCGCTTGGAATGTGGATGAAGTGGCTGTAGGTCTTTGTTGGATGAAGAAGGCAAAGGCCACCCAAGGGATGGCAAAGCGGACATCTGGATGTAGCCTAAGTCCCTAAGAGTTACAGGCAGTGGAGCCAACATAACTGCTCTGAACTTACAAGTGGAGGAGAAATCAAATTCTGTCTTGATTAAGCTAATGCTATCTTGTGGGGGAGGGGAGCTTCTGTTACTCTCAGATAAACCTAATTTTATCTAATGTATCACGTCTATCTTATTTAACAGCACTTAGTACATGTTGGGTGCTCAATAATTTCTTAAATGAATGAATTAATGTATGAATCTCCAAACACATCAAAATTTCATACATAAAATTTGCCTCATGCCTCAGTAACTCCTGATTATTCTTTTGGATGAGCCAGCTTTTCTCTCACTTACCTTATTATTTACTGAGAATAAGGTAGACTCTTACAGATCTTTAACTCATTCTGATAATTAGACTATTAATATCTTTAAAATTAAAAGGATTTTTTAAAAAATCTTTTTTTTTTAAAGCTTATTTATTTATTTTGAGAGAGAGAGAAAGAGAGAAAGCATGGCTTGGGGATGAGCAGAGGGAGGAAGAGAGAGAGAATCCCAAAAGGCTCCACACTGTCATCATGGAGCCCAATGCATAGGGTCAAGCCCATGAACCCCCAGATCATGACCTGAACCGAAGTCGATGCTTAACCTACAAGCCACCTAGGAGCCCCTAATTTCTTTAATATTTTAATTTGAACTACAATAGTAAAATTTAGTTAACTAAATTTTCCAAATATCCATGCTACTTTACTCTCTTTATAGACTACACATTGCCAATATATCATTGCAAACAAAAAGGAAACTTGACAGAATACTTGAACCAATAGGTACCATTGCCAACCATGCACTGATGGACATATGTTGTGTTGTGTTTATGTCCTGTCTACCCAGCTCTCAGGGACTGGCTCAGAATACTAACCATCACTTTTATCAAAATTCTCCCCAAAACACGGTCTGCAAAAAAGTTCTACTCATTACAGGCAAGACAAAGTTGTCAAGAAGATTTATATCATCTAGATTGTTCTACATATAATGAAATCTGAAGAGTAATCATTTTAGAAAACATTTAAAAAAACTTTCAAATTGTTCCAGTCCATTACTTGGTAGTGCATTTTTATTAAACATTTTGAGATGCAGCAAAGAGTACTGACTCAGAGATCTAAGCTTTGAACAGCTTTGATACAGGTTATTGTCACTTTCCATCTCTCTGTAAAATGGCGGAACGTTTACCCACCACATTTCATTATGTGTGTTGAAACAGATAACATCTTGAAATAGCTTGAACTGCTCAGATATAAATGTCTTAAAATAAAGATGGCATTTTCCTAGAGTAGAGAAGAAAGAAAGGTAATTTAAATTAGTAGTAATTTGCATGCTGTTCCTATCTCTGGGCAGCTTGCTGTGATTTTTCCTCTATAGTCCATCACTTATTTTCGAAATGATTATTCAAAAATAAAACCAGAGCAGCAGTTGTTTCCTTCTGAAATAGTTGTATATAGGAATTGTCCTCTATGAAATTATACTTAATTTGGCAATGGAGATCAGGTGCTTCTAAAAACAGTTGAAAGGAGGAAAGGAAGGAAGGGAGGAAGGAAGACAGGGAGAAAAGGAAAGGAACCACACTATCCAACATTCTGATTATCTATGAGTTAATGCTTAGAAGCTCAAATTGCTTTTCCAAAGTCTTTCTTTTTTTTCTACTCAATACCCTCATTATAGAAAACTTTATCGGATAATTTTTTCTTTTGGACCAGAAGAATCCTTCTTCAGAAGTAACTTTCTTGGGGCAACTGCTGGCTCAGTCGGCAGAGCATGTGACTCTTGATCTCCAGGTCATGAGTTTGAGCCCCACGTTAAGGGTAGAGATTACTTAGAAGAAGAAGAAGAAGAAGAAGAAGAAGAAGAAGAAGAAGAAGAAGAAGAAGAAGAAGAAGAAGAAGAAGAAACTTTTTCTTTTCCTATCCCTTCATACTTAAAGGTTAATGGTTGCAATGCTGCAGGAGTACATATAATCCAGTGCAATGAGAATCAGAAAGGAGAGTACAAAGAAGGCCACTGGTGGAGATGGGTTAGGGAAAAGGGCTGAGTGATTCACAGAATGAAGGATCTTCATCAAGCAATAAGAATGGATTGCAAAATTGTTCCAAGATAATTTATGTACCTAAATAGTAGCCTCCTGTACTGTTATATTCAGGAAAAACTCCTCAAATCAGAATTGCTATGACTTGTATGAGCCTCATTTTCTTTATCTTATTTTCTTGTTTTTGTTTTTGTTTTTTTTTAATCTTGTTTTACAGATGAGGAAGGAGAGGCAGGATCAGCTACACAATTTCTGGGGCCCAATGGAAAATGAAAATGTTGGGCTTCTTGTTCAACAATCATTAGGCATTTCAAGATGGCGTCAATAAACCAATCATAGCATACTTCTGAGGGCAGAGGCTTGTGTGACTGCACAGCTTGCATGCCTAGGAAGCCAGTTGTGAGGTCACCAAGGTTAAATTATTTGCTGAAGGGGATGAAACTGGTTAGGAACAGAAGTAACCTCCTGATTCCTTGTTTAGTTTTTCTTTTTTTCCTCTGCATTTTATCACTTTTCTATATTCACTTCATGTTTAGCTCAGAATAGTGTATATTTATTCTTTCATTCTTTAATAAGTAGTTTTTGAATACAGACTGTGTGACAGGCACTATATTAAGCATTGAAGAAACAATTATAAGATAATTCCTTTCTTTAAGTTCTACTTTACAATGGGTGCATAAAAAGGACATTAGGAAAAATTCCATTTCTACAGAGGTGTGGGGAAGTTGAACTCCCATATACTATTAGTGAGAGTTAAATAGGTGTTAATTTTTTGGAGGGCAACTTGGCCATATAAGAAAAATGTCTTAAAATTGGTATGCCCTTTGGCCCAGAAAGAACACTTACTGGAATTTATACTAAAGCAAAAATAAGAGATGTGGGCAAAGTTATATGCACAGAGTTGTTCATCACATGATTTGTTTTTTCATAAGTGCTCAAGAATTTGGGTTTTATTGGGCACATTTTGTTATACCCATGCTGTTAACACATGACCATTAAAAATGTGGTTTTAGAAGACTACTAACATAAAATGTTTGTAATATATAATTAGTGAAAAATCAAGGTTTAAACTAGAATGTATAGCATGATACCTTTTTCTTTCCTTCTTTCTTTTTTTCTTTTGCTAGAAAATATCTATAACTAGGAAAGCAGGGAAGGACACATACCCAAATGATAGTAATTAACCTTTTGTAATTTGTTTTTCTCTGTACTTAGTTGTATTTTTTAATATTTTGGTTTTTTATTGAGATATAATTGACATATAACATTATTTTCAGGTCAATATTTCCTTATTGAGCATGTGTTATTATTTTTTTTTTTTAATTTTTTTTTTTAATTTTTTTTTTCAACGTTTTTTTATTTATTTTTTTTGGGACAGAGAGAGACAGAGCATGAACGGGGGAGGGGCAGAGAGAGAGGGAGACACAGAATCGGAAACAGGCTCCAGGCTCCCAGCCATCAGCCCAGAGCCTGACGCGGGGCTCGAACTCACGGACCGCGAGATTGTGACCTGGCTGAGGTCGGACGCTCAACCGACTGCGCCACCCAGGCGCCCCTGTGTTATTATTTTTTAACGTTTATTTATTATTAAGAGACAGAGAGAGACAGAGCATGAGCATGGCAGGGGCAGAGAGAGGAGGAGACACAGAATCTGAAGGAGGCTCCAGGCTCTGAGCTGGCAGCACAGAGCCTGACGAGGGGCTCGAACTCACAAACCCAGTGAGATCATGACCTGAGCCAAAGTCAGACGCTTAGCTGACTGAGCCACCCAGGTGTCCCAAGCATATATTATTTTTATAATGAGACAGAATTTTAAGTTCTACCTGTATCAAACTGTGAAAATCTATGTTTTCTTTTTTAAATTTATTATTAATTTTTTAATGGTTATCTTTGAGAGGGAGAGATAGAGAGAGGGAGAGAGTGGAGGAGAGCTAGAGAGAGAGGGGGACACAGAATCTGAAGCAGACTCCAGGCTCTGAGCTGTCAGCACAGATGTGGGGCTCAAACTAATGAACCGTGACATCATGACCTGAGCCAAAGGCAGGCACTTAACTGACTGAGCCACCCAGGTGTCCCTATGTTTCCTTTTCTTTTTTTTTTTTTTTTTAATGTTTATTTATTTATTCTGAGAGAGAGCACAAGTAGGGGAGGGGCAGAGAGAGAGGGAGAGACAGAATCCCAAGCAAGCTCTGCACAGCCAGCACAGAGCCTAATGCTAAGCTTGGTCTCATGAACTGTGAGATCATGACCTAAGCCAAGATCAAGAGTCAGATGCTTAACCAACTAAGCCACCAGGCACCCTGAAAAATCTATGTTTTCTTAAATATCTTCAAAAGAAGGGCAGCAATTCTACATTTTGCCATTGGAAAAAATTAATGTTTAAATGTCACATGTAAAAGTTCATGATAGACTAACCTAAATGTCCATCATAAACGTGGGTGAATTGAAATATTCCCCTTGTAGTTGAAAGAATTCTTACAGGTCATGTGATCTAATCTCCCAACTAAAGTAGAAATTGACTTTGTCATCCTTGAAAAGTGATCTAAACTTACTGAATTTAGAGGTAGAATCTTTTTATTCACAAAATACACGATCTTACCTACATTACAACAAAGAGAAGCCAGTTTGGAATCAGAGCACCAATATTCTGTAACTACACTTGAATATTTAGGTAGAATTATGCATGGTAAAGGAAGGAATTGGTATGTTACTGAATAGATGTTCTCTAAAAAAATCCATCCAAATTGGAGAGTTGCTTTTGGTCACTATACCTTTTATTTAGTGTGTGTTTAGTGTTACCATTCACCAGAGACTTTGCTTTTAAATGCAGGGCTAAGAAAATGAAGAATAGTTCCCCTGGAGCACTCTCACAGGGGCCGATCTTCCAGATCTAACCATAAAAACACCTAGTATAAGGGCTTCACTCGGAACCTCACTTGGCAATTTCTTATAATGTTTGTAATATTATGGGTAAAAATTTGTTTTTGTAATCATTACATTGTGTAAAGTGAAAAGGCAACTTTAAAAAACATGAAATTAAAAAAAAAAACAGAAACAAATAATCAATGGTCGCGTGCCATTTTTATTTTTTTAAGTTTTTAAAAAAACATTTTTATTTATTTTTGAGGGAGAGAGAGACAAAGCATGGGGGGGGGGGGGCGGGGGAAGGGACAGAGAAAGAGGGAGACACAGAATTGGAAGCAGGCTCCAGGCTCTGAGCGGTCAGCACAGAGCCCAACGCGAGGCTCAAACATGTGAACCACGAGATCATGACCTGAGCCAAAGTCGAACGTTTAATTGACTGAGCCACTCAGGCACCCTGATTTGGTGCCATATTTAAATCCTAATTTTGTAAGAAAGAAAATATGTTTAGAAAAATGTGTAGAGGATCATGAGAAAATATGAATAGTAATTATCTCCGGGGAAAAGCTGATGATAAAATTTCAGAATAACAAAATGATTTCTAAGAGGACAATTCCTTTAGAGCAATGCTGAATGCTGCAGCACACTACTAGAAAGAAATTCAACACGTCATAAGAGCGTGCTGCCGGAAAGAGTCTATTGCATCGAACTTGGCCGTTTGCTTACTCCAAAATTCCATTTTGTTTTGTTTCGTTTTGTTTTTTGTTTACCTTCTGCCCTGTAAATACCACTTAAATGCTCTACACTAGTGGATCTTAACATTTTTTTTTTTTAACTTCAAAAAAGGTCATTGTTAATTGTTATGCTTTTAGTGTCTACACTGACTGGGATACACACACACACACACACACACACACACCGACAGACACACAGGCACACACACTTTGATTCCTACTCACTGTACTTGCTCTGCACCCCAGATTTCCAAGACAAATGGTCTTTAGAAATTGCTGCTCTATATCTTTTAGCATTTGATAAATAAACTTGGTTTAGTACCCTGTGTAATGGCAAAGATGGTTGTAAAATTACTTCTCCTTAAAAATGACAGCTGCCAAAACAACCACAAAAGCCCGTGTTTCATAGCTTGCAACATACTTTCTTTTCCAGAAAATATCCCAAAAATATTTGTTCACCACTGGTCTTCTGTGAATTCTTTAAGCGCCACAACAATTCCTATAGTGTTCCCTGTAACCACGAACTTGACCAACTTTGTTACAATGCAGTCAGATTAAATTTGTGAGTTAAGAATTATATCTACGTTAGTTTCCTCTCTCCTCCATTTTCCCTGCACCTGCAAAAACACAATACAAGCAACAACTACACATCCCTTCTTAGCATCATGGTGTCTTTTCTTCTCCTCCTCTCCCCACTTCCTAGCCGCCAGAGCTCACGATCCTTTCTGGTCTCTGTGTAGTTCTACCTTTTCTCCCACCCACCTCCTTCCAGATACCCCTTTGGCACCAGTGTAATCCTAAGAGCTACTGGGGATTTTGCCACATCCTTCTTTTTAAAACATGGATCTAGAGAATAGAGAAGAAAAGAAATTTGCTTTAAAGTTGAGTGTTTGTTTATTTTGCAGAGGTCACAGATCATAGCACACCCATTAAAATTAATGTGACTTTTCAACTTAAAAGAATTAACCCAAGGAGAAACTCTTCAAGGACAAATAATGCTTTATAGACTGGGGGGAAGATGGCCAGTAGAAAAAGGTCCTTTTGAGAGTGAAATCTAGCCAATCATATGAAAACCCTTCATTATTAATAGATCTCATTATTAATAGATTTGTAGAATTGAGTGACGTTGGTAAGATTTTTAACAAACAAGTAGCCTATGTGACAACATTAACTAATGCAGTAAGTAAAGACTATAACAAAAATTCAATAGTAAGAAAATGAAACATTGAAGATAAAAATATTCAAAGAAATGATTCATTTTGCCTTATCCTTGGGTAGGTAAGAATAAAGCAATCAAAAGGGTAAAAGGGGGAGAAGGCATCAAGGACACTCAGTAGGATGCCAACTTGAGAAAGTGACATTGGGGAAAGATTTTGCATTGATCCATGGTTGAAGCTAAGAGGAAGGGAAGAAAGAGGGGCCAATATATTTTTATTGTCTTTTTAATTTTCTGAATGTAATGCTTTGTGAGCATAGCAGTTTCCTCCTACCACATCTTAAGAATGTTCTTTAGCCCTAAATATTGTGGAGAAATTGCTTTTTCTTATAAAATAATTATGATTAAAATTCCTTGAGTGCCTGGGTGGATCAGTCAGTTGAGCATCCAACTTCAGCTCAGGTCATGATCTCACAGTTCATGAATTCAAGTCCCACATCAGGCTCTCTGCTGACAGCTTGGAGCCCTCTTTGGATCCTCTGTCCCCCTCTTTCTCTGCCCCTGCCCTGCTAGTTCTCTCTCTCTCTCTTAAAATAAATAAATAAACTTAAAAGAATAAAATAAAATTCTTGCTAAATTTTATATATTCTTAATATGAACTATAGCATAGACTAGCAAAATTGAGAGTTTATTAACTTAGCATTTAAGAAAAATATTCAGTCAGGGGCATCTGGGTGTCTCAGTCGGTTAAGCATCTGACTTCGGCTCAGATCATGATCTCACGGTTTGTGAGTTCAAGCCCCGCATTGGGTTCTCTGCTGTCAGCACAGAGCCTGCTTTAGATGCTCTGTCCCCCTCTCTCCCCCCTTCTCTTTCTGCCCCTCCCCCGCTCATGCTCTCTTTCTCTCTCTCTCTAAAAAATAAATAAACATTAAAAAAATATTCAGTCACATAAAAAATGAAAATACTCGTTCCTCTAAAAGTTAAACATAGAATTACCAAATGATCTAGCAATTCCACTTCTAGGTATGTAACCAAAAGAATTGAAAGCAGGGATTCAAACACAGGCTGTATACCAATGTTCTTGGCAGCATTATTCACAATCGCCGAAAGGTGGAAATAACCCAAATCCATACAACAGATGAATGGATTTTAAAAAAATGTGCCATATACATACAATGGGATATTGTTCAGCCTCAAAAAGAATGAAAGTCGGATTCATGCTACAACACATGAGAACCTTGACAATGATGCCAAGTGAAAAAAAGCCAGGTACAAGAGAACAAATATTGTATGTTTCCATTTATATAAGGCACCTAGAATAGGCAAATTCAGAGAGACAGGAAGTATATTAGAGGTTACCAGAGCCTGGGGGAAGAAGGGAATGAAGAGTTATGATTTAATAAGTACGGAGTTTCTGTTTGGGATGATGAAGAAATTTTGGAAACATATAGCAATGAAGGCTGCACAACCTGGGAAATGCACTTAACGCCACTGAATTGCACACTTATAAATGGTTAAAATAGTAAATTTTATGTTATGTATATTCTACCACAATAAAAATGTATTAAAAAGTAAAAATAGGGGCGCCTGGGTGGCGCAGTCGGTTAAGCGTCCGACTTCAGCCAGGTCACGATCTCGCGGTCCCTGAGTTCGAGCCCCGCATCAGGCTCTGGGCTGATGGCTCGGAGCCTGGAGCCTGTTTCCGATTCTGTGTCTCCCTCTCTCTGCCCCTCCCCCGTTCATGCTCTGTCTCTCTCTGTCCCAAAAATAAATAAAAAACGTTGAAAAAAAAATTTAAAAAAAATTAAAAAAAAATTAAAAAATAAAAAATAAAAAGTAAAAATAAAAACATTGACCATATTTCCCACCACAGAAAATTTGAAAGATGCCATAACGTCATACCAGAAATGACTTCTGGTTTTGAATGTACATTATATTTAATCTTTCAAGGCTATAATTCAATTTGAGCTGTAAGTATTTTTCAAACTTTGAGATTATTTTGTTCTTCAAATTTTTCAGCAATCAGGGCCAGACTCCAGACTACTGAACACACTATAGGGGAAAGATGTTCCATGCTATTAACTAAACAAAGCTAAGCAGGGTCCTTAATCAGTTATTATTCAGGAAAAAAACAAACAAAAAAACTCCACTGTATAGTTTGCTGCCTTTTTCAAATGTAAATGACTACAAACCTTTCAGTATCTCCCTGACCCAATGTTCCTTGAGATACAGTTTTGGGGAATACTGCTAACCAGTCACCTACATGGCATAACTTCTGGAGTTGGCCCCCACAACTGATTGATTCGCTTATTCCCTTGTTATGCTTTCATTATTTTATTCTTTCTTTTATTTATGGATCAATGCAACACATTTATTGGGTACCATCATTGTGCCAGTCAGTATGCTAAGTGCAATTCAGTGTCCTTGGTGAACTTTGTATGTATGTCTAGGTATGAATAATATAAAAATCCTCTGGTTAGCATTCTCAATTATCCTTGAGTCTATCCAATTAAAGACTTGACCAGTTTTGTGTAGATTCATCTAACTTTATTATACAGAATGGATGGAAGAAGAGGAGCTTCTCAATTGGGATTGGTCAAGGTCTAGGATGTGGAATGAGGATCTTCACCTATGTCCCCATATTTTCTGCTGTGCAAATCACAATGGGAGTAATACTTGAGGTGAGTCTTGATGGATGAGTCACATTTCATCCAGCACCAGGTAGAGGTATGTATGTGTTGAGGTGAGCAGAGAGGGCAGAGGAGAAGGGATTATTGCACATACAGTTGTATAAGTTGTGCACAAGAATGTCCAGGTAAGGAAATGGGGGGAGAGGCTGGAATCTATACCCGCTCTGCTCACTGAGCTATGCACCCTGGGGTGCATCTGCTCCCACCTGAAGAGGGTACAGTTTGCATGAAGATACTGTATATTATTCTTTCTATTCAGTTTCTAGGAGTAGTTTTGTGAGACTGATCAACTATAGATTAAAATTTAAACTATAGAAGCTTGATGGTAAAGACTCTGTTTGTGCTTATTTTTTGATTCTTATCTCATAATTCCAGCCCTCAGATACTAAATGTCATCAGAACTGCCTTCTAATCATAACTGATCCTGTCTGCCCTCCAAATTACCCCTATTCCAGAAGTAATTCTTCCTCTTCTCTAGCCGTAAGAATATGTCCACAGTTTAAAGTACATCTAGGAATTGATTGGTTCTTTCAGAGTTCACATTAAGGTGTGAGAGACAGATAACCTGCCCTAAAACTCTAAAAAGAGGTTGCTTACTAATAGAAAGCACATGAAATTAGTAGAGTTTCATGTGGTAGTGGACACATGTTCTCGGCCAGAGGGAACAATCTGATAACTTGTGAGTAAAATTAAGAAGTCTCTATCCACCTGTGATCTGTTTAGTTTCAAGAATCTTATAGTATCGTTTACTCTTACTTGGACTCTCCATGCAATGAACCCTAGAAATATACTACGAAGTGCATACTTTAGATCATTTCTTGTCCTTCCTTTAGGCCCATGATTAACTTGATTTCTTTGCTCTTTTGGGAGTTGGGCTGTTGCTCAATTGACAACTGTCCCTTGTCCCACATCCACCCGAGAAAAAATAATCTCCAGTCCAAACTCTAGTTCCAGCTTGGATAGACTGAACCTGACCAAGATGGTTTTTTTTTTTTTTTTGAACATTCAGCATGATGATCTGTCCCCGATCCATTAACTAATATTGTGTAATATAAACTCCACATTACGTAGGGTTGTTACTCCTAGCAAGCTCAGAATGTCCTGTTGCCTTTTCTCTCTTAAGTTCTTTTTTCAAAAAGGCAAATAATCCAGGTGTGAATAGCATGTTTGACTAATTTACACCAAGGTGTAGGTGTGTTTTTTATGGCCTTTTTTCCTCAGGAAGCACTTTGACAGAGAGGTTAGAGAATGGAGGAGGGAAGATATGGAAAGACAAAGGGAAGAGAGAGAACAAGCTTAACTGAAACTGATAATACCTAAAGACTTCATAATTCAGCCATTTCATAGTTTTTACTTTGGGGACAACATCTAAAACTTTTTTTTAAGTTTATTTATTTTTGAGAGAGAGAGAGAGAGAGAGAGAGACAGTGTGAGTGGGGGAGGGGCAGGGAGAGAGGGAGAGAGAGAGAGAATCCCAAGCAGGCTCTGCCCTGCCAGTGTACAGCCCAATGCAGGGCTCAAACCCATGAAACTGTGGGATCATGACCTAAGCCAAAACCAAGAGTTGGTCGCTCAAACGACTGAGCCACCCAGGCACCCTGGGGACGACACTTTAGAGTAATATCTGGAAGAAGTGAATCAAATGAGTTTACACTTTAACTGATATGCATAAGGAAACCAAGAAGACCTATTCTGAATCCCAGGTTTCCAAATATGGAATTTTTTATAAGTACTGATATTTCACGGTATTTATTACAGAGAGGCAAACTTTTCCACACTTGATAATGAGAGACAAGTTTTTCTACTCTTGTAAATAAGAAACAAGTTTTCCATTCACATATCTCACGGACTCTGAATTCTTTAAAGTTTGTGAAATAATAAAAACTTTCCCTTCAAATGTGACAATATTATACATGCCTTAAGACATGTTTGATATAAGAGGCAGCTTTCCTCTAAGCAATCTAAAGAATAGAAGGATCTCTTATAAAGAGGCAAGGTAAGTCATAGAACCCAAGGACAGGAAACGGCCAGTTCTCCCATGAAACCAGAACTGAGAACTGTAACGTTCTCAGTGACCAAGGCAACTCTTGGTCTATTTTTCCTTTCCCTCAATCTCATCCCCTCCCCCACTGCACATTCACCACAGTCTTTAATTTTCCTTATCTCTGTGTTTCTAGTCCCTTTTTACAGAGCAGCGCTCATCACTTATACATGGTTCATCATATAGGGTTGCCAGATTTAGCAAGTAAAATTATGGGATGCTTATCCTTTACCTGGCAACCCTAACATCATGCCCAGCCAATCCATTGCCCTCATTTCCTGGGTCTACCTGACCCATAACCAGAGCTAATTTACAGGAGTTTCTGTGTCCTCATTCAGTAGAGAGAATCTCATTAGTCAGGTTGGGCTAGTGGCCAGCCCTCATGGGTAAGGCAGCCAGAGGGCCCATCTCTGGTGTGATGCACTGGAAGAAAAAAAGTGCTGATGAGTCAACCCAAAATGTTATCTACTAAATATAAATTTAGGCTATAAGTACACCTTGCTATACATAATAGAAGTTGCTTTTGCAAATATCTTGAATTCATGGACCAACTTCTATTGGTTTTTGTATCTCCTGGTGTCTGGCATCTGGTACTTCATACATATTAGTGAATTGAGCTAAACAAGAAAAATTTCATAAATTTTTCTATTTCTCTATTAACTTGAATATCTATAAATGTAGATAAGGACAGAGCAACTTTCCAGAAGTGGTGTTTCAAGTTACTAATGTATTCTTTAAAGTGATAGTACATATAGCGGGGGATCAAATGAAGAATGATATTGACCTAATGTAGAAAAGAGTTGGAGTGCCTGGGTGGCTCAGTTGGTTAAGCATCTGAATTTGGCTGACGCCATGATCTCCCTGTTCCCAAGTTTGAGCCCCGCATAGGGCTCTGTGCTGATGGCTCAGAGCTTGGAACCTGCTTCAGATTTTGTGTGTGTCTCTCTCTCTGCCCCTCCTTCCCTCATGGCTCTGTCTTCGCCTCTACCTTAAAAGTAAATAAACATTAAAAAAAATTTTTTAATGTAGAAAAGGTCACTGAAAAGCTTCAGAACACTGAAAATTTACCAAATATCTTTTGAAAGTACATAAACTACCCCAAGAAAGTTCATGTATTAGCCAATTACTAAGAGGAAATTAATTTTATTAAAATTTCAGATTGAATGGTTTTCTCCTAATAATAAAAAAAAAAGCCCTCTTATAATGGACCTGCTCATTTATTTTCTTGCTTCTCTCTGGCCACCAATAATACTCTTTACATGGTGATTTACTCTAATTTTTCAGGTTGCTTTATGCAAATGGCAGCTAGTGACTTTTAATCTATTACCTATCACTTAGATGATGCAAACCACATATGCAAACCAGTCATCTATATTACCAACATCTATAGCCTGATGGATAAAAGTCATGGTACCATCAACCTAGCTGGGGTCATAATGTTATAGGAAGCAGAACGTGGAGGGGAGGAAGCTGAACCTGGGTCTCATTACCTGGGCTTGATGACACCTGGCCTCGGTTTAACTCTTGGTTCTCCTTCTTATTTACTGTGATGCCTTGGGCGAGTTTCATAATCTCTGTAAGTCTCAATTTTTTTAAAGCAGGGATAAATATGCCTGCCCTGGCTGCCTACCAGGCTTGTTAATCAAATGAGACGATGTATGTGAAAGTGTTTGTAAACTATAAAATGCTTCACAGACATAAGATTCTTCTTGTTGTTGTTTTCTAATAAAAGATTTTTATAAATCATGTTAACATCGATGCCAAAATACCATTGTTATATTGATGATTACTATGAGCTAGAGGTACAAGCTCTAAAAAGTAGAATTTTTCAAAGGAAAATAGTCTTCCTGAAAGGAATATTCTTTTACATACCATTTTTAAGGACAAAACTATTCTCATTGCTTATTATTGTTTTTTTTTTTTTTAAGTGTATTTATTTTGAGAGAGAGAGAGAAAGAGAGCGTGTCCATGTGTAAGTAGGGGAGAGGCAGAAAGAGAGGGAGAAAGAGAATCTCAAGTAGGACCTGCGCTGTCAACACAGAATCCCACACAGGGCTTGAACCCACAAACGTTGAGATCATGACCTGAGTCGAAATCAAGAGTCAGATGCTTAACTGACTGAGCTGCCTAGGCACCCTTATTGTTTTTAATGCATAATTTAAGATGAACAGAAGACACACTAGGCTGGGGGGGGGAACATGAGCCATAATCAAACATATTTGAGTAAAAAAGCCCTCATGGTTGCCATATTGTTAAAGGTAGGAATCTTTGAGTCCCCCCTATTGGATTCCCATGCTGCCCCACTGTCTTGTCCCTTGTTTTTATCCTGTTGGGATCCCCAGAGAGAAGGAAGAACATAGCTATTAATGCCTCCCTTGCCCTACAGAGAGACTTTAGTATCAGTATCTATTCTCTTATCATTTCCTTTCCCTCTTCTTAAGCCCCGCCATTTGGTGAAAGTGAGAAATAGTCTCTCTGACAAAGTGGTGGGAGCCTTGTGGAAAAGCAAAGTTTTCTCTGCTGTAGAAATCTCCTTTCTTCTAGAAATGAGTTTGGAACTTACAGATATTGTCGATGGTGATTTTTAGCCCCTACCTGGGGCCTGGTATACATAGGTGCCCAATAAATGACTAAATGAATGGATAAATGGATTGATTGTAGCTTGGTTGAATTTGTATATTCTCAAGAAGACAGATAAACATCTTCTTGTTAATTAATCCATTTAACTATATAAAAATGGTATGACAGAGACTTTTAACCTTGAAATTGTCTATGGATGCAATTCCCTAATATAAAGTAGTTGTGGAACCATATACTATTGTATCAAACGCTTGTGACTTGTCTTATTTGGGAACACTTGTAAATATCCATTTTGAATATTGATAAAGCAATGTCCATATATCCTCTTTTGCATTAATGATTTTATTAGTTTCTATTATTTAAAAATTTTAAGTTAGTTGAATTCATATCTAACCAAACTGAATTAGATTTCAGGTCTGTGCTGTTAACTTGAAAATGATTAACATTCACAAAAGAAAAAGAAGCAGGCTATTTCCAGGAAAGTTTTATGTTTACAAGTTGTAGAAAGATTGCTTATTTTAACCAGTGAGATTGATCTAGGGTGATGAACTTTTAAAAAAAGATGGACTATGGCCAGTTTGACCTAGAGACAGAAAATGAGTTCTGAAAACAAAACATAGGCAGGATAGAGTTGCACTGAGGAGCAGTTTTTAATATGGGATTTAAGCCCTGGTTATTATTCTATTTCTTTTGTTAGCTTCATAGATTCTATAGTTGAAACATTTCAGCTAGTTAGTGTATAAGGTTTGCTCATATACTATTGCAAAGTCTGTCATTGCTTATCATTTCATGATGTTTTATTTGTTGTATGCTGTTGTTCACCATCACCATCCAGGCTTATAGAATTCTGCCCCTTGTTTATAGTGTTGGTTTTCTGCTCTTATGCCTGAAAAAATTATCTCCACTTTGTTGCTTTCCTTTGTGACTTGTCTCTTGCTTAGGTCCCCAGTTTCTGCCTAACTGGTTGGAGGAATACTTCTGGGCTTGCCACTGTAATTTGTTTAATCAGGTCCAGGTCATGGGAACAGAGCAATGATTCTGAGAATGATTTGCTCTCAGCTGAGGTCTGGCCACCCCAGAGAATAGACACAACATTATGGGAGCCACAGCATCCTGTCTCAAAGCAGGAGGCATGTAGCCCTGAGAAATCATTCTGGGAAAAAAATCTAGAAATTAACCTGAAAATAGGAGACTGTAGTGGATAGACTGGAATAAAGTATCTGCCTTGTTCAAATGGCAATTCCAGTGGTCATAAACCTTGGTTCAATTGACTTGCCTTAATTAAAATGAACATAGTATATTTTTTGCTTCTTCATAAGTGATTACATTTATATATCAGTTAAACTTTTCCTTTTGGATGCCAACAAAACTTTTTCTGTAAAATTTTACTAAAGTGAGTTTTGGAGTATAATTATTAATTCATTTATCAAAACAATATTTCTAGCAGAGAAATAGATACAATCTTTAAAAGAAATGGCAACCAATCTTAGATTATAATAAAGGAAACATCTTGACATTCTCCAAAGAAGACTCTGGTATTAAAAATACAGACAAAACATTAGAATAATGGTACAGTAACATAATGGTTCTATCTTCATGTTTGTCCACATATACAATAGATTTAGTGATTGCATAATTGTCTTTTGCCTCCCATACTTCAATATGCCACTGAGGTTATGTAAAATTACATTTAAGAACCTCTTCTGTTCCATTTGAAACAGGGAAAAAAGTGTCCCATTGAGAGTAATTAAAGATTCTCTTTTTTATCCACGAACTGTTTTCTTAAAGAATGACTTGCTCACCCCAAAAGGATTTGGGGGACAATAAAGCTTAATTGCTTAAAATTACTATGCAGCATACAAAAAAAAACTACTTAAGTATGATTCTTTGGATGTTACAATTTTAAATATGCTTGCTTATATTCAGCTCAAAATACTATTAAGAAAAACCTTGCCATATGCATGGGATTCTTAATGACTAACTTTATGATTGTAGCAAACCCAGCTAGAACCTAATATTTGGGAAATCTGGTCTTTATTGGGAAATACTAGTCAAGGGTGGGGGGTCAGTGTTGTAAGAAATGAGGTTCTCATAACATTCTCATGCAAGCTCAGTGACCAAAGGAAAAAAAAAATTCTTCTGTGTTCTTATCGTGTTTGTGCAACATTAAAAAAGATTACTGCTCTAAAAATTGTGCAATAGAAAGTAGTCATAGTTAGAGCTTTATAAGATTACAATACATGAGACACAGATGTCATTTAATTATGTACCGATTTACCTGTTTAGGCATGCCTTTGTTGTCCCTGGGTGTTCATCAGAAGTCAGGTATAATTGCAATTAAGATTTTAAGAACTTGGAAATATACATAGAAAGCATTTGTATAATTACTTCTTTTTGATAAAAATAGAGTAATAGGTTTGTTTTGGAGTTAGAGACATGAGTATAAAACAAATAGCATTTCTTGAGATCATGCTTCAAGTGTGTTCATTTTTAGCTGATGAAAAGAAACTAACTTTGTCAGTAAAACTCTATTTTTTTCCCCACTACTGTTGAAATTTAAAATATAATAGGTGATCAAGTTTTATCACAAATGTAAGTATGTGAACGGTCAGTTGACGTAGGGGTCGCACATAAACTGTTTGGCATAATTTAAAACATGATAAACTTGTTGAGATAGTATCCAAAGCTTTTTGCTCTCATTTTATAGATAAAACTACCTCTCCTCCTTCAACTTTTACTGAAACGGTTAAGCTTTCTAATATTGGTGTACTTACCGCACACAAAGTAAATAAGATAATTGGATACTACTTCTGTATTGCAGAAACAACCAGAATTCAAAATAAGGGCAGAGAAACTTCTAGGAGCCTTCTTTCTGACTAAACCTACCACACCCGTCACAAGAGGACAAAGTTCAATCCATGAATAAGCACAAGCTGCCCTTAAAGCCATGGCTCACAGGTTTTTTGTTTTTTGTTTTTTGTTTTTTGTTTTTTTTTTTATCAAAGTGGCTCTTTTGCCAACAATATGCCACCATACTCCATTCCCTTCTTCTCTGTAATAAGTAGCGCTTTTCTGAAGTTTACTTCTTAAGTGGTTATTAACCTGTCCCTTACTAGCTGAATAGCTCCTAAAGTTACCAACAGTTTAGTGCTCGAAGAATGCAACAAACACGTTGGCTCTCAGGAATTGTCCAATTAGCTTCATGATGATAAGACAGTGCTTAAATGTAAGAATGGGGAGAAATACAAGTCTTAAAGCTGCATACGAAAGGAAACAAATCATACAGAAATAGTTATGCTTAAGAAAACAAAAAGAGTCCTTGAAATAGCGGAGGTGATCTACGCCGATGGTAGATCGTAATAGTTGTAAACTGCTGACGGGCGGAAGAGGAAATGCAGTGTTCTAAACCACCAAGCGTTCTTACCTGCAGCCTCTTTGCAAATGGGAGAAGGTGAATTTGTTTTAGGGTAGTGTCCTCCTTTGTTTCTGAAGGACTTCTATTTCATAAGTTAGATATTTGCAAATTAAGTAAATAATATTTCTTTTAGTTGAGTATTTGTAAATGAACTATCCACCATTGTTAGTGGGAAAATCACTCAAAAATAGATCCCTAAGTCTACTGAATTCTTTGGGGGGGGGGGCTATGTAGCTAACAGAAGATACTTTGGTGATGTGACCCGGTTCTGCTTCCTCTAGCTGAGTCTGAGACAGCGGGTTGGAGACACGGTACTTGGGAAAGAAGAGATGAACAAGGAAACTTTTGGCTAGTGGAGATTAAGTGGATTCTGTAAATACCCAAGAACACTGGGGCCCAAAAAAGAGTTCACTAGGTAATTCCTTGTGAAAAGGATGTCAATATTTTTCTTTTCTTTATTATAATTCCTTTTTAGCTTCTTTGAGCTTTAGTAAAGTATGCTAAAATGTGTTAGCTGTGTTTGCTGAATTCAAGGTGGCAGGGGGTGGAAAATCCATTTCTATGCTTTGGGGGAATCTGTGTCTATACGTTGGGAAGTTAAGGAGCCTGGAGAGTTCCGGCCAGAGGTGATGAGTGGAGAGCTCTGAAGCGGCAGCCCAGAAGGCGTTGAGACAAAACTCCCAGGATAGATTTGTGAAAGGTGAGAGTACTCACTGAGCATCTTCATAAAGTCTGAGGGAGGAACCTGGCTCCCTGCATTCCCTTGGATGGAGGCTCAGATCCTTCTTATTTAGATATTAAAGAGAAGAGTGACATTGAAAGCCTAGAGACATGGTGTTATATAATTCACGTCACAAGAATATAAGAACTGAAATGCAATGTCACACTGATGTGCTAGCATCTGGCAGTAAAGTAATAAGATCACATCAGCTGATTCCAGAACAATTTGGAAAGTACAGACAGGAAGCTTAAAATATCAAAGCCTTGTATCGCTCCATGAAATATGACACCTTTACTATTGTATAAGGGCACATACAAAAAATCCATAAGCATGCAAGGAGAAAAACTTTAAATCCATATAAATAAAAAATTATAAAAGGCCTATTGTTCACTCATTATGCTGGCAAATGCAAATAAGTTAGAAAACATAACCTTGCCCTTGAGAAATTTACCATTATATAGTCTAATCTGCATTACAAATAGAGGGACACATAAGAGAGATCAAAGGAAGATGTGCAGAAATCCATACCTTTCTTCCCAGACAGGACACACTGTTCTGGACAACAATGACCACAAGTCTTAGAATGTGGTGACTACTTTCAGACCAGATGTGGGATCAGGAAGCAGAGAGACCAGTGGCAGTTCTACAGAAGAAATGTCTAGTGATCCATAGGATGTGACCGGGCCCTCTGCGGCTGGCCAGAATGCAGTGGAGGGGATGGCGCAGGGCAGCGAGTGGGGCTGTGTGGTGCAGAAGTACAGAGAAGGAACTCTAGAACCACACTACCTCACTTCTAACTTACGCAAGTTCCTTCACCAGTCCAAATGCTTTTCCTCAAGAAGTCACCTTACTTTCAATTACAATCAATGTAGATGAATCACTAAAGGGGTGCTGTTTTAAGAGTTGATTTGAGTCTTTCCTCCTAGTTCTTAGATGAGGTCTTACGTGGTGATTCTGCAGTCAAATGCTCTACCCCGAGCTATACCCTCTAACGTGACGATCCTGGATGGCAAGTGGTTTCTGCCTGCTCTGGATTCATTTGAGAAGTAAAAATTAATGTTGGCTAAAAGCAATGGAGTTGTATCAAGGTGGACTCCTTCCCCTACAACTGAGGCTAGCTCTGAGACATCCCAGATTTAGGCTACATATGGGCTCAGGGAGCATCTCCAGGATGATTAGCTGTAAATATGTTGGTTACAGGCTACCGGTGCCATCAGGACAGTTTCTGCAGTCACCACAGTTTTTCTGCCACAGCCTCCCACCTGGTGACTTGGCAGTCTCACAGAGTGAAGGAAACAGTGATTGAGGAAAAGCCAAAAGATATTTCTCTGCTGACTGGTATAATACAGAAAGTGTGTTGTCTGGTTAATTGGGAAGCTCTACAGATAAATAATGATGTAACAATACCCTTAATTGCAGTATTCTGTAAAACTAACTGAATTCCCTTGAGATCCTAAACTACCTTTTTATAAAAAATGGTATTTCTTTAAAATCGTAGCATTTACATTTTCATTTAATCTCCTTCTTTTGAAAAGAAAACATGCTATGGTGGTAAAATTGGTTTGTACTGCATTTACTTTGCCTAACAATAGTTTTTCTGTATGGACAGTACTTTTCTGAGCTGACATTCAGAAATAACCTAAAGCCCAGGAAAGGAAAGCTAGGAGGAAGAGGGATGATAATATAATCAGGAACAAACAAACAAACAAACAATTCTACACAAGAAGGAGCTACTAGGAGCACATACAAATAGTACATTGAAAACACCTTCTGAAAAGTACAGTTCTCATACACATCCTCAGAGTATCTCAGGTTAGAATTTTAGGTACTATACAAATGTTCAACGTGCCATTGTTTAAATTTTCTTGAAGACAACACTAACTACACTTGCTTTTATAGATGGATAACATAAACCAAGAATTAAGAAAAATAAATTATCTCAAGAAAGCAAGCCAGAACTCCGGACTCTTGATTCCTGCTGCAGTCAGTAAGACACGCATCTTAAAAAGTTCAACTGTCAGAAACCTTCTCTCTAGAATCTTAATTGTTACACCTCTTAATGTCCAGAAAGCCTGTGGGCTAAGTCTCTTTCTCCTTAGTGGGGGGTTTTCTTGGCCTGCAGAAGGAAAGCTGTGTCTATGTAGCAAATTGTAGCAGTCTTCATCCTGGGGTTGAACTCATCCTTGCTAAGACCCACCTGTCTGGCACATTTGTTTAGAAGCCTAACACTGGTGAGTCCCGTACTCCTTTGCAAGGCTCATTGGTCCTTGCACTTTTGCGCTGTGGTGACAGTGGTCCAAGAGGTGTTTGCTAGAAGCTGCACGTAAGTAGAGCACTGCCCGCAACCCTGAACTCTTATTGAAACAGTGGTTCATTCTGGGCAAAGCTGCCGTAAGTTGCAGTCACCGTTCTGCATGATCAAACCGCAAAACTTCTCATTCAAGCTGTAGCAGACAAAACCATCTGCCCATCTCTTAAATCACCTTGGCTAGTGTAAGCGTCTACAAACCACTGAGGTCAAAACGTCCTACCCATATACTAAAGTCTAAAGCCCTAAGCCACCTGTCTGGACCCCATCAAAAATTACTCCTCTGTATATATTCCACCCCACCCCCCGCCCCAACTAATTTCACTTCTTTTATGTCTCAACGTTAGCAGCCAATTCAGCAAATTTGGGGGTCTTTGTGAAGGTCCACCAAATAGAGTTTTCCTTCCCCTTCTGGCTTCTGAACAAATCAAGAAATAAAGCAAAAGAATAAGACAGGTGAAATGTCCAAATATCACCATTATTACCATAAAACCTTAATTCAAGAACCAAATGGACTCCCTCATACTAAATCCCACCATGAAAGTCACTGCAATGCTGGGCCCCACACAGAGTGTTCTAATTTGCCACATTTAATGGAAATGAAGGGAGGTCCTCCTCAGAAGTATCAGATTAGTCCTATTGTATTGCACTATTTCATAATTCAGAGCAATCTTATTTTGTTCAGTAATCTGAAATTCAGTAGGAATTCCACGGGATCCCTGTCTAGAATAAAAAATAAACCACTGGGATCTGTCCTTCACCTTTCTTATGAAGTTTAGGGTGTAACAACTGCCTTCTGCTAATTACAGAAGCTCTGTTTCATTTTTCCAGAAACACTGGTTAGGTCTGTTCTAAATCAGCAGCCAATCAGCTTAGCTACTTCTAGTAAACACGAGCTATGTTCTGCTCCAGTCCTGCTTAGGCTTCTGGATGCAGATGAGTGACATTTTAGCCTGAGAGATCTGGTTTTTACTGTTGCTGTTTTGTTTTAGTTGTTGTTATTGTTACTGGTGGTGGTGTGTGTCTATTTGTAGGTAGGACAGTGAGGAGGGAAGAATTTTATGGCAAATACACTTAAATAATGAGAACAGGCTACTATCATAGAAATGTGCCTTTGGCTGGCAAACATGTGAGATAAAATTAAATGCATTGGCTGAAGGTTTATTGGGAAAACAAGGAAAGAATAAAATATTGGAGGAAAATAATACTCAGAAATAGAAGGATAGATAGAGAAAAACAAATATCTAACACTGAGAGTTTGTAATTTGCTAAGAAAATGTGACCTAATCTTTTCTAAATAGAGGGAAAAGAAGAAAGAGCAGAGATTTAGAAGTATGGTATCATATTTAAGAAAAGAGTCTGCAAACAATAGGGCAATAAAAAAGCAGTGTTCATCTTACATGAATGCTGCATTAGATTTTTTTTTCCACAGTGAAAGGCCTAAGGGATTTTGCACAACTGTGCAATTTAAAAAGACAGCCGGGTTTGTTTTTTTTTTTTTTTTGACTTGCAAAAAAATTATGGTAGAGGTGTTAAAGCTCATTATTATTTATTTTGATTTTCAGGGAAGGGAGGCTTTTCTATCCAGATGTAAGCCTTTATCTTAACAGAAGTCACAGTAATTCACAATCAATAATTATACCTAATAATAGAAAAACATATGGTTAAACTACATGCAGTTATTTTATAATATGTTCTTCTAAAAAACTATCTTTCAGAGTTGATTTTAGAATTAAAATAGGATTATAAAGGAAAGGCAAGGAAGAAATAAATTTTCCAAGTTGAAACTCATCAAAAATTTTCATCTCCATTGATAAGGCTTTTACAAAGAATTACTTTTAGAAAATTACTGGCAATTTAAATTAATGTTTGAGTGTGGGAATTCATTCATTAAACAATTTAACATTTTTGACTTTTCAAAAAACATGGTCACTACAAAGTCTGAATTATCTGTGGGAAATAAATGATATGCAACTGAAATTCCTTATAGATTGCCAGAACTAACATTTTTAGTCTTTTTCCGTGATATATTTTAAAAAAGTAACAATTAGAAACAAAACCTCAATTATAATACCTATTTCTCTCGCTGTAGGGCTGTAATAAAATTAAAAGAGATAATATAGCGTTGACCTAAGTGTTTTCCTAAGATTAATAATGTTTTAAACATTGTGGTTAAATCAATAAGGAAACTCTAGATTAGATAAAATTAAACAGGTCTTTCTGTTTAAAATATTGCAGAGATTTTAATACGCTAAAATAGATATCCAAGAATATCCAGGAGGTAAACATATTTCCCGGTGGGTTTTATTTGATTACAGAATATTTATTCTCAGACTATCTCCCAAGGGTAGCACCATGCACAGTATGTAGCTGTTGTTATTTTTATTTAGACGTCTCTGAACAAGAAACAAGGGACCCAGATAACACGTAAGCTAGTCAACGTCCAGTGTGGTAGTCCTTGGTGCCACTTATCAATATCCAGTCCTTCTCTCCTTCTTGGCATATCGAAAACTGAACTTTCTAGGCAATGAATTTTGTGGAAGGTACTGTGAATTATTTTTAGCTGGAGCATATATATACATCAAAGCAAACTCCTTAGGGCTCTCTTTTTCTTGACCACAACTCTTGGCTATTCTAGAGGGTAGCTACTTGTCAGTCTGGGTCCCATAATCAGGAGAGCAGAAAGTGGAACAGAGGACAGAGGAGCAGACCCTTCAGCTGACTCTCAACGGACACGTAGCAAAAGCAAGAAAAAAAAAATCTTGGTTGTTTTAAACTGCTGAGATTTGGGGTTGTTATCATAACCTAACTTAATTTATACTGACAGCTATGCTAAGTGATCAAGAGTAAATTGTATTTTTACAGCTAGAAAAAAATCTTCACTGTTTAGTAGAAAGAAAACTGGGTCAGAGCTTAGTCAGTGGTTAGACAGGCCGGAGCAGAGAAAGCAAGGATCTAGAGAAGGGCCAGATCCACCAAGTTGGCAATGATCATCAGGGGAGGTGGTAGCTATAGAATAAGCCCCAGGAAAGTCATGAAACAGAGTCATAGTCAGGGAGATTTAAGAGCTGCCAAGAAGGATCATCATGAGCTGGTGTTTAGGGACAGGCCCCACAACGAGGGTTGGTCAGAAAGAAAAAAAGCAGAGCCTATTAATTAGAACAATGCTTGACCATTGTCCAAGACGATTAGATGATTAGTCTATGATTATTAAATATTGCCTGACTAGGGATGGCTTTAATTAGCAATAATCGCGCCTCGGATAAACCTCATTGGCTACGATACTGCCACTGCGCAAAGCTGGGATGGCTTTAATTTTGGAGCTTGGAGTAGGGCTGAATCTATAGATAAAAAATAAATGGCTCATAGTTAGTAGAAGAGTAGTAGAATGAAGCCAAATGAGTTACTAAAGTGAAAGATTTTGTGAATGGGTCTAGAAAATGGAAGAACAGTTTTTTTGAAATAGTATTAGAAAAAAACGAGTTTCTGTTGATTTTCTACCTGTTAACTCTCTAAGATGGAAAATATTTGGTTATGACATGGTCATGGTTCTTTCTTAAGTTTAGGGTATCTGGTAGAATAGTCTGGGTCAAGATCCCTTCATGGACTTTTAATTGCACTTGTGGCACCTTTTGTGAACTTGGGCTAACTTGACAGAATGAGGCTATCTACAGCACATGTATTGGTTTCCTAGGGCTGCTGTAACAAAGTACTGCAAACTAGGTGACTTACACAACAGAAATGTATTGTCTTCGTTTGGGAAGGTAGAAATTTGAAATCAAGGTGTTACAAGGTTGGTTCCTTCTGAGGTCCGTGAGGAAAAATCTGTTCCATGCCTCTCCCTTCCATCCCAGTGGTTTGTTGGCCATCTTTGACATTCCTTGGTTTGTAGAAACATCACCCCAAACTTTGCCTTCATCTTCACATGACATTTTCCTTGGGTATGTGTGTCTGCCTCCAAATTTCCCTTTCTTTTAAAAAAATGTTTATTTATTTTGAAAGAGAGAGAACATGCATGAGCAGGAGGAGGGGCAGAGAGAGAGAGAGAGAGAGAGAGAGAGAGAGAGAGAGAATCTCAAGTAGGCTCGACACTGTCAGCACAGAGCCTGAGGTGGGGCTTGACCTCATGAACGGTAAGATCAGGACCTGAGACGAAATCAAGAGTTTGGACGCTTAACTGACTGAGCCACCCAGGTGCCCCTAAATTTCCCTTTTTTATAAGGACACCAGTCATATTGAATTAGGAGCCCACCTTACTCCAGTATGACCTTCTCTTAACTTAATAACATCTGCAATGGCCCTATTTCCAAGTAAGGTCACATGCTGAGATTCTGGGGATTAGGATTTTAATGTATGAATTTGGCGAGGGGGGGGGGCGGGGTGAGGACATAATTAAACTCATAATAGCACCAATCAAAGATTGGTTTTCCCACCATACCTACTTGTCCTTGTTTTTTTCTCTTTTGCATGGCTTTTTACAGCAGCATTTACAGGTCTTTTTTTATTTCCTAGACCATGAGCTTCTTAAGGTCAGAGACTATGCCATTTTAATTTGTCCAGCTCCTGGCACAGGACTATTGCAAAGTAGTGCAGTCATCTCTCTCCTGAACTAGTGACTACAAGAGCCTTATAATTGCATTGCCTGTTTCCTCTACTTTTGGTTTATCCATTCTGATTCATCTTGCATAAAATGGCCCCCTCATTAAAGAATAAACCTCACCAAACTCACATTCACCCTTCAAATCAGATCAAGCACTACCATCTCCAATGCCTTCTGTGATATTCCTGGGCAAAGTTAGGTAGCTAATTCCTCTTTACCCCCATATAACATTGTTAAGGTCAGAGACTACACTATTTTAATCTGTCCAGCTCCTGCCACAGGACTATCACAATGTAGCGCATACCTATGGTAAGTATTAGACACTCAATAAATGTTTGAATGAGTATTTGAATTAATTAAATTCATGATTTGTAAGGCAAATCCCATAGTAATTTTTGAAAATTTTAGGAAATATTTTTCTATTTCTGTTTGCACTGCTGAATTAAATGGGTCATACTCTAGAATTAGTCTTCTTACACCTGCAGTCCTTCTAAAAAATGTATTTTTAAAATTGAGATATAATTGACATATCCTGTATCACCTTTAACTCTGAAGAACTACCCATAAATTTCAAAGAATGTAATTAACAAACAATGCCGTTCACAATACAATTCACAGCATTTTGTCAAAGAAAAAAACAAAACAAAACTGTAGGGTCTTCAAATCTTCTTTCAAATAGAGATTGGTGTTCATAAAGCAGCTAAAAGAATACAGTACCAGGGGCACCTGGTTAGCTCAGTCGGTTAAGCATCCCACTTCTGCTCAGGTCACCATCTCACGGTTCGTTAGTTTGAGCCCTGAATTGGGCTCTGTGCTGACAGCTCAGAGCCTGGAGCCTGCTTTGGCTTCTGTGTCTCCCTCTCTCTGCCCCTCTACTGCTAGTGCTCTCTCTCTCTCTCTTAAAAATAAATAAACATTAAAAAAAAAAAAAATACTGTGCCATTAGTATAACTACCCAGAAATACCTTTAGCACCACTTGACAAATCAGAAAACTTCATCTCTAAAAGAAGGCCTTGGAATGTACCACTCCTTAACAATCTAGGCCATGATAGCCAGGCATCAAGACTTTGGGTAGGACACATGAAAAGTGGTAGATGGCAATCACGCTGACAGAGTGGATTAGGACAGTAAGTGGAGCAATTCGAAGACGTGCTGAGAGCAATTTGAAAAGCTCCCCACCATCATCATTAGGGACGAGTAGGAAACTATTGTTGCTTAGTATATTTTGGGCTTGGGATTATCTCCCCTATAACAAAATGCTGACTACCAAGTCCAGAAACAGCCAAACCTTCCACCCTCTGTCTGTCATCCAATCTCATCTCATCACTCCTCGCGCACCCTTCTCCAAAAAGTCCTCCCTGTTTGCTGTCCCCACGTTCAATTCCCTTTCACTTTCCTTTGGTGCATTTCAATCTGGCTTCCATCACCACAATGCAAATAAAGCTATTTTTCTTCTTTTTAAAAAATATTTGCTCGTATGTTTTACTAGTTAGCTATTTTATGAATGTTTTTTTCTTTTTTATTGTAAAAAACACGTAACATGAAAAACTCCCCACATAACATGAAATCTACCCTCTTACATGTTTAAGCGTACAGCAGTGTTAACTATATGCACATCGCCATTCAGCAGATCTCTAGAACTTTCCCATGTTGCATGACTGAAACTATGTCCACTGAACAGTAACTGCTCACTTTCCCCTCCCTCCAGGTCCTGGTAACCACTATTCTACTTTCTGAAGCTATTTTTCTTCCTTTAAAAATTTTTTTTTTTTAACATTTATTTATTTTTGAGAGAGAGAGAGAGAGATCAATCAGGGGAGGGGCAGAGAGAGAGAGGGAGACAGAATCTGAAGCAGGTTCCAGGTTCTGAGCTGTCAGCACAGAGACCGACACGGAGCTTGAACTCACAGACTGAGAGATCATGACCTGAGCCAAAGTCAGAAACTTAACTGACAGAGCTACTCAGACACCCCTGAAGCTATTTTTCTAGGTCACTGCTGACCTTTTAAATGCAAAAACCTATGATGCTTTTCTGTCTTTATCTTACCAGATCTTCTGGGGCATTTCACACTGATGATGAAACCTTTCTTCCTGGAACTTTTTGTATTTCAGTTTTCCTGATATTTCTCTACCATTCTCCACTTCCATCACTGACCGCCATCTTTCTACCCATCCAGTAAATGTTGGTGGCCTCACAGAACCCAGTGGTCTTCCCACTCTCACTCTCCAATTCCCTCCTTTCCTGTTATATCAACACTGATTTCTGCTATTCTACCTGCTCATGATTCCTCCACGCCTTGGAGCTATAATTCCTGATGGTCATCTACCTGAAGGTCCTATATGCACCTCAAACTCAACTTGTCTAATATTAAATTCCATATCCTCACCTATGATTTCCTTCAGGTGGTGACTCTAACAGTCTTACAGTAACTCACACCAAAGGCGGGGGATCCTGTAGGACTACTCCTTTTTTTTTTGCTCTCCACATTGGATCATTCACCAAGTTCTACTGATTTTAATTTCTAAAGTTTTCTTGAATGTTTTGCACCTCTCAGTGTGCATCACTAATTAGTTCAACCTTCATCCTCTCTGATCTGAAATTCTGAAGAGACTTCCAATCCCTCTTACTGTTTCCAGTTTTATTTTCTTAAATAGTCCTCCACAGAGCAGCCAGCGATTTAAGTAAAACACAAGTTCAAATACGTTGTCCCCTACTGGTGATTTGATCCCTACCTGGGGATCATTGAGTCTTGGGCAACCAGAGTATCCAAGGTAGACTCATGAGCTCAAGGAACAGCTACTAGCAATTTCAATAGTTTAGGAATCTGTACAACTGTACCGGTATGTACCCGCCGCTGTGTTCTGTTTCCTATTTGCACCTTAGCTCTGGCCCTGCCAGCTCAACCCTAACCTGGCTAACTTCTCTCATTCTTCAAAAGTAGCTTAGCTATCTATTCCTCCAAGATGTCTTCTTGTCACCTCCCCTAAACACCTCATCCCTATGCTTCCTAAATAGATCTGTGCTTCATACACTCCTTGTAGATAGGGACCATGTCACAAAGCCATGTTGCACAGAATCTGATATATACTTGCATGGTGAAGGTTATTGTGAAGGGGATGGTTGGTGCCTGGGAAGATGTGGGACCCAGATAGGTAATTTTTTATTTTCACTCGGACACTTCCTATTACAATTTTTACACAGGTGAAATCAGGTCAAAATGTTTATACATAGGAAAACAAAGAGAAGGAAGAAAGACATCAAGGACTTCTCAAGGGATGTGGGTATGAGGGGTTGAAGGGCAAATCCACATCTTTGCTTTGGGAGATCGAGAGCTGGAGTAAATGGGCCTTTAAAATGTGTATAAGCTTTTAGTGTCTTTTGCATCTGATGACAGGGCCACGTCTTTCTTCCCATCAAATTGTATCCTGATTTATTGCCTTATGGGAGCATTGTGAGTGAATGTCTAGGTGCTGTCAGGGACTGTCCTATTTTTAAGAAGAGTTGAATTCTGCATTAGAACTCTTGAGTAGAGATCTTAATATTCGCTATGTGTAGTAGATATTTGTTTATTGATTTACTTCCTGGTTCATTCTGCAAAAGATTTGAGGCTAATTATAATAAGAATACATATAATAAAATAATAGTAATATATGAACAGAAATAGAAAGACTAAAGAAAATAATACAAATATGCAAATCATCAGGGTCAATACAGTTGTTTCACTCATTCATTTAATTATTGACTCTTTGTTTCATCTGCCAAATATTTAGTGGATACCTACCATTCCTAGCCATATACGGGGTCCATATTTGGCTTTGAGTTTCTTAGGAAGTCCAGTCAACAGGGAAGTATGATTAATTACATAATCCTTATTATTAGATAGGAAGAAATGTATAGTTTCCTCTAGGAAAATAAAGCTTTCTCTGATACTAAATTCTGAAAAAAACAAGAGCTCCTATGGTAGTAGGCATAGTAGACAATAACTCAAAAGACAATGTCTTCAACAACTTAGAGTAGTAGATTTTTATGTTCTGATATGTGAACCAGATAGAGGGGGTTCTTTGATCAGGTTCTAAACAGATCAGATACTGATATGCATATACCACACATATATACTTAACTAATACATTTAGCAGTAATTTAGAAGAAAGAATAACAGGCTTGGAGTAAGGAGATCTGGAATCTTGTCCCTGGCTCACCAGTAATTGAATAAATTATGTATGCCTTTTGTGTCTTGAACCATGCATCCATCATCACTATTATACCATCCCACTTCCTGCAATGTTGCTATGAGACTCAAACAAGGGTATATGTACAAAGTGCTTTATAAATCGCAAATTACAATACAAATGTTATTTCTCGGAAATTATGAGAGCTTTGATGGTAAAAATTATATCTTGTTTATTTTCCAGCTCCAACATCCCATCTTCTCACCATGGTTGCAGAAAAGCAACATGTGTTTGTTAGCAAAGTCGAAAAAGGATAGGGGAGGGGGCACAACAAAATCCTGTCTCATGCCCCTGGAGATTATTTGACTATTCCAGTTTCGTTAAATTATTAAAATTTCAGGTTTCTGAGTACCAAAACTACTTGTCTGTCTATAGAATCTGTCTATAGGTAATAAAATGTATAAAAGAAATGCAACTTGCCTTGCACTCAGGTTGGAAGATCTCTTTGGGGTGGGAGAGAGCCGTCCCATTCAACAAGGGACTTACTCAGCCTGAGGTCTGCTTTCCCTTCACATAAAAATGGAAGTGAGAAAACCCAGTGTTCAGTTTGAGTAGCAAGCTGATATAAAGGGTTTGAAAATAGTGGGTTTTTTTTCTGCATATAAAACAAAAAATGCTTATTGTAGAAAGTTTGAACTATATATTAAAGAACATTAAAATCACCCAGAATTTGAATATGTGGAGGTGATAATTTTTAACATTTAAAAAAAGTTTTTTTTTTTTTTTAATGTGTATTTACTCTTGAGAGAGAGAGACAGTGACAGAGCATGAGTGAGGAGGGGCAGAGAGAGAGGGAGACACAGAATCAGAAGTAGGCTCCAGACTCTGAGCTGTCAGCACAGAGCCCAACACAGGGCTTAAACCCATGAACCACGAGATCATGACCTGAGCCAAAGTCGGATGCTTAACCAACTGAGCCACCCAGGTGACCCAACATTTTAATGATTATCTTCTAGTTGTGTGGGGTTTTTTTTTTTTGTTTTCAATGCAAGAATGAATGCATGCACAAATTTGACATCCTAGTATATATACTATATTGTAACCCTTTATCTCAGTGTGCCTAAAGATTCTTTTTTTGTTGTATTTTTTTAAACCTTATTTTGAGAGAGAGAGAGAGAGAGCAAGACAGAGTGCAAATGGGGTAAAGGCAGAGAGGGAGAAAGAATCCCAAACAGGTTTAGCGCTGTTAACACAGAAGTTGATGCGGGGCTTGAACTCACAAACTGAAATCATGACCTGAGCTGAGACCAAGAGTCGGCCATTTAACCAACTGAGCCATCCAGACCCCCCTAAATATTCTTTTATAATGGCTACCCAACACTTCAATTAAATCAACAATATTTGTTGCCAAGACCTACTGAACACTTGCCATGTACTAGAGCTAGATATACCTTAAATACTCATTTAATCCTCATAGTAACTCAGCAAGTTTATTTTAATATGAGGGAGTGAAGGCTTAGAAAATTTAAATAACTTTCCCATTTTCACACAGGTAGTATATGACTTGAACCCAGATTTGTATCAATCCAACTACTAAGACTTTAGTCGCGGTCGACTACTGGCTTATATGTGGACATAATATAGTACATTTACCAGTTTTGTATTCTTGGACATTTAGGTAATTACTAATTTGATGATATGAAAACACATACTGTGATTAACATCTTTATAGGGAAATTTATATACACAGGGAGATTATTTCACTAAGTTACATTGCTAGAGGTAATATAGCTCAAAGGAACTGCACAGTTTTATTTATTTAAAATTTTTTTTAATGTTTATTTATTTTTGAGAGAGAGAAAGTCAGTGCACGAGCAGGGGAGAGATAGAGAGACAGGGAGATACAGATTCTGAAGCAGGCTCCAGGCTCTTAGCTGTCAGCACAGAGCCCAACTGGGGCTTGAACCCATGAACTGTGAGATCATGACCTGAGCTGAAGTCAGACACAACTGACTGAGCCACCCAGGCACCCCAGAACTGCACAATTTTAAGAAGACTTTTAAAAATAATTATTGTTTGGGGCGCCTGGGTGGCTCAGTCGGTTGAGCGTCCGACTTCAGCTCAGGTCATGATCTCATGGTCCGTGAGTTCCAGCCCCGCGTCAGGCTCTGTGCTGATGGCTCAGAGCCTGGAGCCTGTTTCGGATTCTGTGTCTCCCTCTCTCTCTGACCCTCCCCCGTTCATGCTCTGTCTCTCTCTGTCTCAAAAATGAATAAACGTTAAAAAAAAATTAAAAAAAAAATAATTATTGTTTAATTGCCTTCTAGAAATATTGAAAAAAGCTACAGTACCTGGTTTCCTAAAACCTCAACTCTAGATATTTTTTTTTTCAGCTTTTTGGCATAAGATTTTTGAGGTGTGTTCAGGAAGGTAATAATTCTATATTTTTGAGGGAGTAGAAGATTATCCTTTTTGAAATTTGTCCGAGTAGATCTTTACTACATCTAACTGAATTGTATCTGAGGAATTCAATCAATAAATAATTTGGTGAGAATTGGAAATCAGAATAGACTTTGAAAATTTATGTTAGCAAGAGTTCTTCATCCTGATTCATTTAAGAACTTAAAGGGAATGGGAACTAAAAGGAGGATTTACTTTGTGTTGGCCTGAGGGGTATATTAATGGTAATGAATCTTCTTTGTGATATATTACCTTATATACACCTACACAACTTGATAGGAAGAGTAATTTTTCAATGTCGTTTTTAGTTCTGGGAGATGTGAATTATGGTGTTATGTTTGATCTTAACAAAACTTCTTTCCAAACTTCTTTAGATATTTGAGGTCAAAGGAGAGGAGAACCAATGTTAGATAAAAATCAGAGCTAAAGGACAGCAAGTCTAGTAAGAGGATGACATGGGAGCTTCATGACCTGGGTTTTTGCCCCCGCTCCTTAATCCTTGGGCAAGCTTCTTAGCTTCTTTTGGTAATGTTGTCTACTTATAAAATACGTTTTGACTAAAGCAGTGATTTTCAGATTGCTACAGATATTCTGAGAACCTTTGACTCAAATTTCAAAAGATATTTTTGAGTATTAAAAATTCAACTGGTACAAACTAAGGGTGTTAAATCCCAAATTTTAACATATTAGAGATCACCCATACATTGTCACATCAACTTCTTTTTTGGTGTTAACCCTAGAATAAAACTTCCTGTGCTTATATTTGATTGCCTTATAAATGTGTCATTGACTAAGAAGAATATAGGTCTTACTGAAAGCCCTTCAAATTTCCTACAAATTTTAGCCCAGGTTCTCACTCATGAGATTATACAACTGAATACAGAGGGTGCTGTCAAAGAAATGGCAAGCTAGTGGTATACACATGTGCCTGGCCAGCTTCTACTTACCATGAAATCACCAGCGGTATTGTCCAGAGTGACTGTTTTCCACATCTCTTTTCAACAATGCACTTGGCAGTATGTTTAAATGCTTACTTTTCACTTTGAATGCTTGTTACTTGATCTTTTTGATAAAGTTGTTGCGTGTTTGGGTGCTTTGTGTTTAACTTTTATACACACACACACACACCCACACAGACACACACACACATTTTAGGTGAGGTGGAATAATTCACCCTGCAACTAGAAATGGGTTGCTGATTAAAAGCAGGGCATTTAAAAAGCAAATGTGCAGATGGAAATGATAATATTGATCAGGCCCACATTTGACGACAGAGGTGCTGTATTGATTAGGCTCAGGATAAAACAAGTCATACTATAAAGTACTAAATGTATCTTCAGATTTTATTGACCAAACTGACAGCACTATGCAAAATGAAAGCAATATGCAGAAAATTCTCTTCAAAGTCACTATGATACAAGTTTATATTTGTTTGGCAGTTCAGGGTCCCAATGAATTATAGCTACAGGTTAAAGTATCAGTAAAAAGATGAAAACTTAAAAGCACTTTTTTTTTTTTACCATTATTTATCATTGGGATTTACCTTTGTGGCAATAAAAATGCTTACATTTTCAATATGATATATGTAATCAGATTTTGCAAGATACTTATCTGTTCTATGACAAGTTACAACATTTGGAAATAAAATTTTGTGAATGTAGGCAGAAGGATTCCAGATTCTTTCAATATTGTATAGCTCCTCATATCAAGAGGTGGTATCTCTTTTTCCATTCTTTGAATCTGAACTTGCCTTGTGACTTGGTTAGACTAATAGAATGTTGCCTTGGAGCTCTTGCCTCTCCCTCTAAGAATGCTCTGGCCACCACGTAAAGAAGCCTAGCTAGCTACTGAATGATGAGAAACCACAGAGAAAAAACAGCACCAAAACCCAAGACACAAGTGACTTTCTGACCCCAGGCAAGTCATTGATCTATGCAACCACAAGAGTGAACCAGGCAAAACTAGCAGAACGGACAAGTTAATTCATAGAATTGTAAAAAAAAAAAATGATAAATTGTCTTTTTGAGCCACTAATCTTTGGAATGGTTTGTTATACAGCAACAAATAACTGATATAATACAGTAACAAATATGGGATTGGATCAGTAATATTATCTGATAACACAATCTAAAGAGGATTTAAGAATACATCCATCGAACTTGATGTGTTAGCAAGGAAGCTGAGATTATATGAATTCTTTACAGTTCAATTGATCATATTGCAAATAATGTGACTCTCAGTTTTGTTTAATTTACGGTTTGTTCTGACATGCATATATGAAGAAAATTTAATGCTCTGTCAAACATATGATTCATAGGAACCAGAAAGAAATGATAAGAGTTAAAACCAGTTTTCAAATACTATGAATGTAGGAATGTCTTCAATAACTGTGTAAGACCAACGGTAGGGACAAAAAAGAAGCAACTCATGGAAAAGTTGTTGCCAAAATGTACCTAGTCATCATATGCTGTATAAGGCAAGCACTAGCTCTTTTTTTTTTTTAATTATTTTTTAACATTTATTTATTTTTGAGACAGAGAGAGACAGAGCATGAACAGGGGAGTGTCAGAGAGAGGGAGACACAGAATCTGAAACAGGCTCCAGGCTCTGAGCTGTCAGCACAGAGCCCGACACGGGGCTCGAGCTCACCGACCGCGAGATCATGACCTGAGCCGAAGTTGGCCGCTTAACCGACTGAGCCACCCAGGCGCCCCAGGCAAGCACTAGCTCTTAAGAAGATTCTATCATCTTTGCACACAGTGTTAGTGCCATACAAATCTCAATTTTGTTAAAACTTGCATTTTAAATCGCAGGATTTTGAGGATTATTTGTAATGACATGGGTAGTAAGTTATAGAACTTGAACAAGCTCATGTTAGTTTGGCAATTCAAGATCCCAATGAATTATAGCTACAGACTAAAGTGTCCATAAAGAAATGGAAACAAAATTCAGACTCAATATACAAAATAACATAAATCCTATTATTTTGAGAAGTAAAAGAAATATTGGACAAAATTATTCCTCAAGTATGGGTTTTAAAAAAGATACCATTGAAACATGTCATAATTTTTTTTAATGTTTATTTATTTTTGAGAGAGAGAGAGAGAGAGAGAGAGAGAGAGGGAGAGAAGAGTGCAAGCAGAGGAGAGAGAACAGGGGCAGAGAGAGAAGGAGACACAGAATCTGAAGCAGGCTCCAGGCTTTGAGCTGTCACCACAGAGCCTGATGCGGGGCTCGAGCTCATGAACCGTGAGATCATGACCTGAGTCAAAATTGGACCCTTAACCAACTGAACCACCCAGGTGTCCTGAAACATGTCATAATTTAACAATATATGTTTAAAAATCATTTTTCCAGCAAAAAATGACAGCCTGAGAAAGCTATTCGTTGATTCTCTCCACATTGAACATTTACCAATTAAGAAATGTTTGCAGATATTATTAAACATTGAGACTTCACTTTTCTTTCAAATATCTTGATTGGTTTCCCTGAATGTGGTAGCTGTTTCTAAAGGGGCCACCATCAATTCTTTCAGCTCTTTGTATGAACATACCATTCTCCCATTGAGAGAGTATATTCCTCCCTCTCCTTGAACTTGGGCAGGTCTTAGTGACTTATTTGGTCAACAGAATATATTGGAAGGGATATTCTGAAATTCTGAAACCAGGTCACAAGAAGGCTTGCAGCTTCTTCCTAGCCTTCTTAGAAGGCCCACTTTTGGATCCCTGAGCTACCATGCAAGAAGCTTGACTGCCTTGCTGGGGTGACCACATGGAGAGACCCTGAGTCTGCATGGAGAGGGGAAAGGGCCCAGCTAAGTCTACCTACCAGCTGTGCCCACCAAAGAATCAGACCTGTGAGTGAAGTAATTTTGGTTACTTCAGACAAGGTCCTCTATCAGCTGAGTACCGGTGAAGAATGACTACATTTAATGCCACATGGAGCAGAATCAAGCATCCATGTTCTGCCTGAATTCTGGACTTACAGAAATTGATGTGACTTTTTTTAAGCCACTAAGTTTTAAGATAGTTTATTGTATTGCAATAGATACTCAGAACATTGACTAATAATCTGAGATGACAAGATAAGCTATTAAAGTTGTTACCACTTCGATAATTTATCTTGTGAATCAAGCAATGGAAATAGAGAAGACAAAATACAGAAACAAATTGAGCATCATGTCTGATATAAGACCACAATTAAAGGCAGTAACCTCCAATTTTTAATACCTTTGCATTTGCAAAACAGCTTTACTGTTTTCATTGGCTGTTTTTAAAATACATATTATAAATTTGAGTTAAGAATTAACTTTTGTAGGGTGCCTGGGTGGCTGTCTGTTAAGCGACTGACTTTGGCTCAGGTCATGATCTCATGGTTCATGGGTTTGAGCCCTGTGTCAGGCTCTGTGTTGACAGTGTGGAGCCTGCCTGGGATTCTCTTTCTCTCCCTCTCTTTCTGTCTCTCTCTGTCTCTCTCTCTCTCCCTCTCACAAAATAGATTAAAGAAAAAAAACTTTTAAAAAAAGAGTAAACTTTTGCTAGTATAATGCCACTTTTATCTCTTGGGGGTATCTAATAATATTCTACTAGGAATATGTGATCTAGGAAATAATTTCTGAATTTAAAAATGTTTGAAAAGCACTAGACAAATAATCTTAGTGTTTCTTTTTAGTTCTAATATTTATAAAATATGTCACAGTGGGTATGATGGATTTTGAGTGGATTTTTACTTGAGCCACAATCTCTTTTCATCAGGGATATCAAAAAAAATTCTTCCTGGTGTTTAGACAGGAGGTTTTTCTTAAAAAAGAAAGCAGAGTTTCTTAATAACAGCACCTTCCTGAATAGTGGTTAAATGACTTCCATTTTACATGCTTATATAGGTGTTCTAAATCTCAGGTCACAGATCAAAGTATGTAAGAAATGTACCTTCATTTTTCAATAACTCCATTTAATTTCTGTTTGCACACCCATTCCTCCAGCATGGTAGAAACCTCACTGTGGTTCATGTGGTTGGTTTTCCAATATCTCTACTTCCCTTCTCCTTGGGTTGCATTTAAGCCCTAGAGGGCTCACTTGGGTCTAAACCCTCAGGGCTGAAGAGGACATTTGATCACACATGCATCTTCAAGGCACCCATTGCCCCCTCCTGTCCATACAGCTCAGCCTGAACATTCTTCATTTCTGCCTGAATGAGGTCTTTAGGTCAGACAGGGCTCTCAGCTACATCCACACCGTTCTAGGGCCTTGAGAATCATACTACTGCTCCCATGTCATGCTAGAATTTGTAAAGCTCTGTGAGGCTAAGATCTTCTCTTGCCAACTCTTAGGGGCCTGTTCCTAGAGTTGGGCTCCAGTCTCCTTTGCTCTAAGATCCCAAAGACTTATCTGGGAGTTATTCTGTCTCATTGGAGCTTGGTTGTAGGAAAAAAGCTCTGGGTCCTAATTACCCCCATCTCCCCATATGATAGTCAGAGGCCTTATCTTTGGGGGGTTGGGAAGCCTTGCTCTTGCTTTATGTTTTTTCCTAAATTGTTCTTATGTCATGAGTCCTTACTAGTCCTTACCTTTCTATGTTCATGGTGTCTTAAGTGTGTCAATTTTTTTTCATGGCATCTTTAGGTCTAAGTAAACAAATGAATAACAAGCAAACAAATAAAACACTAAAATCCTAGTGGCCCCATTTTTTATTTTTGTAATTAACTAATTTTTAAAAAGTTTATTTATTTATTGAGAGACAGAGAGAGAGGCAGAGAGAGAGAGGGAGACAGAGGACCCAAAGCTCTGTGCTGACTGCAGAGAGCTTGATGTGGGGCTTGAACTCATGAACCATGAGTCATGACCTGAGCCGAAGTTGGATGCTTAATTGACTGAGCCACCCAGGCACCCCATGGTTCCATTTTTTAAATAGTTAGGTTCAAACAAGAAGTTAATAGTAGCAGCTTGTGCACTGACAGCTCAAAATTTAAGGAAGCCACAACAGTCTTGTAAACTCACCATGGCACTTAAAGAAGTGTGTGCATAGGCCACTGAAATACAAAATCCAAGGAAACTCCCCTCTTTGCTGTTATATGCCTTCATATGTACAGAAGCTCAGAAAGGCCTACCTATTTGATTGGCAGTAGTGAGTAGTGGAACAGGAAATGGTGGGAAAAAAAGCCATAAAAACAAGTAAGTTCAGTCAGGAAATTACAGCCATTATAAATAGTACTGGAACAAGAGACTTATTATAAGAAAGGGAAGGAGCTTGGGAAAGTGAATGTTTGGAAGGAGGAAATGAGAAGATTTGATAGAGGGGACGCCTGGGTAGTTCAGTTAGTTAAGTGTCCAACTTTGGCTTAGGTCATAATCTTACGGTTCCTGAGTTTGAGTCCCTCATTGGGCTCTGTACTGACAGCTCAGAGCCTGGAGCCTGCTTCGGATTCTGTGTCTCCCTCTCTTTGACCCTCCCCTGCTCGTATTCTCTCTCTCTCAAAAACAAATAAACATTAAAAAAATAATTAAGGAGAAGAGTTGATAGAGAGTCACTAACCAATCTGTCGTGTGGGCAATGAGAGGCTGGGTGCACAGGTCTCAAAATGTGAGCTCACAGAGGGGCTGATGGAAAACTGTTACCCCTCTGGGGAACATAGCCATGTGTCTGGAGCCACTGTTGGTAAAGCAGTATCGTAGAGGAAAAATATATGTTCATATCTGTGCAGTGGTGGTAGAGGGGAAAACCAGGAGAGCTGAACAAATAAGAGCTTTATTTAGGAAGATCAGGAGAAGACAGCTGCCTCAGACATCTAAGCAAATAGCTTCCAAAGAGAAGAAGGACAACATAGGATTCTAGGGACTGGAAAGTTTTACAGACAGAATAATAAAACTAAGAAAGCTCTCTTGAGAAGGATTACCTATCTTGCAATAATTTGCACCTCTTTTATTGCCATTATCTGTAGTAAAGTAGCTGTTAATATTCTCAACAAGAATGATTGTCATGTCACTTGCTAAGAATGAGGGAAATCAGGAATAAATGGTGTGAGGAGACAGACTCCTGTTTCTAAGTTCATAAATACAAGAGGAAATCTTCAAAAGCTCTGGTGGTCACAGCAAAGGCAGTTGGTAACTTTATTGCCACATTTCCAGACAAACTGGGTCTATGAGTTCTACTTGAAACTCGCAGTAGTAAAAGCCAACAGACATAGAAAGGATTACCCTTCCACATAACTCAATTCTGACCTTAACTACATGGGCATAGTATAGTGAAAACATGAATTAAGGGTTCATATCTTTAAGTCACTTTACTGGTACTAAAAGGTTGATTTTGGGGTGGTTAAAAACCATAGTCTGCAGTTCTCAGTGAATACAATCTTGACAAATTTGAACAGAATCTGCAGAAGATATTCATTAGTCAACTAATGCTGGATAACAAACAACCACAAATTCTAGTGGCATAAAACAACAAGCATCTATTTCTTGTTTGTCCATTTGTGTGTCAGCTGGAGTTCAGCTGCCCCAAGTCTGACTGAGGGCCGGGCTTAGGTCTCTTCCATGAGAATTCATTTTAGAGCTTGGGTTACAGGGGCAATGGCTACACACTGGAAGTTCTTCTCATGGCAACTGGAAGGAGGGCAAGAGGGTAAGTCCAGCCACACAGGCACACTTCAAGTCTTTGTGCAAGTCATGTATGCTGACATCTCATTGGTCAAAGCAAGTCATATGGTCAAATCCCACATCAATGGGTATGGAAATATATTCCTCCAATGGAAAGGAGAGGAGTATTTCCTTAGCAACAATCTAATCTAAGATGTTTTATATATTATTTTCTATTATTCCTTAAATTTTAAATTACTTAAGTTCTAATTCAACTCAAAGTGATAAAAACCCCTAAATAAGAGTAGCTTAAACCACATGGAATTTTACTTGGTACATATAAATTAAGTCTACAGGAAAACAATCTAAAGTGGCACGGGACCTTCATCATCTTCAGGAATCCAGTGCTTTCTCTCTAGCTTCATCCCTGTTTTTAGGCCACCTTCTGACCCAAGATAGCTGGTCAAGTTTCAGCCATCAAGTCCACCTTCCAGACAGCTAGCTGGAGAATGGGATGAAGAAAGTTACATCAGAGGTCACACAAAATTCTTTTGCTTCCATCCTTGGCCAGAAATTTTTTTGCATAACTATGTCAGCAAGGAAAGATGAAAATGTATACTTTATTGTTAGAAGTCTCCAGTTGGCCATGTTTCATATGCAAAAATTACGTTTTTTAAGAGGTTAATATACTGAAAAACACCTGTTGATGTAAATACTTGGTAGTCTTTGCCAGGAAATTCCAGAGAAACTGTTTGCATTCTCATCACTACTAAGCGTGTACATGAGCTATTTCATGTATTAGAATAAAAATGATTGTTAACAGATAAAAGCTATTGATATCATTCTTTAAATTAAATTTCTGAATTATTTTTAGTTACAGCTGGCAAGCTGCCAAAAAGAAAAAGGTAGAGGGAATAAAGTTTAATTTTTCATTTTTTAACATTTATTTATTTTTGAGAGACTGAGAGCGACAGAGTGCAAGCAGGAGAGAGGCAAAGAGAGAGGGAGACACAGAATCGGAAGCAGGCTCCAGGCTCTGAGCTCTCAGTACAGAGCCCAATGAGGGGCTCGAACTCACAAGATTATGACCTGAGACAAAGTTGGACTCTTAACCAACTGAGCCACCCAGGAGCCCTGGGAATGAAGTTTTTTAACATGTATGTTTATTCTCAGCATCCTTCCAGGTTGCTCCTTAAAATGAATTCCAGGGAAAACTCATACTTTATATTTTCCACTGTAGTATGTTAATGCCAGTGCATGAGTTCTTAAGAGATTTCAGAAAAGAGGACATTTCCTGTCATGAATAAATAGTTTAGATTTGAATTAGCCCATGGACATTGATGGATCACTGGTTTTTGTCACAATCATTAGCTTGTAATCCAGGTTATCCACGATCTGTTCCCAATATACTTTTCTAGGCCTATCTCACATGACTCTTTTTCAGGTATCTTTATAAAATTCACATGTTGCAAAATGTCAAGTATTATATATGACTTTCTCAAACTAGATCAATTGTGCCACCCAAACATATTCTGTATCTTCCTTTTTTGTTTTTTTGCTTATGCTTGAGCCATCTTAGAAGAGTGACCCCCATCGTACCCACTATAACCTTACCCATTCATTTAAGATGTAACGCAAAAATTTATATTCGTATAAAAGCCTCTCTAGAATCTCACAATCAGATGTGACTTCTCTCTAAATCCCACATAACTGCATATCATATGCATTCTCTTTCATTAATTTATAATTAATACTTACTGAACAGCTACTGGTGCCACTGTGCTAGGTTTCATTCGTAGCATTTATAATCTAGTGAAAGGCATTAATCAAATAGTATTTTCTTATGTATTATACCACAGCCTATCTCACATTATACTTATATTGTTCATCTTGCTTACCTTTATAAGCATTAGAAAGATACTTGCAAAACAGTGTCTTATCATCTGTATATCCTTTTGACACCTAGGACTATGCTTGCACTGTTACTCAAATGTTCAGCGAAAATATTTGATGAGTGAATATTCTTGGTGTGTTTCACTTACTGCCTTCCACTTTCCCCCAGGGGAGGCAAGTCAAAGGAGGTATGTTATCATTAAATTAACTGATGTAGAAAAATCCACTCAAAACTGAAGCACACATTTTAAAACATATACATGTAACTTCATACTACAGTGGTGAGGATGGAGAAAAATCAACAAGATGAAATCCAGCATTTGCCTTATTAGAAATGGAAGGTGTCCCAGTGAAAGATGATGTGAATTTCAAGAGGCTGAGTATCAGGTGTCCAGTGTCCAGGCTTGCAAAAATCACACAGATAAAAAGCAAATCTCTGTCTAATATATATGTGCCTTCTATGATTAAAAGAAAGAGTAAACAATGAAGAAATGATATTCAGGCATTTCTGAAAATACTTGCATCCTGCTGCAGTCATTGTATAATAGTATGTTTTCTGGGTCAGCAGCCTTTTCCTTGTTTCCCATTTATTCAGGCTTCAGATCTGTGGTGTGGATCATAATTAGGAATCTGGTCATTCTTTCCCCAGTTCGGATTCAATTAGCCATATGTTACAGGTAACAAACACAGTGACTGTCAAACTTCAGCAACTACCAAGGGAAAAAGAAGGTAGTGGGGTCAAAACTGTGGATGTATAAAAAGCTCTTGAAGTAGAGGTGACTCCTAATTATGAAGCATTAATCAGAATTTTGTCTGCTCATTCATCAGCCATCTCCATGGACCACTCTGGAAATAGCAGCCTCTTATTCACAAGGGACAAAAGTGTGGAGCAAAGGTATCAGAAAATGGAATGGATAAATATGCAATTCTGTTTACATTCTTCATCTCAACAATGAAGAAAAATCAATAAGGTTACAGAATACGGCAATTGTACTTTTAAATGAAGACTCTCTAGAAGACAGGTTTTTGTTTGTTTGTTTGTTTGTTTGTTTGTTTTAACTCATAAGGGCTGATTCCAAACAAGTGATGTCCTTGTTGTGGAACTTTTTATGCATAATTAGGGCTGCCCTGGGTCAGCCCTGCAGTGGGAGAGCCTTGGCATGGTGGGTCAGCATGAAATTCATTTTACTTGGAAAAGGTAGAATTAAATTTAAGCATTAGAAATTGAAAACTGTGTTACTTCAGAACTTTTCTTCTCTGTTACATGCTGATTTGTTAGAGAAAAAGGTTGGAAATCCTGGGAGTAGAGAACAGTTAAAAAAGTAGTTAAAAGAAAATGAGTATTGAAGCATGTGGTTCTTGAGGAGAAACTCACATAATTAGATAGGCTTTGTGAAAGAAATTTACCACTTAGAAAAAAAAAAACTGTTTAATTTTTGGCTAACCTACCCATTCACACTCTTCTCTGAAGAAGAAGGAACTAAGTTATAATACAGCCACACTCCATTTAAAATAAAATTTATTCAACAGCAGGTCAGCCTCCTAGGCTTACTTCCTCACAGAAAAGGCCTATTATAAATCCCACTAATTTTCCCATGAGTTCTACAAAGAGTGTGTTTCTTCGTGGTGGGTTTGAGAATTTTAACCACTACAATTTAAACGTCTCAAACGATGTCGCTTCAAATCATTTCCCTGGAGGCTGCTCTAGTCTGAAAAATATCTTCATTAAGATATTTCTCTAGTATTTAACCTGGAGTTTTAAAATTCTGTTTTATCTGCCATCAGAAACATGTTCTTTTTGCCCCAGCCTTGACCACTGAACTTTATCCAAGGAGTTGGTGTGCTCTAGCACAAGAAAGGTGGTTGTCTTTTCTTCATAAAATAAGTGATTTTTAGCTCAATGGTACTGAACAATTCCCATTTGATTTCTTCTGCTCCATGTATGTCTACAGGGACTAGTTTTGAGATTTTTGTCAAGGAAGGTTGAGGTTTGGTTGGGGGAGGGTGAAGACCACTGGAGAGGATTTTTAAATATAATTTTTATTTTCTCATATCAAATCGAGGTTAAAACATTTTTTTAATGTTTGTTTATTTTTGAGAGACAGAGCGCGAGTGGGGGAGGAAAAAGAGAGAGGGAGACACAGAGCCCAAAGCAGGCTCCAGGCTTCGAGCTGTCAGCACAGAGCCTGACATGGGACTCAAACCCACAAACTGTTAGATCATGACCTGAGCTGAAGCCAAACGCTCAACTGACTGAGCCACCCAGGCACCCCGAGATTTTTGTTTTTAATATTGAGAGATTAAACTTTACTCTGGTGGAATGCATATTGAGGAAAGGAAAGAATCTCCAAGAATATAGGTGTGACCCTTCAGACTTTTTTCTCTTTAAGGAAAAAAAACTGGGAAAGCATCTTGCTAAGAATTTAGGGCACAGATTTCTGACCCTTTAAAGAACTTCTACCAAAACACTTGAGCTTTAAGCATGTCTACTTTAATTTTAATAACATAATTGGAACGACAAGGGAGGCAAAGGTTGTCAAAGCCAATACATTAAATGCTTATCGAGGAGAGTGGGCTGCTCTGTGGAGATAATTCACTCAGCTCCATCGCTCCCTACTGTGATGGGGGCCCCAGGGGTGAGGATCTTTGCTCCTGGCCCTCTCATCAGTTTTAAGTGTGTCTGCACACACTGACAGTTCTCCTACAGAAGGCAGAGCACACTCCAACAGAGGTCTTAGAAGGTTCATAGATGGTACAGCAGAAGAGAATTCTTTTTCTACCAGGACAGTTTGGTTAAAACTACTCGTGGTCTGAAATGGAGGCTGTTCCTTCTCTTCTGACAAACTTTGCGATGCACAATAATAAGAAGAATAACCCTTAAGTCCTTCATTTAAATCAGTGAGATGATCGCTTCAGTGAGGATTGCTGTGTGGGCTTTAATATAAGATTGTTCCAGGCACACTTCAAAGGCCAGGGCTAAATTTAACAGGCCATTGGCTGTAAGTGTCAGTGTCATTGGACATCACCAACTGGTTCATGTGGAAAGTTTCTTTAGGCTTTTCAATTTTGGAATTTAAAACATATATGAGGAAACCTTGCCATTTACAACAGCATGGATGGATCCTGAAGGCATTATGCTAAATGAGATAAGTCAGACACAGAGAGACAAATGCCATATGATCTCACTTATATGTGGAACCTAAGGAAACAACAACAAAAAAACTCAACTCATAGCTTCAGAGAATAGATTGGTGATTCTATTGAGGGTATAATAGAGGGTAGTGTGTGTGGGGAGGTAGGCAAAATGAGTGAAGGAAGTCAAAAGATAAAACTTCTAGTTATCAGATAAACAATTCGTAGGATGCAATGTACAGTATGGTGACTATAGTGAATAATACTGTATTGTATATTTAAAGGTTGCTAATGGGGTGCCTGGCTGGCTGATTCAGTAGAGCATGTCACTCTTGATGTTGGGGTCATGAGTTCAAGCCCCACATTGGGCATAGAGATTAATTTTAAAAAAGCTTGCTAAGAGTGTAGATCTTAAAAGTTCTCATCACAAGAAAAAACTTATAACTATGTGTGGTAATGGATGTTAACTAATCTTATGGTGGTACTCATCTCATGATATAAATATACATCAAAACACTACGTTATATAGACCTAAAATTAATACAATGTTATATGTCAGTTATATCTCAATTGAAAACAAAAAGAACCACCCAAGCCCCCATTATTACTAAATTAATAGAGATACAACTTGAAAAAAAATAAAACATATACCAAAATGTATAAAACAAAAATGTGTGGCCTAATAATTTATCCTAAAGCCAACCCTAATGTAACCACTACCTAGATCAAGAAATAAAATCTTGGTAGTACTTCCAAAGCCCCTGTCCTATCTCCTCTATCTCCCCTTGCCTAGAATGGCAATTGCTTCCTTGCTTACTTTATAGTTTCAGTGTATCTCCAAACTCCATGGTTTTCTGTTTTGAATTGTACAGTAAATGAAGTCCTACAGTATGAGTACTCCCATGACTGGCTCCTTTTGCTAATGTACTTGTGAAATTTATCCAGGATTTGATTTGATTGTAGCTATGTTTTGTTCATTTTCCTCTTTCATAATCTTCCATTTTATAAATATACCTACAGATTATTTACCCATTTTACTCTTAATGTACATTTGGGGATTTCCAGTTTGAGGCAAAAACAAATGATACTGTGAAGAACTCTCTTCTACCTGACTGCTGGCTCGTATGTGCACACATTGCTGTTCTATCTGGTCCTAGAACTGGAGGTACCACATCAGAGCATGTGCTTGTATTTTACTCTGCAGATAGCATCAAACTCTTTTCTAAAGGGTTGTATTAATTTTCTTGCCAAACAGCAGGGAAAGAGAATTCTTGCTGCTCTATACTTGACTTAATGATTAGTATTATCAATCTTGTAAATTTTAGTCATATTGATGGGTCTCTGGTTCAAGGGAAGCTCTTTCTCTATTCACAGCATTTCCGGTACCAAATGTGTGGGTTTTCCACAAGAAGAAATTCTCTAATTCTCTGTGGACAACAACTGGACGTTGTACAATTTAATTCACTTCTGACTCTAACTACCTGGAGTCAGTTCAGACCTTACAGCTTAAGGGCTCAGATGCACAAGACTGCCCCCACTTCAGATGCCAATTTCCAGTAGTGGCTCCCGGGTTATTCACACTTCTGTCTGACTTGGCTATAGATTGGGGGCTCCCACAACTCCCTGCTCAGGCTTGATAATTTGTTAGAGTGGCTCACAGAACCCAGGGAAACACTTTAATGCAAAGGACACAGATGAAGAGGTACAGCACTTTCATGTGTCCACCACCCTGGAAAACCTCCAAACTTTGTTTTTTAGGGTTTTTGTGGAGTTTCATTAAATAGGCACAGTTGATTAAATCACTGGCCATTGATGACTGGCTGGATCTCCAGTCTAATTCCCCCACCCTGGAATGTTCTAACTCTCTAATCATGCTTTGATCTTTCCGGGGACCAGGTCCTACCTATATTTTGGTAAATTCAACTTGTTTATATTTTATTTAGGATTTTTCAATCCATGTTCTAGGTGATACCGCCTTGAAAATTCTTTCTCATAATGTTTTTTGTCATGTTTTAATATCAAGGCTGTGTGCTCCCTCAAAAATGATGGGAAATAAATAATCCCTCATTTACTGTTCTCTAGAAAAGTCTGTTTAAATGTTTGGTAGAATTCACCAGGAAAGCCATCTGTGCCTGTTGTTTTTCTCTGTGGGAAAGGATTAAATTAAGAATGCAGTTACTTTAATAGTTATAAAACAATCTAGATTTTCTATTCTTGTTAGTTTTGGTAATGTGTTTCTACCTATGCCATTTAAAAATTTAAGTTTATTGGTATAAAGTTTTTCAGGGGTGCCTGGGTGGCTCAGTCCGTTAAGCATTCGACTTCGGCTCAGGTCATGATCTCCTGGTTCGTGAGTTCAAGCTCTGTGGTGGACTCTGTGCTGACAGCTCAGAGCCTGGAGCCTGCCTGATTCAGATTCTGTGTCTCCCTCTCTCTCTGACCCTCCCCAATTTGCTCTTTGTCTCTCTCTGTCCCTCAAAAATGAATGTTAAAAAAATTAAAAAAAATTTTTTGTAATTTTCCCTTATGATCATTAAAAATTTTTTTTTTTAATGTTTATTTATTTTTGAGACTGAGAGAGACAGAGCATGAATGGGGGAGGGGCAGAGAGAGAGGGAGACACAGAATCAGAAGCAGGCTCCAGGCTCTGAGCCATCAGCCCAGAGCCTGACGCGGGGCTCGAACTCACGGACGGTGAGATCGTGACCTGAGCTGAAGTCGGACGCTTAACCGACTGAGCCACCCAGGTGCCCCCTTATGATCATTTTAATATCTGTATGATCTAAAGCAGGAGTCAGCAAACCATAGTTCTCAGGCCAAGTCTAGCCCATGGCCTATTTTTGTTTGGGCCAGTGATCTAAGAATAATGTTTATATTTCTAAAGGGTTGTAAAAAACAGATAAATAAATAAATAAATAAAACAATAACAACATACATATAAGAATATATGACAGATACCTGAATTCCTACTCTTAATATTTCCTTTATTTTAAATTTTTTGATTTAATTTTCTATTCTCAACTGTCTTCTTGGGATTCCAGTCTTTGTAGATATTCCGTGTGTATTGGAAAAGTCAGGTTTGCTATCATGTTATTTAAATCCTCTGTATCCTTACAGATTTCTTATCTCCTTATTCTATCAGCTAGTGAGAATTGTGTTAAAATCTCTCTTTTTTATTGTGGATTTGAATATTTATACTTGTAGTTCTGATAAAGTTTTGCTCTACATATTTTGAAAAATGTTATTAGATACATTTAAATTTAGAATTGTTGGGGTGCCTGGGTGTCTCAGTTGGTTAAATGTCGAATTTCGGCTCAGGTCATGATATTGTGGTTTGCAAGTTTAAGTCCCACATCAGGCTCTCTGTTATTAACACAGAGCCTGCTTTGGATCCTGTCTCCCTTTCTCCGCCCACCCTTCTAAAAAAATAAACATTAAAAAAATAAATTGAATTGAATCTCTTATTATTATTAATTGGGGTGGAAGGGAGGTACATTCTAAGCAATGGAAACACCTAATAAAACATAGATGGGAGAAAATGTGAAACATATTTTGGGAGATGAAATTATACCATTTAATTATACTGTGAAGTCCGTTTAGGGAAACAGAGGAAAAGGAGGCTGCAAAAATATAAAGAACCATCGGGCGCCTGGGTGGCTCAGTTGGTGAAGCGACCGACTTCGGCTTAGGTCATGATCTTGTGGTTCACAGATTTGAGCCCCGTGTCGGGCTCTGTACTGACAGCTCAGAGCCTGGAGCTTGCTTCGGATTCTGTGTCTCCCCCTCTCTCTCTGCCCCTCCCCTGCTCACGCTCTGTGTCTCTCTGTCTCTCAATAATAAATAAATGTTAAAAAAAAAAAAAAAAACTAAAAAAAAAAAAAAAGAACCACCAATCAACTGGATTAATTGATATCTCTATACCACTTCATCCAACGAGAGCAGAATGCACACTTTTCTCAAGCTCACATGTTATAATATTCTCTAAAATAGATCACATTCTGAGCCATAAGACACACCTCAACCAATTTTAAAGAATAGAAATCACACAATGCTACCTGTGGGCTATAATAAAATTAAACTAAAAATCAATAACAAAGCGTTAGAAAATCCCAAAACATGTGGTTAAGGAACACACTTCTAAATGGTATATGGGTCAAGGAAGAAATATTAAGAAAAATATAAAAATACTTTGAACTAAATAAAAATGCAGGGCACCTGGGTGGCTCAGTTGGTTGAGCATCTGACTCTAGATTTCCGCTTGGGTCATAATCCCAGGGTCATGGGATCAAGCTCCCTTGTCAGGCTCTGTGCTCAGCATGGAGCCTGCTTGGGATTCTTTCTCTTACCCTCTCCCCTGTTCACGTGCGCTCTCTCTCTCTCTCTCTCTCAAATAAAAAAAAAATTAAAAAAATGAAAATACAACTTCAGAAAATTTGGGGGATGCAGTGGAAACAGTTTTTAAAGGGAAATGTATAGAATTAAATGCATAAATTAGGAAAGAAGAAAGATCTAAAACCAATCATTGAAGCTTCCATGTTAGGAAACTAGAAAAAAGATGAGCAAATTAGATCCAAAGTAAGCAAAAGAAATAAAATAAGAATTAGAGGAAAAATAAAAAAAGAAATTGAAAACAGGAAATCAATACAGAAAAATCAGTGACATCAAAAGCTAAATCTTTAGAAAGAGCAATAAAATTGACATGCCTCTAGCCAAGCTAACTAGGAAAAAAAGAGAGAGAGAGAGAGAGAGAGAGAGAGAGAGAGGGAGAGAGAGCAAGAGAGAAAGAGTACACCAATTATTAATATGAGGAATGAAAGAGGGGACATTAATACATATCCTATGAGCATTAAAAGGATAATAAAGAAATACTATGAAGAACTTTATACCTACAAAGTTGATAACCTAGATGAAAAACACTAATTCCTTGAGAGACACAATTTGCAAAAACTCACAAAAAGAGATGGACAATCGGAATAGGCCTGTATCTATTAAAGAAATTGAATAAAAAAATTAATAACCTTCCAAATAGAAATCATCAAGTCCAGATGGGTTCAGTGGTGAATTCTGCAAAACATTTAAGGAAGAAATCATACCAATTCTCTACAATGTCTTCCAGAAGATATAAGCAGAGAGAATACTTCCTAATTCAATGAGGGCAGCATTACCCTAATACCAAAGCCAGAGGAAGACATTATAAGAAAACTACAGGCCTATATCTCTCATAAAATAGTTGCAAAAATCCTCGATAAAAACATTAGGAAGCCAAATTCAGCAATGTATAAAAACAGCTGTAGCCTTGCCCAAGTATGATTTATTTCAGGTATATAAGACTGGTTCAACATTCCAAAATCAATTAATGTAATCCATCATATCACTAGGCTAAAATAGAAAAAAAATTCCTTGATTTTATCACTACATAAAGAAAAGGCATTTGACAAAATTCAACACTCATTCATGATAAAGACTTTCTGCAAACTAGGAATAGAGAGAAACTTTTTCAGCTCGATAAAGAACATCTACAAAAAATCTATAGCAACACCATATTTCATAGTGAGAAAGCTCTCTCAGTAAAATCAAGTACAAGGCAATGATGTCCCCTTTCACTATTCCTTTTCAGTATTGTACTGGAAGTTTTAGTTAATGTTCCAAAAAAAAAAATAAAAAAGAAATAAAAGTTATACAGACTGGGAAAGAGGAAATGCAACTGTATTTGTTTGCAGATGGCATGACTATCTATACAGAGAATAAAAATATCACTAATAAAACCTCCTGGAACGAATAAATAATTATAGCACGATTGCAGGATACAAGGCTAATATACAAAAGTCAACCACTTACCTATATACCAGCAATGAATAACTGGAATTTGAAATTAAAAACACAAAACCATTTCATTAACATCCCCAAAATGAAATACTTAGGTATAAAGTAACAAAATATATACAAGATATGTATGAGGAGGGGCGCCTGAGTGGCTCAGTCAGTTAAGCGTCCGACTTCAGCTCAGGTCAAGATCTCAAGGTCCATGGGTTCTGGCCCCAAGTCGGGCTCTGTGCTGACAGCCCAGAGCCTGGAGCCTGCTTTGGATTCTGTGTCTACCTCTCTCTCTGCCCCTCCCCTGCTTGTTCTCCCTCTCTCTCTCCCTCAAAAATGAATAAACATTTAAAAAAAAGATATGTATGAGGAAAACTATAAAATTCTTATAAAAGAAATCAAAGAATTAAAGAAATGAAAAAGTATTCCATGTTCATAGATGGGACGACTCAATGTTGCCAAGTTGTCAATTCTTCCCAGCTTGATCTAGAGATCCAATACAATCCCAATCAATATGCCAGCAAGTTATTTTGTGGACATCAACAAACTGGTCCCAATGTTTATATGCAGAGACAAAAGGCCCAAAATAGCCAATGGAATATTGCAACGTAACATGCAAAATAGTAATAAAAAAATCTAGACACAGATCTTATAGGTTTCGCAAAATTAACTCAAAATGGATCATAGAGTTAAATGTAAAACACAAAACTATAAAACTCCTAGAAGATAACGTAGGAGAAAACCCGGCTGATCCTGAATATGTGATGATGTTTTAGATGCAACACCAGAGGCATGATCTATTAAAGAAATAATTGATAAGCTAGATTTTATTAAAATTAAAAACTTCTCATAATCCCTATAAAAATAACACCAGCATTCTTCACAGAGGTAGAACAAACAATCCTAAAATTTATATGCAACCAGAAAAGACCCCAAATAGCCAAAACAATCTTGAAAAAGAAAACCAAAGCCGCAGGCATCAAAATCCTGGACTTCAAGATGCATTACATAGCTGTAATCATCAAGACGGTATGGTATTGGCACAAAAACAGACACTCAGATCAATGGAACAAAATAGAAAACTCAGAAATGGACCCACAATTGTACGACCAACTAATCTTTGACAAAGCAGGAAAGAATATCCAATCAGCAAATGATGCTGGGAAAACTGGACAGCAACATGTAGAAAAATGAACCTGGACCACTTTCTTATACTGTACACAAAAATAAACTCAAAATGGATAAAAGACCTAAATGTAAGACAGGACGCCATCAAAATCCTAGAGGAGAAAGCAGACAAAAACCTCTTTGACCTCAGTTGCAGCAACTTCTTACTCAGCACATCTCTGGAGGCAAGGGAAACAAAAGCAACAATGAACCATTGGGACCTCATCAAAATAAAAAGCTTCTGTATAGCAAAGGAAACAATCAGCAAAACTAAAAGGCAACAGACGGAATGGGAGAAGACATTTGCAAATGACATATCAGATAAAGGGTTAGTATCCAAAATCTATAAAGATCTTATCAAATAATCCAGTGAAGAAATGGGCAAAAGACATGAATAGACACTTCTGCAAAGAGACAACCAGATGGCCAACTGACACATGAAAAAATGCTCAACATAACTCATCATCAGGGAAATACAAATCAAAACCACAATGAGATACCACCTTACACCTGTCAGAATGGCTAACATGAACAACTCAGGCAACAACAGATGTTGTTGAGGATGCGGAGAAAGAGGATCTCTTTTGCATTGCTGGTGAGAATGCAAACTGTTGCAGTCACTCTGGAAAACAGTATGGAGGTTCCTCAAAAAATTAAAAATAGAACTACCCTACGACCCAGCAATTGCATTACTAGGTATTTATCCAAGGGATACAGGTATGCTGTTTCGAAGGGGTACATGCACCCCAATGTTTATAGCAGCACTATTGACAATAGCCAAGGTATGGAAAGAGTGTAAATGTCCATCGATGGATGAATGGATAAAGATGTGGTATATATATACACACACAATGGAGTATTACTCAGCAATTAAAAGAGATGAAATCTTGCCATTTGCAGCTACATGGATAGAACTAGAGGGTATTATGCTAAGTGAAATTAGTCAGTCAGAGAGAGACAAATATCTTATGATTTCACTCATATGAGAAATTTAAGATACAAAACAGATGAACATAAGGGAAGGGAAACAAAAATAATATAAAAACAGGGAGGGGGACAAAATATAGGACCCTCTTAAATACAAAGAACAAAGAAAGGTTGCTGGAGGGGTTGTGGGAGGGGGGATGGGTTAAATGGGTGAGGGGTACTAAGAAATCTACTCCGGGGCGCCTGGGTGGCGCAGTCGGTTAAGCGTCCGACTTCAGCCAGGTCACGATCTCACGGTCCGTGAGTTCGAGCCCCGCGTCGGGCTCTGGGCTGATGGCTCAGAGCCTGGAGCCTGCTTCCAATTCTGTGTCTCCCTCTCTCTCTGCCCCTCCCCCGTTCATGCTCTGTCTCTCTCTGTCCCAAAAATAAATAAAAAACATTATAAAAAAAAAAAAAAAAAAAAGAAATCTACTCCTGAAATCAGTGTTGCATTATATGCTAACCAACTTGGATGTAAATTAAAAAATTAATTAATTAATTAATTAATTAAAAATAGAATAAAATACAGTAAAGTCTTTAAAAATAATAATAAAATAGTAAAATGAAAAAATTAAATAAAATTAAAAACATCTCTATAAAAGATGCTGTTAAGAAAATGAGAAGCCTGGGGCACCTGGGTGGCTCAGCTGGTTAAGGCAACTGACTCTTGATTTTAGTTCAGGTCGTGATATCATGGTTCGTGAGATGGAGCCCTCCATCGGGCTCCATGCTGACAGCGTGACAGGTTGATATCACGACCTGAACTAAAATCAGGCTGTCAGCGTGGAGCCTGCTTGGAATTCTCTCTCTGCCTCTCCTCCACTTGTGCTCTCCCTCTTTTAAAATATAAGTAAACTTAAAAAAAATGAGAAGACAAACTACAAACTGAGAAAATACTTGCAAAAGACACATTTGATAAAGCACTGTTATCCAGAATATAGAAAGAACCCTTGAAACTCAACAATAAGAAAAAAAAAAAAAACAGATTAAAAAATGGGCAAAATGCCTGAAAAAAGACCTCATCAAAGAAGATATACAAATGGCAAATAAGCATGTGAAAAGATGCTCCACATCATATATCATAAGAGAAATGCAAATTAAGTCAATGAGATACAACTACACATCTATTAGAATGACTGAGATAAGCACACGACACCAAATACTTGAGAGGATGTGGAAATAAGGACTCTCATTCATTGCTGGTGGGAATGAAAAATGATACATACACTTTGGTGGTTTCTTACAAAACTAAACATACTCTTACCGTGATCAAACAATGAGGCTCCTTGGTATTACCCAAAGGAGTGGGAAACATATGTCCCCACAAAAACCTGCGCATGGATGTTTATAAGCAGCTTTATCCAGAACTGGCAAAACTTGGAAGCAAGTAAGATGTCTTGCAGTAGGTAAATGGGTAAATAAATAATGGAATGATATTTGGTACTAAAAAGAAAGGGGTGAAAAGCCAAAAAAAGACACGGAATAATCTTAAATACATGTTACTAATTGAAAGAAGCCATACTAAAAAGCCTACATAGTGTGTGATTCCAACTATATGACATTCTGGAAAAGGCAAACCTATGGAAAAGTAAAATGATTGGTGGTTGCCAGGATTGGGGGAGTGGGGCAGAATGAATAGGTGAGTACGGAGGATATATTTTTTCTTTTCATTATATCTACGCGAGATGATGGATGGTAACTAAACTTACAGCCGTAATCATTTTGCAATATACGTAAATCAAACTATCATGCTGTACACCTTAAGCTTATACAGTGATATATGTCAACTATTTCTCAATGAAACTGGAAAAAAATAGATGGGGACTTTATTTTGCCTGTAAGTTTCAGAGGCAAGAGATTGTATCTAAGCCTTTTACAGATTTTTGAATGGCGTTTTTCTTACCTAAATTCAAGCTGGTTGCAATCACAAGCAATTAAGAAAGACTTTGATTTAAGGCTTTACACCATCTTTCAATACCTTTAAGCAAGATAAATTATCTTAGCCATTTAATCTTAAACATTCCATTTTAATATTTTTTCTACTATCTTATTTCATTTTTCTCAAGAAATAAAGGAAGTTGATTTTTATAAACAAAAATAGTGAACGAGTGCTTGTTGATTACCCTTATGTGAAAATACTCATGCTAGATTTTCCTTTGTTTTCTTCTGAACAATGACCTTTGAAATGAAAATAACCGATAGAGAAACAAAAGTAAAAGTCTTGGCTCAGAACTGGCTCAATGCCAGAAGGATGTATGTTCTAATTTTTACCTTAAAGAGTGGCTGCAGTGTGATTCTGGTTTGGCGGGTGGAGGTGTTATGATTCAGGACCCCATTCAGCTGTGGCACAGTTTCAGGGGGACTTATTTAACACCACGTGGGATGAAGCCAACTAAAGAAGGGCTTGGTGGGACAAACCAAGAAATATTTTCTTAACTATAGAGACCCAGAGGGCTCTGGTTAACAGAGGGGCAGTGTGGGGAGAGTGGGTGAAATAGGTGATGGGGGGTAAAGAGTACACTTATGATGAGCGCTGAGTACTGTATAGAACTCTTGTATCAGTATATCATACACCTGAAACTAATATAACACTGTTAACTGTAGGAGAATTTTTAAAAACTTAATTAAACAATTAAAAAACAGAGAAGGGCTTGGTGGGAAGGTCAGCAAAGGAGGGGTCCTGCAGACTTTATACGATACATAAACACTCATCCAATGGACAGAAAACCACTTGGAACTGTAGCCTCAACTCCTGCCTTACCTCATAGCAACCAAGTCCACAGCAACCGTATCTGCAGTGATTTGTTGGTGACTGAACTATTCGTTTTTGTTTCCCGAATAGGACCCCATCTTCCCATCTGTTCGTCAGTTGGTACTAAAGGTTCAGAAAAAGGCAGTTCCCAGCTGGGGTGGGGTGCTGGTGTCCTTATCTGTCAGGAGAAGTATCTATTACATGACCGGTTCTATTCCCTGCTCAACTACTTACATGTAGTGAAGCCATAGATAAATTACCTTATCAGTCTTTGCTTTTTTTTTTTTTCCTTTCTATATCTGTAATCTGAAGATAACAGAATTATACTGCCTTCTTACACACTTAGTGACATACCTGTGAAGACAAATTGAGGCTGAATTGCACTGTGTCTGCAAAGTCTAAAGAGGTCTCTGAATAAAAACTATGTATAAGTAAAAATGTATTACGAATGCTTGAATATTAACAAAGGCTTTTATATTTTACCCTCATGACACTCTAGAAAATCCTAACTGTTGAATATCAAACAGATTTCCGGGCTACCCAAATAATATTTCCCAAGCTCTCCAAGTTAGTCCTTAGGAAATAACCATGAAGGAGATAAAATCTGCTTGTGCCCCCAGGTCCCCCCTTTCCCTCCTCCCAATGATGCATCCTCACCACCACTGCCAATAGGTTCAGGGCTCTCATGGACTTTCTGCCACTATTAAAAAATGCTCCCAGCCAAGCATTTCATGAATGTGTCCATTGAGGTAGAAGTGACTGACAGACCGAGGGTGTTCTTTCAGTATTTTTTAAATTTTGAAACAGTACACAGTCTTTAACCAGATGGATTAATCTAAAACGGGATATTCAGATTTCCATTTGAGTATCTGTGGGGAGGCTTTGTGTTATTTGTCTGTTTTCTGATGGTGGTAGGGGCGAGAGAAGGAGGAAAACAGCAAGCTGGAGGTTCTAAAGTCTTACTACATTGGTACAGGTATTAAAAAATAATTCTAGCATTAACCTATAATATATAATTCTAGCATTATATATTATCAGCCTTGTCTATACATTATCAAATGCACCCTTTTACAGATGAGACTACTGAAGCGGGCTGAGGTCACACACTTGGGAAAAAAGCTAACTGCGCTAAAATTTGAACCCAAGCTTCTTTGACTCCAAAGTGCTTTTCTTGTCACATACATTAATGAAACAAATCACAATTATATACAACTGCCTCTAGGATTAACTATGGACTCAGCTCTTTTTGTGTCATCCACACTAGTTAAGCACACATGTTTTCATGCTAACAGGTCTCCATGCCTTCCCTGGCTCTGTAATGTTTGCCACTAAAATAGATATGCATATATTCAGCATATTCTCCAGAAATAATTATGTTGTGGTGAAATGTCATCAATAGATCTTTGGTATCTTCCAAATGCTTTTCAGAATTTCACCAAATTGAATGATGAATGTCTTTTAATTAAAAATCAGGAAAAAGTTAACAATGTAATAATATGTTTATGTACGACTCAATTTGAAGGCCTTTTCTTTAGCAGCCAATTTCCTTGACATATGTGCAGCCTATTCCTGAATCTCTCTTTACTTCAATTATATTGTATTCTTTTAGTTCTCTTGTTCCTTCTTCAGTGAAGAAGGATTTTTTTTTTTATATTTTGCTAGCTTTTCTTTCTCTTTAACATGTATGTCTCCCAGAGCTCTTATAAAAATTGTTGTGTTTTTCTTTCCCAATACTCCTTAAGTGTTTTCAGTCTTCATGTTGGCTTTCATTTCTTTCCAGCATGAAGCTTGGTTCAGACAATTCAGGCTTGAGTTTCCATCCATTCCCCCTACCCCCTTGCTTTTCCATATATTAAAAAAAAATTTTTTTTAATGTTTATTTATTTTTCAGAGAGTGAGAGAGACAGAGCACGAGCAGGGGAGGGACAGAGAGAGAGACACACACACAGAATCCAAAGCAGGCTCCAGGCTCTGAGCTGTCAGCACAGAGCCCGACGCAGGGCTCAAACTCACAAACTGTGAGATTATGAGCCAAAGTCAGACACTTAACCGACTGAGCCATCCAGACGCCCCGCTTTTCTATATATTTAATGCTTGTCTCTCACACAAACATGTCACACATGTATCCCATTCAATCCAAGCTCTGTGTTGCCCACAGTATGGTAAATTACCATGCCACAGAATTCACAATCTTTGAGGGTTTTTTCTATAATAATAGAAAAATTTAAAGTGACAGAGACATATATCAAAGTTAAATTCCCAATAAATTAGTGATACCTAGTGAAGCGTATTAGTATAATTAATAACCAATATTAACCAAGTAGAGTCATCAAACTTTGTCTATCAGTGTGCCATTTTGTTTTCTTATGTGATCTCTCATCCATGGACTTCTCTCTACTCATTCGCAGGTCTTTGCTCACTGCCATGACATGACTCAGCTGCCTGTCAACAAAAGTATTAACTGGGACCACTGATGATATGTCTTCTTGTCACTTCTACTCACTCCACTGTCATTACTCTGATCATTTGGTTTTTTATCCAGAACTCTCCCTAACCTAGCAAAATTTTTAAATGTTTCAGGTTTCACAATATGTCAAGGTAAAAACCCCTGGTTTTATCTATTAATATCCTCCTCCCTAACTCTGTCCTAAAGTGGAGGGACAGGCTCTCACATCAATAACTGTACCTTTTCCTTTTAAAATCTGGCTACCATTTCTCCAGAACATACTGAAAGTATTTAGAGGAGAAAAAATTCTAAAAATGTTTCTTTACAAGTTGTGAGGTCTATTTCTTTATATGGTAGAGAAATACCCTATCAAATTTTCCTCTCATGTGTCTTTCCATTGAAATCAGAAATAGTTTACAAATTATCTTTTGAAGATTCGGTTCTATCTCTAGGGCATTCTATCAATGTCCTTAGTTGTGCTCGATAGAAACTGACTGCTGTTGGGGCGCCTGGGTGGCTCAGTCAGTTAAGCAGCCGACTTCGGCTCAGGTCACGATCTCGCGGTCCGTGAGTTCGAGCCCCGCGTCGGGCTCTGTGCTGACAGCTCAGAGCCTGGAGCCTGCTTCCGATTCTGTGTCTCCCTCTCTCTCTGCCCGTCCCCTGTTCATGCTTTGTCTCTCTCTGTCTCAAAAATAAATAAATGTAAAAAAAAAAAAAAATTAAAAAAAAAAAAAAAGAAACTGACTGCTGTTATCTTAAACAAAAGAGAGTTTATTTAAGACTATGGTGGCAAGGATGAGGATGGTATGGTGCTTGTGTATGGAGGGATAACAGGGTAGGAGGCTGTGAGGCCAGGCTTGGGTACAGAGAGGAGTAAAGGGTGCTTGGGAGGACCAGGAAGTAGGAAAGACAGCAACCACCCCATGGTGAAAGGTGGTCAGCACACCTCTTCTCTTTCACTGCCACTGAAACGAAATAATTTCTACAATAATTTCTTCACTCTTGCATCACTCACTCAAGATTCATAGTTTCAGGAGACAGAACTTGGATGGCTGAGGTTATCATATGTCCGAACTTTGGGTCTACCAGAAAAAAGACCTGGGTCTCTTAGCCTCCAAAGACAGACAATGGCCCTTCTAGCACGGATGAGATACTTTCCTAAAAGAAAATCGGGAGTGGGGAACCTAGCTGGCTCAGTTGGTGAGCATTTGACTCTTGATCTCAGGGTTGTGAGTTTGAACTCTGTGATAGATGTATAGTTTACTTAAAATAAATAAATAAAATCTTAAAAACAAACAAACAAAAAGAAATAAAAGAAAAGCAGGGGAGGGTGAGTGGATTGGGCAGCCATTAAAGACCAATGTGCATAAAGGAACTAGAATTTTGGATTGAGTTGCTCATCTTTTGAAATGTCATAGGGACATGTCAAATAATATCCATTGTGTACTTACTTGTCATGGGAAATAATTCTAAATAACTGGTTCCGAATATGTCTTCCTAATAAGAATTTACAATAGTAAACACAAACAAGTAGTTCCCAAGTGGGCATAAGAGATGGTCTTGGATCGTAGGGCTGCTGTTGAAATGTTGTGGGAAAGGAGATGAGAAGAGAGGCAATAAGTTTGAATGGAAATAAAGACAAGAGAGGCTATATGGACAAGAAATATGAGTGTGTAAGCATTTTACATGTCATCTGCAAGTCTAGTTCTTTGTGGAGACTTGGAGTTGATTGTCAAACCCTTTAGGGAGCCTGTTTCCTTCTTTTCTATTCAACTTTCTTTCTGTACTCCAACAGGTAGACTTTTCTGCATATCGAATCAAACATTTGAATAGGTGGAAAAGCCACATATTTTAGTATTCACTTTTCTCTTCAGCAATTTCTCTCCCTGTTTTATGCATGCTGCTCATGGGTTTCAGTAGTAATAAAGATTCATTTTTCAAGAGGGAGCATCAAAATTAAGAGACTTGTAAAACCATTCAGCATCCATCATTCTTCTTATAATTAGGTTGAGGGCAAGATAAAGTATATGTATTTCTAAAATCCTTTTTGGTTTCTTTTTTTTTTTTTTTGTAGACGACAAGGAACATTGGGCTGTTCATTGTCTAATTTGACAAGCTGAATATTGTCAGGCAGATGTCTTCATTAAGTCTGTGAAGGAAAAGGGAAGAGCATCAAAGGGTAAAAGTAGAGAGTTTTCTTTCAGATAATCCATAAAGGGGTCATATATCTTGCAGGATCATCTACAAATACAAGAGTAGATTACAGTATTTTGGGGGAAATGGTAAATTTTTTTAGTATTACAAATACCTTTGGCAAACATTTGTTGGGTCCTGACATGCCATTTGGTAGTCTTGAGATAAAGAGTATTATGATCCACTTCAGGAAGCAATAACAATTTATTTTATTTTATTTATTTATTTTTTTTAACATTTATTTATTTTGAGACAGAGAGAGACAGAGCATGAACAGGGGAGGGGCAGAGAGAGAGGGAGACACAGAGCCGGAAGCAGGCTTCAGGATCTGAGCCATCAGCCCAGAGCCCGACGCGGGGCTCAAACTCACGGAACATGAGATTGTGACCTGAGCCGAAGTCGGACGCTCAACCGACTGAGCCACCCAGGCGCCCCAAGGAAGCAATAACAATTTAAATAGATTTTAATTTTAAGTATTGAGGTCATGAAGCATAGCAGAGAGGTATATGGCAATTAGGTGAGGTTAATTAAAGGTGGGGAAGACTGAAAATGAGCTGGAATAATATCCCCACCTATAGCAAGGCTTGATATAGATGATATCTATCAGTTGTTTCTGCCAGTAGTATCTATCTAATTTCAATCTTGTCCATTCCAAGTTAAGGAACTAACTACCCAAATGTGCATCCTTTTGCCATTTATTATTTTTCATTTCCTTACAACCTTCCAGTTGTAAGGTTAAAATAATCTTCCCTCTATAATTCCTTAGATTTACTTCTTTTTTATGTTCTTAAAATCTTGTCAAATACCCACTCTCAGGATTTATTCTTATTTTTGATGATTTGGTTCTTTTTAAGTGATCTCATATCCTCCCCTTGGTCATATTGTGATTTTTTTTTAAGTAGCAAAGACTCTCTACAATTTCTGAGGTAACTTTCTGTAAAAACAGCTCGGTTACCCCAGCAGGATGATGTGAGAAAATGGCATCACAGCAAGAAGCATGTATTGTGCTAGTTACGTAGCAGGAATGACTAGTAGTATACAATCAGGGGCTGAGACTAAACAACAGTGGCAGCTATTTTGGACAAATTCCTGCTCTCTTAATTCAGTTATATATTGTGATAACTACTATGCATCCTTAACAATAAACTGCAGGTAATCGAATTATGCCTCTCAATCATCATGATAATGGAGAACGACATTATAAGAGCAGCAGATATAAAATGCCACATACTCCGAGTAACCCAAGAATGAGGGTTAGAAAATGGTGCTTCCAGGAAGAGCCATTTTTCTTTTCTTTCCTCCTATCATCTACCTTTTAAAATTACTGTTTCCTTCCCAAATCACTAGGAAAATGCCTAGTATACATTTTAGCACCAGATCTGATCCTTCTTTGCCTCCTCAGGTGGTACATATCTTGAGATATGAAATAGAGAAAAAAGCATGACATTTTGGATGTTATGGTCAGAGGGTACTGTCACTTTTAAAATTAACTGATAGGGGGGTGCCTGGGTGGCTCAGTCAGTTGAGTGTCTGACTTCAGCTCAGGTCATAGTCTCATGGTTCCTGAGTTCAAGTTCCACATCTGTGCTGACAGCTCAGAGCCTGGAGCCTGCTTTGAGTTCTGTGTCTCCCTCTCTTTCTGCTCCTCCCCCACTCATGCCCTGTCTCTCTCTCTCTCTCAAAAATGAATAAACATTAAAAAAAATTTTTTTTTAAATAAATAAAATAAAATTAACTAATGGGGTAAGGATGAGGGAGGGAAACAATGGACAATGACAAGTCACATTAAAACAAAGCACATGGGGGGCGCCTGGGTGGCTCAGTCGGTTAAGCGTCCGACTTCAGCTCAGGTCACGATCTCGCGGTCCGTGAGTTCGAGCCCCGCGTCAGGCTCTGGGTTGATGGCTCAGAGCCTGGAGCCCGCTTCCGATTCTGTGTCTCCCTCTCTCTGACCCTCCCCCGTTCATGCTCTGTCTCTCTCTGTCTCAAAAATAAATAAACGTTAAAAAAAAAAAAAAAAAAGCACATGGGGTGCCTGAGTAGCTCAGTTCATTGAGCATCCAACTCTTGGTTTCAGGTTAAGGTCATGATCTCGCAGTTTATGAGATCCAGCCCCACATTTGGTCCTGCACTGACAACATGGAGTCTACTTGGGACTCTCTCTCTCTGTCCTTCCCCATCTTGGGCACACATGCTCTCTGTTGCTTTCAAATTAAATAAATTAATTTAAAAAAACAAAGCATATAAAAATATGGAACAAAGTAAATTTAACAAAAATGTTTTCATTTAAAAATTACTTCTAGTATGTCAGGAAACCTTTACTAATTTAGAGATGTCAAACAAAAGATTAAAGATAATGCAATTACTGGGGGGCCTGGGTGGCTCAATCAGTTGAGTGTCCAACTTCGGCTCAGGTCATGATCTTGCAGTCTGTGAGTTTGAGCCCCGCGTGGGGCTCTGTGTTGACAGCTCAGAGCCTGGAGCCTGCTTCAGATCCTGTGTCTCTCTCTCTTCCCCTCCCCCACTCACACTCTCTCTCTCTCTCTCAAAAAATAAACATAAAATTTTTTTTAAATAAATAAATAAACATTAAAAACAAGACATGCAATTACTATATTAATGCACCCAATCAACAAGAATTTAATGAATGCCTACATGCCAGATATTGTTCTAGTTGCCCAGGAAAACACAGCAGTGATAAAGTAAAATTCTTGTTCTTATGGAACTTATATTCTAGTGGTGGTGAGAACATACAGGCAGTAACTACACAGTAAATATATAGTATGTTAGTTGGTGAGGAGTGCTACAGAGAAAAATTAATCGGGGAAGTGTGAGTGGAATGGTGATTGGGGGAAGGAGCTAGCTGTTTTATACAGTTTTATCCAAAAGAATCCCCAGTAAGGGTTCAAGGAGGAAAAAAATAAATAAATAATCCTCAGTGAGAAGATGGCATTTGAGCAGAGATGGGAAGGAAGTAAGGAAGCTGTCTATGTGGGTATTTGGGCAAAGAATGTCCAGGCAGAGGAAACAGCAAGCACAGAATCTCCAAGGAAGGAGCATGCCTGGTGTGTGTGAGGAAAAGCAAGAAGGTCATGGGGCTGGGCCAGACTAATAAGAGTTGTAAGAGATGAAGTCAGATAGGTGGGTGGGTGTGGTGGGCAGGTCAGATCACGTAAGTACTCCTGTAAGACGTAGAACTTTGAAAGATCACCTGGCTGCTATTTTGAGAATATTACTGTTGTGGCTGAAGACAGGACAGAAATACGGAGATCAGTTAGGGGGTGTCTTAGATCAGGCTGCTATAACTGCTATAACTAAGTGGTTTATAAATAACAGAAATTCATGTAATGGTTTGTGAGGCTGAAAGTCTGAGATCAGGGTGCCAGCATGGTCAGGTTTTGGTGAGGGCTCTCCTCTGGGTTCTAGATGACTGATGTCTCAGTGTAATCCCAAATGGCAGAAAGAAGGAGACAGAGCTCTTTGGGGTCTCTTTTATAAAGAGCGCTAATCTCATTCATGAGGACTCCACCCTCATTACCTAATTACTTCTGAAAGGCCCCACCTCCAGGTACCATCACAGGGAAGGTTAGGATTCCAACATATGAATTTTGGGGGGACACAAACATTTACTCTGCTTCAGGAGGGATTATATTAAATCTACAGATGGTGTGACTTAGAGTAGATTTTGTTTCATTTGAGGTATTGGGAAATGGTTGGCTGTTACAAATAAAACTTCTATGAACACTTACGTGTAAGTCTTTGTATGGTCATATGTTTACATTTCTCCTGGGTAAATACCTTGGAGTGGAATGGCCAGGTCACATGATAACTATACATTTAACATTTTAAGAAACTGCCAAACTGTTTTCCAAAGTGATTGGTCCATTTTATGTTCCCACCAGTAGACTATGAGAACTTCAGTTGTTCCATATTGTTGCTAACACGTTTTACACTAATTGTAACCACTCTAGTACATACATAGTGGTATCTCATTGTGGTTTTCATTGGCATTTCTGTAATAACTAGTGATGTTGAGTGTCTTTTCATGTGTTCATTTTGCCACCTCCATTTCTTCTTTGGTGAAGTGTCAGTTCAAATCATTTGCCCACTTTTAAAAATTGTATTGCTTGATTTCTTATTGTTGAGTTTTGAAAGTTCTTTATATAATCTTGATGCAAATCCTTTATCAAACACATGATTTGCAAATATTTTCTCCCTGTGTGTTTCTTGTCCTTTTATTCTCTTAAACAGTATCTTTTTGAGGAGCTGAAGTTCTTAATTTTGAAAGAAAAAGTTAAAAGAAAATTGGGGTCCATTATTCAATCTGGAGTCACATGTTGCCCTTAGTTTTTATGTCTCTTCAGTCTCATTTAATCTGGAAAAGATCTTCAGTCTGCTTTTGTTTTTGATATCCTTGACATATTTAAAGAATACAGGCCAGTTATTTTTGTAGAATGTTCCTCACTTTGGGTTTTTTTTATGTTTCCTCATGATTAGTTTGAAGTTTTTTGGCAGGAATACCACAAAAGTGATGTTGTGTACTTCTCAGTGCACCATATCATGAGGCACATGATATTGACTTGTCTTAATTCCAGTGATATTAACTTTGATCACTTGGTTGAAAGTTTTTCTGTTGTAAAGTTTCTGGGTGTTTGGTTTTTTTTTTAATGTTTATTTATTATTGAGAGACAGAAAGACACAGAGCATGAGCAGGGGAGGGGCAGAGAGAGGGAGAGACACAGAATCTGAAATAGGCTCCAGGCTCTGAGCTGTCAGCACAGAGCCCGATGCGGGGCTTGAACTCAGAAACTGTGAGATCATGACCTAAGCTGAAGTCAGTAGCCCAACCAAATGAGCCACCCAGGCGCCTTTGTTTTTTTTTTTTTTTTAATGTGTATTTTTTAGAGAGAGACAGAGCATGAGGGGGGTGGTGAGGGGTGGAGGGGGGAGGGGCAGAGAGAGAGACACAGAATCCAAAGCAGGCTTCAGGCTCTGAGCTGTCAGCACAGAGCCTGATGAGGGCTCAAACTCACGAACCATGAGATCATGACCTGAGCTGAAGTCGGACACTTAACTGCCTGAGGCACCAAGTCTCCCCTGTTTTTCTATTTTTAATCAATGAATTTTGGGGGGGAGATAATATTTTGTAAGAGTATGTAGACCTCTTCACCCATTAGTTTAAGTACCCATTGACAATTTTTGCCCAAATCAATTATTATGATGTTTGTTGTATAAAAGCTTTTTCTATCCCTCATTCATTCATTCATTCATTCATTCCCTTATTCATTCCTATGCTTTCTATATCAGTATGGATTTGTGGATTCTTATTTCTTTTAATAGGTTTTAATCTGTTAATATAATTATTTTCTTGCTGAAATTGTCCCAGATTTGGTTAGGTAAATAGGTTCCTGTGCTTTTTTGACATTCCCACTATTTTTGAACTGCTTTTTTACGGTGGCATGACAAGATGTTTGAGGTTCCTCTTATATTTTCTCTGCTTCAGGCTGGAATCAGCCATTTCTCCAAGGAGCATTGATTTCTTTTTATAGACAGTATGTTTAGAAGCTAAAATTTGGGCATAAATTGTTCTTATTGCGATTGGGAACTGATTACTTCTAGCCTTTCTCAGCAGACAATGCTAAGAAATATTCTTATTATGTTAAAAATCATATATTCGTACAGTTCTTTCCTTTTAGAATGAAGTTATAGTGTTAAAATGCCATGCTCAAAGGTGACTTGAACAGCCCTTCCTGACTCTCTCCCCCACTCTCCCACCTCAGGGGTAGTTATGTTATTCTTTTGAAGGCAATAAGAACACAATTATTATTATATTCTTTAGATACTAATAGTTTGTATTCCTTTTAAGGGTTAAAATATATTATTATTTTGTGAATATTAAAAAGTAACATGCTTCAAAAGTTGAAGTGATAAAAATGACAAACTTAGAGAAGTATCACTCTAGTCATTTAAGTGAGTAGACTTCTAGCTTTCTTAAAACCTTCTCACAAACTATGCCCTCCACCTGCTCATTTCTACTTTTTAGCCTTGTTTATAATTCTTCAAACTCCAGGCTCAAGTCAAATGCCATTTCCTTAGGGAAATCTTCTCCCTGTAAACATCCCCCAAACCTAACCACCCCACCCCCCAAAAGAACTGGATCTTCCTGCTATTAAATCCTCCAAACATTTTCTTCATGGCACTGATCACGGTTAACTCTTATAATAAATATTTATTTCTTTGAATCATGGCTACCTGGCTCACCATGCTTCAGATTCCATGTATAGCAAATATTTGTCGAAGAAATGAATGTACATCAGAAAAAAATTAAGGTTTAGGTTACTATGTACTATCAAAATTAAATATAATAAAATTATGTGGCCATTTTAGCTAATTCACAGTTACTTTAGCTTTGTTTACAAATTCACGTATCTTTGGTTTTTTGGTACAACTATAAAAATTTAATGTAAATATCAGTCTGGCCTTGAATAATTGAAAGTAGTTGTATTGGTAAATACCATCCTATGCTTTTTAACTAACAAAATTATACAAAAGGAAGATTTTTTTTTTTTTGAGAGAGGAGGGGTACAAGTGAGCGAGGGGCAGAGAGAGAGAGAGAGAGAAGTGGGGCTCACCCGGGGCTCATGTTTTACCCAAAGTAGGGCTCATGCTCATCCGAAGTGGGACTCGTGCTCACCAGATGAGGGGCTTGAGCTCACCTGATGTGGGACTCAAACTTATGAACTATGAGATCATGACCTGAGTCAAAGTCAGATGCTTAACAACTAAGCCACTCAGTTGCCCTAGAAAAGGAAGATTTTTAAGGAAAGAAGTGTGAATAAGTAAAATAATTGCTATATTTCTTGTTGCTAAGTAGAGGAAACAAATGGAGTGAAGTAGGAGATAAAAAGAGCCATTATTTGACAACATGAAAGATAGCTATTTTGGTATATGACTGAAAACACTTTTCATTATTTTTGCCATGTTTTCCAATATTACTGCAAATATACTTAAGACCCTAATGCAGAGCAAATGCCTTTAATTTCTATGGCCAATAAGTATAATTTTATCTAAAATATCCCAAGCAACCATTCTTTTTTAAAAAATTAACTTTATTTTACATAATTATTTTAAATAGACTTTGTATTTTAGAGAAGTTTTAGGTTAATGGCAAAATTGGGAGACAGATACAGAGATTTCCCATACATCCCCTGACCCACACATGCATAGACTCCCTCATTATCAACATCTTCCACTAGAGGGGATTATTTGTTACAGCTGATGAACCTCCATTGACATATTATTAGCATTGGAAGTTCATTGATTATATCAGGGCTCACTCTTGGTGTTGTACATTCTATGGGTTTTGACAATTTCATAATGACATATATACACCGTTATAGTATCATATAGAGTAGCTGCAGTGCCCTAAAAATCCCCTGTTCCCTGCCTACTTACAAACCCCTGGCTACCACCAATCTTTCTATTGTCCATAGTTTTAGTTTTTTCAGAATGTCATATAGTTGGAGTCATAGTATAAAGTCTTTCAGATTAGCCTCTTTCACTTAGTTCTATATATTTAAGTCTGTTTTTTCATGGCCTGGTAGCTCCTTGCTTTTTAGCACTGAATAATATTCCATTATCTGGATGTACCACAGTATATTATCCGTTTACCTACTGAATGAAGGACATCTTTTTTGCTTCCAAGTTTTGCCAATTCTGAATAAAGCTGCTATAAATATCCACGTGCAGGTTTTGTGGGGACATAAATTTTCAACTTTTTTGGGAAAATACCAAGAAATATAATTGCTAGATTGTATGATAAGAGTATGTTTAATTTTGTAAGAAACCACAAAACTGTTTTCCAAAACGGCCGTACCATTTTGCTTCCCACCAGCAATGAATAAGGGTTCCTGTTGCTTCATGTTCTCACCAGCATTTGGTGTTGTCAGTGTTTTGGATTTTGCATTCTAATAGGTATATAGAAGCATTTCATTGTTTTAATTTGCATTCCCTTAATGACATATGATGTGGAACATCTTTTCTTTTTTTTTTTTTAATTTTTTTTTTTTAACATTTATTTATTTTTGAGACAGAGAGAGACAGAGCATGAACGGGGGAGGGGCAGAGAGCGAGGGAGACACAGAATTGGAAGCAGGCTCCAGGCTCTGAGCCATCAGCCCAGAGCCCGACGCAGGGCTCGAACTCACAGACGGCGAGATTGTGACCTGAGCTGAAGTCGGACGCTTAACCGACTGAGCCACCCAGGCGCCCCATCTTTTCTTTTTTAAAATCTGTTTTGAGAAAGAGTGCACGCACACTGAGAGGGAAAGGGGCAGGGAGGGAGAGAATCCCAAGCAGGCTCCATGTTGTCAGAGAGCAGCCTGACACGGGGCTCTTTCCCACAAACCATAATATCCTGACCTGAGCCGAAACCAAGAATCTGACACTTAACCAGACTGAGCTGTCCTTCCACCCGGAAGCATCTTTTCATATGCTTATTTGCCATCTGTATATCTTTTTGGTGAGGTCTCTGTTCAGGCCTTTTGCCCATTTCCTAATCTGGTTTTTGGTTTTCCTACTAGTGAGTTTTAAGAGTTCTTAATATATTTTGGCTAACAGTCCTTTATCAGGTATGTCTTTAGCAAATATTTTCTCCCAGTCTGCGGCTTGTCTTCTTATCCTCTTGACAGTGTCTTTCATAGAGCAGAGTTTTTAATTTTGGTAAAGTCCAGCTTATAAATTATTTCTTTCAAGGATCCTGGCTTTGGAACTGTATCTAAAAAGTCATCACAAAATTCAAGGTCATCTTAGGTCTATAGGATCTGTGCTGATGTACCCTCTTTCATTTCTGATAATAGTAATTTGACTTCCCTCTTTCTTTTTCCTAGCCTTGTTAGAGGCTTATTGATTTTATTGACTTTTTCTAAAACAAAACAAAACAAAACACAACAAAAAAAACAAAACAAGCTTTTGGTTTCATTGATTTTCTGTATTGATTTCCTGTTTTCAATTTCATTGATTTCTGCTCTGATTATTATTTCTTTCTTCTTGCTTACTTTGGATTTGCTCTTCTTTCCTTAGTTTCTTAAAGAAATTTTGACAACTGATTTTAGATCTTTTTTCTTTCCTAATATATGCATTCAATGCCATAAGTTTTCCTCTTTGCTCTGCTTTCATTGCATCCACAATTTTAATAAGTTTTATTTTCATTTAGTTCAAAATACTTTTTAATTTTTCTTGAGATATCTTCTTTGACCAATGTATATTTAGAATTGTGTTTAATCCCCTTGTATTTGGGGATTTTCCCAGCTATCTTTGTGTTATTGCCTCTGAGTTTTAAGTCCAGTGTGGTCTGAGAGCAAACATTTTGTGATTTATATTTTCAAAAATTCGTTAAGATGTATTTTATGGTTCGGAAGTTGTCTATCTTGGTGAATGTGTCAGATATTAATTTAGGGAAATTCTCACTTATTTCTGCTTAAAATTGCTTCTGTTCCTTTCTCTCTTTATTTCCTTCTAGTATTCCCATTATGCATGCATTTCACCTTTTTTAACTGTCCCACAATTCCTGGATATTTTGTTCTTTTTTTTTTCCCCCAGTCTTTTTCTCTTTGCATTTCAGTTTTGTAATCTTCTACTGTCATATTCTCAAGCTCAGAGATTCTTTCTTTAACCATGTCCAGTCTACCAAGTCATTCTTCATATGTTACAGTGTTTCTGATCTCAAGCATTTAAAAAAATTTTTTTTAACATTTATTTATTTATTTTTTGAGAGACAAAGAGAGACAGAGCATGAGTGGGGGAGGGGCGGAGAGAGGGAGAAACAGGATCTGAAGCAGGCTCCAGGCTCCAAGCTGTCAGCACAGAGCTGGACTTGGGGCTCGAACTCACAAAGATCATGACCTGAGCTGCAGTCAGATGCTTAACCAACTGAGCCACCCAGGAGGCCCTCAAGCATTTCTTTTTGATTATGTCTTAGAATATTCATCTCCCTGCTTACATTATCCATGTGTTCTTATATGTTGCCTACTTTTTCTTCGTTAAAGCCTTTAGCATATTAATTTTAGTTATTAAAATTCTTGGTCTGATCATTCTAACATTCTTGCCATATCTGACTCTGGTTCTGATATTGTTCAGGCTCTTCAAACTGTGTTTACTTTTTAGTATGCCTTGAACGTTTCTATTGAAAAGTAGACATGATGTACTTAGTAAAAGGAACTGCAGTAATTAAACCTTTAGTAATGTAGTGATCAGGTGCCCAGAGAGGGGAAGCCCTGTTTGGTCCTATGATTAGGTCTCAGCCTTTTGGTGAGCCTGTGCCCCTCGACTGTGTACTTCACCACTACTTCTCAGTAGTGGGAAAGGGTGGGCTAAGTGGGGGCTGCGGTTGTGTATTTCCCTTCCCTCAGGTCAGGTAGGATCTGGTAAAACTCTAGTAGGTTAGTCTCTGGTGAAGTAGTTTCTCATGGGGGCAGACTTTGTTAAGAACACAATACCCTGGGTGGCTCAGTTGATTAAGCATTCGACTCTTGATTTCTGCTGAGGTCATGATCTTATGGTTTGTGACTTCAAGCCCCCTGTCGGTCTCTGTGCTGGCAGTGCAGAGCCTGCTGGGGATTCTCTCTCTCCCATCTTTCTCTCTGCCTCTACCCTGCTTGCTCTTTCAATATAAATAAATAAACTTAAAAAAACAAAAATAAGAAAGAACAGAATACCACTTGCATATTTCAAATAATTTTTTTTTTTTTTTACCTTTTATTTATTTTTGAGAGAGAGAGAGAGAGCACAAGTGCAGGAGAGGCAGAGGGAGAGGGAGACACGGAATCTGAAGCTGGCTCCAGGCTCTGAGCTCTCAGCACAGAGTTTGACGCGGGGCCGGAACTCAGGAACTCACAAACGTGAGATCATGACCTGAGCCGAAGTCAGGCACTTAACCGACTGAGCCACCCAGGCTCCCCACCCCTTGAACATTTCAAATGGTTCCTTTTCTCTTTTCCCTGCAGGAAGCATGAGGGGGTTCTTCTGATATTCACTGTGAGAACCGGGTAGAAGTCCCTGAGATGAAACTCACAAAAGCGTGCCCTCCTCCCCTTAATGGGTCTTTCAGAGATTTTAACTCTCAGATTTGTCCATACTGAGATTCCAGGAATTTGTCAATTACAATTCAGGTTTTCTTCTTGTTCCTGTGAAGGTCTGTGCTTATAGGTTTCTGCTTTATTGAATTGTGATTCTCTGTATCTGCTTGTTTGTTTTTCCAGTTTGGGAGATTAGCAGTTTTCCCTGTGATCTCATTTCTCTGATGAATGTAAGAAGAGTTGTTGATTTTTTTTCAGATTGTTTAGCTTTTTATTTGCTGTTCGGATGGAATGGCAACTTCTAATTTATTTATTTATTTTTTAATTTACATCCAAATTAGTTAGCACATAGTGCAACAATGATTTCAGGAGTAGATTCCTTAATGCTCCTGACCCATTTAGCCCATCCCCCTCCCACAACCCCTCCAGTAACTCTCTATTTGTTCTCCATATTTCAGAGTCTCTTATGTTTTGTCCCCTCCCTGTTTTTATATTATTGTTGCTTCCATTCCCTTCTGTTCATCTGTTTTGTATCTTAAATTCCTCATATGAGTGAAGTCATATGATATTTGTCTTTCTCTGACTAATTTCGGATAGCATAATACCCTTTAGTTCCATCCACCTAGTTACAAATGGCAAGACTTCATTCTTTTTGATTGGAGTGGCAACTTCTAAGCTGCATTGTGCTCGGAACTGGAAGTCTTAACTGCTCTGTTTTAAAGGATCAATGAGGTTAGAGGCTGAAGCAACTTTACTGTGAAGGTAATAGAGGCTTTTGTTTGCATTCCCTTTCCAAGGCCCTGAGAATGATCCAAGCAATGTGTTTACATGGTCAGATGATTTGTAAAATTTGCAAACTTTGATCTATAATTGGTTAAGACTCCTGTCTCCACACAGACTCTCCCTCACATTTCCTCTGGTGTCTGCCATATTGGGAATGCAATAATGATAGTCACTTCTTTGTATAATTAGCCACCTCTTTGAAAGAATTGCTTCCAGAAAATTCTGCTGCCCACCTGGCATAATGACACAAAGCTTCAAAGTCAGAAGTTATATTGTGATACGCAGGTGTTCTATAGTGCCAGGCACTGCAGTATGTGGACAGCAGAAGAGGAAAACCTTTTTAAAATAGGAAGCCAGAAGCTAGTTTGTTGCAAATACTTCTAAACATCACAAGTGTAGAATTATAACCAGAGCATCTACTTCTCATTATTGCCTCATCAAAATGATTGCTCTCTCCTGTCAGGAGAGTTAATGCAGAATGTACAATTATAAATGCATCATATTTTTTCCTTTTTTGGATGAGAATCACGCAAAATAACATTTGTCCAAGAATTCCTGTGTTTATAGGTCACAGACTTTAGAAATATTACAGAGAATAAGCCTCTTGACATAGTGCTTACTGCATTCCAATATGTCACATCACTTCTTAGAGTATCTGACATATCTTGTCCTTAGAACGTTGTGTAGTTCCAGATGAAATCGTACACAAAATTGCCAACAGTGCAGAAATATGGACTGAAAAAATAAGTACTCGGATGGCAAAATACCTACATGTATTCATCAACTTAGTCAATGTAGTATAAGAGTAATTTGATTATGCTTCATGCAGTTCTGCATAAGGTAGCAACAATTCAAAACTATGTTTTAGTTCCTCTTGTGTTACAATTAATTTTGCATATATTTTTCAGAATAGAAGCAAAAAAGGAAAAAAATTATTAGAGGGATTTATCAAGTAATTAATTACTAAAGTATTATGTTATTTTTCTGTATTGTGTATTTCTGGAGTATATATTTTCTGTATTTTGTATTTTCTCTTTCCACACATATATTTGCTTTTATTCCCAATTTTATATTTGTAATTTTGTGTTCTTTTCCTTAAAGTATGTCCCTTTAGGCCAGAAAATATCTGGCCCCACAAAAACTTAATCTTCCTTTGTTTGGGTGAACTAAAAATGTTTCTGTCTTATGAAAGTTAGGTGTTTTCTGTTAACCATAAAGATAATTAAGCACACAAATACATATTGCCCTTCATCAACAATGCACTCCAATATTTATGAGATAATTGTTCAGCTTTCATTTGTGTGTATACGTTTGGATTATGAATTAACAGAAACTGGGCCAATGGAGAACTTTTAACCACCACCCACCCCCTTCAGAGATGGGTCTTCTATTTCCCTTGGTGAAGGTAGACAGCATGCCGTGGAAGATGAGTCAGAGTTTTGAGCCAGCTCAGGAAACAGAGGGAGATAGAGCTGGATGGAGAACTAAATTAAAAAAAAAAAAAAAAAGTAAACACAGCTAGATTCTACTGTTGCTTTTGGTATTAAAAATGGAGCCGAGAGATATGCCTAGGAATTACCTACTGAATACAAAGAAACCAAAAAAACCACTGAGTTGAAGTTTGAGAAATGATGAGACCCAGAAGCTAAACATCTATGTAAAAAAAAAAAAAGAAAGAAAGAAAAAGAAAAAGAAACAGAAACAGAAAAAACCCTAAGGAAATAAATGGGATAGAAGACAAAAGATCAACTGGACGCAGGGTGTACTGTGAAGTAGGAAGCCCTCTTGGAAAATAATTTGAAAATAACAGTTGGTTCCTTTCTGACCGGTTTTGATATGAGAAGTCCAAGCCTCTGCTACTTGCTTTTGTCCAGCCTCAGGTTTTGGTGTCCCTTCTATGGGGCTCACTTATCTAGTGAGCAGAAATAACATTGTGCTTCCATAATTCCCACAGAGGCTTTGCCATTGGATCTCTTTGAGGCTCTTACTCACCTTTCCTTTTGGGGCTTATTTATTTCTGCTTAAGGAGAGGTGGGAGTTGAATTTGCTACTGGCCACTCAAGTGTCTGAAGCTCTTTGATGTTTTCATCATGGTTGAAAAATTCAACGAATCTACAGGTTATGAAATACATGCGGCAAGAGTACATGGGAGAACGGGTAACAAAATCCCCAATTGGAGGACAGGGTACTAGGTGCTAAGGCAGGCGTTAGTATCATGGTTGGTACCTCCAAAACAGTGTAAAAGGCTAGTCAATCGAAACACCCAAAGCTTCACCACTCATTCTTGTGCATCATTTCACTGTCCCCCTCCTATCTTAAAAGATGATACGACTCTTAAGAATTTTGGGGAGTAATCAGGTTACTATTACTGTTACTATTACAACTATCAAACGAGCTCATCAAAAAAATGACAAATTCTGAGCTGCATTAAGAAATAAAGGGTCAGTATTTTAGCAAAACATGCCAAAGTCTCTGCACGACAAATTACCTCCTCTGGAGAGCTGTAGTAATATGACCCTGCTGAGTGTCACCAGATGCTTGTTTTGAAAATATTTTGCATTTCTTAGATGGAGGGCACGCTTTAACACTCCAGATTATAATAACACGGGCTTACATTTCAGCTACTTCAATTCACATCAATCTCACAACTTGGCAGAAACGTTTTTTACCCAGTCTGTGTTTGTTCTGGTCACACTGAGAATTTTATTTTTAGAAAAAGGTGTTTAAAACAGAATCACAACCACAGATTTTTAAAAAAATGTTATCTCGAAACTTATGAATGCTTTTCATATTTCAGTCGTAGGAAATAAGAGTTAGTTAATTTCTATGGAATCTTCTACCTTGCTTGAATTGGAAAAGGAGAAAATAACACAAAAGAAATAGAAATACATCCTAGCAAACTCAGAGAAAACTTTTCTCTCTCTTTCCTTTCAGGGGTAAAGTGTAAGGGTGAAGAACTATTTGTTGTTTTCTGCTAGGATTGTGTTTCATATTTTGATGTAAATTTTGCTCTTGTGTTTAGAGGCCTCTCCATAAAGAAAGAAAGGGAAAAAAAAAAAACCCTGAATACCCAGAAATGCTTATTAAATCTAACAGCACACCTGCTGCAGATTAAATGCCAGTAGCTCCTTGACTCATACTGCTCCTTTTCACATCCCAATATCTTTTTTCACCGAGGTGTATCATTTTTTACTGCAGGAATCCGGAGAAACATCGGAGTTAGACATGCAGGCCAGTTAAAAGCAAACAAACCTTAACACTTCAACATTTTTGAGAAAACATTTGAGCTTGCAAAGCTTCTGATACTCGTTGCCATAAAACACGATTGTGATTCTTCTGATAATCATGCACAGCCGTGCCTCCCCAACCTCGCCACGGTACTTGGAAATTGTTAAAAAAAAAAAAAATAAATCTTACCTTGCTATCTCAGAAGAATAAGAAATAAGAAAGCTCTCTTCTTCCAAAGGCAAGATCTTCTTGATAGATACCTCACCACTGTAAGCTACTTATTGTGGTTTATTTTTATAGTCCCAGACCCTTATGGAGGGAGGGGCCGGATGAGGACCTCGACTGAGGGCAGAGCTGAGTGAGGGAATCCACAGCTGAGGTAGAGGCAGCTGGGAGAAAAGAGCCCTATTTGGGAAGATGGTGTTATCCCCGGGGGAGGGGGTGGGTGGGTGCCAGTCCCGTGTGTGGTAAACAATTGCAGAATTTAGGGACCCCCACCCTCCCGTGAAGCTCGGCAGGAGTCAGAGGCAGGTTGTAGGAACAGGCATTTGTGTAGCAAATGAGGAAAAAAAGAAAACCCTGAAACGGTAGCTGGCACGCGGCCCAGGCCAACACAGCTGTGGTCAGGGAGGCTGTGGCCTAGCGGCAGGAGACAGGCTAGACACAGGTCATCACATTTAGCAGCGCAATACATTTTAAGGCCCTGCTGCCTAGTGTGTCTGAGCCTCTACGGGGGTCTAAATGCAATCCGCTCTGGTTGCAGTTATGGCCAGAACTCAAGTTGTTGGTGTCGGGGCCTGCAGCTGAGACATTTAAAGAAGTTTCTGACAAGAGCCACTTGCATGGTTTCCCTAAATCCACTTCTGTCCCATTCCAGTCTATTTTTAGCTGAGAAATTGGAGGAGTCCTTAAAAATGTATCTGATAATTTCACCCTCCACTTAAATTCCATCCAAGGTGTTCCTTTGGCCTTTAGGCTAAAACCCAACCTCAACAAGGCCTACAGGTCTGTACATCTAGCCATTCTCCCTGTTGATTTCTGCCCTGCAGCCACAATGGCTTCTCCCCAGCTGTTCCACACACATGCTCCTGCTTTATACACCGTCTACTCTGCCTGAATTTCTCTTCCCTGTTTATTATCAGAAGAAGCCCTCTTGTCCTTAGACTTGCAAGTCAAAAGTCACTTCCTCATGGAGGTGGGGTATGTGAGGTCCCCCGTTTTAGCCTCTCTTATAGCTTTTGTTTCATATTCAATGCATTTACCACAATAGTGATCAAATAATTAAGTGTCTAGAAGTGCGTGGGTGGCTCAGTCATTTGAGCATCTGACTCTTGATTTCGGCTCAGGTGGTGATCTCACAGATGGGGGATCAGCCCTGCTTTTGGCTCCACACCGAGCACGGAGCCTGCTGGGGATTCTCTCCCTCTGCTCTGCCCCTCCCCCACTCTTTCTCTCTCAAAATAAATAAATGAACATTAATGTTTGTTATTATTATATTATTATTATTATAAACATCATTTACTTTGAGGGAGAGAAAGTACACAAGAGGAAAGGGACAGAAACAGAGGGAGAGAGAGAGACAGAATCCCAAGCAGACTCCACGCTGCTAGCTGAAAGCCCGACACGGGGCTGGAACTCATGCACCATGATATCACTACCTGAGCTGAAATCAAGAGTCAGATGCTTAATCTTCTGAGCCACCCAGACAACCCCCTCACGGCCACCTTTTAAACAAAATAAACATTAAAAAAAATTAATTGTGTAATTAATGTTTGTCTTCCTGGCTGGCTGAAAGCTCTATTAGACTAAGACCACATCTGTGTTGCATTCCACTGTGCCTATCTATCATAAGTCCTTTTGCAAAGTAGGTGTTTGGTGAAGAGTTACTGAATGACTGTATACACAAGGATTATCTCATCATCATTAGGTCTTAATACAGTCAGTAATCTATTTTGCCTGTTTACAAGGCCAGCCCACTGCAAGGACTGGTCTTAGTAAAGCATCATAATCACATGATATTACATCAACTAGTATAGCATAACAATACATATCGATGGATTGCTTTGTATACAACTAAACCCATTTTTTTCTAAATTTTCTTTTTTAGAGTTGGAAAAAATACCACTTACAGAAAATGAAAGAGAAAAGAGACAACAAAATACCACATCAGTCTTCTGGAATTGATAAGTCAAATGAATACTCTGTATTGGTGACTTTTCCCATGATCCATAAGGCACTAAATCTAATGCAATTTCCCACAAAATCACATCAGTCTATGAACCATTATACTCTCAGTAGCATAGAAGCTTTGGAATGTTGCAAGAGGCCCTTATCTCAACTCTCTGTGGTAATGCATTGGAACTGAAGTGAAGCAAATCAATCCACCAATGGAGAGAGGGTAGAGTGTGTAGTTTCCTGCCTGCTATGTCCAGTCAAACATTGTCAAAAACCACTGCATGTGTAGTAGGAGTGGTAAATGGCTGTTCATCCAGTTTCTAAAACGTCTCTAGAATCTGTTCCCTCTTTCTACTTCTGTTCATACTCTTAACTATCACTACCTTGGTTTGGACCCTTTGTCATCCCCATTATGGGCTATTTTATTTAAATTTTTTTTTTTTTCAATGTTTTTTATTTATTTTTGGGACAGAGAGAGACAGAGCATGAACGGGGGAGGGGCAGAGAGAGAGGGAGACACAGAATCGGAAACAGGCTCCAGGCTCCGAGCCATCGGCCCAGAGCCTGACGCGGGGCTCGAACTCACGGACCGCGAGATCGTGACCTGGCTGAAGTCGGACGCTCAACCGACTGCGCCACCCAGGCGCCCCCATTATGGGCTATTTTAACAGTCTAATTGCTTTCTGGCCTTTCATGTCTCCTTTCTCTAATCTTTCCTCCTGTCCTACAGCCAGAATCCGTGTTCTGAAATGTAAATATGGTCATTTAAGTTCCCTAACCAAAGATCTTTTCTGACTTTTAGATGCTTACATGAGCAATTTTAAAACTTGAAAATAACAGCTGGCTTCTACTTTCAAATTAAAAATATAAAGGAGATGTATGAAAGATACAAAGTGGAGTGGAGTAGGGTGGAGGCTGGAGCTTTGGCCTTTGGACCCACCCTGTGCTCCCGTGATGGTGCTTCTTTGGAAGCTGTAGGCCCATTGGATGCCCTGGTTGTCCTCAAAAAGGCCAATCTACTCAGAAAATCATTCATGAGATTTCACAACCTGACCACACTTTTTCCTTCTAGCATAATGTCTTGCTAGTCCACTTGTGTACTTTCTAGCCCCTGGACTTGTCATTCTCCAATACGCCATGCTTTTTCATTCATTTTCACCTTGGCATAGGCTGTTAGTGCTGACTGGAAAGGCCATTCTCTGCTGGTGAAATATAGGACCCAGTTTGAATGTCATCTTTTCTGAAGGCTTTTCAGACTTCCCCAGTAAGAGCTGGGATCTCTCCATCCCCAGCACTGACTCTGCACTTAGGCCCATCACAGCACTTAGCATGTTATATTGTCTGTCTCCTTATTTGATGGCAGAAAATATTTTATTCATCTTGGTGAAACTAGTGCTTTCCTAACACAATGTCTGGTTTATAGTTAGGTGTTTGCCGAATACAAGATGATTCTGTTCCCTTTTCCCAGGACGTAAAATTCCTAAGGGATGAATTCAGACTAACTCTTTCCTTACTGCCTCTTCCCTTCCTATGCAGTATGGGCTGCTGTAGATTGAATGTTTGTATCCCCCCCAAATTCATATGTTGAAGTCCTAATCCCCAATGTGATGGTATTTAGAAGTGGGAGGCAATTACATCATAAGGGTTGAGCAGCACCCCCCACCCTCCACTGAATGAGATTAGTATCCTTATAAGAAGAGACGTGAAGGATATGATCTTTCTCTATCATGTGAGGATACAGGAGAAGGTGGCTGTCTGCAGGCCAGGAAGCTGTCTCTTGCCAGATACCAAATCTGCTGGCACCTTGATCTTGGACTTCCCAGTCTCCTTGGAGAAATAAATGTTGTTGTTTACCCATCTAATTTATGGTATTTGTTATAGAAGCTCAAGCTGACTAGGATACATATCTACATATTTAAGATGCTGCCTTTCTTTTCTCTCTGATTTGCACAGACATGAATATCCGTCTCTTGGACTTTGAACCACATTTTGGATCACTAAGAAGAGCCTAGGGACACAGTGGGGTCACTCCTAAGTGCACTAGAGGAGAAAATGTAACAGTGGTGTCAAGGCTAAAAATAAAAGATCTTGGAGAGAAAAAATTGAGAGAGACACAGAATTTGTTCTTCCCCGTGTGGCATACAGTGAATACGAATTTCTCAAAATCCAAAACTCAGATATGCAAGAAAGAAAAGTTTTTAGATTTCTTTTTTCTAAATTCCAATTTACAATTTATTTAGAGACCCTTTTCTCCCTCAGGGCAGTAACCGCAACTTCAGTAAATTCCTGGCAAAGTCAGTCACTGCAAGTTTTAACTCAGATGATTCCCCGGTTGCGTTTAAGTAGCCTCCTGGCTCCAGGGATGAAGCAGTATCTGGGTCTCAGACAGCAGTTGTCCATGCTGTTATTTGCTGTAATCATCACGTATGGTTTCCAGATGTAGTCACCACTTACAGTAGCTTCTATCGAGATGTTCATGTTCCTACTAATCCCCAGCTGTACGGTCCAAGCTTCCTTATGCTGCCCTGTTCCCCTGTCACGACTACAAAATTCTTTCATGTGTCTGCACTCTCTGTCGTTTTGTGGGGGTTGTTGTGAATCTAAGCTGGTTTGGGCTTGTACAGCTTTACATTATTTTAGGAAATAATAGTAACCACCACAAAAGCGGTTTACTCTCCATAAATTATGCCACAAGTGCAGACCTTATTAAAAGAACATTTATTAGGAAGCAGTCTTGAAAATATTTATACAAACTAAAAGACCGATGAAGTCCCAGCTCTCTGTTCTTTTGGAGCGTTCTGACTACCTCTTTGCATGAAATGTTTACTTGAAGCAGATAGAACAATATGCAGAGGCAGGATCCTGTGCTCTTAGAGTGAGCATCAGACAACAAGGAGTCCTCTGACTCAATGATCGCGCACAGGTTCATCTGTGGGTCAAGCCTCAGGCCATATCCTTATTGGTACAAGGAACAGGCCTGGGTAGATTTTCATATTATATTAATTAAGCTACGCATCTCGAGTTCCACTCATTTCCACAGTGAGACCCTATTTTCTAACATTCGTTATGCTAATTAGAAAAGCTTCTGGTATTTACAGAGATATGGATGGTAGAAGGTGTATATTCATATTGGCTGGAGTGTGGGCTTCCTGATTTGCATGCTAAATGGCTGCCCCTGGGATTTTAATTCCTGATTTGGGTAATCTTTTAGTCAGTTTGGGTTACTGTAACAAAAGTGCCATAAACTAGGTGTGTTAAACAGCAAATACTTATTCCACACTGTTCTGAGAGCCGGGAAGTCCAAGATCAAGGCTCCAACAGATTCAGTGTCCGGTGAGAAACTTCTTCCTGGCTTGTAGACAGATGTCTTTCTGTTGCGTCCTCCTGTGGTGGAGAGCAGAGAGATAGGACTGGGCGAGAGCTCTTTCTCTTCTTAGATGGACACTAATTCCATCATGGAAATTCCACCCTCATCAGCTAATTACCTCCCAGAGCCCCCACCTTTAAATACCACTTAGGGCTTCAACATATGAACTTCGGCAAGACAAACATTCAGTCCCCACCTGAAAACTAGCTGGACCTTAGGTTGTAACTTATACCAAAAAATCTATGATATTACATTGGTTATGCTAAAGGATTTTATATTTGTTCCCTTCATACTCTGCCATAATAACCATCCTTTTGGGCAGTGGTGGACCTGTGTTAAATTGCCTGGGTTTGAGTGGAGGGTAGAGTGGGATGGAATAAGGATATGTGGATTAGTACTTCAAAATACTATTTTACTTTGTGAGTGTACTTTGCTTTCTTGAGAGGAAACATAGAAGTCTGTTTTCTCATAAACCTTCAGTAGGAGGTAGATAAGCCTTTTGGATAAATGTTAACATTTTTCTTTCTTACAAGGAAAGCCCACTGACAAGTTGGGTAACAGAAAAATTTAAACTGACCTGATCTAATTTAGAAAATAAATCTTGGAGATTTTCCTTTCTTAACATACTGTAGTTTATCCTCATTTTAATTAATCATTACACAGCAGAAGTTTGCCTTTTCTAATTAACACATAAAAAGGCAGTGATTATAAAGAACCTTAAAACATCTTAATTCCAAGGTATGGAAACCACGCATAGAGGAAAAATAATTTCAAGAAACTCAATAGTAAGTATCTGGCACACAGTAGGGCTTCACTAAACATTTGTTTTTGAATGAATGATTGAATAAATAAAAATCTGATACTAAAAGAGCTCAAGTCTGTGGGTATTAAAACACAGGCAAAGTCTGGCAACCTTTTTGCACATTAGAAACTTGTAGATGATTGAGAGAATTTGTTTCTGTGGAAGTTATCATAGAGAAAACTACACTCTGCCAAAATCTGATAGAAGAATTAGGATAAAGCATCTCCAGTGACTCCCTCAGATCTGTCCCTTTGAACTCAAAGCTCAGAGTCTTGGGGTTTGAGGCATTTTGATGGGGACCGAGAAACTGCTATGGAGACAAGAGGTGAAACACCAAGAAGGCTTTGTCCTGCTTTGAATGCCAGAACACAGAGTAAGGCAGAAATTGCCTATCAGAAGAAATTTAGTGTGCTGCCTGGGTGGCTCAGTTGGTTAATGTCCCACTCTTTTTTTTTTTTTTTTTTTTTAATTTTTTTTTAACATTTATTTATTTTTGAGAGAGGGAGAGAGACAGAGTGTGAGTGGGGGAGGGACAGAGAAAGAGGGAGACACAGAATCCAAAGCAGGCTCCAGGCTCCCAGCGCTCAGCTCAGAGCTCGACGCGGGGCTCGAACTCACAGACTGTGAGATCATGACCTGAGCCGAAGTCTGACGCTTAACCGACGGAGCCACCCAGGCACCCCCCTTTTTTTTTTTTTTAAGTTTATTCATTTCTTTTGAGAGAGAGACAGAGCACGTGAGCAGGGGAGGGGGCAGAGAGAGAGGGAGAGAGAGAAACCCAAGCAGGTTCCACACTGCCAGTGCAGAGCCTGATGTGGGGCTCGAACCCATAAACTGTGAGATCATGACCTGAGCCAAAGTCAAGAGCCGGGCACTTAACCGACTGAGCCATCCAGGTACCCCATCTTCCCACTCTTGATTTTGGCTCAGGTCATGATCTCAGGATCATGGGATGGAGCACTGCATTGAGCCCCTTGTCAGACTCCACGCTGGGAGCCGAGCACGCTTAAGATTCTCTTTCTCCCTCTGCCCCACTAATGGGTGCTTATGTACCATCTCTCAGAAAAAAAAAAAAAGGAGAGGAAAAAGAGGGAGGAGGAGGAGAAGGAGAAGAAGAAATTTAGAAACATTTACTAAACTGTGACTTCTATGGTGGAGTAATTTATTTTTTTAACTTGATTTTCCTTTTTTTCTTTTTCTTTTTTAAATCAAACTAATGCCAGAATAATTTAAAAGATCAAATAATTTTATAAGGCTTATAACAATAACAAAAGTCCCTCCATTACCTCTCTCTCTCTTTCGAAGGGGCAACTAATTTTTAAAAAAGATTTTATCATTTAAAAAAAATGTTTATTTTAAGAGAGACAGTTCTGCCATTCTGTCAGCACAGAGTCTCACAAGGGGCTCGATCTCATGGACCATGAGATCATGACCAGAGCCAAAATTAAGAGCCAGATGGTTAACTGACTGAGCCACCCAGGGACCCCCAAAAGATTTTATGTATGTATGTATGTATGTATGTATGTATGTATGTATATATGTATGTATTTTTCGATTTACGTCCAAGTTAGTTAGCATATAGTGCAACAATGATTTCAGGAGTAGATTCCTTAATGCCCCTTATCTATTTAGCCCATCCCCCTCCCACAACCCCTCCAGCAACCCTCTGTTTGTTCTCTATATTTAACAGTCTCTTATGTTTTGTCCCCTCCCTGTTTTTATATTATTGCTGCTTCCCTTCCCTTATGTTCATCTGTTTGTATCTTAAATTCCTCATATGAGGGAAGTCATATGATATTTGTCTTTCTCTGACTAATTTTGCTTAGCATAATACCCTCCAGTTCCATCCACATAGGTGCAAATGGCAAGATTTCATTCTTTTTGATTGCCGAGTAATACTCCATTGTACATGTATACCACATCTTCTTTATCCATTCCATCAATGGACAATTGGCCTCTTTCCATACTTTGGTTATTGTTGATAGTGCTGCTATAAACATTGGGGTGCATATGTCCCTTCAAAACAGCACACCTGTATCCCTTGGATAAATGCCTAGTAGTGCAATTGCTGGGTTGTAGGGTAGTTCTATTTTTAGTTTTTTGAGGAAAACTCCATACTGTTTTCCAGAGTGGCTACACCAGCTTGCATTCCCCCCACAATGCAAAAGAGATCCTCTTTGTCTGCATCCTTGCCAACATCTGTTGTTGTCCGAGTTGTTAATGTTAGCCATTCTGACAGGTGTGAAGTCGTATCTCATTGTGGTTTTGATTTATATTTCCCTGATGTTGACTGATGTTGAATGTTGTTTCATGTGTCGGTTGGCCATCTGGATTTCTTTGGAGAAGTGTCTATTCATGTCTTTTGCCCGTTTCTTCACTGGATTATTTTTTTGTGTGTGTGTTGAGTTTGATTAAGTTCTTTATAGATTTTGGATACTAACCCTTTATCTGATATGTCATTTGCAAATATCTTCTCCCATTCCGTCTGTTGCCTTTAGTTTTGCTGATTGTTTCCTTCACCGTGCAGAAGTTTTTATTTTGATGAGGTTCCAATGGTTCATTTTTGCTTTTGTTTCTCTTGCCTCTGGAGACATGTTGAATAAGAAGTTGCTGCGGCCGAGGTCAAAGAGGTTTTTGCCTGCTTTCTTCTCTAGGATTTAGATGGCTTCCTCTCTTATATTGAGATCTTTCATCCATTTTGAGTTTATTTTTGTGTATTTTTAACTAGTCTCTATGTGCAATATGGGGCTTAAAGTTACAGCCCTGAGACCAAGACTCACATGCTCCACCAACTGAGCCAGCAAGGTACCCCCAATTTTTAAATTATTTTTTTAAGTAATCGCTACACCCAACTTGGGGCTTGAACTTACAACCCTGAGATTAAGAGTTGCATGCTCTACCAACTGAGCCAGCCAGACAATGGGCAACCAATTTTAACTCTTTTAGTATTACCATGCTTATATTATTATTTCCTAATTTTTCAATATTAGGCATTATCTATTAACTTCTTATCCCTCTGCTTCTCTCCCATTTTGTCTTTGTAAGGGAGGAAACATAATTTTCCCTCTACCCTTGTGAGTTCTTGGCTGAGACTCCTATAATAAAAGGGGAGGGTAAGTGAATTTTAAAAAAGACCAATGGGCCATTAGAACAGATAATAGGTATGATAGTAGGTGACAAAGTTTGTCTGGGTTGGGGTGGTGTCCACCTGTCATCTCCTCTCCTGCGATGATAGTCAATCTTCCCTGGTTAATGATACTCCCCAGGGAAGGGATTTATAACAATTGAGCTCCTTTTAAAGGCTCTGTCTTTCAGCAAATAAGGGGAGCTCAGAGAAAACCTCTCCCTGCATTAGCTGTTTTTACTTTTTTTTTTTTTTGAGAGAGAGAGAAGGTGCAAGTGAGTGAGGGGCAGAAGGAGAGAGAGAAGCGGGTTCACCGGAAGCGAGACTTGAGCTCACCTGACATGGTACTCGAACTCGCGAACTGTGAGCTCATGACCTGAGCCAAAGTCAGACACTTAACGACTGAGCTATCCAGGTGCCCTTGCGTTGGCTGTTTTTTCAAGTGCCCACAGGTCAAAAATAATTAATATATGGAAATGGCATATTTTGGGCTGGCATATATCATCATATATTTCTTTGTTAAATCATTATTCAGTATTCATTCTCATTGGACTATGTAAATATTAGTTCCATCATGTAGTATGATTACATTTCCTTTGTGGTTCAGCTTTTTTTCCCTCCTTGGACTATTTGCCTCAGTTTTGTTTGTTTGATTGTTTGGCTTTATATGTATTCATCCCTTATCTTCCACGGAGTTACAAATCTCTCACTATATTTAAACACATCAGGCATTTACTTGGTTTCACTGTTTTCTGGCGCACGCAGGGTACATTGCAAATGAGAGCATGAGGGTCCTGAGTTTAGATCACTTGGTTTGAATCCTGGCTGCACCACTGATTAGTGGAGATCTTGCCTCAGTTTCCTCATCTGTAAAAATGCAGAACTGGTAAGGCCTATCTCATAAGGTTGTTAAGATAATGATTTAAGCATTAATAAATAGAAAGCATTCAGAACAATGACAGACACATCATAAGTGATCATTTGTAATATTCATCTTGTAACCTTGTTCTTCTGTTCTGGAATATTCTGGTCTCCTTTTTCTTGGTTCACTCCTCGTTCTGGAGAAGCACGTCCACTGGTAAAGTGTTTCTCAAACTTTAGCTTGCATCTAAAGGGCTCATTAGGACATAGACTGTAGTGTGAGGTCTCAGAATTTGCATTTATAAACAAGGGTCCTAGTGATGCTTTGGCACTTTCCTGAAAAAGAACATTCAGGAGATAAAACATCTGAGACTTTGCTTATCTTTTTTTTTTTTTAATGTTTATTTTTGAGAAAGAGAGAAAACACAAGTGGGGAGGGGCAAAGAGAGAGGGGGACAGAGGATCCGAAGCAGGCTCTGTGCTGACAGCAGACAGCCTGATGCAGGGCTAAACTCACAAACCAGGAAGATCATGACCTGAGCCAAAACCAAGAGTCAGATGCTTAACCAACTCAGCCACCCAGGTGCCCCCTAAGTAACACCTTTTATCTGTGACAGCTCCCACATGTTCACAGAATTGCCAGAGTAGGGATTAGCCCAGCTGCCTGCACACACTGCCTAGTACTATCCCAACTCCCACTGCCTTCCACTCTGCAAAGAATGAAAGGACAGCTGGGAAGTAGAAGGAGAGTTATGCCAGTTAAGTCGGACGCTCAACTGACTGAGCCACCCAGGCGCCCAGAGATCTTGCTTATCTTAAAATGTCTTTATTCTGTTATCACACTTGCTCAATAATTTGAATGGGTTAGAATTCTAAGTTGCAAATGATTTTCTTTTGGAATTTTGACTGCACTGTAACTTTTAGAGCTGTTAATCAGCCAATATCGTTTTCATTCCTGATCACTTCGTATGTGATCTGCTTTTTCTCTCTAGAAGCTTTTAGGACTTTTTTTTTTTTTTTTTTTTTTTTTTTATTCCTGATATCCTGAAGTTTTTCTATAATATGCCTTGGTGTGTGTATGTGTGTTTTAACTGGGTTGGGTCATCACCGGGCACCTGGGCTCCTTCAATCTGAAAAGTTACCTCTTTTAGTTCTGGGAACTTTCTTGGTGTTTCCTCTTTGATAATTTCCTCTCTGATCCCCCAATCCTGGAAATTTTATCACTTGAATGTTGAACTTTCGTGCTGATTTTCTTCTTCTCAACTTCTTTATATATATTTTTTTACTTATTGGTGGTTTTATTTCCTTTTGGGCAATTTCAAGTTTATCTTTTTAACGCTTTTATTCACATTTTATTTCTATCATATTTAAATTCTAGGAGTGCTTCTTTTCTGAGTAATACTTTTAAGAAAGCCTCCTGTTTTCATTTCATGGATTTGTAGTAGTTTCTCCTCTCTACTTGAGGGTACTAGAGTTTTGTTTATGACATTATCTTTTGCTTGTTGTGCTCTATGTCATCCACTGTTCCTATTTTGGCCTCTACTTTCATATTAAAAGCCTTCATCATGCCCAGTGATCCTTGACTGTCTTTTTATATTTAACAGTAAGGGACCAGAAAGATGTTGGAAGGCTCTGTGTGTGGCCACAGGGCTTGTTGGATGATTAGGACCAAACCTGGCTTTTTCTAGAGCTGTCAGCCTCTGTGTGTCCTTTTTCTCTTGGGTTGGTCGGTTTCTCTTGAGAGTGATTCTCTTATCTCCTGTTTGAGGTTTATAGTCCAGGCTGCCAGATTCTGGGAACAAATGGGTAAAGGCAGTGAAGATTTTGCCGGGCAGACTGGAGATTTTTCACTTAATCCTGGTTTTCATCCTGGCACACATCTCCTGCCTCCAGTTCTGCCTGTTGTCAAGTTCATATTCCTTTTGATTCAATTTCACCAAAGACGAAACCTCCAGTCTTCTGCTGGAGTTAGTGACGGGTAGGCTCCTAGTTGCAGGGAGCTGGGTGGTTGATTTAGAGATTTAATTGATTTTTATATCAGACTTTCAAAAAGTAGTCCTGCTTTCACTCCACTTGAACTCCACTCCTTCTTCTTCCAGAGGTGCTTTGCTTCTCCAATTGCTGAGACCTTCTGGGGGTTTGTGGGGAAATCCATTTACCCGACTTTCTGTTTTCCTTTGATTTGTCATTCAGCTACCTGCTTCTCGTTCTCAAAACGTTGTCACTATTTCTGTGATCATTTCTTATGTATTCTTGTTCTTAAGTATTTATACATTTTGTTAGGGGGCAAAGAAGTATATTTAACAGATTTTTTTTCTGTGTTTTCAAAATAGATCGAGAAATATATGTATCCTTACACATGAAATCTGGTCATTGAAATACCTTCTTAACTGTAACGGTTCTTAAATTTTTTTTTTTTTAACATTTATTTATTTTTGAGACAGAGAGAGACAGAGCATGAACGGGGGAGGGGCAGAGAGAGAGGGAGACACAGAACTGGAAGCAGGCTCCAGGCTCTGAGCCATCAGCCCAGAGCCCGACGCGGGGCTCGAACTCACGGTCCGTGAGATCGTGACCTGAGCTGAAGTCGGACGCTCAACCGACTGAGCCACCCAGGCGCCCCAACTGTAACGGTTCTTAAACGAAGCAAGGACAAAATATACAACAAGAAAAAAAAATGTGAATGGTGAATATAGGCACCAGGAAGCAGAAGAAACTTGGCCTTACTATCAAGAAAGAAAAGAAATTAAGAGAAAAATATATCCTTGGAGCTAACTGGTTGGTTTATTTTCTATACCACCGACTTGTTCAAACTAAAAATTTTGAATTCACCCTTAAAATGCCCTCTTTTTCATCTTCGTATCCAACTTTTCCCTAAATTTGACTTATTTTTCTTCGATTTATTTTTCTCATTGCTCCGAACTTAGTCCAGATCCTTTGCTATCCCTTACATACACTGGAGACCTCTATACACTAATAGCTTCTGTGATGGTTAACTTTATTGTTAACTTGGCTTGGCCACAAGTTACCCAAATATTTGGTCAAACATTATTCTCAATGTTTCTGGGAGGGTGTTTTGGATGAGATTACCATTTAAGTGAGTGCATTTTGAGTAAAACCGATTCCCCTCCATAGTGTGGGTGGGCCTCAACCAATCAGTTGAAGGCCTGAGTAAACAAAAACTGGCCTCCCTTGAGCCAAGAGAAAACTTTCAGCAAACTGCTTTGGACTTTGACTGCAACACTGAAGGACTTCCTGGTGCTACAGCAGACAGCTTTTGGACCAGAACCGAGGCATCAGCTCTCCCGAGTCTCTAGCCTATCAGCCCAACCTGCAGATTTTAGACTTGTTATCTTCCATAATCATGTGAACCAATTGCTTAATATAAACCTCTTTTTATAATGTGCACACCTTCTATTGGTTCTGTTTCTCTGGAGAACCCTAATACAACCTCCTTCTTGACTTCAATTTCATTCTTATTCTTATCCATCCCCCAAATTGCAATATTCAAGTGTCTTTTAAAACTCAAATAGGATACTTTCACTTAGGTGTTTAAAAGATCTTCAGTGTCTTCTCTAGAAGACAACCTTTTTCAAGGCTTTAAGCTGTATTTCCAACTTTATCCCTAGCCCCTCATTGGTGAAATACACTATGGCCTTTCCTCCTCTGTTCTTTTTGAATGCATGACTTCTTTTTTTTTTTTTTTTTAATTTTTATTTATTTATTTATTTTTTTTAACGTTTATTTATTTTTGAGACAGAGAGAGACAGAGCATGAACAGGGGAGGGGCAGAGAGAGAGGGAGACACAGAATCGGAAACAGGCTCCAGGCTCTGAGCTGTCAGCACAGAGCCTGACGCGGGGCTCGAACTCACAGACCGTGAGATCATGACCTGAGCCGCAGTCGGACGCTTAACCGACCGAGCCACCCAGGCGCCCCTGAATGCATGATTTCTTTTGAAAATGTCCTCCCTCATTTGCATCTGGAAAATTGGTCTTCTTTTAAAAAATGTTTTTTTAATGTTTATTTTTTTTATTTTTGAGGGGGGGAGGGGCAGAGAGAGGGAGAGAGAGAAAGAGAGACAGAATCTGCAACAGGCTCCAGGCTCTGGGCTGTCAGCACAGAGCCCAATGCAGGGCTCAAACTCACAGACCATGAGATCATTACCTGAGCCAAAGTAGGATGCTTAACCACCTGAGCCACCCAGGCGCCTCCAAAATTAGTCTTCTTTTGAGTCCTGGCCCATCTGTCACCGATATGAAGTGTTAGTAAGGACTTTTCTCTTTCCCAGTCAAGTTAAGGGCTTCTTTTTCTAACTCCACAAGACCTCTACCATAGTATATGTGCAAAGAAATGCAACCAAAATCATTCATATTGCATTGTGATTATTTGTTTATGTTTCTCTTTCTCATTAGAATCCAGACTCTAAGGAGGCTAGTACATAGGAGGTATGCCATGACCATTTATTTAGTTACTATTACTAAAACTGTACCTGAGATTCTGTCAGCATTTTTTTTTTTATTGTAGCTGGAAGGTGAATGAAAAAGAATATGAAGTGAATTCACTGCAACTGAGCTGAAAAATGTTTTTAAATGTTTAATTTTATTTAAATCCAAGTTAGTTATTGAACTGAAATTTTAATTCTGTATATCACAGCTGACATGATAAAGGTGAAAACTGTTCTGTATTTTCTGGTACAATTTTCCCCTCCCTGCCTTCAGGTGGGGGGCTGCCCTCATTAGGTTCCACCTTTTTGTTTTTACTTCTGACTTAATGTTCTAATTGTCATAGTGTTCTCATAGTGTCTATTGTATGGAAGCCTCCACCTTTTTAGGAAATTGGTAGCTCATAAATAATGAATAGCCTGAGCCAGTATATTGTTTATGTTCCCAAGAGACTTTACTAGTTGTTTTTTGCGTTTGTGAGACTTTAAATGATATTTAAAAAAAAAAAAAAAAAGACGCAAACGAAAAATATCAAACATGAAGGGGGTATAAATGAACTGCTACTTCCTTCTGTCTTTCCCAGAGCCGACCTCTCCCCACGACGGAGACACATCCTTAGGACTCCGGAAGTTAGAAGAAATACTATCAAGCTGGCTCTTGAAGTTACCCTCACTTGGCCCCCGTTTTCACAGTGAGAGCCGAGTCGATGAACCGAGTTGATCTCCAGCTTCAGAGCTCAGAGGGGATGGATGCCTAGCTCGGCCTCCGTGTGTTTTATCTGACTCTGATTTCCAGCACAGACGGGTTTCCTTTCACCACACAGGGTTTTCCCTTTAGAACTCTTCTTCCTGACCTCACGAAGTTTCTTGCTTCTTTGTTGACTTCCCTGACATTTGTGATTTTTTTTTTCCTTCAAATTCAAGTTAAAGTTTCAGCCTTTTGTGACTCAGTTCTTAGGGCAGCAGCTGTGCAAACGAGGCCTTTTCTTTGTTGCTAGTGGCTGAGCCTGGAAAAGAAGGGGAGAAGATGTCAACTTCTCTATTAAGGCAGATCCTCCTTTGTTTATTTTAGGGAACCACTCCCTCTCTTTCAATGCTTGATTTTTTTTTTTTTTTCGTTTAAAGTTCTTCTGGGATTATTGGATTCAGTGAGTTTCAAGATTCTCTAATCCCACCATCTTCTTCCTAACCTTTTCAAAATTTTGTTATGGAGTCACAGGTTCACCTGAGGAACGAGGAATGAATGTAAATTTACAGCAGGGCCCATCCAGCAAATAACTCTTTTGTGCAGGGGTTCTAAGACCTTTTTCTTTACTAATAGGTATGCAGGATAAAGCTTTTCTCTTAAGACAAGGCTGAATGGGAAGCAATACAAGGAACCTAACACAGCAACAGAGCAGCAACAAAAAAAAAAGATTTCTTTTTATAGTTTCCAGAAAACCAAAGTCCAAGCTTCCGAAAAAATATTGGAGGCTTGTTAGTTTACGTCTGTTGTGGTCAGAGTTGATAGCAACCAGTTTCTCTCCCCAACTTGAGTTGTACAACAAATATCTCTATTCAGTATCATCCCAAGAAACAATGAAAAGCGGCCTCATGGCTGGGAGAATAATCATCCGAGGAAACTTGACATTTAGTATGTTTTTGATTAATTATTCCTCTAAAATAGAAGCATGCGGTAAAAGTTGGGGTTCAAATTTTGTATTCTTCCCCACCCTGCCTCTAACATTCCCAGTCAGGCTGGTATTGTTTCACGAACTGCTTCTCTCGGTATCAGTTTTTCCCCGAGCGAGAAATTTAAGTTCTTATTTAGAGAAAGAAAAGCAATCCACTTCAAGCGACATCTTGTAAATGATAATTTTATTGGATGTAAGTGAAATAGGTAAATAGCTTCGTGTCCCTTTTATTGTTATGGACTCTAGATGCTGAGAAAGGGGTTGTTTTGGTCAGAACTTTGTAAATCTTTTCTTCCTCCTACTTAAAGGGACACTCAATAGGTGGAGAAACAAAAGCCCTGCAGGTGGCCCCATGCAGAGACTCAGCCAAATGGAGATCAGCATGCAGAAATAGCATAACAAAGCTATGGAGGTGGCCTTGATGAGCGAGGGGTTATTTTCGAAGATCAAGCGTAAGGATGCAGCTGTTTTCTGGCGAGGTATTGGCCATTCTCCAAAAAAGGAAGATAAGGAAAAGTTTATACATATGATGAAACGTTCATGTGTGTTATGAAAATTTGCTACTTTCCCTCAGAATCACACCAATGTCACCAGGTAGAATAAACATCACCTGTTACTCATGTAAAATAAGATAATTATTATCATCTATGGGGTATTTACTATGTGCCCAATACAATGCCAGGCACAATACGTGCATTATCTGACTTAATCCTGACCATTAATATTAGTTTCATTTTATAAGGGAGAAAATGATCTCAGTGAGGTTAGGAGACTTGTCCTGTGGGGTGCAGCTAATTAAGAGTGTATGCACCCCTTTGACATATTCTGTAGATTGAAACACTCCTTTATAAGAACCCAATGATTTAGCAATAAATCTTGTATTCACTTTATTTGAGAACCTGTTGTTTGAGAGCATTTTATTTTTTAATGTTTATTTTTGAGAGAGAGACACAGAGAGAGAGAGAACCAGTGGGAGAGGAGCAGAGAGGGAGGCACGGAATGTGAAGCAGGCTCCAGGCTCTGAGATGTCAGCACAGAGCCGTTGTTATAGGCCAACCATTCTTTCAATGTAATAATTGTATATTGTATGTCTACTCTGCCATGCTCTGTTAAAACAGGTGCTGGCGATATAGCAGTTAATGATAGTGCATCAATTGTAAATAGAACTATGTAACTATTGCACTATGCACATGAAAGTGACTTTTGACTTTGTAAACTTTTTTTTTGAACAACACATACAAGGGATCTTCAAATTGGCCTCGGCCCAATTGCATTTCATGTTACCTTCCAAACCCAGAATGGATAAGGATCCTGACGTGTAAGGTAGGGATTGGGATACATCTAACTCAATAATGTCCACATTTCCACAAGATTTCTTCTTGTGGAGTTTAGTATTAGCCCATAGAGTAAGAATATGGGAAAGTGGTTCCTTTTAAAAATGGAAAATGTGTCTATTAATCACCTTGATAGGAATCGCTTTTGCTAATCTTCTCTGTCGAGAACAATTTTCAAAAGCAGGTAAGGACTTATTTATTAGCAAATTCGCTGATAGGTAAATTTTTGTTTTATTTTGTAGTAATAGGTAAGATTTAAGCTTGAATGGAAAGGAAAAAATTTTGATGAATTTTTTACAGTTTTGCCAATGCCTTTTTCCTTTGTTGGTACCACTATACAAAAAAGATGACCTTTTCTAAGTGATGGTTTGCATTAGGGAGAAACACAAAATCTTTTGGAAGTGAGATTGTTTTTAATATGCAAGAGATTTTTGAATTACTGCAGAGTGCAAAGCCTGGAGCAGAAAGAAGTTCTTAATTGATAATGTACCCAGTAGGGAGCTTATCCATTTAGGTATAACATTTCAGAAGCCACTGGGAGAAGGGGGGATGGGGAGTGGAGGGCAGGAGGGGTTGGGAGAAGAAAGAATGCTTTTGAAACTCTGAGTACTTAGGTGAAAAATGATGCCATATATTTGGCATATGTCTCTTCCTGAACCTGTTTTTAAAAAGGGAACAATATAAAATAAAAGATTTGGAATAATGTCACAACGTATTAAAGCCACACGTAAAATACCGAGAAAATGCAGGGAATTAAAACCATAAAGGCTCATTTCTTGCTAGGACAAATACCTTCTCCAAAATGTATCTGAAAATCATCAGGAACTCAACAGAGACAGTGAATTCAATGATCCACTGAATCAAAGAGGCTGCAGTGATTACTTTTAACTAATTCTTTGTTTAGATTAAATTGAACAAACAGCCTTCCTAGGCAGTTTTGATATTGGACTATTTTTTCACTAGAAGAACATAGACTAATCGATAACTCTTATTTAAGTTATTAGGACTGCTTGAGAAATTTACATAATCAAAGGAAAGACCTCCGGAATTTGAAGAGCTGTGCCACTAACAATAGCCACACATGTAACTGTTTAACAAAGTACACCACATGGGTGCATTAAACTGTCTGACATAAATCAATACATATTTGGTAGTCATTGGTTAGTTCTTTTAAACACTCCTGGCTAACCTTCCATATCTTCCTATGTCCGCATTCCAATAAAGGAGGCTATTACTGACTTAAAGGCCATTTGAATCAAATAGTAGGCCATTCTGCCATTTTTTGCAACTTTTTAAGAGTCCCAATAAAACCACAAATACATGTATTCATGTACATTATTCAATCAGAAATAAGTGCATTTTCCTTTTTTTATGTTCCAATACTAGGAGAATAGAAAGTTTTTAAGTCATCTCAGGAACTGAAACAGAATTCTTTTCTGGTGTGACACAGGAAAAATAAAAAGAGCAAAATTGAGCTTTTGATGCTTCAGGCATTCATAGATTAATGAGAATATGAGTAGTTGCCACTATAAGGGAGCTCTGCATTTAACATTATCTCCCATTTCTGAAGGTGGTACTTACAGGTTGATCGTGATGCCAAAAACATGAAAACTTTATTGTTTTCAGGGACTATTTGTATCCATTAGGGTACATAAATTGAAGACTTCACAATAAAATGATGCAAACTAGAAAGTTGCTTATTTCTCTCTTTGCTAATAGTCCCGAGGCAGATGAGCTGACCAGGGCAAGTAGACAGCTGTGTTTCACAAAGTCATGCAGGGACCCAGGTTCCTCCCATCTTTGGATCATACCCTCCCTTAGGGTGGCTCATCACCACCATATCTGTGCTCCAACCACCAGGAGGCAAAAGATGAAGTACAGGGCAAGCTGAAGCTGATTCCTTTTAAAGTTATGACGATACTGAACTTCACCTGAGCCCCGTGATCCTGGAAAACAGCAGTGGTTAAAGAACAACCCCCCCACCCCCACCCCCTTTGTGTTCTGGGAAACAGCTTATGGCAGAGAACGACCCTTACTTAGATGAGACTCAGGGATGCCCCTCTCGTTTACATATGACAAGGCCAGACACCGACCCTTCAAATTCCCATTCTTTGCTTTCCAAATGATTAGCTGAATTGTTTTGTCTCCACTGATCAATGGGAACAAAATGCTTATTAGCCAAGCTTTGATTAAGATTTTCTCCATCCCCAGGGCTCCTGAACTTTGGCCTGCCCTCAGCCTGAGGCAGCATACAGCCTCTCCTTAAGGGTCTCTCTCAGCAAATAGGCTGGCTGCAGGGCAAAACGTTTTTTGACCAATTGTCTGACCTTGACACATTTTCATCTGATTTCTCTACACCCAGTTCTTTCTAGCCTTCTTTACTCCTCTCTGTGGAAGAAACTCATGTTGCCTGACACTTGCAGATCTCCTGGTCAGAGTGTCCTCTTACTACGATCTTCCTCCCGAACCCTTTGCAATAATCTTTTCGAAAAGAGTCTAGATTTGTTATTTCCACTGGTTGGAACCTGGCTGCAAACAGGGCAGGGAAGTGTAGTGTCTAGCTGAACAGCTAAGCCCAGCTAAAACTCGGGGGTTCTGTTATGAAAAAGAAGAAGGGGATAATAGATATTAGAAGACAATTCCCAATATCTGCCACGCTCTTCATAAAGTCAGCCACAATTGGCAGTTCTACAATCTCTTCTCTCAGACTGTCTGATAGTTTTGCTCAAAATAGATGACCTAGAATCTAGCTGTCCTGTGCCACCTTGGTTTTCCCTCAGTTTTGCTGAACTCCTCTGCTGTATTTCTGAAAATGTGTCAAGATGGTCTTCCTTCCAGGCAAAATGCTTCTCCAATTCACCCTAGGACTTAACCTAATCCAACTTTGGAAAATGTCTTTTCGTGGAAAGAGAAAGGCTTTATTTAGCAGGACCATTGTGTATGATTGTACAGGTTGAACTGCCTATCAGGCCATCCTGGTCTTTAGAAATGGATGATGTATAATCCTGGCTCTGTCAGTTACTACCTTACTGGCTGAGGACCTGGAAACAAGGAATGTGACCTCACGAGGATTTGTTTCCTTATCAAAAAATCAAGAATATTTAAGACCTGCCTTGTAGAATTACTGCAATAATTAGAGATAAAATTCATAAAGCGTCTAGTATAGTGCCTAGCCATTGGCATATGCTCAATAAATGGTGGATGCCATGTTAACTATTGGATCAAACTTTGCTTTGGAATTCTCCAATCACATCTTGTCTTCCAGATGCTTCCTCATTTCTGTTGCTCACCCTAGTCTGGTTCCAGTCTGGTCCCAGAGGAGTCTTGCCAGGCAGCATACCCTGGTGCTGTTTTCGGTGGTTTGCTCTTCCTCTTCTCTGCTGTCAGAATTGCCTAATCTGTGTTTCATTACTTTAAGGATTAGTTTTCTGGCTTTAGACATAGAATCCCCTTTAAAAAAGCAATTCTGGGACTACGACAGATAAGATGACTTGGATCTTTGGTTGTTTCAAACTGTATCATGCTGAGCTATTGGACATTGAAATTACCCTGTGATATCTTCTCAACTATTCTCCTGTTACCTATTTTCTGTGCATATGAATTGCATTGCTTTCCCTTGTTGAGAAAAATCCCACAAAGGTGTTTAAATAGCTGGAATAAATTACTTACCTTGGAAGCCTGCATTTTGATGGGACATGCATCAAGTGGTGATTGAGATTAGTTACAGAATCTACTCCTTGACAGGGAGAACCATAGAATCACTCACACTCTTTCGTGGCTGAGGAGTGTTTGTGGGTGAATGCACCTGCATTCTTATTTCAGGTATATAGGGTTTTTAAATTCAGATTTTCAAGTCATACTGTGTGCTTCCTTGGATGTTCTTTTGGTATAAATCTTTAGAAGCTTTAAAATTCTGGCAGTAGATTAGTTGTTTTTCTAAGAATAATCTTTACTCTTTGAGTTCTTACCAAATTCAGCCTTAATAATTATGTAACCAAGTATTCCATACCACCTGTTGGTGTTGTTTACAAGGGAATGAAAGTAAGTACATAAGAATTTGAAACAACAACAACAAAAATCACTTTGAAAATAATTACTATAAGTTAGGGAGTTCTTGAAGCTTTCAGGTAAGGCAAAAAGCAAATTTCATATAGGGGAGGATTTATAAGTTTTGCTGCACTAAATGAGATTAAAACTAGACTTCACGCATTACCAGCATCTTAGCTTGGTGCTAAAAAGGAAAGTTTTCCTGATGATGAAGCATTTTTACCTTTCCCTAAGTCTTTCTGCAGGATTTGAGGAATAGTGGCAGAAATGGGGGAATGTGTTGTAAGTTTCTGAAAAAGTGGCTACAGAATAACTAAACAATTGTAAGAAAATATTTAAGGGTAATATCTACAAGTATTTTTCTGCCATATCCTCTTTTAGAGTTTACAGGCTGATTGGTGATATTACAGGTATGAATATCAACAGGAAGAAATTCATGCCACCACCACCACATCTCCCTCCACCAGTCAATACCATGGTGAGAGTTGATTTTACTATTTTTATAGTATATTTCAAATTCTTCTTTCTCTCTTGCAACCCTGCCATTCAGTCCCAGTCGCCATCACCTTCTTCCTGGATTATTGTGATAGCATCCGAACTTCTCTATCTACTTCTTTTGCATTTTCCAAGTTGTTACATGATAGCCCAAGTAATTTTCTTCTTTAAAAACAAATATTGTTTAATTAATTATTAATTTACCATCTGTCAACATTTCTTTCTTTTAAAAAAATTTTTTTTTCTTATTATTTATTTTTGAGAGAGAGATAGCATGAACAGGGGAAGGGCAGAGAGAGAGAGAGAGAGAGAGAGAGAGAGAGAGAGACAGAGGATCCAAAAAGGGCTCTGCACTGACAGCAGTGAGCCCATATGGGATTCAGACTTGGGAACTGTGAGATTAGGACCAGAGCCAAAGTGGGATGCTCAACTGACGGAGCCACCCAGGCGCCCCCCAAGTAATTTTCTAAAAATAGAAATTAGGAGCACCTGGGTGGCTCAGTGGTTACGCATCTGACTTTGGCTCAGGTCATGATCTAGTGGTCTGTGAGTTACAGCCCTGCATGGGACTCTCTGCTGACAGCTCAGAGTCTGGAGCCTGCTTCAGATTCTGTGTCTCCCTCTTACTCTGCTCCTCCCCTGCTCATGCACTCTCTCTCTCTCTCTCACTCTCTCTCTCAAAAATAAATAAACATTAAAAAAAAATTAAATCATGCCACTCTCCTTTTTAAAACTACTCAATAGTTTTCCTATTGCACTGAGAGTAAAATCCAAACTTCTTCCCATGCCCTTCAAGATTCTGCCTTTTCTGTATTCTGAAGATCTTTTAGCCTTATCACTGCTTCTTATTGAGCATCCTCCAGACCCATGGCCTTCTTCATGGCTATAGATTTGCCAAGAGGCTTTCTGCTCAGCCTCTGTTTCCGGTCTTCTTCCACTTGTCAGCCGACATTTTTCTCATCTGCTCGGTTGCAGTTTAAAGACGACCACCTCCAGGAAGCCTTCCCTGATTACCCCATCTAAAGTAGGTCCTCCTTTCTCCGGTGTTCTCTATCACAGCACCTTGGCTTCTTCTTAGTCTTTGTCACTAGTTGTGACTTAAAGTCCATGCTGCTAACCACTATTGCTATCCTGATGTCCATACATCCTGAAAATGCTTACTAAGAATACAAAGTGAACAAAACTACTGAGAAGTAAGGAACAATAGTAGCAATAGTACTTTGTTTCAAATGTATAAACTCTTTGGCATTTAAAACATTGATGGATGAAATTACCGGAGGCTATTTATAAAGCCGACTGGAATCCCGCGTGTGTGCAGTCCAAAGGGCCCACAGAGTACGGAGACGACCCAGAGTGTGTGCGCAGCGGTTGATGGGAGCAGAGCAGGCCGCGGAGAAGGTGATGGACGTGACTTGGAGAAGCCTCTGACTCAGCTTGCTTTGCTACTGGAGAGGAGACAACGGCTCCTAGTGTGACAGGAGCAGAGCTAAAATCAGGTTTTCAGTCTACTTTTGAGGAAAGTAATGGTAATGTTTATGTTGCAAATGTTTGTAGGCTCTGTGGAGAAAATGTCCTTTCAAGCCATTTGAAAATGTTCCATGGATCTCTGTTGTTCCGGTGATGCAATGGCACAGCTGTAGAATAGATTTGTAAAGGGAAAACAAAATCCAAGTCCTAATGCTTCCAGCCTGGTTTATCAGTCTGATTTATTGTTCTTTCAAAACATGGAGGGGTTCTTGGAGAGTTAGAAAATGTGAAACCATTTAGAGTTTGCTCCAGCTTTTGGGTTTTCATCGAGTTGAATATTAGAATATTCTGATTAGAATATTTAGAATACACGATCAAATGAAAGCATGAAGAGCTCTTCTCAGTTTATCTGTATCAAAGCAGCAACTTTAGAGGTTTTCTTTAAAAAGAATCACAGACTTGTTAAATAGCAGAAAGTTTTGTTTGAGCAAAAGCTCAAGGTACTTGAAATTATACTTTTCCATGTATCCCTAAAAATCTCGGAAAAAATATTGTTTTGGTCAATCATTTGACTATCTGCTTTTAAACTCCATTTATTGCATTAAGGTCGAGAATGCGTTGTACAAAAGCACACATTGCAATTGAATTTATTTCAACACCTCCCGTTAGGTGTTTATTTGTAGACAGAAATGGGATATTTCAGATACTGATTGGACTGATTAATGGCGCTCATCAGGAAGAACCAAGGGATCATAATTAAACACCAAAACTACATGGTCTGTTGGTTTTATGTGTGTAAATTATGCATGAGTTTGGCATTTATATTTCATGGAAAAATTACAGTGCTGTTTCCTCAATGCAGTTCCTACATAACGAATACAATACGTGTGTGAATGTGAATATGAATTTACAGCCTCTGATGTACTACTTTTTTTTTTAACAAGCAAAAATTTCAAACAAAGATTCAATGGTCTCAGCTTAAGAACATACAAGGCTCCATCTGGTCTCTCTACTCTATTGGTTCTTACAAAATAGCCAAACTATTTAACAGAAAAATCAATCTAGACACTGTTACCTTTTGTATCAATTGTGGATTTCATAGGCTACAGAGACACCCCAAGTCGGGTAAAAATAGATTTGGGGGTACAATAGTTCTGATTTTTCCAGGTAAAGGCATGGAAAATAAAACCATCGTCCCTATTATTTCATGAAAACCTAGGAAGGACATAATCATAAAATTCAAAATTAAATGAATCCGTCTTTATTAAGAAATCTCCATATTGTCCTTGTTTTTGTTACCTCATTTCCAAGCACTAACATTTATTATTCACAGCATGGCACCAACCTATGAAACAATTTTTGGAAATTTTTCATCATGGGTCAGTAACCCTAACTACCTAAGTAGCATTTGCACATTGTTGGCAATTGGTAACACAGAACCATAGCACTAGCCTCTCGGGATATGAGTTCTAGGCTAGCTATTAAGAAAAACATGATAAGCCTATTTCTTAGTTTCTGTTATATGACCTTCTAGCGTGCTGACCAGGCCTGAGCCACAGCAACCTTCTTCCAGCTTGTAGAATATTCAGTTCCTTTCCTGCTTCAGAGTTCCATACTGTTGTTCCTGTCCACACCTATCTCTCCAGCCTTCTTCACCTGGTTAATATCAGCTTATCCCCTTAGGACTCAGTTTAAATATTTATCAGAGAAACCATCCCAGACCACACATCACAGTTAGGTTTCCTTGTTAGGTATTCTCACAAAACATGTAGCCTTCCTCTGATGCACTTAAAAAAAAATTCTTTTTTATTGTTTATTTATTTTTGAAAGACAGAGTGTGAGCGGGGGAGGGGCAGAGAGAGAGGGAGACACAGAATCTGCAGCAATCTCCAGGCTCTGAGCTGTCAGCACAGAGCCCGATGCAGGGTTTGAACACACGAACCGCGACATCATGACCTGAGCTGAAGTCGGACGCTTAAGTGACAGAGCCACCCAGACGCCCCATCCCCTGATGCACTTAATACAATTAATGGACTATAAGATCCCTGAAAGTATAGTGCAGCCACCTGCATATCTTTGTTTTCTCACTACCCAGCTTGTCATATAGCTGATGCTCTAGAGACACTTGATGAATGATAAAAAATGATAACACAATGATAATAGCAATTACTTTTACTATTCACTGAGTGTAGACTTTGTTTCAGGTACTTTATATGTAATCATTGTCCCTCATCTTTACAATAAGCCTGGGAGGTATTTCTTTCTGTTCTTGTTATGTGAACAAAGAAATGGAGATCCACAGGTTCAGTCTTTTGTCCATGGTTGCCCAGCTAGTAAACAACAGATTGATCTACCTGTAGATCTACCTTGATCTACCTGTAGCCTACAGAACTGTTAGACAATATAGTTCTGTTTTTCTAAGCCTCTCAGTTTTTGATACTTTGTTACAATAGCCACAGGAAACTACTACAAGCACTAGTTATTAACATAATCGCTAACATCTCTTCTATTTTCTTTTTATAATACTAATTCACTCTTATGAGTTTTCCTTTCTGTTCTCCTCCTGTAGATACTGTGTATGAACAACCTGTTCTTCCAATTCAAGACTTTGAAGTCGTTGGCAACGCCTGTTTCTCTTTTGCTTCTAATTAGAGCCAATTTCTGAAAATATTCCCCCACAGTATTGCTTGCTTATTTTTCTTTCTTTTCTAGTCTAAGCCTCCTTGTGTCTTGCATAGCAGAGTGATAAGTTTCAAATTCATTTCTTGGTCTCAAGTCATGTCCTGCTTCTATTTACATCACATGTAGCTTTCAGGATGGCCTTCTCTGAACACCAATATAATTTCTGTACTTGGTTTAACATGCCCTATTATTTCCCACTCTAGCTTTTGCATCTCTGGACTTATTACCTCATAGCTTCTCTTCCTCTATAGCTTCTCTCTCAATTTTCATTATGATTAGCTGTCATCTGTCTAATGCAGCTGAATACACCTGATGGTTGCCCATTACTCCACTCATCTTTGTAATTTTATCTCAGTGCTCTTGTCTGACATTTTCTACATGGAATGTTCACCCCAGTAATTCATGTCTTTCTTTCCTGATTATCTCCGAAATCACCCCGCCAGGAAAACTTAATGGATAGCACCATCCATACTACTCTTGACATTTTCAGCAGTTATTTAGTTTACATTATAATTATTCTCATTTTGATCAAGGCATTGTGCTAAATAGTCTATATGAATTATTTAGTAGAATTCTCTTGCCTCTGTGATAGAGTATTATTCATATTTTTTAGATAAAGTTTCAGTGAGATTAAAACCCAGTGAATTTTTTTATAACTAGTGAGAATGATCATGATTTAAAAAATCACTTTAAGTATAATTTACATAAAACAAATGCTCCAATTTTAACAGTACAATCTGATGAGCTTTGAAGTATGTGCATGAGTGTTTATATTCCCTATAATCATCACACTGAACAAGATAGAGAATATTTTCATAACCCTCAAAGCCTTTCTCATAATGCTTTGTGGTCAGTTCTCTATCCCCAGGCTCAATAATCTGATTTCTGTCACTATAGATTAGTTTTGCTTATTCTAGAACTTCATATAAATGGAACCCAATAGTATACTCACTTTGGTTTTCACTCAGCTTTATGGTTTTAAGATTCATTCATGTTGTGTATGTGTATTAGTAGTTCTTTCCTTTCAATGCTGAGTAATATTCCATTGTATGGATACACTATAATTTCTTTACCATTCACCTGTTGATATTCTTTTGTTTCCATTTTTTCACTATTTTAAACACAGCTAGTATGAAAATTTTTGTAGAGGTTTATGTTCATTTTTTTCATGGGAAAACATCTAGGAGTAAGAAATGCTGGGTTATATAATAAGTATACATTTAACTGATAAGAAACTACCTGACTAGGGTCACCTGAGTGGCTCAGCTGGTTAAGTGTCCAACTCTTGATTTTGGCTCAGGTCATGATCACATGGTTCATGGGATGGAGCCTGCTGATAGCACAGAGCCTGCTTGGGCTTCTCTCTCTCCCTTTCTCTCTGCCCCTCCTTGACTCATGCTTGTGTGCTCTCTCTTTCTCTCAAAATAAAGAAATAAAAACTTAAAAACAACAACTGGCCAACTATTTTTCAAGGTGGTTATACCGTTTCACATTCCCACTAATACTATAACAAAGTTCTGTTTGTTTCCTATTCTTGTCAACACTTGGCATTGTCAATCTTTTTAATTTTTAGCTGTCCCGTAGTGCGTATTCAGTGATATATCTCATTATAGTTTTATGTTTCATTTCCCTGATGGCTAATGATGTAGGGAATTGTTTCATGTGCTTTTGGACCATTTCTATATCTTTTGAGGAGTTTCTGTTTAAATATTTGGCCCATTAAAAAAGAGCAACATATTTTAATTTTGTTGAAGTCTAATTATTTATTTATTTTCCTCTTATAGGTAGTGTTTGTGTGTGTGTGTGTGTGTGTGTGTGTGTCTTGTCTAAGAAAAATTTACCTTTGTCAACGTTATAAAGAGATCTAGTAAATTGTGTCTTTCAAGAAATTTGTTGATTTTATCTAAGTTTTCTAATTTATTGGTATAAGTTTTCTTAGAATACCTTCTTAATATTGTCAACAACTGGAAAGAGCTGAAATTTTACTCTACTTGGCAGTTAATGAATTTGCCTGTTCCAGTTTCATGGATACTGGCAAAAGACACAAGACTCTTGGGTCAGAGATGAAAGATAGTTTATTACTCATAGCAACAGCAGTAATTATAGTATTAGCATTTCTTCTTCCCCAAACTCTAGTTCCCATAGGGTGATAGGATGAAGGCCATATGACACCTGCACATGCAGTGGGTTGTATTATGGAAACAAATGCTAAATTTAGGGAAGATAAATGTTTTATGAGAGACAATCATACCTGCCCTTTGTTCTAGAGGGAGTCACTATCTATAAATTCCAAAGCTGTAAGCAAGCCTGATAACACTATCAGAATCATCATTAAAGAGACCCTTAGCTAGCATGAAGGGTGCTAATTTAATATATTTAATAAGTACTCATATAGCATTTGTCAGACACTGATCTTAACATTTTGTAAACGTCAACTCATTTTTTTAAAATTTTTTTTAACGTTTATTTATTTTTGAGACAGAGAGAGACAGAGCGTGAATAGGGGAGGGGCAGAGAGAGAGGGAGACACAGAATCTGAAGCAGGCTCCAGGCTCTGAGCTGTCAGCACAGAGTCCGACGCGGGGCTCAAACTCGCGGACCGTGAGATCATGATCTGAGCCAACGAGCCACCCAGGCACCCCAAACGTCAACTCATTTAATTCCCATAGTGACACAACTAGGTAGGCATAATTAGCATCTCTATTTCACTGATGAGGAAAAAGAGGCAGAGAGTTTGAACAACTTGTTCAAGGTTATGTGCCTGGTAGCAATCGGCACAGCCAGATTTGAACCCAGATAATCTGACTCCAAAGCACACATTCTTCATCATTATACTATTTCTGCTAGAAATATTTTTTTGTCAGTGAAATGTTATGTTTATTAACTAGAAATAATATGCAATACATGTATAAATGTTGCATAACAATATTGCATCATAATGTTACATATTGATAAGAATTTCAGAGTCCATCAGCCTAAAAGTCTTTGAAAAAGCACTCAGGCCAAGGATTCCATTTGGTTCAGCATTCTATCACTTAATGGAAGATTCTGTTGTCTGATCCAAGTAGATTAGCTGGTTCTGTTGCTAAAGTATTTTCACATCTACCATGGCTGCAAGACACATGTTTTGAGTCCCTAAAGGACTTTAAGAAGCTCAGATTGTATGGCATTTTTAGTGACTGCCTACTAATAAAAATTTGTATGTGTCACAATATTTGGTCTGAGATTTGTTTTCATTATAACATCCTACCTATCATCAACTAGTAATTGCTAGATATTATAGACATCTGCCAAAAAAACAAAAAAAAACCCCAAAAAACAGAGAATTTTGAAAATCTTAATTGGTTTAGGTCAGTTAGTGATGCCAGGCTTGTCTGACTCCAAAGACCTCTGCTTTTGCTCTGATTATATCTAGGTTATAATTCTCCATTCTGGTCTCCCTTTAGAAAAAGACAACTTATTTATTTTCTTTTTGAAAAGGTAATACAAACACATGGCAAAAATTTCAAGTTGTACAAATGGCAAATAATGCAAAGAAGATGTCCTATCCTCTCCTATCTTACAGTTTTCCTCTGCAGAGGAAACCATTGTCATTATGTATTCTAGAATCAACTAGCTAACAAAAGAAATTTATAAGCTAAGATGGCCTCTTAACTGGGAATTAGTAATTAAATAATTCTTTATTATACTTTATGTGTGATTTTATATTCCCAAATAAATTTTGAGTTCATTAATGGAAGATACTTATTTCTTTTCTTCTTTTTAAAAATTTTCCATACAGCTTAATGTAGTTTCTGAACAAGAAAACTCTCAGTAAATACATACTGCTGTTTTCTATTTGGATAGGATACATAATCAAAGGAAGAGAGCTGGATCAAGTTAAGGGTGATATTTTGGTGTCCAAATATCTACAAATTTTAGACTCTTAAGTGAACTCTCTCTCTCTCTCTCTCTCTCTCTCTCTCCCACACACACACACACACACACACACACACACAAATGGTTAACTTTGATTAAAAAGGACAATGATTTACCCACTTCTGACTACATACCAAATATCCCCAAATTTTAAAGACCATATTAGCTTACAAGTTTATTTTGTTAGCTAGTTGATTTCCCACCCACGCAACCCCTAAAACTCCCCAGTAATTCCTGTGATTCACCAGTGTTCATAACATCCCTCTCAGGCTATTCCATTTAAGCATCCTTGTTGAGAGCTGCTGGTCTCAAGGTGCTTTTGAGTGGCCTGTGTGGGAATGCTGCTTCTCTAGTCAGCACACTTTGTCACAATGCTCCCAGAGCTGCAAAATCTCCAAACTGCCAGATACTACCGATTCCTCTCCATTTTTACTAGCACACTGGAGCCGTGCTGGGTTATTGGCAGAAATGACGAAATACCTTCTCCCTACCTCTGTTTTGGCACCAATCTCATGAAGGTTCTTGGCAATTGGCCACTCCAGGCTTTCTCTGCAGCCCTTTTCCCTGATGCTTCAGACTGAGTCCTTAGGTCAAGCGGTAACGTGGACTAGAAACTGTCCTCTGCATTTGTTCCTCTCTGGACCCATGAATCCGCACATCAAACTGTTCTTTTCTGTCCTCATTTTCCATCTGGCTCCTACAAATGGATACTGAAGCAGGGTGGGGTAGGGTCAGTGCTGCCAACCCAACACACCAATGTCAGCCACGTAACATTTATTCCAGGTACTTAATGGGAATACAGAACATGGTTTACCAAAATGTCTGACAAAATATAAGGCTTCACATGCTATTTGATGACATTTAGAACTCTATATTTTGGGGTATCTCTATAACATCAGCATTTCTCTTAATGTTTTTCAAGTGGAGAATCTTTGAGCACTGGATTATAAATAACTGTGTTTTGGTAGTTCACATGTTAAGTATTATGCTGAAATCCATGAAGACATAGTCTGAATACTGATTTGATAGAAATGCGCCATTGCTTTTACTAGAGCTGAGCCAAATTCATTAACAGCCTCAATTCATTAGGAGGCACTATTAATTCAAGGAAAATTAAAAAAAAGATTAAATTCTTTTATTGTGTTTTATAAAGCATCACACGTTAATCAGAATTTAGTAGATTTGGTTTTAAGACTCCTGCCATTTCATCTATGAATCTTTACAGAGGACACAGATATTAGTTTACTTACCAAATATTTATTTGTGTTAGTCACTGTGTTGAGTTTTGTGCGACTGTGTGAATTACAGAATGGTTTTTTTTTTTTTTTAAATCTTTGATTATTTATTTTTTTGGCAGGAGCAAAAGTGGGGGAGGGGCAGAGAGAGAGGGAGAGGGAGACACAGAATCCGAAGCTGGCTCCAGGCTCTGAGCTGTCGACCCAGAGCTCAACACGGGGCTCGAACCCATGAACTGTGAAATCATGACCTGAACCAAAGTCAAATGCTTAACAGACTGAGTCACCCAGGTGCCCCTTCAAGATAGCTTTTTAAAATCCTCGCCCTTTCCAATGCATCAGAGCTCTGCAATCAGCTAAAAATGCTTCGTCTGGTTCTGGTCAGAGTGAGGCAGTCCTCCTCTGTTCCTTCTTTCTGCACACAAAATACAGGCTGAGGGGATGTACAAGTAGAATTAGAGAGGAGAGGCGAGTGGGTGAGGAATCACAGGAGGAAGAGAGAAAGGGACAAGGACAGGAAAGAGACTTCTTGACATTCCTCTGAGCTGGACTCAACAGGGACTGGCGGTGACTGCAGGGAAAGGTAAAGAGCTCTTTCCACCATCTTTAGAAGTTGGGTTTATCCTTGCCCTCCCCTCAATAACATTTATTTTTGGGGAACTGTGCGTATAAGCTGAGGTGATGCTAAGGGATCTTGAGGTCTTCAGAGTCCTCACAATCTCCATCAGAATCCGAAAGCCACTTAAGCAACCTAAGTGAAAATAGTGTGCTAACCATGCAAATGCTACTTCCAGCAGTCTCTCATGTCCTCCCTGCCCCTGCAGCCAGATTTCTAAACCTTTCTTCACAGAAATTCTAGAACCTACTGCTTCCTGCCCTTCTAGCACTTAATGGCATCACTAAAAGATTACACTGTATGAATAAAACACAATCTCTTGTTTTTTGGGAACATACAGTTTAGAAAAAGAAGAGGACTTTGGGGCGCCTGTCTGGCTCAGTCAGTAGAACATGTGACTCTTAATCTCAAAGGGAGCTTGAGCCCTGCATTGGGGTGGAGCTTACCTAAAAAAAAACAAACAAAGCAACAACAACAACAAAACAACAACAACAACAAAGAAGAAGAAAATGGCTTTACACAAGTAACTAAAATAAAATCGGAAGATAACCCTTGTTAATTACCGTGATGTGCTTGGGAACAGTGTTGAAAAAGAAGGTAGGGATTTGAAAGATGTTGCGAGCTTGACTGATTTTGAAGTATGGGTCAGGGTAAAGGAAGAATGAAAACAACTCTGAAATTTTTCAGGTTGATCTGAGAGCTAGTGGTATTGTTCATAGAACTAGGTCACATGGAGTTGGTGTCTGCGGGAAGAATAGGAGGATCTCCATTAGGGAAATGTTCAGTTGAAGGAGTGAAGGGACAGACTGATGGAGATACAGGGTAAGCTTCTGAATGTTTGGGTCTGGAGATGGGAAGAGCGTTCGGAGCTAGAGGCATAGATTTGCTGTCACTGGATATGGGTGAAACCTGAAGGTCTGATGGGGTCGTGGGTGGTATTACAAACAGAGAGCAGAGAAGGGGCTGATCTTTGAAACATGTTTAAGCGGGTTAGGGGATGAAGAAAAGATACAAACAAAACAGGAAAGAATAACAAGCGGGAAGAGGGAAGGGATAGGCTGTGTGAAATGTGGCTGAGAACTTAAAAAGGAGGAGTGCTGAGTAAATTCCGTTAAACTTGATGATAAGGAGGCCACTGGTGTTGCAAGAATGGGATGGAAAATTGGTGTTGGATTAAGGAGTGATGAATACAGAGAATGTAGAAGCAGTGAGTGCAAATTTCAAAAGGACCGTTGCAAGAACCAATACCTGCTTGAATGAAAATATTTAGAAGTTTGAATTATTTACATTTCAAGGCTCACCAATGGTGAGCAAGATGAACAATTAAGCAGTTTTCAGATGCTATGAAACCATTATTATTCAAAAGGTTTTCAGAGACAGTGAAATAATTTGTCTATTGGAAGACGGTGTCAGAATTTTTTTCTGTGGCGAGAAAGGTTAACTAATCTCTATAAAGTCAAGTAGTGATCAATATATGCGGAAATTTTTTTAAAATGAGGCAATGGTGACTTTATCCTGTATGTGCCTTATCTAAATTGCTCTGAGATCTCAAAGGTATGTGTTATGCCTTTAGGGTAAAGTAATATTATTTTATTTTATAAGAGGGATAAAAAGGTAGTTTTGATTTCTAGTTAATTCAAATTCAGTTAACTACACTACCCGTTTTCTACTATTTTATTTTAGAGAGTAGGTTTTCAAGGTCTTAATACTTATTAAGAAATAGACCTTGGTATAAATGAGGGTTTTTTTTTCCCCCAATACCTTATATTTCTGGAAACAATTACAAGACTAATGTAAAAGGAACTTAATTAAAAAAGGAAAAAAGTTCTAAACGTTTAGCTGCTCTTCTGTGTCTTCAAGTTGAATTGCAAATCTAACTTGATGAGAAGAATCTAATTTGTCATAATTACTTAGAAGACACTGAACATAGCTCTAGGAAAAATATAAACTAATTTAAAACACAGGAATACATATCAACCTTGTGCATAGGGAATCTTGATTTTAGTGAACTAGTTTTGGTGTTTTTAAAATTCTCGTTCTGAGTCCAGTGCTGCAATCAAGAACATGGAATTACAGAGGGCAGGACTATTTTTCTAGGCAGACATCACATGAAGAGAAAATCTAGCTAGAAACAGTCTGAGAATTCTTTAAGAAAAATTTAAAGCAAAAGTAGCCTCACTCTCGAACTTTTAACCTGTAAGAAAGCTTAATCTTAATCTCTCTTAATCTCTGAGTACTCAATCTTAATCTTACTCAGTAAATATTACATGGACTGCATTATACCAGGTACCACAATGGAGAATAGACAATGAACACCCTCATGAGTATTGCCAACAATACAAAATAGTATACAAGCAGTGTCCAAATAAATAAATGGTACAAGAAATGTGGCAGGAAAATCTTAATCTCTCTTAATCTCTCTTTTCTCTGAGGAACAGTCCAAAGTACTGAACAGATAGGAGAAATGTCATTCCCCATGAATACACAATATACAATCTATGGAATTTTGAGGATCCTAAACTAGGAGACATTTGCGCATAGATGACAGATATCTTAAAATAATCACTTAATTATTTTTACAGGGAGGCAAGGATTGGCTTTCTCTTCCAATACGGTACTGGGGCAAGAAACCTTCAGTAAGGGCATCAGATAGTTGGGTTTTGTCCCAGTTGCTCTCTTTACTACAGCGTGACCTGGCAAGATTCTTTTTTGACCATTGGTTTCTGCATGTAAAAAATGAGGAAACACATATCTCACAGGATTGTTATGAAGGTTAAATAAGACAATAGATGTGTGACTCTTGACTCAGAGATCACCTCCATATTTGCCCCCTCACATATAGAATAGACTTAGCAAGCTGTCAGGTGGAACCATATGAAATTGCTGATATTTAACATTTTTGACCCAACAAAATGACAATTTCATATGACCCAATCTAATAATCCTATTCAAGCCATACAGTCCAACTCAGATCCCAATATCCAATGTGAGATTTGAGCTGGCTTGCCCCCCAGACACAGTCATATTTTCCTGCCACATTTCTTGTACCATTTATTTATTTGGACACTGCTTGTATACTATTTTGTATTGTTGGCAATATTTTTATATGAATGTATCTTGTTTTCTCAACGATTTTGTATATTCATTGAGGGTGTTCATTGTCTATTCTCCATTGTGGTGCCTGGTATAATGCAGTCCATGTAATATTTACTGAGTAAATTTTTTCATGATGCTAATAATAATAAATAATTCATAATTATTGACCTGACTGCTCTGAGGATAAAAAATTTATACTATGCTTTCTTCCAACATTTAACCTTTTCATCCATGTGTCTAACATCAACGAAGGAAATTTCTTTGGTTTTGAGGAATCTTCTAATCATAATACATGTAACGATAATGCTGTCCTCAGTACACAATGATTGCTACTGATGAATAGTTCAGCACGAGTCTTAGACTGTTGTCCCACTAAAGGTTCTAGAGTTCCAGGAATCATTATGTTCTTTCTTTATGTTCCACTTGGTTAGAGAGCTAGGGAAATTAGGATGTTAGCCAAGGTGAGATGGAGCAAAGTTAAATTAATTAGTCCATGTGGGGATGGATTCCTTGTTCTTGGTATGATTTATATTGTACTTTAATCAACAAACAAACACAAGCACCAAATAAAGCTTATTTTAGAAATGAAAATGATCTTTTTCTTTGTGATTCTGATCTCATATTTTTAGCAAGAAATAGGGAAGAGGAACCAGGGTTGTTGTATGTCCTAGAAGGCTAGAGCTGGCAGAAAGATTCTTATACAGAGTTCAGTTTGATAAAACTAGGTAAGTATGTACAAACCAAGAGCTGAGCTTCCAGGCTAAAAGAAAGGGTCTACGCGAGTCATCAAAATGAGGAACAGGGCTTAATCTAGGGCACTACTGAAGTTTGAGGGGTCAATAAATCACATTCTTCTACTCTGGCTTCAGTTTAATTAGTAAATATGATTTGAAATGTACTCTGTGCCCAAGGCCAAAGTAGTTTCCTGCTCTTTCTCCCAGTGAATCAGACTGGCTTGGCCTAGGGCAGGCAGAGCATCTGAGCACCTGCAGGGCAAATTCTGTGCTCCATGGAAGAGAGGCCTGAAGCCCGAGAGCAGGTTGATTATAAGAGAATAAGAAGCACAGAGGAGGATAAACCCCCTTAGAACAACTCTTCTTCTAGTCTGAGCTACTAGTCAGCTCCCTTTTCTTTCAATGTGGAGAAGCCAGTGAGAAGTAAAGAGATGGGAAGAAATTTCTCCTTAAAATTCAGTCAACATAACAGAACCTAGTTTTAAAGCTGGCAAAACTTCACAGCTAGGGAAAGAACACTCCCCATCAACCCCCATCTCCCCCCCGCCCCACCCAGGGGAAATGAACTTGAAGGATTGAGGAGAGATAAAGTGTCAAACTGGCAAGCAGACTGGACATTTGCCAGAGAGAGGGGCTCAGCTGAAACTAGCACTTATGGCCTTCCTGAAGAATGAATGTGGATAGCTGGCCTCATAATAAGAGGCTGAGACAAAGCAGATGCCAGAAGTCTATTGAATTTTCACTTTGTTTTTTTCAGCATCCTCATGGATAATGTCTTCAGTCTTCTGCTTCTGATTGTGATGGAGTTATTGGTACAAGGCTAGTCTCATGCCATAAACAACCATGAAACCAGATAAGATATATGAGGCAATGCTCTTTAGGTTTTAGACAATGGGCAACGCAAGATTCTGATCCCTGAAAAAAGGGACACTCATAAGATGAACCCCATGATTTACCTGGATGTCTGCCTGGGAGACATTTGTGAATCATGGCACAGGATGCTGAAATTCACAGTGCTTATGCTTTGCTGAAAACACAGTGATTAGAAATCAAGACAGCAGAAGCAGTTGGAATATGTGGGTACTGTAGAAGAAAAGGCTGTGTAGAGGGGGAACCTCAGAAGTCTGTATGGAGGTTTCTCACCAGTCTTGCCTGAGGACTTGGCCACATATCTGCCCTGTGACACTACTCAAGGCTTACCCACAGACTTGAGGCTTGTAGCTATCAGGTCAAGAGCAGATTAGAGATACTATAGCTTGAACAATGTTGGGGACATTGGAATTCCAGCTCAGCCATAGTGGAGAAATCTAGTTAACATCTCACTAATATTTGATAAAATCAGGCTAAGACATCAGAAAGGTCTGTAAGGACCAATTCCTATAGTAAAGCCTATGGTACACCTGGGATAACAAGGCCAAACATCACACCTTGACAAGATCCACAGCAGAGACAGAGTTTGGAAGTTGAATTCTGCCAAGTAAGGGACACTTGGAAAACATCCTGTTCTTTCATTGAATCCTCCCTAGCAAGCATAAAACCGAGGAAATAAGATTTTCATACAAGGCTCAAAGTAATCATCAATTAATTCAGCTGCCTACAAAAACAAGTCAACAAGTTCAAAGAAAGATAACAGAATTCAGAATCTTTACAATGATTCATCCACAATATGCAGTGTAGAAAAAAGTTATTAAAAACTTTAAAAAAAAACTAGGAAAATGTGGCCTATCATCAAGAAAAAAGTTTAATAAAAGCCAACTCCAAGATGGTACTTGTGTTAGATTTAGCCAACAAAGACTATAAATCAGCTATTATGGATATGTTCAAAGAATGAAAGGAAAACATGATAGGATCTCTCAGACATCTCTCAGAAGAGAATTTTAAGATACATAAAAGAACCAAATAGAAGTTCTAGAACTTGAAACTAATTTTTCAATGAAAAATTCACTGGATAGTCTTAACAGCAGATTGGAAACTACACAAAAAAGTTTAAAGTCTTCAAAATGAAAATTCACCCAAATCAACTCTTTGATCTAAATGTCCTCCATGACTTATGCTGAAAGCTTTGGAATCACTTTGGAGGGAATTTGCTCTTTTATTAGTTGTACTCAAGCAGTCACCAGGACCCATGGATCTTTTTTTCAAAATATTTTTCATATGAACTCTTTTCTTTTCATTTCTATTTCTACTTCCTTAGTTAGAGGGTGCCATTCTCTTGTGCCTAGAATACTGGTACAGATGGATTTCCAATCCATCTAGTCTTATGCACTGCTGTAGTTGTTCATTTAGTCAACAAACATTTATAAAGCACCTACTATCTTTCTGATACATATCTCTGTTCTGAATTCTTTAATAGTTCCAATTTTCCATCAATAGGAAGCTAAATTCTTCTGTCTGGATTTCAGGGTCCACTATAATCACTTCTTCTGTTTTCCATTAGCTATCCCAATCATATTTTTATTTGTCATAGGCACCATAGCCTTTTGGCTACCCAATAATGGAACTCTTTTCTTATCTATGGGGAATCCCCTGCCTTATGAAGCAGAGCTGTCTCTGTGCTGTAGACACAGCAGATGCTAGATAATCACTTTTCCTGGCTTCTTTGCAGTGCCATCATATGTTATAGTATATGATCTAGTCTCTCTCCTTTGGATATACTTCTCCCAGACTTTGGGTCATAAGTGTCAGTGACACTCTGCAACAGTGCCCTCACAGAATGCTTGGTGATGTGTGGCACCAGTGTCAACACCTACCCAGTTCCCAGAAACATCAGTGACAGTATGTGGAGTCAACAATACAAACTGAGGTGGCTGTATCCATCAATGGCTGCAGAAGAATCTTCTAGACCAGTCTTGCATTGCAATTTTGCTTACCTCAGTCTTCTACTACAGTTTTGGTCATTGACCTTGGCTGCTTAGCCTCTACAACTGGCTCTATGTTTCTTCTGGAGATTTTGTGAGCTATCTGCATCCTTCTGTTAGCCAGTGTTGTTTTCTAATGCACACAGCTAAGAATTCTGACTGAACACATACATATATATTCCACCCTAGACAGGCCAATCTTCCCAACCCAAAAGCATGCCAAGCTCATTCTGGACTGGTAGGTTCACCAGGGCCATTCTAATCACTAGGATTCCTCCATTTTCCATGCCTTTACTCAAACTGTACATATCTTCAAGTTCCACTGCTTCAAAGAAGTTTTTCCTGATTTTTCTAGGCCTTACTAATCATCGTCTTCTCTATACTTTACACCTTAACACTAGGTTATACACAGTTTTCTGTTTTTCACTAATTTTAAATACATATTAACTTTCTTCCTGGATCCAGAGTGTACATTTACTAAAGAGATTATAATGCATACCCTAGATGCCTGGCTCCCACACCTTGCTTAGCACTGTATTCAGAACATTGTACTTATTTACGATATGGTAAAAAGAGCATGAATTTCATGAAAGACTTTGCTTTTATTTAGTATTTCATGAGCAGTGATAATATCCTGGATAGTGTTAAAACATGATAGCCTTTTTGTGGGAAGATAACACTGGTTGAAACCATTTGACGTGAGCTCTTTCAGTCTCTTTCCTTCCCATTTTAATATTTTCTTAAGGCTAATCTTTCTTCTCATTATTCCTGCCTCAGAGGAAGGAATGTGACTCTTTCTACCTTGACCCTCTTCCAACTCTTTTGAAATCTTATTCTATTAATCTTTTTCCCTCCCATATTCTTTCTGTCTTGGGACTGATTCCCCATACTAAAACAACAACAAAAGCTCTCACACTCAATTTCTCTCTTCTATTACCTTCAAAGTTGCTGAATTCTTTCTGTCTTTTTCAGGACTAGATTTACCAACGCAGTGATCTTGCTGAATACCTCATTTTTTCCCCTTCCTATCACTTCTCAGCACCTTGAAAGACAAACTTTTCCTTTACCACTGTAGTGAAGCTGCTTTCTTGATGCTTACCCAAAATCCTGCTCTATCAGTATGGTCTCGATCTTAGTGAAAATCTCAGCCTTAAAGTTTCGCTTCTCACTCCTGCTATACAGATGATTATTGCAGTACTGTGGGTGGGCTGGGGCTGCTGCTCCATGAAAGATGCAGGCTGATGAAGCAGCTCATACCTTGAACATTGCAAGTAGCCTTGGCAAAAGAAAACAGAATTCTACAAGGTTTTGCACTAGCAAATTACATTTTCTGGCCTGGAAATGTGACATGTCACTTTTGCTCAAACTCATTGGACAGATCTAGTCACATGGCCATATCTAACTAAAGAAATCAGTTGAGAAAGTACAAACCCCCCATGAGCCCAGAATGGAAATATATTCAGTGAACTGCCATGTCTCCTTATTATCAAATCAAACAGATTTTTCTCTCCATTCTCCTTTATTTTTCCACAGCATTTGGTATTGTTGACTTGATTCCTTCTTACAACTAACAGCCTGCTGTATGAATCCAGGTAAGTGTTTTGCTGGTACCTCAAATTCAGTACAGTTGATCCCTGAGCAACAGGGTAGGGTGTTAGCAGTTATGTTTTGGGGGAGTCCAGAGTTATACATAGATTTTTGCCTGTGTGGGGTCCCTAACTCCTGTGTTGTTCAAGGGTCAACTGTATACACAAACACAAATTCACTATCATCGTCTGCCTTCCTGACTCCTACTGGCTACTTCCAACACTCTCATTTCTATTCTTATTTATGGAAACCACCATTTTCCCTATCACTGGATTTTAAAAAAAAATTTTTTTTTTTACGTTTATTTATTTTTGAGACAGAGAGAGACAGAGCGTGAACGGGGGAGGGTCAGAGAGAGGGAGACACAGAATCCGAAACAGGCTCCAGGCTCTGAGCTGGCAGCACAGAGCTCGACGCGGGGCCCGAACTCACGGACCGCGAGATCATGACCTGAGCCGAAGTCGGCCGCTCAACCGACTGAGCCACCCAGGCGCCCCGCTATCACTGGATTTTTAATCTTTCTATATTTTTAATCTCCCTTCCTTCAATAATTTCTTCCATCTAATCCACTGCCAAATCCTGGCTATTTCCATTTCCCTAGCATTTCCTGAATCTGTTTCCTTTCTCACCGAGATCTTGAATATAAGCTCTCAAGAAAACCTCATTTTGGCTGCTTTTATCCAGATGCCCTGTCTCCAATGTGTCACATGCCTCTGCCAGTTTAGGTCTTCAGAATTCTAATCAAGTTGTTGCTGTATTCTAAGAAAATATTCTAAGAATTCCATGTTTCTTAGAAGATAAAGTTACAATTATCTCTTTACTAGTCAAGGCCCTCTATTATCTAGTTTTGATCTTCCTAGAATTTTCTCTCAAATTTTCCTATAAATTACAAACCAGATTTTATTTTTTACATAAAATCACTTTTTAATTTTTTTAAGCATTTTTAATTTATTTTTGAGACAGAGAGAGAGAAAGACAGGGAGGGGTAGAGAGGGATGGATATACAGAATCTGAAGCAGGCTCCGGGCTCTGAGCTGTCAGCACAGAGCCCGACATGGGGCTCGAACCCACGAGCCATAAGATCATGACCTGAGCCGAAGTCGGCCACTTAACCGACTGAGCCACACAGGCACCCCTCCATAAAGTCACTTTTGATCACACTAGCTGAACATGAACTCTCTGTCTTTTGTAAGACCCTGAAGGTTTTCAAATTTCATGATACTTATTATACATCTTATTGTGTTTACCAATTCTTTTTGCTTATATTGGTTTCTGTTTTATATGTCTCAACCTTATCATTAGGCTTTATTTCTTTGTTGGGCAGGATGTCTCTGGAGACTGCATGCCAGATTGTAAACTGAGCTGCTCACCTTAGTTTTCTTCTTACCTGGCACATTAATTATATTGTACCCTGCAGACACAGGATATTTATTTCTGAATGAATGACCCACCAATTTTCCTCCTTTTTGTGAGCAATGATGATAACTTGCCTTGAGCTACCCACCTCCTCTCTCTTAATACTTCCTAGAGCTCACTGGATGTTTTTTACATGACCGGCTGGATTTAGGAATTTAACCTGTACCTATGGAATAGTGGTTTTGCCTAAGTGAAGTTAATTGGCTCATGCAGAGATTGAATCCACAACCTTGGCCTCATTAGCACCTTGCTCTAATCAGTTGAACTCTCTAGCTCAATGCTATAAAATATCCACAAAAGACAGAAGTAAAGATGTGTTTAAACCTAACTCACACTTTTCCCTGTTTACTATGGCAGAGGTGAAAATTAGTTGCCCATTAAGCTTGGACAAGTGGTTTAAATTGAATAGTGGAATTAATGAATGCAATTTTGAATGAATAAATAAATTTAATTGAGTCAGAATAGGCTAATTAAAAGCAATGGAGCAGATGGAGCCTTTGAAATATGTAAGAAAGAGAGTATCATGTGATGTTTTGTACCTTGCCCACTCCTGAAAATGCTAGACAACTAACTACTCAGTGGGGCTTTCAAAATTTTGAAGAGAAATGCCTCATGTCAAAAAGTGGTCCAGTGCAGCACGGTACTTCTTCAAAGCCTCAACCTGATAGCTTTTTGTTAGAGCGAGAAAGCGGCTGCTGCTTGGTCATATTGGGTTGGTGACAATGTTGAGCCACAACTACGAAGAGCAGCTTTGATGGGATTCTTTGTGATATTAATACGGCGGTGCCTTAAAGTTAACACTCTGGGCTAGGGAAGGTACCTGGAGGTGGGGAGTGGGGGCACAGTTGACTACTCATAATCTATTTTCTTGTCCCTTCATGGCAAAGTGTCCAGGGAAGTCAAAGGATCTTTGGAGGTCACAACTTACCTCCAAAATCAAAGGGTAGGAGCCCATATAAGGGACCAGGCACCTGAGGTCTGAGTTGGATGGATTAAAATATCCTAGTATTATTTGCCTGTTGCCTATTTCAAACTATTTATATCATAGTCCTAAAACAGCTCGTTAGCTAATATCCTAAGTTGAAATTTTAAATATTTAACATGTATACATTTGTTTATTTATATGTCACCTTGTTACGGATTTAGGGTGGAATTGAGAATACATGTCTAAATTTGATATAGCATTAATTCTGCTTTAAGATAGTAATTGCCAGTTTTCCCCTCATGTACTTGAAAGATTGAGAATTGACGCATTTGAAGTAATTTTCTTCTGAATATGGAGCTCTGAGGGCAGCATCACTATCTCTGAAGTATGAACTTGTGTATTTGAGGGCCCTTTTAACAGGTCTGAGAGGTTTGTGAAAGGAAAATGTTCATTAAGCCCAGGCCTAGGGGGAAAAGGTCAGTGTAAGTTACTCAGAGAAAACATTTAAAAGGGATCATGCAATCGTAATGAAAAAAAAAAATAATTGGCAGAACATTTGTAAAAAGAAGAATGAAGTTTTGGTGAAGAATGTGAAATATAGCAAGGAAGATGAATGCCTTTCCTTATTTCCTATGATGAGCAGTTTAAATAACTAAGAACAGTTTGATAATCACACTGCCTCAAATGTAATTTCTTTTTTATTAGTTTATTTTTCCTGATTGTAAAAGCAATCAATGTACATTGCAGAAAGATGAGAAGTCCCTAACATAATTTCAAATAAAGTGCTGAAGTCGGCTTAAGGGGAAAATGAAATCAGACACAAGTTGATAGATTTTAATACTGTATCCTTCATAGGAAGTGTTCCAAGAGAGTATTAGGAAAGAATCACAGTTGGACCGCAACAGACCTTCTTTCCTGAAATCTCTCCCGACTAGTATTGATTCAGTTTAGAAGTGGGGAATAACAACAACAGCAGGTAGTTGGGCAGGAGAACTAATTTGTGGACATCAGTGTTCTGTCTTCATGCGATTCTGACAAGAACCTCTTCCTTCTTTCTTTCCACTGCTCGGGACCGCTCCTTCCAGGCAGAGGCAAGCGGAGATCTGCTTTCACAGCAGTGGCCCCTGTTAGAGACTGCGGAGTCATCCACTTTGCAAGTACTTCAATGTTCTCTCTCGAAAGAATCAAGCAGTCATTGCTTTCACAGTTGGGCCTTTCGCTCTATAACCACGAAACAGTAAGCTTTTCTTCTGAGCTGTGCTATTTGATTGACCAATTTTATTTTTAAATCTACCTGGTGGACTGGATGCTGTAAAGAAGAAGCAAAGCGTTTTCTACCCGATAGACACATGTATAAATTAACAAGCTACGTAGCATCGCCATGTAACGAACAACCCTTATTTTCATTGCACTATAAATAGTAAGGAGTCATCTAAAAGGCTAGGAATCAGGCTGAAGATTTTTCTTTAATACTACATTTTTAGGACTCTGTAGATATTTTGTGGAAGTCTTTCTCTCTGACGCTTAATCTAATTAGGAGTTAATTGAGACTAAAATGATGTTCAGTCTAAAAGGGCTTAGAATAAAAGGCTTTGCCCAAACAGTATTTTTCACTGAAAATAGTGAGGTCTTTGTCTTAACTTTTTTTTTTTTTTTTAGATTTCACTTCTAAACTGCAGGGAAACACTGCTAACGTACCTGTATTTGCAGTGAGTTGTTATAGCCCAGTGTCAGAAGAGTAAGATAAAATAAGAATACTATAATAGTTCTGTGGGTAACAAGTGCAAATGAATGAATTTATTACCTAATGAATGTTGTTGAAGAGAATGTCAGGAGTGGATTGTTTCTGTGCCTTTAATGGTAATTCAGCGTTGAGGTGCTTTCAAGAGGTGAAACTATGACTTCTTTGTTTTGTGATCAAAATAAAACCAAAACATGCAGGTGCAATACAGTTAGTAGTTAGACTTTGCTTTATCTTGTAAACGAGAGGAGCTTCTGAATATTTTCTCTTTTCCTTTAAGGTAGCTTTTGTATTTGGAGGCTTAGAATAAAGCATTCTTGTGATGAAGTAGAAATGATTTACATGACAAAAATGTTGATTCTGAAGTAATTCTATTAACAAGACTTTCGCAGAATCAGAAACTCTTAAACTAGCACTCAGGCCCTGCTATGATCTAAATGTCATTAAACTGATCCTAGTACACCTTAAGGGGCTGAGCCAGATGTAGTTGATGATTTACCCTCTTCTAAATAAACGGGGAGCAAATACCATCATTTGACCTGGGAACCAAGATTGGTCAGAGTCCCATCATATATCCAGATTGTAATCAATTTCCGGCTCTTTGTATTGAGAAAGAAACTTTGCAGTTTTTTGTTTACTTAAGTGGCTGGCTTTCTGTTTATAGAAGTCCAATTTTTAAAGCCATAGGTAATATCTGGCTAAAATTTATTTGGATGACAATCCATGGGTGTATATAATGAATAATCTGTTATGGCATAAACAAGATAATTTGTGTCTGATGATTAGCTCCCAAATTGGTTTTTATAAACGCAGTAGTAGAGAGTAACTGTAGAATGTTAAACCTAAACAATCACACAGAACAACAAAGACAGAAACAATTAAGCATCCTTAAAACAGAGAACAAGCAGGTCTGACGGTAATAAGCCACAGAGCAATGGCTTACAGCATAATTATCTGATGCTCATATTTTTCAAGTTTCTCATGAGAAATATCTCAATTTAAAATAGCTTAAAAATCTGGCTGAAATGTACAGAAAAGGTGAAACTATGCAATTTGCAATTAGCATATTGTCTACACTGGTGGCAAACTTTTCAATGGCCTTGCAAGGTCTACTCATGTAAAATCAAGTCCAAACTACCTTGCGGAACCAAAAAGGCTCTGTGTGGTTTGGCCTCTGCCTTAGGATTCTGGCCTCCTCTCTTCCAGTCTCCTCCCTTAGACTTCCAAGTCTCCTCCCTCAGACTTGTCTCTTTGTCTAGCTAAATCCTACATATTCCTTAAGAATCATTTTAGGAATCTATTCTTCTGGGAATTGTTCCCTTGTCTTTTTGCAAACATGGCAGTATTCAGCCATAGTGGTTATTCCTAAAATTTCTATATAGTAGCTACATTATGTTGGACTCATAAAATGCTTCATTATTCCTTCCAGAGTGTGCAGTCAGCTAGAGAGTTAAGGTTATAACTCTATGCACACGGTTTTCTGGTATTTCTTTCTTAGAGTGGAGCCATTAGAGAAAGAATTAGAGAATAGAACAGCTCTGAACAACTTTTGTTAAACATGTAGTCCAAAGGAGATTTGGGGGTAGGATAAGGCAAAGTCACCATTGTCTTTAAGTTTCTTTTAGAGTAGTGTATCAGAAAACACATTAATCTAGCCTTTTTTCTTAGTAATCTCCCCAGTTCTTATGAAAACTTGACTAGACAGGTGATGAACTGCTAGGTTATGGTTTTTTTCCTAAGAATGGAGTATTTAACTTTGTGATCTCACTTTCTCCTCTCATTCCTTTTGGGAACACATGGGACTATTTCCATAGATTCTCTTCTCAATTTTAATGTTAAACCATTTTTCTAAGATTGCCAAATTCTTCTTAAATCCCCAGTAGGACAGCCTGGTGCTTACACGGTTTCTATTGTACCAATAAGGCTCAGGTAAGAAAAGATGTCTGGATTGCTGCTTTAATATTCATTCAATAGTTCAGGAGGCAAATACATCTCCATATCGGTCTCATCTGCTTTTAGCTATTTAGCTACAGCCTTTAACAGCACTAAACAACAAAACATTGATTCCCTCCCCCCCCCCCCTTGATTTTGGGAGGGGTTGGGAAATGCAGGAGGAAGGGAGTAAGTGAACCTTTAAATCAAGTTCAATCAGTGAAGACTTTCAGGGAGCAAGCCTTTCCTACATGCTTTTATGCCTTCTTTTATAATATTCTAATATTCCCTCTTAAAGGGAGAGGAAGAGATTATTTGAGACTCTGTAAAAGTTGCATGGGAAGCTAGTTGAAGGGGCCAAAAAGAGAAGGCGCAGACTTCTTTTCTCTTTGGCCTTTAACACTGTAAAAAATGACAGCAATATCATAGACTATATTTACAGGTCCAGTTCTTTCCAAAGCAATTTGCCTCATATTATCTCATGTGATCTTCACAGGAAGGTTAGGGCAATTCATATGACACATTTCATTAGACAAAGTAAGACATTTTAATGGCTGTCTTTTCTCAAACACAAAAGTAAAATTCTAAGGTTCTTTCCAGTTCAAAGATGCATACATCTATAAAAGTATTATTAAAGTGTGGTTCATTTTGAGTTGTCTCCAAACACAATTTTTTGGAAGTTTTTATTAAAAAAAAATTTTTTTTTAATTTAAGTAATGTCTGTCCACGTGGGGCTCCAACTCACAATTTTAAGATCAAGAGTCGTATGCTCTTCCTACTGAGCCAGCCAAGTGTCCCTCCAAAACAATTTTTATTTTTTTTAATAACGGTTTATTCACATATCATGACATTCACCCTTTTAAGTTATATAGTTCAATGGTGGTCAGTATACTAACAAAGTTGTGCAACTACCACTACTGTCTAATTTTAGAATGCATTCATCATCTCTTACAAAGAAACACTTAACCCATTAGCAGTCACTCCACATTCCCTCCTTCCCCCCCAACTCCTGAAAGCCACTAATCTACTTTCTGTCTCTATGGATGTGACTGTTCTGGACATTGCATATCAGTGAAATCATATAATTTGTGACCTTATGTGTCTGACTTCTTTCATGTAGTATGATATTATCAAGGTTTATCCGTGTTGTAGCATGTCTGAATACTTCATTCCTTGTTATGGCTGAATAATATTCCATTATATGTATACCATATTTTGTTTATGCATTTATCATTTGACCGACATTTGGGTTGTTTTCATTTTTTGTCCGTTATGGATAATGCTGCTATGAACATTCATATACAGGGTTTGGTTTGGACACCTGTTTTAATTTCTTTTGTCACTTAGGGGTAGAACTCCTGGCTTACATGGTAACTCTATATTAATTTTTTGAGGAATAGCCAAACTGTATTCCAAAGTGGCTATACCATTTTATATTCCCAATATATATTCACCAATAGCCTATGAGATTCCAATTTCTCCACATTTTCACCAACACTTGATATTGTCTTTCCCAGCAATTTTATGTACCTGAGTAGATGTGTAGTGGTATCTCATTGTGATTTTGATTTGTTCATTTGATTTGCTCATTTTCATTGTTCATTTCCTGAATAGATAATGGTGTTGAACATCTTTTTCTTGTGCTTATTGGCCATTTGTAGATCTTCTTTGGGGAAATGTCTATTCAGATCCTTTGTATATTTTTAAATTGGGGTATTTGTCTTTATGTTATTGAGTTGTAAGTGTTCTTTATATACTCCATTATCCAAGTCCCTTATTAGATATATGATTCATAGATAATTTCTCCCATTCTATAGGTTGTCTTTTAGTTTTCTTGATCGTGTCCTTTGAAGCACAAAAGTTTTTAATTTTGATAAGGTCCCATTTATCTGTTTTTCTTTTGTCACTTGTACTTTTGGTGTCATATCTAAGAAACCATTACCTAATCCAAGGTCACAGATTTAGTCCTATGCTTTCTTCGAAGAGTTTTATTCTTGTAACTCTTATATTTGGGTACTTGATCCATTTTGCATTAATTTTTGTATATGGTATGAGGTAGGACTCCAGCTTTATTCTGATGCATGTAGCTATCCAGTTGTCTCGGTGCTGTTTGTTAAAAAGACTATTCTTTCCTTATTGAGTTGTCTTGGCAGCCTTGTTGAAATTGAATGACCATAAGTGTGAAGGTTTATTTCTAGATTCTTTAGTTTTATTCTATTGATCTATATGTCTATCCTTATGCCAGTAGACAATTAATAACTTGCCATCTTAGAGATTTCTTTATCATCTTTGTTCAATATCAATTTTGCTATCTTCTGTGAGAAGTATTTTTTTAGAACTCAAGGAAACAGAATCATGAAAGAAAATTATTTATGCAATATTTCATGATTATTCTCATACGTCAATTGCTTCAACACAATGATCAAAATACAGGGGAGTGTTGCTAGGGAAGGAGCATAAGTCTAAAAGTAAATCTCTCAAAATGTTTATTTTTTTCTCATAAGAGTTTAAAAACTATCATAAAGTTTACAGTTATTAGAGACGTGTCTTATGTCACTTGCCTGAAAGTACACATTTCCTGGAAATAAAAAATATCCCTAGACAGTTTTTTGTGTTTTCAAAGAACTTAAAATCTAACAATGACTTATATTCAAAGACTATATTATACCTAAGAAGCTGAAGCAGATGTTTTGTAGGAAAATTTGTAGAAAACTATGATCCCATAGCAGGACTAGAAATTTTGTTTTACTTTATTTATTCATTACCTACACATTAAGAACTTAGTGCTTACTAAGTACTGTGTGACCAAGGCTTGAGACCATTTTTGCTTTGGGGTCTTAGGCACTAGCATGGGGAAACTGATGGTTTATATCTGTGATGGTTTATTTTGAAATGCTTCCCTACCAGTATATACTGTGTATTATAAGGAACAATTGTGAAAAACTTTAAAATGGGTAAAATTTGTGTTAAAAGATTTGCTATTATCATAGCAGTCTATTTAGAATCTGACATTTTCCTTCGTAGAACATCAGAATTTCCCATCCATCCATCCATCCATCCAACTAATTTATTTATTCAGTGCCTTCCATGTACTAAGCACTGTTCTGTGCCCTAATGATGCAAGCAATGAATAAAATAGAAAAAAAAACTCTGCTCCCTTGAAGCTCACATTCTGGTGGGTAAGGGCTTAAGACAAAACAAAGTAAGATACACATATAAAATATATAAAATATTAGGCCCTTTTTGGAGACTGTCGTTCTGTGGGTACCCGTTTTGGCAAACAGGTGCTCAGACTTCTGCAGAAAATGACTTTAAAATCTTTAAGAAAGAGTTGGCTATTTCAAAACTCTTTTTTGCATTTTGAAACATTGTTTTGACACGTTGGAAAATGTATTACTCGTCTTTTAATAAAACTTGATGACTGTAGAGTGGACCTCAACTTTTTTTTTTTTTTTTTTTTTTTTCTCTTTCCTTAAACTAAAAAGCCTGCCAATCTAAAAGCCTCAGAGCCTTTTGGGGACAATTTGAATTCAGCTTTGAGGGTAAACTGCTCCTTTGTTTTGGGAAAATCTCTTGACAAGGCTTTTAGACATGCAAATAAAAGCCTTCTTTTGAAAGTTGTTCCTTTTCCTCTTCTATTATAGTTGGGGAAGGCCTAAAGGTCGTGCAGTAACGGGAAACAGATGTTTCAGATGGAGATGGTGGGAGTTCTGTAGACGGGGACATTGAGAGTATCCTTATGTTTTCTTTAGAGACTTTTTTTCCCTGTAAATGTAGACCCTGAGGTCTCTGAAAATTATTGTTTGTTCTTGTGGGGATTATGTATGTATTCTCACTCATGCTGTTGTCCAAGCATTTGCCAAAGATTAGAGGGGAGACACAAGTAGGGTAGAAAGGATGCAACTGGACAGCTCAGAGACAGCGAACCCTAAAAATGATTTAACTGAGCTGGTTAAAGCTTGTTATTCTAGACTGTTCTGTTGAAGCCCCACAAAGAGTGTTATTAAAAATCAGGGGCGCCTGGGTGGCTCAGTCGGTTAAGCATCCGACTTCGGCTCGGGTCATGATCTCACAGTTTGTGAGTTCGAGCTCCGCGTCAGGCTCTGTGCTGACAGCCCAGAGCCCAGAGTCTGCTTCAGATTCTGTGTTGCCCTCTCTCTCTGCCCTTCGCCAGCTCGTACTCTCTCTCTCTCTCTCTCTCTAAAAAAACAAAACAAACAAAAAACCAAACCAAAACAAAAAACTTAAAAAAATCAAATAACCTCTAGAGTTTATCTAGAAAATGTGCAATTATTGAATTATGATGGATTGTACTATTATAACTCCAATGGGTTGGAAATAGTATGTCCTTATAAATTACTGTGGGAAGAAGACAATTTAGGGGCAGAGAAGTACACATTCTTGGAAGCAAATTTCAGATTTCTACTCTCTCTGAGTTAAGCAACAGTTTTGCTTAGACTATGGGGTGCAGACAGAGCTCCTGAACCTCTCCTGTGGTGGAGGGGGTGAGCTGGCCTCTGTTACTTGGAGGAATTGTGGGAGCCAGACAAGAGATTCTGAAGTTGAGTTTGTAGTTTTAGGTTCTAAGAAAAGTGGTCACTTCTAGTAGCAGTTTAAACTACTCTTTGCTTGGTTGGTCTCTTAGTTGTCCTAACTCTGTTAGAAATGTTGGCCTGTTTTTGAGCTGTGGAACGTTGGGGACAGGACTCTCTTGCGCTTAGGAAGAAGGGATGGAAGTATGGTAGTCACAGTGGGAGACAGGTGGACCTAGCAGAGGAGACTTCTGAAGGAATTGGCACCTATAGTTAGCAAGAATGTGGTGAGAATTTAATTTTTGAAACTGAGACAGGTGGGGAGTCTGAGCTATTTTTATTTGACATTAAGAAATGTGATCTTCTTTTGGTGTTCTAAGTTTGTGAGATCTATGACATATTTACTTAGTCAACATTTATTGGACTCCTCATATGTGCCAGGTACTGCTATATGTATTTGGAATATATCCATAAACAAGACAGACAAAAATGTCTGGCTTCATGGAACATGCATTGCAGTGTGGGAAGATAGACAATAAATGAGTAAATAATGTAGTATGTTGGAAGATAGTAAGTGCTATGAGGAAAAGTCAGAGCAGGTAAAGTAAGGGAATAGAAAAGGGAATCAGGAACGTAGGGGTGAGGAGTTGTTGAATGTTGCCATATTAAATAGGTAGTCAGGGTTGGCCTTATTGAGGCCAGACTTGAAGGGGGTGAGTAAATCAACCATGTGTGTATCTAGAAGAAGAGTGTTTCCTGCAGAAAGAACAGCCAGTGCCCTGAAGTGGGTTTGGTAGGCTGAATAATGGCCCTACCACATATATTTATGTCCTAATGCCTAGAACTTGTGGCTATTATCTTATATGCAAAAGGGACCTTGCCAATGTGATTAAGGATCTTGAGATGGGAAGATTATCTGGATTATTCAAATAAACACAATATAATCACAATAAGAAAAACACAGAGCAATCAAAAGCCAGAGAAGATGTGATGATGGAAGCAGAGGTTGGAGTAATACAATTTGAAGATGGAGTGAAGAAACATACGTGGCCACTAGAAGCTGCAAAAGGCAGAAAACAGATTCTCCCCTCAGAGCTTCCAGAAGGAACCAGCCAGGCTGACACCTTGGCTTTTGCCCAGTGAAATTGATTTAGGACTTCTGACCTCTAGACTGTAAAAGAATAAATTTGTGTTGTTTTAACCCACTAAGTTTGCAGTAATTTGTTATAATGGCAGTGGGAGATTAATGCAGTGTGAGTGTGCCTACATTTGTTCATGCAACAGAAAGGCCAGTGTGACTGGAAGGAGAGATGGTAGTAGAAAAGGTAAGAGAGATAAAAGGATTGGGGAGGCTCTCAGGAATCCAACTGACAATTTTGCGCAGAGGGGTGAGTGATCTGACTTTTACAATAGACTGTGTGTATGTGTCTATATTGGGAGAAGTTTGGGGGAGCCTAGGGCAGTAGAAGGGAGATCAGTTGAGGAGCCTATTTCAGTAATCAGTAGAGAGATCAGATGAAGGAGAGGTGGTAAGATCCACTTTAATGATAAAGCCAACAGTATGTCTTGAGAGGTTTGAGGTGGGATAGGAGAGAAAGAGGAGTCTAGGATGATCCAAGATATTTGGTCTGAACAACTGGAAGGATAGGATCACCAGTGAACTACACTGAAGAAGACCACAGGTGGAATATGGATCTAAAGTTTGAGTATGTATTAGATATCCAAGTGGAAATGTTGAGTAAGGCTGGAGTTCAAAACATGGTCTGGGATGGTGATACAAATTTGGGAGTTGTTGACAATTTACATGCTATTTAAGCTATGGGATTGGGTAAAATCACTGATGGGTGATTGCAGGCAGAGGGGACTAAAGCCTTGATACTCCAGTGTTCGGAGGTCTGGGAGAAGTAGAGGGACTGGAGAACAAGACAGAGAAGAGCAACCAGCGAGAAAGGAGGATAAGAAAACAGGTTTTGTTCAAGTGACAACAAATTCCTGTATTTTAAAAGGACAATACACATCACTCCACAGCCCCAAGAAAGAGGTCACTACTGAGACACGGTTCTCACTGTGTCTCTTGTTTCTACACATTTTGTGAGCAGAGGCACTGACAGTTTTTATCCCAGACTATCTCTGTAAGGATATTTGTACAGTGAACAACCTTGGAAGATAGAGATAGTGTCTCCCTCTGGAGCAGAGAACAAGTTTGTTTACTGTCCAGTATAATAAGGATAATGCCTCCTTCCAGAACAAAGTTTAGGCCATGTGGGTTAGTTGCATTAAAAAAGATTGGGGATTGCTAAGCTTGGGTTTCCTCAGCTGTGACACAAACCCCCCTGGGCCCCTCTGGATAGCCCTTGAGAGTCCAGGGGTGGAAGGAAATTGGCACAAATAAGAAGCTCCTGTTCCTTGCTGTGCTGTGAGTAACAAGGTCCTTTGTCTCTGACCCAGGAATCTCCAGGCTTCTGCCAGCATGACACTGTGGCGGGTTAACTTGTCAACTTGTGACTAGGGTAGAACCTCAGGCCCTTCACAGTTCTTGACAGTCACAATTCTGTAATTATCTGGTTGTATTGATAATTATCCTGTTGCACATGAAAAAAATAAAACACTAAATTCTTTGCATATTAACAATTCTAAAGGATAATCTTTCTTTTTTTAATTTTAAATTTATTTCAGAGAATAAGCGAGTATGAGTGGGGTAGAGGGGCAGAGGGGGAGAGGGAGAATCTTAAGCAGGCTCCATGCTCTGTGCCTGCTTAAGCAGGCACAGAGCCCAATGCAGGGCTAGATCCCATAACTCTGGGATCATGACTTGAGCTGAAATCAAGAATTGGATCAAGAGTCGGATGCTCAACGGACTGAGCCCCCATGTGCCCCTAAGGGATAACCTTCCTAAAATTAATCACATATCTTCCCATTTTCTCAAAGGGGAAGACTCCGATGTAATCTATGAGGTACAATCGGGCCCTGAAGATCTACTGAGTAATATAGAGTTGTCTGGGTCTATACCTGTAATTCACAAACTGTCCTTTATGAATGAATTACCTGATGTGCTTGCAAATATTGTACTTTGCCACACCCCAAAGATTCTGATATGGGTCTCAGGACTTTACCTTTTTAACAAATTCTAATGTAAATGCTCAGGATGAGAAACTCTGCCCTCTGTAAAATGGTTCTGGACTAGCAAGGGTTTAACGTCTTTTGACTGCATTTAATAGTTGCTTATCCTCTTTCCTCATTATACATTGGACATTATTTTTTATTAACAGTGTGACTACTTCAAGCAGTTTCTCACTACTGCTTCATATTCTCTTTGCCCTAAGGAACACAATAACCCATCTTGCTAGAGTTGTGTCTAAACAGAGTTAAAAGAAGCTACAAGTGAAGGACAGAGTCGTTTTCCTGGTGTAACACCATGTGATCTTTGGTGCAAAGCTTTTGTAACTAGATTGGAACTGTTTAGTCTTTTTAATTTACTTTTTTGATTATCAACTGTGTTTCAGAGAGTCAATGTTGCCATAAACGCTGATAATTGAATTTACTGATTCCAGTTCTTTCCCAGAAAGAGTTTGAAGTAGCTTTTACCATATTTACTGATAACCAATAGAATTTACTAACAATCCTTTCCATAAAGAATTTGAAGTAGCTTTTGCAATTAAAAAAATTTTTTTAATGTTTATTTATTTTGAGAGAGAGGGAGAGAGAGAGTGGGGGATAGGCAGAGAGAGGAGAGGGACAGAATCCCAAGCAGGCTCTGCACTGTCAGCACAGAGCCTGGCATGGGACTGGATCTCACAAACTGCAAGATCATGACCTGAGCTGAAATCAAGAGTCGGATGCTTAATGGGCTGAGCCACCCAGGTGCCCCAGCTTTTATGATGTTAATAAAAATACAATAAAATAGAAATGGAAATAGAACGAAGGAAAAATGATGAATGTAAAATGGTGCCATATAGGTTACTTATTGCCACATTGAGCTTCATATTTTGAGATTCCTGGCAGTCAATGCAAAGGGCGAAATACAACATGTTACAGTTTCTTCTTATTTAAAAGCAAGAAACACAAACCTTAGAAAAGATAAAGCTTTTCCTGGCAGGATTTTCTGGAATAAATTTTTCCCAAAGGGATTTTTCTTTATAGGATACATTGAGTGATAGGTTCTATAATCTACCCAACTATTTTTTAAACAGCAAAATGAAATGGCAAATTTCTTTTGACTTCCTTATAGCAACATTTCATGGAAGCTAAAGGCATCATTAAAGCATAACTCAGTCAAAGCAATGCTGTGAGGTGCTGAACTCCTGTGAGTCACAGATACATTATTTTTATAATTTAATAAAGTGAGGTATAACTATGTTTAATATTTGCAGGAACAAAAACTGCTTGCAGAAAACATGTTCACATTTATCTTCCGGGACAAATGGCTGATGTAATATTTCTCAATGAGAGAATGTAACCATGACATAGAATGTACCTACCTCTCTGACTCACTCGCTGAGTTCACACATCCCACACTGTGTTGCTTTTCTTACACAGAGAGCTGAAAATACTGTATATGGATCTTGCTGTTTGTGGCTTTTGTTTCTCAGGTTGTTGTTCTGCTTGCCACGGTGATTAAAAGCTGCTTACTTTTTAACTCAAGCCCTAAAACTTGAGGGTACTCTTGCCCTGTTATCACTTGTGCTTGTGTGTTTTGAACATGTCATTCATCACTTAGCCCTGAGGCTCTGTATGAAAATTACCACCTTCACTATAAGACATTATGTTAGCCAACTGTGACTGAGAATGGTGTTTAGATGCTAGCTGTCAGCATGGTTTGAAACTCCCACCTAAAGATGGAAATTGCAACAACAGCAAAAAAAAAAAAAAAAAAAAAAAAAAAAAAATCTAACATACCTCTCAACACAGTGCTAAAGAAACAATGGCTGCCAATATCAATCAAAACAGAACAATTGTAGAAAGGAAGGACCAGTGAATAAAAATTTGCTGTAAGTGAAAAAAAGTAGGCATTTATCTTTTTAAGTATCCAGCTTAAGTTAAAAACAGACAACACGTTACACAGTGCTTTATGATGTATTACAGCAAAATAAAAATTTCTGCTAGTTTCAGGTTTTTACTTGTGTGGCTGGAGATAACTTCTGTGTATGGTAAACATCTTTGTTGTTGTTGTTGAATGAATTTTTCCTTATACTTTCTTATAGTTCTCTCAAACCAACTTCTTTCTTAGGGCCTAGAGGCCCTTTCTCAGCTAGAATAACAATTGTGTTTTTAATTGGAAGGCCAGCATAAAATATCTCTCATTTCTATTTGAGCAAGTTTTTCTGTGTTATCTTGATATGCTTTTTACCATTCACCAGCAAGGAGCATAGCAACCAAGATAATTATATAAACACTCTATGTAAAAATATTCTATTTAAATCTGTAATTACATAATAACATAATATATAGTAAGCTATATTTTCAGATCACTTCTCAAAGAGAGATTGTAAAACTTGTATAGAGATACGTGCTCTGGGACATATAGGACTCTGAAGACAAGAAGAGATTTTAAATTTGAAAACAAGGTTAAAATAGTCTGTTTTCCAGATTTCTCATTTGGTGTCTTAAACATTAAATGTTATAGCAATAAAAACAAATATTTGCCACTTCACAAGAAAATTTTATTCTTTTTTTTAAAATTTTTTTTTTTGACATTTATTTATTTTTGAGAGACGAAGTGAGAGAGCACAAGTGGGGGAGGGGCAGAGAGAGAAGGAGACACAGAATCCGAAGCAGGCTCCAAGCAAGCGGTCAGCATCAAGCCCGACGCGGGGCTCGAACCCACGAACCGTGAGATCATGACCTGAGCTGAAGTCGGTCACTTAACTGACTGAGCCACCCAGGCGCCCCAAGAAAATTTTATTCTTTTTTTTTTTTTTTTTTTTTTTTTTAATTTATTTTTGGGACAGAGAGAGACAGAGCATGAACGAGGGAGGGTCAGAGAGAGAGGGGAGACACAGAATCGGAAACAGGCTCCAGGCTCCAAGCCATCAGCCCAGAGCCTGACGCGGGGCTCGAACTCACGGACCGCGAGATCGTGACCTGGCTGAAGTCGGACGCTTAACCGACTGCGCCACCCAGGCGCCCCAAGAAAATGTTATTCTTGATAAGAAATGATAATGATAATCTGAATCAAATGGCTAAGCATTCTTGTCATAAATTCTTACCCTCCAAGTGAGCAGTTTAGATATTTTCCAGAATGCTTGACTGGACATTGAAGAACCTTTTGGGGGCTTTCATGGCAGGTAAAATGGGAATTTAACAGTGGTGGTAATCATGGCTTCCCGTAGCTAAACACATCCTCCATTCGAGTGCTTGCTAATTCTTGCAAGCCAGGACAATTGGTAAACAGTCCCTGTAGGGCAGAGAAAAGAGAAAATCAAAGTAATTAATAAGATAAATAAAATGGTTTTGTAGGTGACTTTGATTAAGTGATAGGATAAAAGCCAGTGTAACAGGTAGAAAGGCAATCTGCTTTTTTCTGTTTAGTTTTTGGGATTTATTGATCCTATCATTAGTTTGTGGTTCATGAGTTGAGAAAAGGCCAAATTAAAAAAAAAAACAAAACAAAAACAGGAAAAAAACAAAAGAAAAGGACTAACCATTTAAGTGGGTGACTCAGGAAGAGTAATGAATGACTCAACTTGATTTGCCTTCTTTTGACAGCTTGATGTTAACTTTGTTTTTCCCTCTTGGCTTTGCATGAAAGTAAATAAGAGCTCTTTAAAGCCAAATTATATTTTAAAATAAGTAAGCCTATTATTTATTGAGCATTAGGATATCTTTTTAATGGTGGCAACATCTTAAATTGTCTTAAAATTCTAGTTGGGCAAAGTTTTCTATTGTTGCTTTGTCACCATTACTAAAAACTAAGACAAATATTTAATTTTTTAAAAAAGTTTATTTCTTTTGAGAGAGAGAGAGAGAGAATGAGAAGCGGAGGAACAGAGAGAGAGGGAGGGAGAAAGAATCCCAAACAGACTCCATGCTGTCAACACAAAGCCTGATGTGGGGCTCTATCTCATGAGCCTGAGCTGAAATCAAAAGCTGTACACTCAACCGACTAAGCCACCCAGGTGCCCCACTAAGAAAAATATTTTAAAAACTACTCTGTAAAACTAAAACACTAAATGATATATCCAATAAGGGGTTATTATCCAAAATATATAAAGAACTTATAAAACTCAACACTCAATAACCAAATAATCCAATTAAAAATGGCAGGGTGCCTGGGTGGTTCAGTCTGTTGAACATCCAACTTTGGCTCAAGTAATGATCTCACAGTTCATGAGTTTGAGCCCCATGTTGGGCTCTGTGCTGACAGCTCAGAACCTGGAGTCTGCTTCAGATTCTGTGTCTCCTTCTCTCTCTGTCCTCCCCCACTCACACTTTGTCTCTCTCTCATAAATAAATAAACATTAAAAAAATTTTTTAAAAAGTGGGCAGAATACATGAATACACATTTTTCCAAAGAAGGCATACAGATGGTCAACAGACACATGAAAAGATGCTCAACATCATCTATCATCAGGGAAATGCAAATCAAAAGCACAATGAGATATCATCTCACACCTGTCAGAATGGCTAACATCAGAAACTGAAACAACAAGCATTAGTGAGAATGTGGAGAAAAAGGAACACTTGTGTACTGTTTGTGGGAATGCAAACTGGTGTAGCCACTGTGGAAAACAGTATGGAGGTTCTTCAAAAAATTAAAAATAGAACTACCATATGATCCAGTAATTACACTATTGGGTATTTACCTAATGATACAAAAAGCTAATTCAAAAGGATATATGCACCTCTATGTTTATTATAGCATTATATACAATAGCCAAACTATGGAAGCAGCCCAGTGTCCATCGACAGATGAATGGATAAAGAAGAGGTGGTGTATATATCGGAAGATTATTCAGCCATATAAAGAATCAAATTTTGCCACTTGCAACAACATGGATGATGGATGGATCTAGAATATAATGCTAAGCAAGATAAGCCAGTCAGAGAAAGAAAATACCATATGATTTCACTCACATGTGGAATTTAAGAAACAAAACAAAGGGAAAGAAATAGACAAAACCATAAACAGACTCTTAACTATAGAGAACAAACAGATGGAGGAGGGGAGGTGGGTTGGAGAATGGGTGAAAGAGATGAAAGGGATTAAGAATACACTTATACGGGGGTGATTGGGTGGCACAATTTGTTCAGTATCCAACTCTTGATTTCGGCTCAGGTCATGATCTCACAGTTCATGGGATCAAGCCCATGTTGGGATTTGTGTTGACAGTGTGGAACTTGCTTGGGATTCTCTCTTTCCCTCTATCTCTGCCCCTCTTCCACTTGCATTCACTTGCTCACTATCTCTGTCTCACTCTCTTTCTCTCTCTCTCAAAAATAAATGAATACACTTTTTAAAGAAAAGGGTACAGTGGGGTGCCTGGGTGGCTCAGTTTGTTAAGCGTCTGACTTAGCTCAGGTCATGACCTCACAGTTTGTGAATTTGAGCCCCGCACTGGGCTCTGTGCTGTCAGCTTGGAGCCTGGAGCCCGCTTTGGTTTCTGTGTCTCTCTCTCTGCCCCTTCCCTGCCCATTCTCTGTCTCCCTCTCTCAAAAATAAATAAACATTAAAAAAAATTTTTTTTTAAGAAAAGGGTACACTTATCTTGATGAGTGATATATGGACCTGTTGAATCACTATATTGTACACCTGAAATTAATATAACACTGTATGTTAACTACACTGGAATTAAAAAAAAATGAAGCCTTAAGCAACAGTGTTTATTCTATTCTATTATTGCTATAGGGTGGGCATTCTACCCTATGCTCTCTTCCAATTTTACAGATTAACAAAATTGAGAGTAAGTGGGTTTAAGGAATTCACTCAAGGTCATGTGTATTAAATACATCGTGGGGATTTATACCCAGATTTGTCTAAATGGGAAATTTAAATCCAGGTTTACCTAATTCCAAGGCTGGAGTTCTTTCCATGAGTTTCCTAAATAATGAGCTCACACAGCTTTAGCTTGATTGATTATATTGGAATCAGCTAAGCAGAATGACTTTCACCACAGAGCACTTATAAAAAGAAAAGAAGTCAAAGAGACCTGTTTCATCAGATGTGTTCAGAAGAAAACAGATTTACTCTAGAGAAAAGTTCAAAGGGTTCAAAAGTTCAAGGACCCATAGGAAGAAGGCTTTTCTTCAAAAGAAAGGATTTTAGGACAAATGTCGCTGTAGGGCAGTGTTTCCTAAATTTACCTTACTATAAGGCTCAATTGTGATGCTTGTTAAAAGATACAGATTGTTAGCCCTCTCTTTTAGAGAATCTGATTCAATAGGCTTCACGTGGTGGGACCATCAAATATGTATTTTAATGAGGACGCTTCCATCCAGGTTGTTTTTTGATCAGGCAAGTTCAGGAAACATTGCTTAAAAAGGATGGATCAATATTCTGAACTCCCAAAATTCATCACAGTTATGTATTTTAAATATTGGAAAGAATATAACAAAAAAAAAATCATTCAGGAGATTTTGTTTGGAGGTGTCTGCAAACAGCAAGCTGGGTGAAAAAAAGAAATCAGAGTAAATAGGGTTCAAGAAAAATGAAAGATGGCACACACATGTTATTAAGAACCTTTCCGGATGCATGTGACTGGAAACTAGCTCATACTCTTTTAAGGAACAGTGTGTGTGTGTGTGTGTGTGTGCGCGCGTGCTAAAAAAAAACAGTGACGTGAGTACCCTCACACGCTGTCATTATTTTCCCTTTATTTTGCACCATATTTAAGAATTTGTGTAAATTGTGAATATTAATTATATGAAGTATTGTAAATAAACTCAGTACTGTAATTAAAAATGTATATGTAACCCCGAGTCAGATCCAAGCTCAAATTAACCATGCCCCTCGCTTTTCCTTTACAGTTGAATGGAGAAAGGACATGTCTTACGGGCCAACTAACAAGCTTCTTCAGGACCTGCCCAACTCCCAGATAATGAGTACATCTTATTTCATTTCCTTTTACACCCAACCGTTCCCTAAAGTACCTGTTTGAAGTGATAAGTTATCTTTGGAAATTGATTTATGTTCCAAATTAAAAGTATCAGTTTTGTTTTGTTAGTTTTCCAGCGATATTTCCAAATAAAAATTCTGAGACTTCTTTGCCTGTGCCTTAGCCTCCTTCCCAAAAAAGATTTCATTCTCAATAGTTGCAATGATGAAGCAATATAATGATATTTTACTGAAAAGTTGCAAAGACTTTCAAATATTTTTAGCAGTTTAAAAATGGTGGTTATGTTGGCAGCTTTTAAAGCAAAATGTCCTTTAAGATCAAGGACAAAAGAGACAATAAAACAGAAACCATTCATTCAACAAATCTTAAAAAAGCCTACTATGTGGCACATTACAGTAAGTACTTTGGGAGTCTTGGTATTATTTGTTATCTAGGATAAGATAAGTGTTTCTGGAAGATTAGTCCTCTAAGTCTTTCAGAAATCTGATGCATGACAGCTTTTTTGCTCAGTAACATTTGGAGATTCATGGGATTGTTGCCATCCCCAGAAACATAGATAAGCAAAGTTGGTCATTGGCACTCCTTCCTTGCCCTGTTCCTGCTCCTTCTGGGGGTGTCCCTGCATACCCCATGCATGTCCTGAGTGCTGTCCCTCTGGAATTTCAAAAGACCTCATTCCTGGCTCCCTGCCCAGCTCTGCCCTCTCAGAGTGTGTCTCTTTCAAAATTACCCATTTTTACCATTTATAATGAGTTTGGGTTGGTATTAAGATGGTATTGTGATTAGCAACACACTAATACTTGAAACCTGTTAGGCCTTCAGCCACTTGTTTTCTTCAAGTTCCCAAGGAGTATGCAAACATTGCGAAGGAAAGCGAGGAAATGCTCAACTCTGTGCTAGAAGAGAACGTGGTGAGTGAAGCCTCAGGCTAGAAGACCCAGGAGCGTTACCCTCCTTCAAGCTAAATTAGAACCCTGAATCTTACTGCTGTTTTATTAAACAGCAGTAAGACCCATGAACATACTCATCAGTTCTAAGATGGAGACAGAGAGAGGCAGGTTGCAAGAGAGATGGCAGGTGTCCCCGGTTTCCCAGGAGGCTCTGGCCCGGCTGTCTTGTGGGATAGCAAGTCCTTAAATGGGTGTCTAAGATGTGCCTCCCCTCCTAGAGCACATTTTAGAGATGGTTGTGAATAATGAGCCTCTCCTAAAAGCCATGAAGTTTTCTGTACTAGCTTTTCTGTTACACTGGGCACAAACTGGTATTAGTAGATTAGACCTAATTTCTGAAATGCTGGCTCTCAGCACTTATGTGGCACTCTTAAATAAGGCAGGGAGGTGTAGTGCAGAGAGGAGGAAGCTGGAAGGCAGGCGTTGTATTCTAGTTGCCCTTCCGTTACTTAGTGCCACTCAATGTTAGGCAATTGACTCAAATCCTCTGGACCTCAGTTACCTGATTTGTAATCTAAGGATATTACTACCTTAGATATTTTCTTTTTTTTCTTTTTTCTTTTGAGAGAGCGAAAAGAACACGTGTGAGTGAGCGAGCGAGGAGCAGAGAGAGGGAGAGAGAGAATCCCAAGCAGGGTCTGCACCATCAGCAGAGAGCCCTACTCGGGGCCCTAACTCACAAACCGTGAGATCATGGCCTGAGCTGAAACCAACAGTCAGAGGCTTAACACACTGAACCACCCAGGTGCCCCACCTTAGGTATTTTCTGAAGGCAAGACAAGTTCTTAACATATCTGCTGTCACCCAAATCTTAAATCTATTATTTAGGTTTTTGAGGACCCCAAAGTGTGAGAGTGTATTTTTTCCCTTTATTTACTTAAAAAAGAGTGGAAAATAAAGGCGGAGGCCTCCTGTGCCTCTAAGATTTCAGAACAGGTTACCCAAGAGGCTTGTTTGCATTTAAGTTTCCAGGTCTCCTGGGAGAACAGAGGTAAAGAGCTTACCCATTGGATAGTAGGATGGAGACAGTCTAACAAGAAGGGAAGGACTGCAGCAGGGTCTAATGGCAGGGCCTCTAGAGGCAGGAAGCTGCACAGAAGGGCCGAGGTGCTCAGTGTCTGATTCCAGGAGCCGAGTTGTTTTTGACGGTGAGGAAGGGTTTCTCAGGAAATAAATGACAAACAAATGAAGGACAGTGGAATAAATCCATTCCCGATCGAAAGTTCCCTTGACATAAAATTCTAGAATATGTAAATCCATTTCTGAATACCTTCTTGTTAACCTTGAGCATTGGTTGGGGTCATGGAGAGTTGAGAGCTCCTGCTCATGAAATTTTTATTTATTTATTTATTTATTTATTTATTTATTTATTTTTGGGACAGAGAGAGACAGAGCATGAACGGGGGAGGGGCAGAGAGAGAGGGAGACACAGAATCGGAAACAGGCTCCAGGCTCCAGGCTCCGAGCCATCAGCCCAGAGCCCGACGCGGGGCTCGAACTCACGGACCGCGAGATCGTGACCTAGCTGAAGTCAGACGCTTAACCGACTGCGCCACCCAGGCGCCCCCCACGAAATTTTTTAATACTTGGAGAAAGGAAGGTTGCGGAAGAAGTAAAATTATCTCTAAGAATGAACTCTTGCATAGAAAGATCATGATTTGTTTCTAATAAGCAAGAGGTTGATGATAGAGTTGAAAAGGACAGCTGTGTCCTCATTAATACGCTACAACCCATTCTTCCCGGGCCTCCCTTGTCTACACACACATGGTGTCACACTGGAGGTCATGCCCATGTCTCTCTGGCTCTTGCTTCCACCTGGTCATGTACAGCTCTTTGGTGCTGCTCCGTGAAGTTGCTTCTGCCTATATCCAAGCCATATCTCTTTTGTGCTTAAGAGCAATTCTATTGGCTAAAGATAATGCCAAATCTGCCATGTTCTTTCCCTCTCTGGCCCTTTTGACCATTATGACCATCCCGGGGGTCACTGCTGTCTGGCTGCTGTGGCTAGAATCAGTGCTCCAGGCGTGGTCAGTGGCAGTCACTCAGTACTCCCAAAAGGCCACTTCTGAAGTCTCCAAGCAGCAATGTTAGAAGTCCAGGGAGGTTTCTGTAAGAGGTCATATCGTTACTCAGTATTACTCATTAGCTGGATGCCAAATGCAGTGTGGGACCTCTGCCCTATGATTTTCAGAATCTCTCATTCGGCTTGGCCTACAGTCTGTCTCCATAAAACAGCTCAGCATGAGTCCCTGATGCTGGATCTGGGAATCCAGTAGGTGACAGACTGCAGATGGTACGTTCTGCTCTTCTTTCCCCCTCCTTCCACCTCCTCTGTATGTGTCTTTTCTCCCCCCAGGTAAATTAATTCTTGCAAATAGATGCTTCTTGGCCACCTGCCCCCTTTTCTCATATATATGCCTTGACCAGTTAAATCCCAGAGTCTGGGACGCCTGCTATGCTTGCTTAGTGTATTTCATTGCTACATTCATTCATGTAGTTTTTAGAGTTGCCAGATAAAATACAGGATGCCCAGTTAAATTTGGATTTTGGATACATAGTGAATAATGTGTAAAGTATAACTGTGTCCCAAGTGTTGCATGGGACATATTTACACTAAAAAATCATTTGTTGTTTATCTGAAATTCAAATTGAAATAGTCATTCCATATGTTTATTCGCTAAATCTGGCAACTCTAGCCTTTCTTACTTTGTTTCCATGTTTATGAAATCTTTAAGGAGCTGTTTATGATCACTCTGGATGGTTGTCCTGAGGATCCTATTTTTTAAAAATGTTTATTTATTTTTGAGAGAAAGAGAGAGAGAGAGAGAGAGAGAGAGACAGAGTGTGAGTGGGGGAGGGGCAGAGAGAGAATCTGAAGCAGAATCTGAAGCAGGCTCCAGGCTCCACACTGTCAGCACAGAGCCAGATGTGGGCTTGAACTCATGAACCATGAGACCATGACCTGGCCAAAGTCAGACACTTAACGGACTGAGCCACCCAGGTGCCCTGGATCCTATTTTTTTTCTATAAGGTTCTCTTCAACCAAAAATTCATCTGTAGAGGCTTTCAGAAACCTAAGATCAGAAGTTGGAAACTTGGCTGTCATAATCAAATTCTTCCCCAAACTTGAGAACTCTGCCTTAGAAAGTAGGAAGTAGCCATTGGAAAGGCAGAGAGGGAGGAAGACATTCAAACATGCTGAGAATAGGGGGTCTGACTTCCCACAGGGAAAGGAGGTGATCTGAGGAGCATGAAGATCTTGGGCATTTTCCAACAGAAGGAATTAGAAGCCCCGGGATTATTACTCATGCCCCTGGTGGTTCTTGCTCAAAGCAGGTGGAGCCTGTATAAGAAAGAGTTACCCAAAGTGGGATCTTAAGAGAGCAAGAAACCCCTGAGTAGACTGTCCTAGCCCTTCTGATGCTAACAGTTATATATCCTGAGTTTTAATATTCTGTGTTGAAAAATTCTGAACTAAGACTCTGTCGATTTATACAAAATGACAGAAAATACTTTTACCTTAGGGAGCTGTAAAAATAGAAATAGTGCCTTGAAAACTTTAGCTTTAGAAATATAGTCTCTATTGATCTGAATTGCTAATGCAAAAATATTGTGTTTTTATTTTTAAATCTATATGTCTCTGCCTTAAAATTTTCATAAATATTGTAGCAGAATATTAACTTTCATTATTTATGAATCTGTTGAACTTTGCAAGGATTTGCTGACAGTTAAAAGATTACAATTTTAAGGATAGTTCATTTTACATCATAAATAACCTAAAAGGTCACTTAGTATCCTACAATAACATCTAAAGACAGCAGATATTGAGAGTAAGTATTAGAAGGTAGGAGAGTTGACAATTACTTTTAAAAAAGTCCATTGATTTTTTTTTAAAAGTTGGAAATAAAAAATATCAAGTTCAATCATGGTTAATATTTATTGCAAAGTGGTTGTTTTAATTTATGCCTTTTCTGAAATTCTTATTGTTCTGGTAGTATTTTCCCTCTTCAAGCATGTTGGTTTGTACTTTGTGGCAGTGTATTACAGGCTAGGGAGTTCTAACAAAAAGACTCAAAATTAAAGTGGTTAAGGGGTGCCTGGGCGGCTCAGTCGGTTGAGTGTCTGACTTCGGCTCAGGTCATGATCTCACGGTTCGTGGGTTTGAGCCCTGCAAGAGGCTCTGTGATGATAGCTTGGAGCTCAGACCTGGCAGCCTGGAGCCTGCTACAGATTCTGTGTCTCCCTCTCTTTCTGCTCCTCCCCCGCTTGTACTTTGTCTCTCTCTCTCTCTCTCTCTCTCTCAAAAATAAAAACATTAAAAAAAAGTAAAGTGGCTAAAAAAACCTTAAAGTGGTTAAAACAAAATACAAACTCCTTTCTCTCTCTCTCATACACACACAGACACACACACCTAAATGTGTGTGAGAAGGCAGGCCACTTTCCTTTTCTCAACCTATAGCCTCCAATGTGTGGGTCTATGATGGCTGCCTCTCCCAGCCATTGGAAAAGGGCAAAGGAATCAAGAGACTTGAGTTCAGATATGTTGCGAGTAAGGACCAGAAGTGGCACACATTATTTTTGCTGACATTCTTCTGACCGGAACTGAACCAAATGGTCGTAAGTAGCCACATAGAACACTGGGAAATATCTGGGATCATCTCAAAGTGCTATTTTCTGATTTATTTAATTAAGAGGTGTTGTTGACAAGCAATGGATTCTTTTGTTTTTTTAATTTTTTTTTCATGTTTATTTATTTTTGAGACAGAGAGAGACAGAGCATGAATGGGGGAGGGTCAGAGAGAGAGGGAGACACAGAATCTGAAGCAGGCTCCAGGCTCTGAGCTGTCAGCACAGAGCCTGACGCGGGGCTCGAACTCACGGACCGTGAGATCATGACCTGAGCCGAAGTCTGACGCTTAACCGACTGAGCCACCCAGGCGCCCCAGACAAGCAATGGATTCTTTAGGCAAAAGCAGTTTTTTATGTCTTTTACTTTTTAATAAAACTTTTATCTTGATTAACTTTAATTTAAAATAATAAAATTAGGGGCACCTGGGTAGCTCAGTTGCCTAAGTGTCTGACTCTTGATCTCGGCTCAGGTCATGATCTCACAGTTCATGGTTCTAGCTCCGCATCGACCTCTGTGCTGACAATGTGGAGCCTGCTTGGGATTCTCTCTCTCTCCCTCTCTCTTGCCCCCTCTCCTGCTTCTTTCTGAATCTTTCTAAAAAAATAAATAAAAATAAATTTAAAAAATATAATAAAATTAATTTACTGGGGTGCCTGCATGGTTTAGTCATCAAACATATGACTTTCGCTCAGGTCATGATCTCATGGTTCATGAGCTCAAATCCCACATCTGGTGAGCCCTGCTTCTCTCTCTCTCTCCCTCTCTCCCTTTCTCTCTCTTTGCCTCTCCTGGGATTCTCTCTCTCTCTCTGCCCCTTGCTCACTTATGCTCTCTCTCTTTCAAAAAAAAATATTAATTTATCTTATTATGTAATATTATCAATAGCATCTGTTCATCAGGATATTTTTTTTTATAATTATAAACTTCATGCAGGATGTGTCTAGCCAAGTATGATTGTCACTGTATAAGGAAAATAAGTTACTATCTAGATTTTGTCTTAGATGGGGGGTTTCACATACTTATGCTTCTATTGGATTTGCAATTTAAGGCAAAACTTTTTTTTTTCAGAAGGCTGGTATACTAAAAGTGGTTTTCAAATATTATGCCAACTAAAGCATTTGTTTTGACTTTCTGTTCCAGAAACACTTAGAGAGAGTTGATGGAAACAATTTCTCTAATGAACTACTATTTCCTTCTATGCTGCTTAATTATATAATTTTGTTCATTTCATAAATATTTGGTTATTTGATGACATATAGGCTATGCTGCTTAATGTGGTGGCAAATATGAAGGGTTCTTGGTACCTCTGGAAGCTGGTTGACAAGGTGATACCTAGACCAGTGAACAGGGCCTGCCACCCAATTGGTTAGAGCCCAGGAGGTTAAAGGCGAATTATGAATGAAGACTTAGACTTCTGTGCTGTTTCCCTTGCTTCTATGAAAACAAGAATCACTCCGGGCACTTACTAAATATTTAACATTCCAGGCTCCTCACCTACAGATTCTGATTCAGTGGTTTCAGGTGGGGCTTGGGAATTTGCATGTTTAGCAAGTACCCCAGATAATTCTTACCACCAGAGAAGTTTGGAAATGTGGCACAGTGACAGGCCTTATGCCCTGCGCTAGAGGGCAAAGATCGCACCCTCCATCGGGTGGGTCTGCTCCAAGTGATAGACGGGGCGGGCTGCCAATCACTGCTCAGTGGCTTCCTACGTTCTTCCTTTGCCATGGAAGAGAGGGCTTGAAGGGAGTAATTGTCCAGTGTTCGCACTTTGAAAAGCACACTTTTGTTCTGTGCCCAGGTTGAAAGATGGCATATAAATGCTTTCTCTCTGGTCCCAGACTCACTATCTAAAGACAGCTACTGTCACCTGAGAGGAAATAGTTTCATGACCGTGGATGCTGCCCTAGCTGCCCTTCTTTATATTCCAGTCCCGAAGAAGAATTGACAGTACTTTGTGATGATGACTGCATAAAAATCATAGATTACCTTGCTACCAGTGATGGCTATTTTATTTTTTAATCATCCTTTAATCTCTAGATTCTTGGTACCCAGAATATTTTCCTTTTCTTCTTTTTATCACCAACAGAAGCAGGAAAAGTAATGGTCCGTGTACAAGTCTGCTTTTCAGAAGTTTGCATTACACCACCTTGCTTTTATAAAACATCTACATCAGTACCTGTTTTCGTTAACCAAGAGAAATCCAAAAAGGGTTTTCACTTTTACAAAAAAAAAAAATCAAAGAGTAAAAACAGCATTCAGTGTTCGTTTTGCAGCAGCCATTACAGAGGCAGTATGTACCTCGAGCAGTGAGAATGGCACTGTGAAGTTCCTTCCCTGGGAACCACCTTGAGCATCTCAGCGTTGAGCCACCACAGCGCTGACCTGTGTCTGTGGGTGTCTGTGTTTTATCTCCATTTATTTTGTCCATCTGTTAGCAAGGTGTGTTTTAAGGGATCAGAAAACCCCAGGGGTGGGCATTTTTGGGTCTGGGAACACTAAAAAGATTTTCCATGTAAACTGATTCATAATTGCTTCTTTGCTTCATGCCATTTTGGCTTACAAAAGGTTTCATAGAAACACTCTACTTTGGTAAAGCAGGGGACACCTGTATTGAAACTCTTAGGCTTTCTCTGGGCTTTGAATAGTTCAAGCTAGAGCCCATACATAACAGCGTAAAAATAGACAGGGCCTTTGATGAGCAGACATGTGAAGACTATTTTTATTAAACATCTGAAGTGACAAGCTCTTCTTCTAAGATTCTGGATCCTTGATCACCAAAATGAGGCCCTATGTAGACTCTGGTTTTACATAGGGGTTATTACATAAGGATTTCCACATTTTTTTCATCAAGTTCCAGTGCATCTATGTTCCACTTCGTTTTGGGTACAGTTCTACTGTTTGGGATAGCTATAGATTTTCTAGTTAATTCTAAGTGGAATTGTGTAACTGTACCATGAATAAAGAGCCTTGAGTCAACAGTGAGAAATTTTGAAAAAGTAGCTTGCCTTAGTAATGGTCTCTGGTTGCTCTGAATAATTAGTAGGCAAGAGAATTCTTTTTTGATATGGGATTAGAAGTGACTCCAAAAGTACACCTTAATTTTTAGAATGTAGCTTTGAGGCAATCCCATTGGGGCAGGTTCTGTTTAGTGTAGGGTAAGTATACCAAGTTGATGTGATGTAATAGCTCACTAAATGTCAGGAGACACCGAAAGAGTAATTTCGAAAGTCCCAAGCAAGCAATCATGTATAGTAAAATACTAGAAACAACAAATATGCTTTTACAAACTGAAAAATGAACAACTATAAGTTTCATGGATGCAGGGGCCATACCTATCTTGTTAATTTCTGTATCCCTAGTTCCTGATACCTAATTGATACTTAATAAATATATCTTGCACAAATCAAGAAATGAATGAATATGCATTCTTGTTAGAATAGAAGGTTATATGTAAAGACTGACCTTGAAGCAGTGCTGGAAGAGTCCTGTTTTGAAATCCCTTTAGAGACCATCTTGACCCACTTTCTGGAGCACTGCACATTAGCATCATTCATAGTAATGATGATGACATCTTTTCTGGAGAAATAGTGGCAATTTAGTAAGTACGGAGCAGAAGTCTTTCTTCTTTCTTTCCTCTCTGTCATTCCTAAAATGTGACCTTGTTCTCACTTATTTCTACTGTAAATTGAAGGGAAAGAATAATAGAATCATAGGATCTCATACGTTCAAAAGAATCCTGATGGTTTTCTAGTAGCCGGACCATCTCTTTAATGCCAGAGAAAATTTTCCATTCCACCAAAGTGCCGGGCTGACATTTATTTGTTGCAGGGACTAGAAGCAGCTTCCTATCTCTTGAGGTGAATCATTCTCATCTTGTATGGCTCAGAGTGTTCAATAGATTTTCCCCAAACTGAGCCGAAAATTGTTTCTAAATTCTACCCATCAGGACCATTCAGAACATGTCTCTTTTCTTCCATATGGCCGCCCTTTACATATTTGCTGACAACATTCACACCTTCCCATGAGTCATTTAATAGTATTAATGATAGGTGCCATTTGCAGTAATCCAGGTCCTGTGGTAAGCACTTTTCTGGCATCATCTCATTTAACCCTCACGATAAACGTGAATGTTAGTTACCACTATGATCTTCGTGTCACAGATGAAAACCTGAGGCTTAGAGATGTTAGGTAATTAGCTTACAGTGAGAATTAGGAAGCTGCAGAACTGAGACTTGACCATGTCCATATTGGGGTTTGCGTTTAGGTTTACCTTACCATGAATTTCCCATTGTTTGCTTAAGAAGTTCAAGTTGCTCTCTGCTCTTGGTGGCTAAAATTGGCCTAACAAATATACTCAGTGTTCTGCTTTTTGCAGTTTCCAGTTTTCTCTTGCATTTGGAAAAAAGGCCAATTTTTTTGTTTCCTATCTACAGTCTCACAGCCTTTTTCCTTTTCCTCTAGATTCTTAAAGGTCACTGAACATGGTTTGAACTACTTCTGACGGAAATGCACCGTGTCTACAAAGCAGAACAAGTAAATTCCTACTGTGCCAAGCAGTGTTTCAGACGTAGCACACAACCACTGCTCTACCTATCCCCTCTTTCACGAAATACAAAACAATTATGTTTCCCCACAGGGAAAGGGAGGCTAGGTGGCAAGATGAGAGAAGGAATATTTCCTTTGAGTTTTATTCTCTCATATGAATACATTTCTTTGTGGTTTAGAAAACTAGGAAAGACTTATGAGATAGTCTATTTTCTGAGCAAATTTTGGTCTTTATATGGCCATTGTCTCAGTATTTTGCCATTCTGGGTTGACTCACTAGAGACACATCATCCCAGCATTTTATCAGAGAAAGCAGAACACCCCACCTGACTATTGTTATATCAATGAAGACAGATTATCCAAGAGCATGGGAAAGAAAAGTGACCCTAGAGGTAGGGAAAGAGGAAACATATTTAGCCAAAAAAGTAAAAAAAAAAAAAAAAAAATCAAACACACACATACACACTACAATTATATCTTTAAAAAAGTGTGTGATTCCAAACATCTGTAATGTGTCTTTCTCCAGGTTTTTCCAGCCTGGTCAGAAATGCGACCATAGAATTATTTTAAGAGTAATTAATATTTCCCTGGTTGTTATCCATTCAGATCTACTCCCAGTGTATCTCATGCAAACTCAGATTCAGGTCCTCTCTTCTTTCATGGGATGTGAACTTCATTTCCTTACTTTCCACATTGGTTGCTCTCAATGATGTCTGATGCTGAGGTCCTGGCTGCCCACCAAGCCAGACGAGGTGCACTGGCCATTGCTACTGGGTGCCATTGTGTGACATCCAGAGAACTCATGTTGCTCCTGGTTACTGGAGTCACTCTGTCACCCCCTTCCTGGGTCTCAAATCACAATACAACACAGTTCAGAATCAAGTTTTGACAGTCTCCCACCACTACAGAGCATTATTAAAAAGGCAAAAAAAAAAAAAAGCCTATTGAGATTCAGCCAACTCTCATTACTGCAGTGGAGATCAGGTTCATTTGTATATTGATTATGATTCTCCTGTTGTTGTCATTTAATCATTCATCTGCTTATTATCAATATCACTTCCACCAGTGAGTTAGCATGCTCAGGAGAAGAAATTGGAAATGTAATCAATTTTATTAGCAAATTTTGTGACATGTTTGGCAAAGAAAAATCCTAAAAATGTAGTACTGGCTACAAAGAGATTTCAGGATTTTTTTCATTGGCTTTGCTTATCCATGCCCTTCCAATCATACACTACCGCAGATAATTGGAAATGTGCCATATATCCATAGCCATGTCAGTACATAGCACGATGACATGCTGTGAAATGGCAGATTTGGGCAATGACGTTAGGTTGGTCTAAAACAGCACGATAAAATCAGAGAGCTGTAAACAAATTTGAAAACAAAAAGATAAAGTTATTGAACAAAACAGAATGTAAAATTGCTTTGGAAATATAACGGAAAGAAATCCATGTGTTTAATATTCAGTGTACAGACCCATAAAAAGTCAATTAAAGGTTTAAAATTTCAGTGCTGATCCATCCAGACTTCACGTTTTCTTTAGCCCTGGTGCAGAAATGAATATTTCTAGTAATAATCCTTTACTTATGAGGTCCCTTAGGCCTACCATGCTCACAAGTGAGAGTCTGTCAGTCTGGTGAAAAGAAGTGTTGGATATATTATAATACTTCTCCTGATCTGAGGAATGCTATATACGAATGGCTTACAGCCGGTGCAATTGACATAATTATTTACAGTTCAAACAATTACGGACTTTCTTCTATCATGGTTTGTTTGCAGCCTCCTGAGATCGTAACCTGTATTTTTATTCATTCTTCTTTTTTGTTTTTTGTTTTTTACCCCTCCCAAAGTGAAAAAAAAAAGAAGTTAAATGCTAAGGAACTGATGTGATAAAGATGGCAATAAAGTAAGAGGGTTCTGACTTCCGAAATTCTCTGCAGTAAACCCCCCTTCACTGGGAAAGTACATTCAAAATGATTTCAGCTCCGATGTTTGATTCTGTCTAAAAATAATAAAATAATTTGATTCTATTACTCCTCCCTTCCCCTTGAAGGGGTAGGGTGGAGGACTGCTGACTATTTACTTTTTTAATCTTTATTTATTTTTAAGAGCGTGAGCAGGGGAGGGGCAGAAAGAGAGGGAGACACAGACTCCAAAGCATTCTCCAGGCTCTGAGCTGTCAACACAGAGCCCGACATGGGTCTCAAACCCATGGACCATGAGATCATGACCTGAGCTGAAGTCGGATGCTTAACCAACTGAGCCACCCAGGCACCCCAGCTGCTGCCTATTTAACACAGTCGACTGAGTCCATGCAAAGAAAGCAGAGCCTGAAGGCTCTGGCCTGCGGATGTGGTGGGGCAGCTGGGATAGTCCAAACAGTTAACACGGTTGAAAACTCACCTCTGCTGTCCCTTTCTCTGCCTCTCCTGGCCATGTGCCAGGGCAGATAAGGGGGCAGGAGTGGCTGTGCCAATATCTGACTTCTCAAAATTCAGATGTGATTGACCCATGATTTACCAACCCACAGAACCCTTGGCTCTTTGTCTCTTTAGCATTCTAGGATAAAGGAGAGGGACAGCTGTGCCACTTGTAGTCAACCCATGATACTGGGATGCAAAGAAGACTGGACAGGCTTCTGAGCAGGACTTATGGAGCCATCTCTCAGTAAATGGATAGCGGTAATTATTTTATTTTATTTTTTTTAATTTATTTTTTTATTAAAAAAAATTTTTTTTTCAACGTTTTTTATTTATTTTTGGGACAGAGAGAGACAGAGCATGAACGGGGGAGGGGCAGAGAGAGAGGGAGACACAGAATCGGAAACAGGCTCCAGGCTCCGAGCCATCAGCCCAGAGCCTGAGCGGGGCTCGAACTCACGGACCGCGAGATCGTGACCTGGCTGAAGTCGGACGCTTAACCGACTGCGCCACCCAGGCGCCCCGATAAATGGATAGCGGTAATTATTTTAAAGAGAGGAAGAAGGTAATGGGGCTTAGAAGGAGACCACTGTGGGATTGTGAGGGATGGAGGGAGCCAGGTAAGGTCAGCTCAGGGGATTATAAAATACTTGGAAAGGGGCGTCTGGGTGGCTCAGTTGGTTGGGCATTTGACTTCGGCTCAGGTCCTGATCTCCCAGCTCATGGGTTGAGCTGTCAGCACAGAGCCTGGAGACTGCTTTGGATTCTGTGTCTTCCTCTCACTCTGCCCCTCCCCAGCTCATGCTCTCTCTCTCTCCCTCAAAAATAAATAAACATGAACAAAAAAAATTAAAAAAATTTTTTTTAAATGTTTGGAAAGACACGGGGAAGCATCTTTATGTTTTTTTTTTTTTTTTTTTTTTTTTTTTTTTGTAGGCGAAATAACCGAGATTCATGGAGGCTATGATTTTACCAAGATTTCAGAAAAATAAGATTAAACATTTATGGATGGGCTTAGATGCTGTGATAGCAGGTGCCAGCCCTTCTATCTGCAGTCTGGGCTACACACAGGAATGAGTGCTGGCCAGTGTGGAGAGCGGTGGGTTGTGTCAGCATGCCTCCTGGCCAAGAATCTTCTTCAGAGCCTTGATAGACTTTATCACGCCTCCAATCAGGGTACTATCCTGAGGCTAGATCTTATCCACACAATATGCTCTCTACTACTCAGAGGTTTAATTTCAGAACAGAATAGAAGGAAGCTTTCCAAGCTTCAATTCCAATTTGCATTAGTGCACTCCTATAGATGCCTGTGGGGGGCATATCGTGGAGGGCAGAAAATGCCAGCTCCCAAGCAGTAAGATAACGGCCTTTCTGCATTCTCTTCCCCTGGTTCCCCAGGCGAGATTGAGAGTGAGGTGGTGGTAAAGACAGCAAGCATCCATTTTTTTTTTTTTTTTTTTCAAAATGCCAGTTTTTTTCTCGGTCCCATGATTCTTTGTATAATTGGAAGAGTTCCTAGAGCAAACTAAAGCCTTGGTAGTAACTCAATCATCCTTGAATTATATAGTCCCTTACAGTTCTGTCTGTCATGCTGAGATTACAAACCCCCAGGGCATGGACTGGGTCTTCTTTTCTGTTTTATGCAATACCAAACCCAAGACTGGCCCTTAAGAAATCACAAATACAAACAAAATGAATATGATTTCATATAAATGTCATCTCAACTACCATATATAAAAAAGGAAAATCCTAGTTAAACCTGTAAATGAATTTGAGATTGAAACAGAAAAATAAAACATCTTTTATTTTAAATATCTGTGACATTCTAGCAGAATATTGCTTGGTTCAGTATAAAATGTGGTAATAGTTTCTAGAATTTGACCAACACCCATCATTTGAAACCTGAGTTGAATTAGTCTTAAAAACCTGTAGCTTCTTACATAGAACCACTGGTATCCTCTGCTTCTTATTTAAAAAAATAACCAATCATAGTCACCTAGTTCTTGAATTCTACTATCTGGTATGTGCAGAAATTCATAAACATTTAAAATTTCCCAATAATTAAAATGTTTTAGTATATTAGAATTTATTACTATTTTTATACCATTCATCCATTTATTCATTTTGATATGAAACTGGTTTTCTCTCTACATATACTATGATATAAAGTCTTTCCCAGGACACGATACTTTACAGCATGGTAGTGGCAGTTTTTTCCTTCATGCTTGCTTTTCAGGTCGTGTCCGAAGCTCTGGAGTTTCTCATGGCTTTAGGGTCATTGGATGGATTCCAAAGCAATCTAGATGGTAGTACTTGCCCCAATCACCCTTTATTCCTCATATTTGATTGTCTTAGTGTTGTTAATTTTCCATAAAGACAGATGACCAGTCCCCTCCAATTCCTGACTCTGCCTGATTACTTCTTCTATTTCTTTTGTTTGACTTTTTTTTTTTTTTAAAGTAAACACTACCTCAAATGTAAGGCTCAAACTCACCACCCTGAGATCAAGAGTCACATGCTCTACTGACTGGGCGATCCAGGTGCCCTTTTTCATCCTATGCCCAACCGGGGCCATTCATGAACTCTTTCGTAAATGCTTCATGAATGCCCATGCTTGAGAGCGAATCATTTTTAGCCACAGCAATTTCCCACTGTGACGCTAAACTTCCTCTGGCCTTGGCCAGTATGTGAACCTTTACCCATTTCTTGATGAACTTAAGACTCCATTCAGCTTTGAAGACCTTAAGTAGTCAGTTCTGATGCATGCCTCTCATTCAGGCAAAGCCACATATGTCAGAGTGGATATTTGTATAGTTCTGAGAGCAGTACTTGGTTTGCAGTAAGTGCTGTGCAATTGCTAGATGCATAAATAAGTAAATTATGCCCTACATGTACTTATAATTTCCTGTCCTGGACCAGGACCAGGCTGGACCTGGACAGGACAGACTGGTCCTGTCCTGGACCAGGCTTTGATTTACTTGTCTTCCTTTTCACCTTTATGAAGACCTTTGTTATGGGCCATAGTCAGAGGTGTGCTGGAGCTGGCTTGCACTGGCTTACATTTACTTGGTAAAATCTCAAGAGTTGTGTGAGCTGATTCTTAACCATAGCCATAATAAGAATTTTAATTATGTAAACTTGTAAGTAAATAACTTATTTTTCAAAACCAGAGTAATACATACTCAAAACTCATCACTTCCTAATGATTTTTCTACATTTTAATATTACCTCTCTGTTGAGGTTATTTATGACTATTGTCTCTATACCACAGGTTACTCAGAGCCACAGGGTAGCACATGGCAATGGTTCCTTCTACGGCTGTCTTTTTTCAGTGGAGGGAAAGGGGAGCCTCACGCTGTTTTATATATTACCTTACATGAGAAATGGCCTTCCAACTACTTCCACTGAAATCTTTTCCTTTTAGAAATATTGTTTAATATAAAATACAAAAAGTACATAAACATAACTATATAATTTAGTAATTAAGTTTTGGTAAATACCCGTGAAACCGCTACCCAGGTTAAGGAATAAAACATGATCAGCATCTCAGAAACACCTAATAGGCACCTCTCCCCAGATGGAGGCAACCACTCCTCTGAGTTAATCTTGCTTGTCTTTCTTTATAGTTTTGTCACTTCTTCCCATATAACTCCTCATCATAGTTTATTTCTGATTTGGAATTTTTTAAAGTTTATTAATTTTTTGAGAGAGTTTATTAATTTTTTAGAGCGTTTATTAATTTTTGAGAGAGAAAAAGATAGTGTGAGTGGGGGAGGGGCAGAGAAGGAGAGGGAGAGAGAAAATCCTAAGCAGGCTCTGCACTGTCAGTACAGAGCCAGCCCCATGTGGGGCTCGAACACAGGAACCTGAACAGTGAGATCATGACCTGAGCTGAAATCAAGAGTTGGAAGCTCAACCGACTGGGCCACCCCAGTGCCCCGGATTGAGAATTTTATATCACTAAAATTATATAATATGCATATGTGTAGCTTTTGTCCTTTTCAATATTATTGGTATGTGCTTCAGACATGTTGTCATTTTTGTTAAAACACTAACGCTTAAATTCTTGTGATAAGCAGGCAGTTGGTCAATTTGAATTAACTTATCCCATGAAGTAGAGGTGAAATTCAACTGAAGTGGTGAAAAGGAGCACCTGCATTCCAGGTGCTTCCAGGCCCTAACTGCCCTCAGGCTCTTTCCATTTTCTTTTCTTGAAGCCAGGCCACCAGAGCTAAAGCACTCAGCCATTCTGTGCAATGGCCTGGTTACCTGCTCTGCGAGCCTCCTCTCCTGTGCTCTCAGAACCAAAGTTCTACACAGGTATAGACCCCACAGTAATCTTCTAAGGGAAACACCAGCCTGATGGCAGTTGGCTGTAGCCTGGGGAGCCCAGGTAGGCACTTGGCATCTACTTGTAGGCTGCCAGTATTGCAGACAGGGATGCTTCCCCTCTCACCCTGTGTTGGGGGTCCAGGCCTGCTCTGGTTGGGCAATATGTAGGGATGGAAGTGGTATGTCAGAACCATGGTGGGTGGCTGGCAAGCTGGTCAGTGCCAGAGCGGCTTCCTTGTGGTGTCAATTCTGAACTTCTTGGGGCCAGGCAGAGGGCACAATGAGGCAAAAGCCAGCCTTCTGAAGTCCTTCAAAAGAATCTGTGTGCAGGAAGGGGGAATCTGGGGAGCTGATGTGCATAGGTACTTAGTAATCAAAAAGAATTTCTCCTTTAATCTTAGAGCAGAGTTCTGGAGTCTCTTTGGTATTCCAGGAATAACCTCTGCATTGAGGAAAGCTTACAGAGTTCCCCAGGGAATTACTGGGGCAGTTTCAGGAATGTTGACATACTGCACAGCACTCAAAGGAGTTGTGGCTTTGGCCTTTACCAATGATTAAGGAAGTAACTAGGTATTTTAGCATTGCTGCAACTGTACAGGTATGCAATGGCCAAATACCAGTGTATATGGTGGGGAACAGAGTTCCTGTTCTTTAAGGACTCTTCATTCTTCATGCTGGTTTTCAAATGCACAGATCTCACTTATTGTGGAGCCAAAAAAATCAAAACAAAACTTACCCACTTGACTGTTACAGTCTCCAGCTATCATTTTATTTTTTCTGCCATTGTTCACAGCAAGACTTCTCAGTTGAAAGATCTATACCAATGGCCTTAATTTTCTTACCATTAGTACCCTTCTTAACGCCTTCTAATCCAATTGTCTTCCTAGAGTCAAGAAGACACTGAAACTAAGAATGAGCTATCTCAGGAATAGAGCTACTAGAGAGAAAGGAGGAGTTCCTGGTAGTTACAGGTATGATTGCTTAGTAGAGACAAATTAAGACAAATGGAAAACCCTTTCAAAAGCTCCAACAAACATCCAATAGGAGTTCCAAAAATAGAGAATTGGATAAAAAGAAGAGATGGGAAAAAAAATTTTTTTTTTCTCAGAATAGATTACATGAATGATCATTGAAAGGGCCTATGAAATGCCATAATAGTAGTTTCTAACATCTTACATCAACTATATCCTTGGTAAGTTTCGGAAAATGATGAACAAAAAGAAGACTCTAAAAATTATTCATAGAAAAACTGTTTACCAACAAAAGAAAAGGAAATACATTGATTGATTTCAGACTTTCTATCAATAGGCCTAAATGCAAGAAGATAATGGTTCAATAAGTTCTGAAAGGAAACATTTTATTCTAGAATTCTGTATCTAGTCAAAAAGACATTTCTGGAAAAGGAAGGAGTCCAAAATTTTTTTCCTCTCATTTGCTTTTTCTGAAACATTTATTTGAGGATGTGTCAAAAAAAAGTGAAAGCAAATCCAAGAGAAAAGAGAATATATAATCCAACAAACATTCAAGCTAATCTAGTAACATGAAAAAGTCCTAGAATAACTCAAATTACAACATGAAGCCCGAGATTTCAGAAAGAATGTCTTTAAGAAGAAAGTGAAATGATATTACAATATTTCATCATCAAGAAGTTATGTCATTTTATAGATAAGATTATTATTTGTCTTAATCAATGACAAGAAAGACAATTAGCTCTGGAAAAAAGGAACTGTTTAAAAAAATTATAACCCAAATGTTGAACAAACTAAAATGGGACGTGTTTTTGAGAAATAAAGACATTAAAGAAAAGTGCATTTGCTTGACCTTCATGGTTCGAATATTTTCTTTCCACACAGGGTTGACTGAGATTAGGGGTTTGACAAGAAGTTTACATGTGAAAACACTAGAAGGTACAGTAATTACTCAAGCATTAGTGCCTTCTGCATTATCCCTACCCCAACTCCTAGCACTTCTAACTAACTTTTGGCAAAGCTTGTACTTTAAACAAGCATATAAACTTCCCAGGTATATAAATGATTTTCAGTCATTTAAAATAATTGTTAAATTTCCCTTTGAAAAGAAATAAAAGGAGCTTGGCCAGATATGTAATCAAATGATTACACTGAGGTGTGTACAAAGTTCTAAAGCATAAATAATATTTAGAGAGAAAAAAATTCTTTTTGGTGGGGGATTTTTTTAATGTTCTGAATACCTTAAAAGAATAATGTTGTAACTGGAAATACAATATTACAACACAAGTACCTGTTCTCTTTAAAGGAAAAGCAGTATATCATAACAGACCAAAGTGATACATTTATGATTGCTTTACTCTTTTTTTTTCTTTCTTTACAGCAAAGCATATATTCCCACTGCTCTGTTACTGTAGACATTTCAAGGAGATTGGTGTGTTTCAATAAGTTTCCTGTCCTTCCTTCAAAAGAAGCAGAGTGTACGAAAAATCCTAGGCAGATCATTAAAATTGTAATAATACTCCTATGCGGAAGATGAAAGAGGAAAACTCTGCCTCATGCTGGATTTATTTTTAGTACCTAGTGATGTGTTTTTGTATGGTACTTGGATCAGGTCATCCCAGAAGGAAAGGATCACATTAACATTGGTGTTTGCAGTGAGACAGAATATTATTTAGTGGGACTACAACCTTTGAAACATAGATGAAAACGAATGGAGATGATCCTGCATCAAATCCCATTTATTGAAACCAGCTATTTTGGCTAGTGATGTGCCTGACAATTCAATGTAAACTCATCTCTTTTTAAGCAATTTATTGCCCAATTTCAGATAGCAATCTATTGCTTGATGCATGTCAGACCACATGCAAAGTATCCATCAGACTCGCCTGAGAGTCTTACAGTCATAATTTATTCCCTTCCACATAATAGAGCCCTAATCTTCCCTCAGATTTTTCTAAAAATGCAAAGTCAATAGAGATAGATATCCTATCTGCTAATAAGAGGTAGCTCAGTTATTGATGGCTCTGTTTCTTCAAGTGAATCTTAAGCTGCGGCCCCTTCTTTTTGCTTCTGCCTGACTTTCCCAGTTCTTCCATTTCATTAGAGCCCGGTCAGAGTGGGATTTGAGGAATACAGAGGTGGCAAAATGAAGGCAAGCTAATTTTCATATTGGGAGCTTTGGGAAAAGTTTGAGGAGGAAGTTGTAGAAAAGATCTAGAAACCAGAAATTTGCATTTCATTTCATCCACCATTGGCATTGAATGATTAGCTTTGAATGTTCACGTAAGAACAGTATTTTCACAATGGCCATAAAAAAAATAAATCATGCTATTCAAAAATGTTAATAGACAATGTTCTTTTTTGCTGACTTTGTGATTTGGGGCAAGATACCTAACTTACTTGGCTTTACTCTCATTCACAAAAACAGTGGCTATTTCCTTGGGTGGTGGGGAAGATGAACTGAGATAAATTATAAAAACATGTTTATAATGATGACTGTGCATGTGAAATATAAATACAATATTACATATTATATGATTTAAATATTTACATGATTAGAGTAACGTAAATGTATGACCTTAAAAAATTTTTTTTAATGTTTATTTTTGAGAGAGACAGAGACAGAATGCGAGTGGGTTAGGGGCAGAGAGAGAGGGAGACACAGAATCCGAAGCAGGCTCCAGGCTCTGAGCTGTTAGCACAGAGCCCAACGTGGGGCTCAAACTCACAAACTGCAAGATCATGACTGGAGCTGAAGTCAGATGCTTTACGACTAAGCCACCCAGGCACCCCTTGTTAGATTTTAATTTAAAGATGTGTTAAATGTTCCAAGTTTCACTTCTAAGCAATTTAATATCTCAGTAAAAGATAAGTTGCACCAAATTTCTTTCTAGAATGTCAGCACAAAGTGCTAAGCTTGCTTTAATTTCATTTATACTTCCCTTTCTCTTTTCTGTCCATCTCAATAACCAATCCTCACTCTTCTTCCCCTATTGATATATACCTGCTGCAGGTTTTGGCTGTGGAGACTTGAAGTCAGTCACAAATTTGTGCAACTAAATTTTGCTCTCAGGAATGCCAGTTTTCTTTAATTTAAAAACACAAGAATTCTTTTAAATAATTTTTATAATTGCTATAGTCATAGAAAATGATGTCTGAAAAAGTGTAAAATGTTCCTTCGCTAAAGTATTGCATGTTTAAAGCTTCAAAGCACATGACTATACATCTATAGTACCACATTCTTTCGAGGACTTTTATTTTTAAAATCGATTTCACCAGATTGTTTTCTTGATCAGGCACAATATTTTTATTTGTTCTCTTCTTCTACAATTTCAATAGAATTATGTTGTCATTATTATCCTGCTTTCCATGTGTCTTAATATCTCCATGTTTTGCAACTCTCTGGTCTCTCTGCTTCAGTCTGAGTAATTTGTGTGTGTATCTGTGTGTGTACTAGTCATTAATTCTCTGTTCAGCTGTGTTTTATTTTCAGTCTAGCCCATTGAGCTTTTGATCTCAATGTTATCTGTTTCCTTTCTATAAGTTTTATTGCGACTATATCTGTCATTCTTAGCAATTTCTTTTTGATAGATGATCTCTGGTTTTATCTATTTCCTTAATCACTTTGTATGTAGTTCTGCATTTTATAGCTACATTTGCAATCTCGATAGCCCTTGGATCAGTTATTTCCTCTCTTTCTTCTAGTCAATGGTGGCTGGCTTTCAAATGTGTCTGGCATCAAAAAGTGTGAGTTTCTTGCTTAATCCTTCATGCCTAAGGTGAAATGTTGAGAAACTATTCTGTAGAGGATTTCCATTCATTTCTTTTTTTAAAAAGATTTTACTTTTTAAAGAGTAATCTCTACACCCAAGATGGGGCTCAAATTTACAACCTTGAGATCAAGAGTTGCATGCTTTACTGACTGTGCCAGCAAGGTGCCACAAGGATTTCCATTTTTTTCTGCTGATGGCACCCCCACCCCAACCTGGGACTAACTAGGCTCTGCATGTAAGATCCAGTCCTTTTTTCAAGACTCCTATTGACCCAAGGCTGACTTAAGTCTGAGCTTCCAGACAACGCTGAGACTATAGAGCTGTCCTCCAGGAACTATGCTCCTGGATGTTTGCTATCAATCCTAGCCCACGCGACTTTTTAAAGAGAGTAAACATTCATATTCCTATGAGGCTAGCAATATTTTAAATAGTATGCTATTTTCTTTTTCTTTTTTTTTAAAGTTTATTTATTTTGAGAGAGAGACAGAGCGAGTGGGGAGGGGGATGTGTGAGAGAATCACAAGCATGCCCCAAGCTGTCAGCACAGAGCCCGACCAGGGGCTCGAACCCACGGACTGTGAGATCATGACCTGAACTGAAACCAAATTGGTTGCTTAGCCGCTTAGCCGACTGAGCCACTCAGGTGCCCTAAATGGTATGTTATTTTCAAACTTCAGTTGTTCTGTGGAGGGATGTTTCCTTGAACCTTCTAATCAGTCATGTTGTTGGAACAGAAATCTATTAAATCTAATACACCTCACAGGAAACCTGAACATGCTTTGCTTTATCATTTGTGAGTGTTTAGTTGTTGTTTGGGTGAGTACTTGTTAGATAAATGACATCTATCTATCTATCTATCTAGCGTTTATCTCATTGTTTCCCTAAAGCTTTAAATGATAATATTATCTGTAAACCTGGAACAAAGTCAGATTTTTTTTTAAATATTTTTTTCAACGTTTATTTATTTTTGAGACAGAGAGAGGCAGAGCATGAATGGGGGAGGGTCAGAGAGAGAGGGAGACACAGAATCGGAAGCAGGCTCCAGGCTCTGGGCCATCATCAGCCCAGAGCCCAACGCGGGGCTCGAACTCACGGACCGTGAGATCGTGACCTGAGCTGAAGTCGGACGCTTAACCGACTGAGCCACCCAGGCGCCCCTAAAGTCAGATTTTAAAAGTAAACATATATTCAATATTTGTTTCATTATTTTGCTTTATCATTTACATATATCTCTTTTGTATATGCCAAGTATTTAATTTATCTAAAAAAAATGGGCACATAGGATCAAAAATAGTTTTAAAAAGCCTATTGTTAGGGTGCATGGGTGGCTCTGTCAGTTAAGCATCTGACTCTTGATTTCGGCTCAGGTCATGATCTCCCGGTTCGTGAGTTCAAGCCCCGCATGAGGCTCTGGGCTGACAGTGAAGAACCTGTTTTTGATTCTGTCTCCCTCTCTCTCTGCCCCTCCTCAGCTTGCTCTCTCTCTCTCTCTCTCTCTCTCAAAGTAAATAAAAATAAACTGAAAAAACAAAAACAAAAACAAAAAACCTGTTGTCCGTTATCTCACAGAAAACCTCAGCATGCACTGCCTGATGAGTATTTAGTGGTGGTTTGGGTGGGTGCTTATCAGATAAAATGACATCATAACAAAAGTGAGGTAAAAGAACATCTGAAAACAGAAAGATAAGGAAGATTGTTGGAGGAAACTGAGGATCATTATAGAAAGACATGAGCTATGTCTATTAAAAAGGAAATAAAAACTGTATATTTCCAAGCCACTCAACAAACGGAGTTAATCTAAGGCCAAAGTTGGGGGGGGGGGGGATGTGTCCTCAGATACAGTCCAGGGCTGATGCGGCTGAACACACAGTACATCGCTTTCCAGGAATCAAGCCAACTCATATCAAATGGCAGATTGAAAACTTCAGTAAAACTACTAAAGTATTTTAATTTGGAAATTTATAATATCATCGGTTCCTATAAAACAATCATCTCCCTAAGCCTTTAAAATAAAAATCTTCTATTGAAATGAACTTTTCTAATATGTTCAATAATTACTGTGCTATGCTACAGGGTGGGACAAACTCGTATTCTCAGAAGCCTGCTCTTTAAAGTATGTAAAAAATCCTAAGGAAATCCAAAATGAAATCCCAATAAAAAGAGAAAGCTCATAATCAAGAAGTCTAAATTTTACAGGTTTTCTTTCACCTAAAACGAGTTCTCAAAATATATGGAGGTTTCAGCTCATGAGAAGGATTGTGGAGTGACTTGCAGGAAGTTGTCTTTCCAAAGTGCTGATTCTGAATCTGTAACTGGTTTTTAAATTTGAATGGATTGAACTTTTATTTGATAATAATAGTCATATAATGACCATGTACTAGATCCCAAGGAATTCCAAAACAAGTAAGACACAGGTCCTCTGCCTTACATTTTCTTGCAGTCCAGCAAATTATAAAGAAGTAATCAAGGTGCAAATTTTATGACACATGAAGGGTAAAGAAGGGCCTATTTGTGCATTTGACAAGATAAGTCCTAGTTAATACACATACATGTAGATATATACTTATAAAGCTTATATTTTAATAAAGTGTGAATGAATATACAAAAAATATTAACTGAGTGGTTATTTCTGGGTGGTGGGTTTAAATGTAAATTTTGCTTTCTCTTTTGTCTCTTTAAACATATGTTCTGTAATAAACATAAATTACATCTTAATAATCATTAAAATTGTATTGTTTAAGGGGCGCCTGGGTAGCTCAATTGGTTGAGTGTCCAGCTTTGGCTCAAGTCATGATCTCACAGTTTGTGAGTTTGAGCCCTGCGTCGGGCTCTGTGCTGACAGCTCAGAGCCTGGAGCCTTTTTCGGATTCTGTGTCTCCCTCTCTCTCTGCTCCTCCCCCGCTCATGCTCTGTCTCTGTCTCTCTCTCTCAAAAAATAAAGATTAAAAAAAATTAAAAAGAAAGAAAGAAAGAAAGAAAGAAAGAAAGAAAGAAAGAAAGAAAGAAAATTATATTGTTTAAGTATTCAACAAGGAATGACAATGACCTTTTTAGGGAGGGATTGAAGCGCTGTCTTATTTATTATTATTTATTTTATTTTTTTAAAATTTAATTTATTTATTTTAAGAGATAGACTCCAAAAGCTAAGATGGTGGAGCAGCAAAGGTTTTGGCTTCTCTCATCCCTGAAACGCAGCTAGATCAGCACCAAACCATTTTACACATCTACAAAATTGATCTGAGGATTAACACAACAATCTGCATAACTTCAGCCACAGAACTTGGCAGGTACATGGCACGGAGAGGTGAACTGGGGAGAGAGAAGACTTGGAGGGTAGGGAGCTGTTTTTGCAGACAGAGGACAGAGAAAGCGGGGGAGAATGCGGCACATCAAGAGAGCACAGGAAAAGCACTCCCCCTGAAAGTAGCTGGAGAGAAAGAGTGGAAACACTCACAAGAGACTGAACAAGAAATCTGTTCCCCAAAACCATTGACAGGGAGAAAGGAGAGGGTTTCAATACCATTAGTACTCTATAAACAGGGGAGTGCAGAGTCAGAAATTCCAGAGCTCAGTACCTGGCGGTGCTCTGGTGGGAGGAGGGGTGAATCCCCAGGAACAGGCAGAGAGGTCTAAGGGGTCCGTGGGCCACAAAGGAAGAAGCGGCTCCCTGGGTTGCAGGGCCTTTGGTAGAGGCCATACGGCTTCCACAGAGGCAAAGATCCTAGTGGACCCCAGAGAACAGCCATGTTTGCTGGTATTGGAACAAAGACTCCAGAGTGTGGTGAAACTTGGTGTCCCGGCTGTGTGTTATGATTTGCCATAAAGTCGGGCGCCTTTGCTGCTACACAATTGCATGAACTTTTTCTGGGGCAAGCTGGCACCCGGCCACAATCTCTGAACCTCTGCCGCAGTGTGATCCACATGATCATTCCCTGGTGTAAGCCAGCACCTGGCCATTGCTCAGCAAGTCCCTCTCCCAGTGGGTCTGAACAGGTCTAAGCAGCAGTGTTCTCAGAAGAGAGGAGTTTGGAAACACAGCCCCATCTAAGATAAATTTGGGAGGGTGGTGTCACTTGGCAGGCTGACAGTTTGGACACAGACAGTGAAGAAGCAAGGAGTGGATGGAAGCCCCAGACAAAGGAAGGGTGCTTGATTGTGGGTGGGTGGGAGTGCAGAGTTCCTGTGATAGAAACTAGGAAGCTGGGTGATGCCATTTTCACCTGTCCCATATACACATACATGCACATGGGTGTCACACTGATCCACCAGAGTAACCTAAGCAGTGCTACCTAGTGCAGAACAGAGCCATTACACTAACCCCACCCACATGCACCCTCCAAGCACATGGCCTGGAGGACCACCACAAGTCTCTCCTCCTGCTTAGTGTACAACTATAGAGTCCTTCGTAGTTTGAGTTCTAGGGGAAACTGGGTGTAACTTCATTTGGGTTTCATACTGTTTACTGGTTCGCCCGTTCATTTTGTTTGTTTTGTTTTATTTTGCTTTGGTTTAAAATTTTTTTTTCCTATTTTCCTCTCTTTTTCTTGGATACAGAAAGAAAAACATTTATTTTTATTTTATTTAGGGTAGTTCTATTTTTAATTTTTGAGGAACCTCCATACTGTTTTCCAAAGTGGCTGTCCCAGCTTGCATTCCCACCAACAATGCAAAAGAGATCCTTTTTCTCCACATCCTTGCCAATATCTGTTGTTGCCTGAGTTGTTAATGTTAGCCATTCTGACAGGTGTGAGGTGGTATCTCATTGTGGTTTTGATTTGTATTTCCCTCATGATGAGTGATGTGGAGCATTTTTTCATGTGTCGGTCGGCCATCTGGATGTCTTCTTTGGAGAAGTGTCTATTCATGTCTTTTGCCCATTTCTTCACTGGATTATTTGTTTTTTGGGTGTTGAGTTTGATAAGTTCCTTATAGATTTTGAATACTAACCCTCTATCTGATATGTCGTTTGCAAATATCTTCTCCCATTCTGTCGGTTGCCTTTTAGTTTTGCTGATTGTTTCCTTCACTGTGCAGAAGCTTTTTATTTTGATGAGGTCCCAATAGTTCATTTTTGCTTTTGTTTCCCTTGCCTCCGGAGACGTGTTGAGTAAGAAGTTGCTGTGGCCAAGATCAAAGAGGTTTTTGCCTGCTTTCTCCTCGAGGATTTTGATGGCTTCCTGTCTTACATTTAGGTCTTTCATCTATTTTGAGTTTATTTTTGTGTATGGTGTAAGCAAGTGGTCGAGCTTCATTCTTCTGCATGTTGCTGTCCAGTTTTCCCAGCACCACTTGCTGAAGAGACTGTCTTTATTCCATTGGCTATTCTTTCCTGCTTTGTCAAAGATTAGTTGGCCATATGTTTGTGGGTCCATATGTGGGTTCTCTATTCTGTTCCATTGATCTGAGTGTCTATTCTTGTGCCAGTACCATGCTGTCTTGATGATTACAGCTTTGTAGTATAGCTTGAAGTCTGGGATTGTGATGCCTTCTGCTTTGATTTTCTTTTCCAAGATTGCTTTGGCTATTCGGGTCTTTGGGTATTCTGGTTCCAAACAAATTTTAGGATTGTTTGTTCTAGCTCTGTGAAGAATGTTGGTGTTATTTTGATAGGGATTGCATTGAATGTGTAGATTGCTTTGGGTAGTATCGACATTTTAACAATATTTGTTCTTCCTATCCAGGAGCATGGAATCTTTTTCCATTTTTTTTCTGTTTTCTTCAATTTCTTTCATAAGGTTTCTATAGTTTTCAGTGTATAGATTTTTCACCTCTTTGGTTAGATTTATTCCTAGGTATTTTATGGGTTTTGGTGCAGCTGTAAATGGGATTGATTCCGTGATATATCTTTCTGTTGCTTCATTGTTGGTGAATAAGAATGCAACCAATTTCTGTGCATTGATTTTATATCCTGTAACTTTGCTGAATTCATGAATCAGTTCTAGCAATTTTTTGGTGGCATCTTTTGGGTTTTCCATATAGAGTATCATGTCATCTGTGAAGAGTGAAAGTTTCACCTCCTTCTGGCCAGTTGGGATGCCTTTTATTTCTTTGTGTTGTCTGGTTGCAGAGGCTAAGACTTCCAATACTATGTTGAATAACAGTGGCGAGAGTGGACATCCCTGTCTTGTTCCTGACCTTAGGGAGAAAGCTCTGAGTTTTTCCCCACTGAGGAAGACATTAGCATTGGGTCTTTCATATATGGCTTTTATGATTCCCAAGGTATGATCCTTCTATCCCTACTTTCTTGTGGGTTTTTATCAAGAAAGGATGCTGTATTTTGTCAAATGCTTTCTCCGCATCTATTGAGAGGGTCATAAGGTTTTTGTCTTTTCTTTTGTTGATGTGATGAATCACACTGATTGTTTTGCACATATTGAACCAGCCCTACATCCCAGGTATAAATCCCGCTTGGTCATGGTGAATCCTTTTTTTAACGTATTGTTGGATCTGGTTGTGTAATATCTTGTTGAAGATTTTTGCATCCATGTTCATCAGGGAAGTTGGTCTATAGTTCTCCTTTTTAGTGGGGTTTCTGTCTTGTTTTGGAATCAAGGTAATGCTGGCTTCATAGAAAGAGTTTGGAAGTTTTCCTTCCATTTCCCTTTTGTGGAACAGCTTCAAGAGAATAGGTGTTAACTCTTCCTTAAATGTTTGATAGAATTCCCCTGGAAAGCCATCTGGCCCTGGACTCTTGTTTTTGGGGAGATTTTTGATTACTAAGTCGATTTCTTTACCGGTTATGGGTCTGTTCAAATTTTCTATTTCTTTCTGTTTCAGTTTTGGTAGTGTATATGTTTCTAGGAATTTGTCCATTTCTTCCAGATTGCCCATTTTATTGGCATATAATTGCTCATAATATTCTCTTAATATTGTTTTTATTTCTGCTGTGTTTGTTGTGATCTCTCCTCTTTCATTCTTGATTTTATTTATTTGGGTCATTTCCTTTTTCTTTTTGATCAAACTGGTTAGTGGTTTATTAATTTTGTTAATTCTTTCAAAGAACCAGCTTCTGGTTTCGTTGATCTGTTCTACCATTTTTTTGGTTTTGATAGCACTGATTTCTGCTCTAATCTTTATAATTTCCTGTCTAATGCTGGTTTTGCATTTTATTTGGTGTTCTTTTTTCAGCCTTTAAGGTGTAAGGTTAGGTTGTGCACCTGAGATTTTTCTTCCTTCTTTAGGAAGGCATGGATTGTGATATACTTTCCTCTTATGACTGCCTTTTCCCTGTCCCAGAGGTTTTGGGTTGTGGTATTATCATTTTTTTTTTTTTTTTGCTTCCATGAACTTTTAATTTCCTCTCTAACTTCTTGATTAGCCCATTCATTCTTTAGTAGGATGTTCATTAGTCTCCTAGTATTTGTTACCTTTCCAAATTTTTTCTTGTGGTTGATTTTGAGTTTCATAGCATTGTGGTCTGAAAATATGCATGATATGATCTCCATCTTTTTTTTTTTTTTTTTAATTTTTTTTTCAACGTTTTTGATTTATTTTTGGGACAGAGAGAGACAGAGCATGAACGGGGGAGGGGCAGAGAGAGAGGGAGACACAGAATCGGAAACAGGCTCCAGGCTCCGAGCCATCAGCCCAGAGCCCGACGCGGGGCTTGAACTCACGGACCGCGAGATCGTGACCTGGCTGAAGTCGGACGCTTAACCGACTGCGCCACCCAGGCGCCCCATGATCTCCATCTTTTTTGTACTTGTTGAGGGCTGACTTGTGATGCAGTATGTGGTCTATTCTGGAGAATGTTCCATGTGCACTGGGGAAGAATGTACATTCCACTGCTTTAGGATAAAATGTTCTAAATATATCTGTGAAGTCCATCTGGTCCAGTGTGTCCTTCAAAGCCATTGTTTCCTTGTTGATTTTTTTTATTAGATGATCTGTTCATTGCTGTGAGTAGGATGTTGAAACCCCCTACTATCATGGTATTATTATCAATGAGTTTCTTTGGTTTATGATTACTTGATTTGTATATTTGGGTGCTTTCACATTTGGTGCATAAATGCTTACAATTGTTAGCTCTTCTTGGTGGATAGACGCTTTAATTATGATATGCCTGCCTTCATCTCTTGTTACAGTCTTTATTTTAAAGTCTAGATTGTCTGATAGAAGTATGGCTACTCTGGCTTTCTTTTGGAGACCATTAGCATGATAGATGTTTCTCCATCTCCTTACTGTCAATCTGAAGGTGATTTTAGGTCTAAGTGGGTCTCTTGTAAACAGCATGTAGATGTATCTTATTTCTTATCCATTCCGTTACCATATGTCTTTTGATTGGAGCATTGAGTCCATTGACGTTTGGAGTGAGTACTAAAAGATAGGAATTTATTGCCATTATGTTGCTTGTAGAGTTGGAGTTTCTGGTGGTGTTCTCTGGTCCTTTTTAGTGTTTGTTGCTTTTGGTCTTTATTTTTTTATTTTTTATTTATTTTTTGTTTTTTTTTTCGTCTTTTCTCCCCTCAGAGAGTCCTCTTTAAAATTTATGGCAGGGCTGGTTTAGTGGTCACAAACTCCTTTAATTTTTGTTTGTCTGGGAAACTTTTTATCTATCCTTCTATTTTGAATGATAGCCTTGCTGGATAAAGAATTCTTGGCTGCATATTTTTCTGGTTCAGCACATGGAATATATCCTGCCACTCTTTTCTGGCCTGCCAAATTTTTGTGCATAGGTTTGCTGCAAACCTGATCTGTCTTCCCTAGGAAGTTAAGGACTTATTTTCCCTTGTTGCTTTCATGATTCTCTCCTTGCCTGCGTATTTTGTGAATTTGGCTATGATATGCCTTGTTGATTGTGTTGTTTTTGATGAATCTAATGGGAGTTCTCTGTGCTTCCCGGATTTTGATATCTGTGTCTTTCCCCAGGTTATGAAAGTTTTCCGCTATGATTTGCTCACACCACACTTCTACCCCTATTTCTCTCTCTTCCTCCTCTGGGACCCCCCTATGATTCTGATGTTGTTCCTTTTTAATGAGTCACTGATTTCTTTAATTTTTAAATTGTGCTCTTTTGCCATAATTTCCCTCTTTTTTTCTGCTTCATGATTCTCCATAAGTTTGTCCTCTATATTGCCAATTCTCTGCTCTGCCTCATACCTCCTTGCTGCTGTGGCCTCCATTCGAGATTGCAGCTCAGTTATAGCATTTTTTATTTCATCCTGACTAGCTTTTACTTCTTTTATCTCCGCAGAAAGGGATTCTCATCTGACTCCAGCTAGTATTCTTATTATCCTGATTCTAAATTCTGGTTCACACATCTTGCTTCTATTTGTGTTGGTTAAGTGCCTGGCTTTCGTTTCTTCCTGCTCTTTCTTTTGGGGTGAATTCCTTTGTTTCATCATTTTGAAAGGAGAAAGGAATTAATGAGGTAAAAAAATTAAAATTAAAAAAATTAAAATTGAGAAAATATTAAAATTAAAAAATTAAAAACAAACACACACACACAAAAATGGAATAAATGATGCTAGATCCTAGGTGCATTTTGGTCTGGGTGTTGGAAGGGGCTTGATAGGTTAGAGAAAAAATGGGAAAGAAAAAAGAAATCGTTTGAAAATTTGAAAAAATGAATACACTGAAGTAGACTAAAATGAAATGATGGAAGTAAAATAGAATTTGAAAAAATTTACACAAAGGTAAAAAATATAGTAGAAAAAATTTAAAGAAAAATATTTTTAATAAAAATTAAAAATAAAAACGAATTTTTCTCTTTCTATATTCAAGAAAAAGAAAAGAAATGAAAAAGAAGAAAAGAAAGCAAATTGAATAGATGGACCGGCGAACAGACTGAAATATGATGGAAATCACTTTGTTTTCCCCTAGAAGTCAAACTATGAAGCGCTTTATAGCCCATAAACTAAGCAGGTGGAGAGACTTGTGTTCCTGAAGAGTGAGGCTCCGTTTTCCACTAGATGGCGCTGCTTAGCTTACTGGGAGGAATTGTTGTGGCACCTGTAGGTGCAAATGCGCACGCGCGGTAGCAGTTAAAAATGGCGTCACCCAGCTACCCATTCTGTTCTCCCGGATCAGCAATTGCGCACCCGTCTTGTGTGTTCGGCTTCCGTCCACTACCCGCTTTTACACAGTTCATGACCAAGCCCTAGGCAGCACCTCCCTCCTGACTTTGTCTCAGATGCGGCTGCCTTCCCAGACCCTCCACTTCTGAGGGATTGAGGCTTTGACCCTCTCCACCTCTCTGTGGGAGGGTCTCACCGCACAATGGCCTGGTGCCAGCCACACCCAGGAACATTTGTGAGTCTGTTGCTGCCGATGCCCAGAGACTGCAGCCAGGTGCCAGCCTGCCCAAGAAAAAGTTCGTGAGATAGTGTAGCAGCAGCGTTTCAGGAATTATGGAAAATCACAACACACGTCTGGTACCAGGGTTCACCCTTAAAGACCTTGTTCCAGCACCAGCGAATGTGGTTGTTCTCCCGGGTCCACTGGGGCCTTACGTTTGGGGGACCCACACAACCTTTACCAGGTGTCATCCCAGCAGAGGAACCGCCTCTCCCCGTGTGGCCTGAAGAGCCCGGGACTCCACTCTGCTCCTGGGGATTCGCCCTTCCCACCGGAGCACCACCAGGTATTGAGCTGCGGAGTTTCAGACTCTGCGCTCCCCGTTTATAGTCTTAAAGGAATTTGAACACTCTCCTTTCTCCTTTCTCCCTTTTTAAAAAGTTCAGTCCCTGCGGCTGTTTCCACTTTCTCTGCAGCTGCTTTTGGGGAGGGGTTCTTTTGCTGTATTCTCTCCACTGTTTCCATCGTCCTCTCTCCATCCGCAAAAGCACCTCCCTCCCTGCTCTCTGCCGCTTCTCTCTCACCCAGTTCACCTCTCCGTGCCGTGTATCTGCTGAGTTCTGTGGTTCAGGTTGTGCAGATTGTTGTGTTAATCCTCAGAGCAGTTTCCTAGCTGTGCAGGATGGTTAGTGTTGGTCTGGCTGCATTTCGTGGACGTGAGACACACAAAAAACTTCCATACTGTTCCCAGGAGCTGCTTCTTTGAAAGAGTTACAAATTGATAAACCCCTAGCCAGATTGATCAAAAGAAAAAGGGAAGGACCCAAGTAAATAAAATCAAGAATGAAAGAGGAGAGATCACAACCAGAACCCCTAAAGCACTGTCTTTTAAATTGTGGCTCCCAACATAGACTGAACGCTTCTTGCTATTGATACAGTAGTGAATAAATCATTATAGTTCTACCTTCATTGATCTTAGTTGCCCAGTTGACAAGACAATTAAATGAACAATTGAAAGTGGGGGAAGTATTGGACTGTAATAGAAAATGTACAGGGATGCCTGGGTGGCTCAGTCGGTTAAGCATCCGACTTGATTTCAGCTGAGGCCATGATCTCCCAGTCTGTGGGATTGAGCCCTGTATTGGCCTCCTCACTGACAGCACAGAGCCTGCTTGGGATATTCTCTCTCTCTCTCTCTCTCTCTCTCCATCTCTTTCTCCCCTCTCTCTCTGCCCTTCTCCTGCTCGTGCTGAGTCTCTCTCTCTTTCAAAATAAGTAAATAAACATTTAAGAAATGTACACATTTTATGGGAGTTAATAACAATAGCATCAGCTATTTAAAAAAATGTAATCTTCACAATGACTCTTAAAAATGCATAACTATTTCTTCCTTCCCATTTTTTTATGTATGAGGAAACCAAGACTTAGAGAGGTTGAAGTAACTTGTTCAAGATTACATAGTTTATGTACCCAAGTGTCATAAGGTCTGCAGCTTATTTTCAGATGGTTTGGCCCAAGGGCAGTGTTGGTTTGTTTTGGCATGTATCAGTACCTCTATCTCTATATATTATCAGTGTGTCAAACAATTAACTGCTTAGTGTACTTTTCTTTCAAATTTACAAGGGACTATAAAGATCTCCAAAATTGAAAGAAAGGGTACATGACAGGTAAGTGTCGGGATTCAAATCTGAATCTAATACCAAACACACATACTTAACCACTTGGCTACAGCCATCTTGTTGTAGGCGGTCTCCTCGTTCTCCTGGCACAGTTACCATTTTATATGGGGAAACAGGAACAACATATATGGAAGAATGTTTCATTGTTGAGGCCTCTGTCAGAACTGCTTTCACTGAGTTGGATTTTGTGTTGTAATCACAGCTTTCATTAAGAAACTCTTACACAAGGGTGCCTGAGTGGCTCAATCAGTTGAGCATCCAACTTTGGCTCAGGTCATGATCTCACGGTTGATGGGTTTGAATCCCGTGTTGGATTCTGTGCTGACAGTTCAGAGCCTGGAGCCAGCTTTGGATTCTGTGTCTCCCTCTCTTTCTGCCCCTCCCCCACTTGTGCTCTGTCTCTCTCAAAAAATGAATAAACATTAAAAAAATTAAAAAAAGAAACTCTTACACAAAGCAGTGTCATTAAACTTATTCCTGAAAATGTCTTGTCTGCCACATCCCTCAGGGACCCTTATGTGGGGGACAGGAACTTTTCTCCCTTGTTCTTGATTCCATGTGGAGGAAGCTATAAGGTGTCACACTCCTCACAAGTCTTCGCCCCTCACTTGGAGGAATGAATAAATCAGATTGGTGATTTAGGAAGGAAGAACTGGGCAAGGGTAAGGCTCATTCTCTTCTTCTTCTTTTTGGAAGTGAGTCTATCCATAAAATGTGCCCTCAGCCGCCCTCTGCCATTCTGGAAGCTGAGTGGTAGAGGGGCAGGCCATGCCTCCACTGGCTGGGAGGACTGGCTGGGAGAGTCTACCCAATCCTGGGTTCAGTTTTTAAGCTCACTTGTCTACTGATATAAGTCACGTCAAGCATCAGCTCTATCAGTGATAGTGTTATTTTATCTTCATGGCCTTAGCTTTTGCTCCTTTCTTCTAATTTCTCAGTTGCTACAAAACCTGAGTACAAAGAACATTGCTATTTATTGAGCCTCTTAGATACTCTATTAACAGCAACATTCGTATTTTGGATATTAAGAACTGTGGGATATATGTCTCCCTTTTCATTTTCTTCATTATATTGTTCACAATCAAATTTTTACCAAATCAGAATACTTATATATGATTTTACAGTCTACCTATCTATGTTTTATTCCTCCCTGATATTGTATTTGTATTTTAATTTGTATTTTCTGTAGTTCCAATTTTTTTATTTTTTTATTTATTTTTTATTTTTTTTTTAAATGAGGCTTTTTTTTTCTTTTTAACGTTTATTTATTTTTGAGACAGAGAGAGAGCATGAATGGGGGAGGGTCAGAGAAAGGGAGACACAGAATCCGAAGCAGGCTCCAGGCTCTGAGCTATCAGCACAGAACCCGACGCGGGGCTCGAACTCACGGACCGCGAGATCATGACCCAAGCTGAAGTCGGCCGCTTAACCGACTGAGCCACCCAGGTGCCCCAGTTCCAATTTTTTTAAATTTACAATAAACCATTTTGTTATATGTGTGCTCTATATGCCACCTCAAATATTTCTGTGGAAGTAGGCGAAGTTTAAATCATGTAATATTTCCACGATGTACTGACAGGCCTTAGAAACTGGCTGCATGGAGAAAAGGAAGGGGAGAAGTGAATTGGAAGTGATTCAAAATCTCATGTAAGTGACTATAAAAAGACGGCATCACTGTGAGACGTCACCATCTCACAGATGTCAGGTGAGTTTTCAAATGAACAAGGGACGTCTGAGTGAAATACCTAGCAGACAGGGCAAAGCTCAGGAGGTGCTCAGGCAAATGGGAAAATGATACGAAACTGCTAAAAAATGTATGCGAGGGCAACACACACACACACACACACACACACACACACACCACATTTATACTCATTCTTTGGAGGAATCTCCATGTTGGTAGAAAAAAAGAGAAAGGAACACTGGAGAATAAAATGAGAGAATCAGACAAAGAAGGAGGAGAAAGTAACGTTGCCAACCACGGGAACGAGCAGGTAGTAGACACATAAATACTGCGTGTTTTGACAACTGCAAAAGAAAGTTTTAGGAGAGTGATGATTATGAGCCCATGATGACTAGGCAACGATTTCTTTGAAACATTTATTTTAGCTTTTGTTAATTGGTTTACCCCATCCAAAAATATTTATACGGGGCCTAGTATAATACTATATAACTTAGGCTTTGTGCGTAACAGGCACTAAATGCAGAATTCGGTGGATGAATCTCAGTAGCTGAGGTGGTTTTCCCCACAAGGCTCACCCTTAAATTGGAAGGCTGACTGTGAGTGTACAGTTTGCGGGTGGGTGTGTCAGCTGGAGTGTGTGAGCAGAAGGTACGTAGCTAAGCTGGCCCCTCTCCTGGATGATTAAATAAGAAGCAACCAATTCTGTGGTATCCACATCTACACTAAGAACCCTGTCCTTTACAGACATATTGTTCAATTTGCTTAGCAAGAATTTCTTTGATTTCAGTCTGGGGGGAAATGTTCCCGCTGCCAGTCGCTTTGCACACGTGGGAGTGGAAGCTAGTGGGGGAGGGGGCGGAGGGGAGCTGACCGGTGCAGACATTCTGTAGATGGTCCTTTGATTGCTCAGCTGCTTTCTGCCCACTTCCCGCTCTGATTCCTGAGTTTGGAGCTTCTCCGGAGCTGGGCTGGCAGGAATGGCTTCCACTTCCACTGCAGCCTTCTCCTCTGCTTGTTCTTCCCGGCAGCCTGTCTCTCCATGTTCTCTTATTCCATCTGCACAATTCTACCTGCTTTCTATTTTCTAGAAATCATTCAGATCCTTGCTCTGGTAATGTCATTCCTTCCTCTTGAGGTTGCTAAAAATGTATTCTCTTCTTAATTTTTCTGCAGTAATTGTTGTTATTTCAATGATCTTTGCAGGAAGGGGTCATCGATGTACGTGTTCAGTCTGCCATCTTGAACTGCAGGTCAATTCTCAAGTTAAAAATACATCGCCAGGACCTTCACCTTGCTATTGTTTTCCTTGTGAACATTTGAAATGTCTTTATTTCCCAAACTGCATTTATGATGATCAATTAATTATGATGATAAAAAATAAATCCCCTAAAAATTTATTGTTTCTAAGGGCTAAAGTGTCTGATCAGCAAAAGTAAACTATGGCATCAAACTGAATTGATACAATTCTGTGAAAGGACAAGAAATTTTTTTTATTTTTAATTTTTTTTAATGTTTCTTTTTGAGAGGGAGAGAGAGACAGAGCACAAGTTGGGAAGGGGCATTGAGAGAGAGGCTCCAGGCTCTGAGCTATCCGCACAGAACCCAATGCAGGGCTTGAACCCATGAACCATGAGATCATGACCTCAGCTGAAGCCAGACGTTCGACTGACTGAGCCACCCAGGCACCCCAAAGACAAGAAATTTGATATTTTTCTTTTCTTCTCTTTCTTTTTTAAAAAATGTTTTGAAGTTTATTTATTTTGAGAAAGAGAGAGAAAAAGAGCACTAGCAGGCTAGAGGCAGAGAAGGTGGGGAGAGAGAGAGACTCCCAAGCAGGATCCTCACTGTCAGTACAGAGCCCAATGTGGGGCTAGAACTCATGGACAGTGAGATCATGACCCAAGCTGAAATCAAGAGTTGGGCCCTTAATTGACTGAGCCACCCAGGAGCCCCTGACATTTTTATTTTATAATGCAGTTATTTTGTAGGGAAATATATTATTAATGTCAAGAGCTGATATAGATATTCAAATATTTACCAAACAGTAACACTCTCCTAGACTTTGGATGTACTGGTGAGCAAAATAGATGCTGATAGATGCCTGCTCTCAACGCATTTATAGACTAGTGGGAGAGAAAAGCATTAAATATATACAAGCATAAATAAAGGTGTGATATGTCTTTCAAAGGAAAAGTGTAGGTAACTATGAGGAAGAATAATAAGGGGAGCCTAATTTAGTTTGGAGGAGCAGGAAAAATTCTCTTTAGGGAAGTAATAGTTAAGAAGAAGCCTGAGATATTAGCTAGGCAGAATAGCAGGGGGAATATTGGAGGTGACAGAATAGCAGACCAGGTGCCCAGTGTGAGAGGATGGGGCCAAGAATGGGAAAGAGTGGCCTAAGATGAGACTGGAGAGAAGGGCAGAGACCAAGTCAAAATCCTGCAGAGTCTTAGATTATACCCTAAGAGCTATTGAAACGTTTTACCCTTGGCAATAACTTGATCTGATTTGAACTTTTAAAAGTTTGCTCTTAATAGCTTTGTGAAGAACAAACTGGTAAGTTAGTGCTATTGCAGTAGTGCAGGTGAGAGATGATGGTGGCACGGCTAGAAAATGGCCACGGACACTGGAAGAGGTAGATGAGATATTGAGATAGATTGAATTGAGCTGTATATACGTTGTGCTTGAATTGATAGAACTTAGTGATAGTTGTGGTGGGTTGAGGAACGGGAGGTGTCCTGGATGACTTCTAAGTTTCTTATTTGGGCGACTGGTGAGATTGAAGTGCCACTTACTGAGATGAAGGATAGAGAATAAGGATGAATTTTGGGGACAAAAATTAAGAGTTCAGCTTCTAATTTTTACTTGGAAGAGACAGAAAGACCCAAGTAGAAATATCAAGAAGGCAGTTGTTTATGAGGATCTGGACTCAGAAATGAGATCTTGGCTGGAGACATAAATTTGGAAACTGTCATCACATAGATGTTATTTAATACAACAGGAATGGAGGATATCAGGGAGAAAGAGAGAGAGAAAAAAGAGGAAGGCCCAAGACTAAGCCCTGAAGACCTCAACATTCAGAGGTTGGATATAAGAGAAGATGCTCTGAGAATTTGAAAAGAGGCAGAGAGGTAGGGAAAAACAAAACAAAACAAACAAACAAACAAACAAACAACCCAAAACAGGTGAGTCAATGTCTTTCCAAGAGAAGAGAGTATTTTAAGAAGGGAGGAATAAATGGTATTTCGCCCCCCCCCCCTTAGAATATTCTTAAGAGACCTTCTAAGTTCAAAGATCCACATGGCCTTTTTCCTGTAAAAGTTAAAGATGAGGTGAAATCACATTCTAACACCAGGGACAGAGACTCTGGGGGGTGGAGCTGGGCAAGTGGGCAGGTGCTCTTAGTGGTGTGTGTATGCTAGCTTAACATACTTACGAAGATGAGCTTCGTGTAGGGTTTTAACATATGGTTTGTTAGATCAGCATTGTGGCCAAAGATTACTTTTGTAGTTCTGCAAGTGTGAAAGAAAATGTTAGGTTGAATCATATGACATTGTCATTTGTATGGTAAAAAATGGTCAAACGTATGGCTCAACCTAGTACTTGATGTGTGCCTTGCAGTTTATTCTGGAAGCAGCTCCTGGTCATTGTTCAAGTAGTCTCAGTTACTGTGAGCTATGATGCATTAACTTGCACTAAGTTTGATTTTACTTTGTAGTACTGAACATGATGTTTTGAATTTTTATCTTCTTTTGTACTTTCTTTGTTAAATGGTTTCAGACAGCTCTACAGAAGGAACTTAATCCAGAATATAGTGAACAGTGTTCAAATTTTACGTGTCCTCCACTATGGCTTTCAATAGATCTAAGATGTAAATGTATTGTGTTTCATAGAAACTCATCCTGTTTTTCACAGTTATTTTCCCGTTTTTTCTTAAGGAATGAAAGAAATAGCTCAGAAAGATTCCTGTGGCTAGCTTGGAGGATACTAGCTATCCTTTTATTACTCTTGTTAGGCCAAATGATCTTCAGCTATGTTATTAAGAATTTCATAAGAGAGCAAATTTCCAGTGCTTAATGGTGGCCTGCTAAAAGGTCTTCATTCTTGAGCAGAATCAGCTATTATGTAGTTTAATTTATCTTTAAACTTAACTGAGGCTGGCATTGTTTTTTGGCTGACAGGTTAGTAATTTTTGAAAATTGTGAATAGAATCCATGCTCATTAAGATTAGGTATTTTATATATGGATGCATATGTGAGAAAAAAAGAATTTAGCATTTTGTTATTGCTGTAAATAAGTTAAGTGATATTCTAAGTCACGAAGTTTGAGTTATTTTTACTTATGTGCACATGATTTAAATTTGAAAACTATTATTGAGAAATAAATTGAAATTGAAGTTAGCAAGGACCTATTAGTTTTTTGCTTATAATACAGACAACACATTTGGAAAACAAACATAGATTTAGCATTCACAATCTAGGGACTCTGAAATGATACACACGGTTGCATTTTCTCGAGATTGTGCATGTAGTATCTTTCAGAAGATTAGGAAAACAGAGAAAAGAATAAAGGAAATCAAAACCCCTTGTACTTTTGCTACCAAGAAAATAAACCCTATTGATGCTATGGTGTGTTTTCTTTCCACAGATATGACAGAATGTGACGGCTTAGACTGTCCTTATTTATTTAGTTTTGTCTTTGCTTTGCTGCAAATGAAAGATAGTATGCAGCTATTTCTTCTTATCTTCTGGATGGGGTTGAAGATGAAACTTTCCTTACATTCAAGAAAAGAGAAGTGTGTTTTTAATTGTTAAAGATATGGATTGTGGGTTTAATGGACCTTCTGGGTCATTATCAAAGATAAGAGGAGTGTAAGTTTTGAGGAGGAATGGGGTGCCACTGAAGAAAGCCTGAAGGGAACAGATAAGCTGGGGGAACACGTGGCATGGGAGGGTGAGTAGAGAGGATGAGTAAGAGATGTATGTATTAAGATGGGAACTTTTGTTCAGGAAAGGAGAGGACTTAATTTCTGAGAAGTGTCAGAGGAGTGGACCTGACAAAGAGATGCTGTGAAGGGCATTATTTACCTTACTGGGACATACAATGGACCTGAGTGCCCATGGCTAACAGCCTCTCCTAGCCTCCCAGAGCTCACAGCAAGTGCTGGAGCAGCTTTTCTCTCTTTCCAGTGGGGCCAGAGAAGGGTTTGTTTTGTTTATATTTGGCATCTTATTCATTGTGCAGCAGGACTGATCTTGTTCATGCCACAAGATGTTGCTCTCTGTCCCTGCTTGGCTGTCCCATGTGGACATCTCTCCAACAATGGCCTGGGAGTCTTTCTTCATTTGGGTTCTTCTAGATGTAAATCCTGATATTGATATTAGAGTAAAAGAAATATATCTGAGGATGATTCTAGGACCTGGTAAGAAGGTGGGAAGGTGAAATAGGGGAAAGGCAACAGACAATAAAGGGAAAAAATTAGAAAATGAAGCAAGTTACCCCTGGATAACTGGAAGTCACTGAGGAACTCTAGGAAGCTGTGTAGAACACACACCTCAGAGTTCTCACCTCCAATGTAGAAGGAACTATGGCATTTGTACCCCAATTCCCTTTAGTCATTGGTTGCTGATCCTGGGGGTGGGTGTTAATTTCCTGACACTTCTGATTTGTCTTGTGTGTGGACAAAAAGGTTCTGGCCACGAGGCAGAGCCACTGGATAGTTGGAAGTCAGATGCAGGCACTACACTGGTGAAGTCTGAAGATGTACATGTGGGGTACCATCAACATTCACTATCGTCTGCCCCTTGCACCACGGAGGCTACTCGTACTTCCTGATTAGTTCATTGCCTCCTGTCATTGATTCTTCAAGGTGGTGGCTAGCCATGAATTCTAAAAAAAAAAAAAAATGTCAACAGATGTCTTGAGCTCTAAACATAATATTGTCTGTATTAAGTAGAAGAAATTCTGGGTCCCCATGAGAGTCAGTCACTCTTGCCAGAACACTAATTCCTTTTGTCTGTTGGTCTCTCAGAATGAATGGTAAAAATGCCTGGATGGCAGTCATAGGTTTAGTGGTCTCTTACTTTGTCCCTTGCTGTGTTTTCCCTCACACACAAATGAGGATTTCTAGTCCAGCTGACCTTCAAGTTACAAGAGAAGTAAGCACAAACCCTTTAAATAATTTACTGGGGCCAGTAGTAAGAAGGGCCACTCTTACTGTCATCTTTGGTACCCTAGCTATTAAATCCTAGCTACTGAAATGGAGCAGTAGGTAATGGTCATTGGTCAAAAGTATATTTTGCACCCCAACCTCTAGGGTATCAGGTCTTAGCTGTCACCTCTGCTGTGCCTTTAAATTGCTGTTCAATCACCCTAATAGGTCAACAATGTTTGGCATGAAGTGTATGGTAGGACCAGCGGGTCTCATGGACATGTACTCAGTGACACATCTCTTTCACCATAAAGTTCCTAGGCAATGGTTTGTAGGATCTCCTTACAACAAATTAGACACTTTGTGAGCTCCTCAATCAGGTGTTGGCTGAGGCACTGCAAGAAGGAAAGGCAAATCCATCCTTGGAGTATGTATCAATTTTAGTGAAGACCAGTTTCTGGCCCCAGCAAAATAGAAATCCAATGTAATCAACTGTCATCAAGCAATTGATTGGTTTCCTCAAAAGATGATACTATATAGAAGTTTTGACATCAGTTTCTGTTGTGGACAGGTGGGACATTCAGCAGTGGCAGTAGGTAGATCGGCTTGCATGATATGGAACCCACCATGTTGGTTCCATGTAGTCTCCATTCTTGCCACATGGCTAGTTCATTTGTGGGCCCACTGTACAAGCACTGAGCTGGTTGATTACAGACATTGATCTCCATTGGTTAAGTCCTTCAATGCACCTCAGTGTTTAGAGCCACTTTCAGTGGAGAATACTTTCTTGTGGGCATTTTTTTTTTAATATATCAGACCCACACACTTATGTCCCACTTCTGTAGGTCTCTATTCATCTTCATTCCTCAGATCTCAAAGCCTCCAGTCTTCTGATTTTTTTTAAATACAATGATTCAACAATTTTACACAATACTTAGTGCTTCCCATGGTAAATGTAGTCACCAGCTCTCACCAAACCATGCTATTACCATCTTATCAACTATATTCTTTACGATATACTTTTCATCTCTGTGACTCATTTATTTTATGACTGGAAGTTTGTACCTCTTAATCCTCTCCAATCTTCCAATCTTGCGACTTCCTGGCCTCTGAGTAATGAGCTAAGCTATCTGCCAATGCCTTGAGAATACAAATATATCTTACCTCAGGCCACCTATCACATCTAGGTAATATAATATAATATAATATAATATAATATAATATAACAAAAAAACTAAAAAAAAACTAAAAAAATATTACATAAGGAGTATAGTCATATCACATGAAGTCTAATTAAAAATATGTTTTTTAGGTGCCAGCAGCAGTTTCATCTTCAAATTAGGAGTCAAGTTATGTTCCTTTATTGACAATTTTAGGAAATTAAAAAGCATTACAAAATGTTGATAAACACCTTTTTTAATGGCTATCTATGGATAGTTTTGAATCCACAGGCTTATAGTGCACCCCATATTTTAAAAAATGCAAAATGCAAATGGAAGTCCGGATTTAATATGTATGTACGTACTCCATTATCGAGGAGGGTTCACTTTACCGCCCTGCTTGCTGCTGCGCCATCTGTGTGAGTGCTCTGATAGACAAATTACTTCCCATCCCGGACCTCCATCACTTGTGTGGAGTAGTGCTTAAGAAATAATTGCTTTGGGGATCTCAAAGTACTCAGACCTAATGAAGTCTTCTGGCACCTTCTGAAGCAGTCACAGGGCTTGTTACTGAGGTACCAAAAGATTGATTTAAAGCTTTGGAGGAAGTAAAAATGTATGACCAGGGCAGGACTCAGATGCAAGCTGAGTTTTGCCACACCCAACACGATCAACCTATTTATAGACTCATTCGGTGGGCATAATTGGATGTTCCTAATGTCTTATACGTGGAGATGGTGTGGGGTAGGGTTTCCAGGTAGCAGTGGACAAGGTGAGGGAGCACTATAGGGTAAATAGCACATGGCATACATGGCAAACCTTTAGAAACTTAATTCCCTGAAAGAATAGGCCAAGAAAAGGGCACCTCATAATATACATTGAAGCAGCCTTGCAGGTGCATACAGTGTGCACTGAAGGAGCTCAGAGGGGCTCAAGAGCATAAAGTGACTGTTTAATACAGGCTCTGTGACTCTTCCCTATCCCTGATTCTTGCATGGCATTTCAAGCAGGTTTCATAGTTTTATTTATTTAAAAAAATTTTTTTTTAACGTTTATTTATTATTTTTGAGACAGAGAGAGACAGAGCATGAACGGGGGAGGGTCAGAGAGAGAGGGAGACACAGAATCCGAAACAGGCTCCAGGCTCTGAGCAGTCAGCACAGAGCCCGAACGCGGGGCCCGAACTCACGGACCGCGAGATCATGACCTGAGCCGAAGTCGGATGCTCAACCGACTGAGCCACCCAGGCGCCCCGAAGTCAAGCAGGTTTCATAGTTTTGAAGTTATCTTTTCAATAACTTAGTGTTTTAAATAACTTTAGTGTTTTAGCACTGAAATCCCAGTTTTGTCAAGTAATCACATAACCCCTGTCTAGTCCATTGTTGTACAAAAATAAAGAATAAACCCATTGTTCTTCAAATTCATTTTCCCAGCTCAAGCCTGCTTCAGGTTTATAAGCCTGCAGTGGAAGAGGTGGGTGTGGTCAACTTTTTGCTCTTGTCAATGTGTTTTCTTCCCCCTGTGAAGCTACTTCCTCTGACGCCTCCAGAGCTGGCCCAGTCAGGAAGCAGCTCAGGAGGAGAGGGGCTGTTTTATGAAGCTTGTGCAGGTGTAATCTGTGGATGGGTCCCTCGGGATTTTGTGCATGTGTGGTTTCTGGTTCTTTCTCTCCTCCAGCTGTGGCTCTCTTTCCTGTGGCTCCCAGAATGTGGGCATGCCTCTCTTCCAGATGGAAGTAACAAATCCCCCCTACCCTGGGGCTCTGGGTATATTGTGCTAGGCAGACCCTTTCTACTTGTTGAGGCCTCTGTCCTTTCCAAGTAGTCTAAGGTCAACTTTCTTTAAAAATTACCACAAATCTGCTTCCTATAGCAGAGTCTGTATCTAGTCTCCAGAGAGATCCACATCTTTCCTGGATTTGTAGCAGTGCAGCTCACTCTCAGTACAACCCCCTCTCTTCAAACCATCACCTTTTCCTTCAGTTTTACCCGGTGGCAATGAGTTTTTTTTTCAGAGTTGAGGGGACACATGTCCGACTTTTCTGGAAGATCTCGTCTGGCTTGAGGAAATGAAGATCCATACCCCTCCTCATTACTAAGGAAAGGAGGGAAGAGATGCCACTGTGGCCCAACAGTTTGCTTCAAAGGAAACAATTTCTCTGGTGTCTTCACTCTATAAACCCTTGATAGAAATAGGCTAACAGTGACAGACTGGCTTTATAGTTCTTAGTATGCCCTACATTTACTAGTGCTCTAGACTCTCACTTGAGGATTGTGATACTACTCGGCACTCATGTTGTTCTTGGTCTTTGGGAACTGAGCTGCAACTGAGGTAAGTCTAATTTGAAGTACCAATAATCTGAGATAAGTCTACCACCCCATTTCCTATGCTTCGGAGTCAGATGGGCACAGGTTTGAGTGCAGGCTCTCCTGTGTGTACCTGAGCAATGTTGGGCACATAACTTAATCTCTTTCAGTTTCAGTTCTTCTGTACAAAGGGGAAAACAATACTTCTCAGATATGGGTTTGTCCATGAGTGGGAATGCACAGTGCATGAACTCAATGTAGGGGGCTCATAGGTGTTGACATGATGATGATGGTGGCTCGATTCCCTTAGGTTCCTGAGTACCTTCCTGCCTCTACCTGCTAACAAGCCAAAGCTACAGTCATTGATTAGATCTCTGCCTACAGTTATCCCTGCAGCTCTCCACTTTTGGAGTGGTGGAAATGCCAGGGTAATGGCAGGATGGCACTCCTAAGCATCTTCATCCCTCAGTGGAATCTTCAGAAGAGATGAAAACAAGTAAGAGGTGGTCATTCTGGTCATTCTTTTCTCTAGTTCTTCATGTCATATGCCTATTGGCATTGAAATGTTGGAGGAGTCGGCTCTACTGTCTCCTCTCCCCAGTCACATTCTATCTTCAGCCTCCCTTGCCCATCAGGAAAGGTGTTCAAGGAAACCCAGGCTTGTGGCAGAGTGCCAGGCAGTCTCCGCTTGCAGGGAAATTTGATGTGGCAGCTATAACTTATTGTCCTTGCAGTTACCCTGCATATGCCAGAGAAAAGGGCTTTGTAAATAAGTGCGAGGAGCTGATAGCAAAAATTTCAGACTGCACTGCAGAGCTTCTAACACCATTATAGGGCACTGATTTAGTATTGGCTCACAGAAATGAAGGCTACCTTGAGTACTGAATTACCATGTCCCCAGGGCAATCTTTGGCATTCTACCCAGGCTGCTAACCAAGTCCTCCATGCTTCATTTATGGGATCTGACACTATCACAGACTCCAGCAATATAGCTGCAGGCTCTAGTAAACTCCTAAATTAAAAGTCAACCCAGTCAAGGATATTTTGATGTCCAGGGATTTGTATGCAGCTCCCATTAGGATTTGTGCCCAAGTAACTTCTGACTTGCTGAAATGAATGCAGAGCCTTCTATCTGAGCTCTATGTTTTTGCATAGACATTTTTCAAAGCTGCGATGAGTTTCATGTAGGTCAATCACTCTAAGAATGCTTCATTTTTTTGCAAGAGGCATATTACATATGTAAGGCACTCGTCTGCAGAAAGCATAAAAATACTCCACTGAAAATAAACTATTCTTTTTGGTTTTGTGCTGTATATTTTATATTCTAACAGAGTGCACCTAACATGTAGCCATTGTGGAAAAGAGAGAGGGCAGACCTGTTAATGAAGCAGTCATGGATAAAATTGAGGTTGCCAGAGAGGGTTTTTTTCATGGATCTAGATGGTTCATAGATTAGGTGGTTGATCAGAAGCTACCATTTAATTGCAGTAGTACTATGGTAACAAAAATTGGTGGCATGCCAACCTGTTGACAAGAGTTTTAAAAATAATGTACTCTTCAGAGCATTGCAACCAACTACGGTTTTTATTGGTTCATTTTTTCAACCTCTCCCATGACATGCAATTTAGATTGGAGTATTGTCCCAGTTACTCAGCAATGATGTGTAATCAATATGCTCACCGGCCACTCAGTCATGTGTGAGAAAACCACATTTAGAGGCTTCGGTCTCACAACATTTGGTCAGCTAGCAACTTACAGAAATGGTAAAAAGAAAAGAGAATAGCAAAAACAAAAATAGAGGCAGACCTTCTGGAGCTTTTGTTTTTTTGTTGGCATTTTACATATGCCAGATTCTTCTCTTATACTGTGCTGTGCTTAGAAAAGGTAAATGGTTTCGAAAACATAACTTAGCATGAGTTCTGTTGTTTAAATTTCAATCCATAGGTGAAACAAGTCATTTTTAAAAAATCTTCTCCCCTACTGCAAATTATGGCATATGATTAAAAAAATTCTAGTTGTAACATAAAATCACAAACCAATTAAGACTGCTAATTAAGAATCTCAACATCAGGGTAGACGTTGAACTAAAAACCATAGGACTGGAAGGAATCTCAGAGAACATCTTTTTCTTATGTCCCCATTCTGTCAAAGAGAACACAGAGACCTTAAGAGATGTAGTAGCTGTCCCAGTTCATGGTGCAAGATGACAGACCATCACCTCATGCTATGGCTTTCTAATTCATTTCATCCAATGGTAGAATTTCTGAACTATGAGAAGCCAGTATGGAAATATTTTTGGGAGCAAAGCAGGATGAAGAGAGGTACACTGTTTCTAAAATACTTGTGTGGCATTGAGCAAAATAGCCAAGGAAACCTTCTAAAAGAAGAACAAGGGTGAGGGTAGAGGAAGGGAGGGTATATATACATGCCATTTTATAGAGCTGTGTCTATCTATCATCTGCCTATCTATCTATTTCAATGTTTTTAAGGATATTTCCCTGTCAATAATAGTAAAAGTGTTGAGATAAACTGAATGTCCACCAATAGGTGGTGAATTAACTAGATCATGGCACAAACATGAAATAGGATATAATACAGCTGTGAAGAAAACTATGAAGTAGCTCTTGTGTCCTGAAGTAGAAAAACCTTTAAGAAATATAGTGAAGGATAAAAGGCAGAGTTCAGAACATTGTGTATAGTTGGTACCCTTTTTTCCTTTTTTGTAGATCGGCAAGGGCTGGGGGAGAATATATATCTGTATTTACTTGCTTATGCATAAAAAAACTTTAGAATTACTGATAAGAAAGTAATTATAATGGTTTTGTGTGACAGGTGGCAGGAGATAAGGAACTGGGAGGGTGGGGAAGGGTGTAGGAAGAAATGTTTTCACTATGAGAAACAGGGAAGGGAGCCTGGGTGGCTCAGTCGGTTGTGTCCAGCTCTTGATATCAGCTCAGGTCATGATCTCATGGTTTGTGAGATCTAAGCCCTGTGTTGGGCTCTGTACTGACAGCATGGAGCCTGCTTGGGATTCTCTCTCTCCCTCTCTCTCTTCTCTTCCCCTGCCCGTGTATGCACTTTCTCTCTCTCTCAAAATAAACAAACAAACATTTAAAAAGCATTAAAAAAAAGAAACAGGGAAATGTATTACCTTTTCAAATAACTAAATGTCAAAAAGAAAAAAAATATTAGAAGGAAAAAAAATACCACTGACCTTCTGCATGAGTCAGGGTTCCAACAGAGAAACAGAACTGTAGAATATGTATACAGAGTTTTATTGCAAGAAATTGGGGGTGGGAGCTGGTTAGGCAGGTCTGAAATCTGTGGATCAGGTTGTCAGGAAGAGGTGCCTGGAAACTCTCTGACAGGGGCTGATGCTGCAGAATTTCTTCTCCCTCAGGGAAATCTCAGTTCTGCTCTCCTAACCTTTCAACTGATTGCATCAAGCCAACTTAGATGATGGAGGATAGTTGTCTTTATTTAAAGTCAACTGACTGTAGATGTTAACCATATCTACAAGATACCTTCATAGCAATACCTAGATTAGCGTTTGATTGAAAAACAGGGCACTAGAACCTCGCCAAGTTGACACATAAAACTAACCATCACACTCTACTTCTGAAATCCAGTTTGGGATCAAAGAAATGGCAAGGTTTGAACATATATTAAATGTGACCAAAAAAGCCATTGCTTTTCTTGGATTTTCTGGGATAATCCTGGGTCAGATATATTTTATCAAGATGCTATTGATGCTATTGATTGTAAGACACACTATTATTTTTTGTGCCACCAATAAAGAAAAAGCCACCAGTTAAACTGACATGCTGTTGATTGATTGCATAAGACATTTCAGTGATGTTAAAATAATAAAACTATATGTATATTTGAATTCACGAAAATACACTCTACTCTGTGTTCTTGTTAGATCATGTGCAGCTATATCAATGTGTCAGAGCAGTATATTTCAATTTTGATTCAGAAAATGTGATCATATTACACATAACACATGTTATGCATTACACATATTACACATAATGCTGTTTGGCTCAGGATCTCCAAATTAGCCCCGTCTACAATCTATAGAAGTGTCTCCAAAGGTGAGTTGGGGTTGAGAGGCTTTTCAGATGGAGAGTGGAGAGTGACAAGAGAGTTCTTCCTACTCTCCCTCCTCCACACCCGCCCCTAAGCAGGCAGGCTGGCAATAGTAGTCTATGGCATTGTCTCTGTGCAGAGAATAATTCTAGCTGATCACTGGCACATTGGCTTTTCCCACTTCATTTTCTTCCTCTTTGACACTCAGATACTGCGGGGAGAGGCCAATAAGAAACATTTCACATGGTAAGCCTCTTTGAGCTGCTTTGAGGCTATTGTATACACCTATAAAAGATTGCTTTTATCTCATGATAACTACAGGAATGTCCAATTTTCATTCAGTGATTTTGGAAGAATACTAGCTCCTACTTTAGTTTAACTTTAGGACATAAGGATGACAAAGTCAGCCAATTTAAATAAAAAAAGTTCTGTGATTCTAGCCAGTGGGAAAAGAAATAACATCTGGAATCCAAATGAGTTGTCATTATTGGCTGCAGTGACCTACAAGCCTCAAGGAAGTGGGTGGTCAGTTCTCTCCATTTTTCCAGGGCCAAATTTTCACTTGCTTACAAATTGAAACTCTTACATGCAGCAAATGTTTGAATATTATATCATTGAACGTAGCCTACTATTTGTATAAAACTGGTTCTGATCTTAAAGCAGTCAAACTGGTCTTAAAGGGGCCGAAAAGATGTATCAGAACCACGCATTGTTTACTGTAACTCACTAACCTTGCTGTACTCTGTTTTACTACATTTTATGGAATCCACAAAGAAATCTTGTTTTGGGGCTCAACAAAGGAAAAATGGTGGTGACTGCCTTTAACAGTCGATTAGTGTGAATACAGATCTCTAAAAACATCACCCCAGTTTTATTCAAACTGGCAGTAAAAGTATAAAAAAGGACAAAAATACAAAAACAGCAGAATCACTTACTGAATTTTATTTCTAAAACTCTACATATACTTATGTTGTTTAAAAAGATGGCAATAAACTTTTTGTGCTTTGAAATTTGCCTCTTTCTTTATTGGTTTTCTTTCATGGAAAAAATAAACTATAAACAATTTTAATGCTAAGTTTCCTCCCTGATTTGTCAACCACTGGAGATATTATTGTAGACACAATGTTAAAAAAAGGAAACAAAATCCTGTAAGAAGCAGTAATAAGTACACCTCAAACATTGAGTGCTTCTGAGAACAGCTGTTAATATCTATTGTGTTGAAAACCCACTTAAAATGTACAGGTATATACAATAGCCTCAAAGCAGCTCAAGGAGCCTATTGTGTCTAATGTACAAGTCATCTGAATGCATAAAGACCTGTGCCTCAAAAATATATTTTATGTGAAAGGCATTTGGAAAAAAAAGAGGAAAAAATAATGGCTAAGGGTCCAAGGTTCTCCTATATGAAAGAGGAAAAGTCATTTAGAAGAGAACCTAGGAGCTGATGAACTTTGCCATATTTTCATTATTTTTGACAAAATCCTCCCATGATGCCTCTGATGCTATTGTGAAATCTTATTTTAACTCCTATCTCCGAAAATATGGTTCTGGAATGTGCACAGCATAGGAGATAAAATCATGAGTGGGCTCTTTAAAGTGCACTGTGACTTGAAAAGGCAGAGCACTTATTTGATGGAGACATTTAGTGAGCATCTTCTATGTATAAGACATTGACTTTGGCCTGTGCAAGATGCAAACATGAATAAGGCACAGTTCCTGCCCTTGTAAGGTTTATGGAAGAGAAAAGAGAGAAAACTGTAAAAATAATTACTCAATGTGCTGAAAATAAGTTATACAAATGAAAGCAGTGGGTGTAATACTTCCTTATGAATTCAGCTCCTTCCTCTTTTCAGACTTGAAAACTGGTCACAAACCTAATCTCACTTTCCTCTCTCACACTGTGAATGTAATGTTCTTTGTTTTGGAGTTCTCCGTTTGTAGAATCTGAATTCCAAGTAACACTTGCTTATTTCTCCCAGTTTCCAGCAGTGCTTTGAGAACAAATGGGTGGACTTCTAATTAAATGAATGTGTGAGAAAGGATCTTCTTCATATCTTCCTACTTAAGGGATTCTTTTCAACAAAAGCTAACACTACTATCTTCTTCTCTCATAAGAATTGATGCCAACATTTGCATCAGTTACCATCTGACTCTTTTCCACAGTTGTAGAGATCACATTAGGTTTTGAATCTAGGGTTCCTTTAAAAAAAAAAAAAAGAAAATGTGGAGAAGAAATGGGTAAGTGGTTCCTTTCAATTAATTTATTAGGAATGATTCAGCTAGTTTTCTGTTACCTACTAATGGAGTCAGATGTAAGATGGTGGCGTCCATCTGAAGCCTTCCAGAATGTTGTTGTGGTGAAGGCAGGGGAGGGCGGAGCGCGGGCAGGCATGCGCAGCACCTGCAAGATGCACAGCGGCATCACGGGGAGATTAGATTCTGGGGTGGGACAGACTTGAAACTTGCCCAGTTAGTTGTGCACCTTGGACATTTAAGTTCTTTGGACCTCATTTTCCCGATCCACGAAAAACTGGTTTAAAACCTACCGTTGTTGAAACTGTTAAATGGCACAACACACCATGTAGGTCGGGTTCCATATGTGTTTCATGGAATCTGGTACATAGGGAGTGCTCAATAAATGCTCATTCCTCTCCTAGGCCAGAGGGAGAACGCTGGAAAGAAAAAGGGTGAAGAAAATGCTAAGGGTAAAAGGAAAGAAGAATGAAAGATAGTGTCTATTGTGTGACTGGAGGTGGCCCTAATTTTGAGTATGTATTCACTATGGAAATTTGGTATTGTCTAAGAAAATAATTATTCTTTCTTCAAGGTTGTAGGTAGGTGAATGGAAAGACCATTAGATTGGGGTTTAGGAGACTTGGGTTGTAGGATCAGCTCCCTCTGGGCAAATCCCTGAACTTCATTGGGACTCCATTCCACCATTTGTTAAATGAAGATTTCATTTAGATGATCTCTTCCAGTCTTAAGATCCTTGATGAAATTTTAAGATGAAAGTAACTATGAACCAGCTTAATGTATTTCATCTAAATCTAATCTTTTAAAGGTCAAGAATAAGTTTGAGGAAATTTTATTTACAAAGAGACTATTTGCAATGGTGCAGTGTTAATATCGTAAAAACAGTGAGTAGTTACAATCCCTAGGCCTGAAGCTGGGGTGGGGGATACAGAAAAAGAGTCTTGTAGAGACCTCTTTGAGAAGAATATGACCTTGGGCCAAGGACATGGCAATTGTTACTGTTATTCTAAATCCAACTGGAAGCCTTAACAATGTAGGCCCTACCAGTTAGGTCTTGGGATGGGGAACGGGGTGCTAGAAGGGAAGAGTAGATATGGAAGGGAAATGGAAGACGTCTGGCATAGATCTAGATTTGGACTGGAATCTTAAATGAGCCTTTGTTTTGTAACAGTAGAGGAAACCCCAAGACACTGCTGCTACAATTAGCTTGTGCTTCTGTAGAACTTGTAGATGTGAAGACAGTCTTCACAAGGCAGAGGCACTTGATGTGTCAATATCTCACTTGTCTCCACTCTGAACACATTTTATCTATCCTAGTTTAGCTCTAGCAAGAGCCCTGAAATGTTCAGAGTATCAGACAGGTCTGAAACACATAATCATTAGTCTGATCCATGAGCCAACAATATATAAAATATATTTAGCTATTATACGAGGGATATGGAGCCTGTCAGATTGCACTGAGAGTTCTACTCAAATTGTACTAGAAACTAAAGAGGGCAGGTATTTTGCCTCCAGCAAAGTAAGTTTTATTCTGATGTTCTATATCCTCATGGCCCTTTTGGTTACCTTTGAGGAAAATAAATAATTACCAATAATTGAGGGTTGTTAATGTACCAAACATTGTTCATACTTCACACGTGAGGTGAAATAAAAATGATGTCAGTTTCTTCTAGCTTGTAGGAGTGGGTCAGTAAGACTGTTTGGGAGGTTTTTTCCTATTAAGTGAAACATTTGGAAATATAAGAAGACATGTTTGCTGTCCCTCACTCTGGGAGAGAGGGTAAAAGAAAAATTTACATAGAGTCCAGTGGGCTTTCTTAGAGGAAGGGGTATGAGAACTTTCTTTCAGATATTTGAAATTAGGGATATGGGTCTTCAAGCTTTGTTATCAAGAAAAAGTGGGTTGAATAGTGGAGTAGTGTCCCCCTAAATCCCTGTCTTCTGGAAACTCAAAATGCGTGATCTTATTTGGAAGTAAGTCTTTGTAGGTGTCATTAGTTAAGTTAAGGTCATGCTGATCTCATGGGTAGACCCGAAGACTACTGACTGGTGTCCTTATACGAAGAGAACTCACAGGGATACACAGAATGAAGGAAACATGTAACGATGCAGGTAGAGATGGAGTTATGTAGCTATAGGCCAAGGAATGCTAAAATTTGCTGGACCACCAAAAGCTAGGGAGCACCCGAGCATTTCTCCCTCACAGACTCCAGAAGGAACAAATCCTAGTAACACATTGATTTTATAGTTCTGGTCTCCTGAACCATGAGAGAATAAATTTCTGTTGTTTTAAGCTACCTAGTTTTTAGTATTTTGTTATGGCAGCCCTAGGTAGCTAATATAAGCCCGAAGGTCTTGAAAAGGAGCTTGGGGAGGGATGTGTGTATGTGGCAGACAGATTAGTGCCCAGGACCCAATGCAAGAGTCTGAGGAGGGAGTAGCTACAACAGAGTCACCTGGGAGCCCAAGATTGAGACATCTTTTGTCCTGGGTATAAATTGCAGCCAGCAAAAGCTTTACTGAGGCTTCATCAGAGAGCACAGGAATAGTCTTAATAATACATGGTGCAGCAAAAACTGGGTCCATGGATTGATTGGCAGCTCCAGCTTTCTCTCTCTCTCTCTCTCTCTGTCCCTCCCTCCCTCCCTCCCTCTCTCTCTCTTTCTCTATCTTTTTCTCTCTCTCTGACTAACCTAGATTTGACCTTTTCAAACTAAATAAGTCCTGAGGATTCTTGAACTATTTGGCCTTGGAGGTGGGTTAAGGGTCAAGAAGAAGATACAGAACATCCTATTAATAAGAGTCCCTGGATGCTTGAGTTATTAACCCTAAATGAAAAAACACCTAGTCAATGTGTTTATCCTGAGAAGGTGAAGCTGGCTCTGCTGCTTATACCATTATAACTAATGGGGCAGGTTAGATGTAGTTATTATCTTTAAATAGGTTCAGAAACTAAAACTTGGAGAAATTAGGTAACTTGCTTACTGTCACACAGTCCAGATTTAAATTCAAGTCTGAATTAACAGCCTGTAGTTTTAATGGTTATAGATCCCATTTCCTAGATCCACTGGGAAGCTACTGGATTTCCATCATCTCACATGGTAAATGTGTCCAGTAGACCAACGTTGGAACTGGGTCGGAGAAGGGGGGGTGTCTGTACCCTGAACCAGAAGCAAAAGTCTGAATGTGGGCATAGAAATTAGAAAGGGCTGAATGGAGCTGGGAACCAGATGTGGGGTGTGCCAGACTGAAATGGGGCCTCAGCTATTGTGACAAGTTGAAACCATAGTGGGGGTTTCATGGGTGAATCCAGATGTAGCAGCCAGCTAGCAAGCATGGTTCAAATGGGACTGGGTTGTCATGGAAACAGAGACAGATCCAAAGGCCAGAACGTGGGATCCAAACCAGGTCAGAGCGAGACAGTGACTGAAGCCAATGCCAGAGCAACAGGGATGCACACATGGGCCCTGGGCACACGGATTTCCTCTGAATACCTGCCTGGTGCTCAGACTGGCTTTGGTTCCTGCTCAATGCCGGGGAGAGCTTTCTGGCCCTAGATTGCCCTAAAGGAACTCTTGTTCTTCCGACAAGTAAAAGCCCTTCTAGCACCTCTCTTTAACTGGCTTACTAGCCCCTGCTTGAATACATTTGATGACAAGTTTCCAAGGTAATGGGTCTGTCTTTAAACAGTTTAACTATGAGAAAGTGTTTTCTTATACAGTACTAAAACTTGGTCTTGAATCAACAGTGTTTTCTCTTCCTCCTGGGTGTCAGCCCCTAAATGTTTCTTCACAGAGGCTGGCTGGACAAATCTTCAAATTCTCAAATCTGAAACAGAAGAAATTCTAATTCACTAAGTCTGAGACCAAGCTGGAGAATCTGCATTTAGAAAAACTCCCAAGGTGTCTCCAACATATAGCTTGAGTTGGAAACCACTCGTTTAACTTCGCTCATTAATTCCTATTGATTCCTCCCTCCCTCCCTCCTTTCCTCCCTATTGGTTCAGCCCTCTGAATATTTCCACAAGCAACTGGGAAGGGCTGTCCACCCTTCACCTTACTTGCTGTCTTGGTGTAATCTCTCAGCATTGTTTACCTGTACTAGCCCAAACACTTCCCAATGGTCTTTCCATCTCCTTTCACTTTTTTAAAAACATTTATTTTATTTTTTTAATTTTTAATTTTATTTATTTATTTTTAAAAATTTACATCCAAATTAGTTAGCATATAGTGCAACAATGATTTCAGGAGTAGATTCCTTAGTGCCCCTTACCCATTTATCCCATTCCTCCTCCCACAACCTGTCCCATAACCCTCTGTTTGTTCTCCATATTTATGAGTCTCCTGTTTTGTCCCTCTCTCTGTTTTTATATTATTTTTATTTCCCTTCCCTTATGTTCATCTGTTTTGTCTCTTAAAGTCCTCATATGAGTGAAGTCATATGATATTTGTTGTTCTCTGACTGACTGATTTCACTTAGCATATAACCTCCAGTTCCATCCACGTAGTTCTTTTTGATTGCCATTGTATTGCTCCATTGTATATATATACCACATCTTCTTTAGCCATTCATCCATTGATGGACATTTGGGCTCTTTCCATACTTTGGCTATTGTTGATAGTGCTGCTATACACATGGGGGTGCATGTGTCCCTTCAAAACAGCATACCTGAATCCCTTGGATAAATACCTAGTAGTTCAATTGCTGGGTCGTAGGGTAGTTCTATTTTTAGTTTTTTGAGGAACCTCCATACTGTTTTCCACAGTGGCTGCCCCAGCTTGCATTCCCACCAACAATGCAAAAGAGATCCTTTTTCTCCACATCCTTGCCAATATCTGTTGTTGCCTGAGTTGTTAATGTTAGCCATTCTGACAGGTGTGAGGTGGTATCTCATTGTGGTTTTGATTTGTATTTCCTTCATGATGAGTGAAGTTGAGCATTTTTTCATGTGTCAGTCGGCCATCTGGATGTCTTCTTTGGAGAAATGTCTATTCATGTCTTTTGCCCATTTCTTCACTGGATTATTTGTTTTTTGGGTATTGAGTTTGATAAGTTTCTTATAGATTTTGGATACTAACCCTTTATCTGATATGTCGTTTGCAAATATCTTCTCCCATTCTGTCGGTTGCCTTTTAGTTTTGCTGATTGTTTCCTTCACTGTGCAGAAGCTTTTTATTTTGATGAGGTCCCAATAGTTCATTTTTGCTTTTGTTTCCCTTGCCTCCGGAGACGTGTTGAGTAAGAAGTTGCTGTGGCCAAGATCAAAGAGGTTTTTGTCTGCTTTCTACTCGAGGATTTTGATGGCTTCCTGTCTTACATTTAGGTCTTTCATCTATTTTGAGTTTATTTTTGTGTATGGTGTAAGCAAGTGGTCGAGCTTCATTCTTCTGCATGTTGCTGTCCAGTTTTCCCAGCACCACTTGCTGAAGAGACTGTCTTTATTCCATTGGCTATTCTTTCCTGCTTTGTCAAAGATTAGTTGGCCGTATGTTTGTGGGTCCGTTTCTGGGTTCTCTATTCTGTTCCACTGATCTGAGTATCTGTTCTTGTGCCAGTACCATACTGTCTTGATGATTACAGGTTTGTAGTATAGCTTGAAGTCTGGGATTGTGATGCCTCCTGCTTTGGTTTTCTTTTTCAAGATTGCTTTGGCTATTCGGGTCTTTTGGTATTCTAGTTCCAAACAAATTTTAGGATTGTTCTAGCTCTGTGAAGAATGCTGGTGTTATTTTGATAGGGATTTCATTGAATATGTAGATTGCTTTGGGTAGTATCGACATTTTAACAATATTTGTTCTTCCTATCCAGGAGCATGGAATCTTTTTCCATTTTTTTTCTGTCTTCTTCAATTTCTTTCATAAGGTTTCTATAGGTTTCAGTGTATAGATTTTTCACCTCTTTGGTTAGATTTATTCCTAGGTATTTTATGGGTTTTGGAGCAATTATAAATGGGATTGATTCCTTGATTTCTCTTTCTGCTGCTTCATTGTTGGTGTATAGGAGTGCAACCAATTTCTGTGCATTGATTTTATATCCTGTAACTTTGCTGAATTCATGAATCAGTTCTAGCAATTTTTTGGTGGCATCTTTTGGGTTTTCCATATAGAGTATCATGTCATTTGTGAAGAGTGAAAGTTTCACCTCCTTCTGGCCAGTTGGGATGCCTTTTATTTCTTTGTGTTGTCTGATTGCAGAGGCTAAGACTTCCAATACTATGTTGAATAACAGTGGTGAGAGTGGAAATCCCTGCCTTATTCCTGACCTTAGGGAGAAAGCTCTCAGTTTTTCCCCAATGAGGATGATATTAGCGCTGGGTTGTTCATATATGGCTTTTATAATCTCAAGGTATGATCCTTCTATCCCTACTTTCTTGTGGGTTTTTATCAAGAAAGGATGCTGTATTTTGTCAAATGCTTTCTCTGCATCTATTGAGAGGATCATATGGTTCTTGTCCTTTTATTGATGTGATGAATCGCATTGATTGTTTTGTGGATATTGAACCAGCTCTGCATCTCAGGTATAAATCCCACTTGGTCATGGTGAATCCTTTTTTTAATGTATTGTTGGATCTGGTTGGCTAATATCCTGTTGAGGATTTTTCATTCATGTTCATCAGGAAAATTGGTCTATAGTTCTCCATTTTAGTGGGGTCCCTGGTTTCGGAATCAAGGTAATACTGACTTCATAGAAAGGGTTTGGAAGTTTTCCTTCCATTTCTCTTTTTTGGAACAGCTTCAAGAGAATAGGTGTTAACTCTTCCTTAAATGTTTGATAGAATTCCCCTGGAAAGCCATCTGGCCCTGGACTCTTGTTTTTTTGGCAGATTTTTGATTACTAATTCAATTTCCTTACTGGTTATGGGTCTGTTCAAATTTTCTATTTCTTCCTGTTTCTGTTTTGGTAGTGCATATGTTTCTAGGAATTTGTCCGTCTCTTCCAGATTGCCCATTTTATTGGCATGTTATTGCTAATCACCCCCTTTTTTAAAAGTTTATTTATTTTTGAGAGAATGAAAGTGGGGAAGGGGCAGGGAGGGAGGGGGACAGAGGATCTGGAAGTGGCTTTTCACTGACTGCATTGAGACAATGTGCGGCTTGAACTCACAAACTGTGAGATCATGACCTGAGCTGAAGTGAGACACTCAAACAACTGAGCTACCCTGGTGTCCCTCTATTCTTTTACCCTTTGAATTCATCCTTCTCAAGGTTGCCAAAGTAATCTTTTAAAATTGTACGTATGAGCTTGGCCTATCTTGTATCAAATCCTCTGCTCTCTCTTCACTGCAATAATAAACAGAATATAATAAAATAGGCAACCAATGGTGGATCAGGCCTTTGGCATTTAGGCCTTTGCCTGCCTTCCTTCTGTCCTGTGCCTTCGTCATGCCACAGCACTTGAGATTCTCCGTAGCTTCCTACTTTCTCAGGATCGTGTCTTTCCATTTGATTTTCCTTCACCCAAGAATGTTCCTTTCCTTGCCTGATTAATTTCCTATTTCTCCTTCTACATTCAGCTCAGGCTTGGCCCTCACAGTTAAGCTCTCCAAGACTCTGCTGCACCACACGATTTTGACTTGGCTATTTTGGCAATTTTTACCTTGGGATCATTTTGATTTCAGGAACATTTTTATACACTATCCTTTGTTTGATTTGCGTTCACTTCGATGGAGCCTAAAAAAGCAAAAAAAAAAAAAATAATAATAATAAAATAAATAAATAATTATTGACTTAAAATCTCCAAATCCTAAAGCACTTATTCTTACTCTGTTACTGACCTTTACAAGCACTGCTGACCCTCCCTTCTGTGGGTGAGAAAGGGATGTGGTTCAGGGATGGGGTGAAGATGAGAGCGAGAAGGAGCAGAGTCAGAGATGGAGGACGGGTCCATGATGGAGTGTGGATTAGGGTCAGATGGATGGTCAGGGGCTCCTGCTAATGTAAGAGTGTGACTTTTGTCATATATATATATATATATATATATGTATATATATATATATATATGACATTTTGATATATTTATTTCTAGTTAGCCCTGTGTTATGGGTTGAACTGTCCTCATCTTCCAAAGGTATTGCAGTCCCAACCTCAGTGCCTGTGAATGCAACCTTATTTGGAAATAGAATCTTGATCAAGTTAAGATGAGGCTGTTAGGGTGTGCCCTAATCCAATATGACTGCATCCTTATAAAAAAGGGGAATTTGGCTATAGAGACAGACATACACAGAAGAAAGGTAGAACAGCACATGAAGATGAGGGCAGAGATCTACGAGCAAAGGAGATCCAAAGATTGCCTGAAAACCACCAGGAAGTGCAATGGAGACACAGAAAGGTTTTCCCTTTCAGGCCTCAGAGGAAACCTCCCCTCAGACATCTTGATCTTGGACTTCTAGCCTCTAGAACTGAGAGACTCTGAATTATGTAAGCTGCCCAGTTTGTGGTACTTCATTATAGCAGCGCTGGCAAACTAATACATCATGTAAAACAATTGTGTCAAGAAGACCTGGCCAAAGTGTCCTGTGTTAAGGTGACTTGTCTGTCCTCTGAACTCCAGAACATCATTACTCTATACGTTAATGGACTGAAACGTGTCTATCTTGGGCACAGGACCATTAGCTCTCTAAGGTCTTGCTTTTTATTGTATGTCTTTAGTACCTACTGTATTGAGTCTAGATAATTTAGGAATAAGCCAACCACAGGGCCTGAGGATGCTGAGTTTGACAGGGGTTGAGCAGCTGGCCCGATTGTCACTATGCTCTGGTTTCCAGGCCATGTGCTTTCCATTACACGGTGAAGAGGTCTAGCAAATTCACTTGTAGAGTTTCCTCTTCAGGCTCAATTTCCTCTGTTCCTTACGTGCACAGGTTGTCAAAGCTCTCATTATACTGGTCACTCTCCTCTGAATAGACTTGATCTTGAATAGGTACATCTAAACACCACACTCTTCTATCACCATCACCTTCCTTGATACAGACCCTAACCTGGTGTTAATGTTGCTCAAGTCTGTTGGCACATTATGGCTTATTATGGATGCAATCTATCTCCTGTGCAATGCTTTTTTGCACAGAAAGTTGATCCAAGTCCCTCCAACTCTGTTCAGTTTCTGCAAGGTTTGCACTCACATATGCTTACTTTATAAGCTATCTTTGTAAATTTTACTCTGGTTTTCCTTAGTATTCTGGTTCATTAAGATAATTTTATATCTCAATATGTTGTCTTAATTATATTATAACTAGTCTTACCCAGCTTATTCAGTTTTGGGGCATCTGAAAATACAGTGAGAGTGTTGTTTATGTTTTCAAATCACTGCTAAAAATGTTGAACAGTTGGATGTTTACCCAGCACACAATAGCTGGGTAATCATCAACTTTCTGTTTTATTTTTTTCTGTGTTGCCTTGGCCCCTATCAGCACAGAGGTGGAAATCAGAACAAAGCCTTTCAGTATGATGCCAGGCAAGCAGCTATTTACACATACTTGGATACTTGATAGTGAGATTTTCGTGAGTTACAGATTTCTTCTTCACACAAATGATCGTCTGGTCTCAGCTGGGTGTGCCTGGCACTAGCCTCCCTCTTACCCAGCTGTTCTAATGGCACTTGGCAGGGTGATGGCTCTCCATTCTCAAATTTTCTACTTGTAGAGAAATTGGCCATTTTGTGTTTTTACCATCATTTAAAATCCTGTTGAAGATGATTTTATTTATTTTTTTATTAAAAAATTTTTTTAATGTTTATTTTTTGAGAGAGAGAGAGAGAGAAAGAGAGAGAGAGAGTCAGAGAGGGGCAGAAAGAGACAGGGAGACACAGAATCTGAAGCAGGCTCCAGGCTCCGAGCTGTTATGACAGTACAGAGCCCATTGCAAGGCTTGATTCCATGGACTGTGAGATCATGACCTGAGCAGAAGTTGGATGCTTAATTGACTGATCCACCCAGCCACCCCAAACAATCCTGTTGAGGATGATTTTAAATAGTAATTTGGCCAATGCCAACTTTTCTGACTCTGCCATCATCTCAGGTGCCAACTAGTAGGTAGATCATTTAGTTAACCTGGGATACAGTTCAGTAAAGAATGGGACCTGTAGAATTTGTCTTGACTCCCATTTCAGCTCTGTTAGTTGACTGTGTGGCCCTAGCTAAGTTATGTAACCTCTCTGAGTTTCAGTGTTTTCATATGTGAAAAGAGGATATTAATACCTGTCATTATTAATGAGTATTAAATTGATTAATTTATGGTAAGTGCCTATCACAGAGACTGGCACAAGTAGGCATTTGAGAGACATCATCATCATCATGTACATCTTTTAAAAATACTAAGACTAAGGAGACTATTTGTGAAATACCTCAATTGTACTAATGGCTGCTAATATAAGAGCTCAATGCCCTTATCAGTCTTTGCATGAACATGGGCTTTACTGATATTATTTCACACATCTAAGGAATGCTTCCAAATAAATGGAATGGTTCACTTAATTGCCCAACTCCTTTCATGCTAAGTGGAATTGGTTTACTTTTTCTAGTATGTCTTAGAGACCTGTGAACATCCCAAAAGGGGTAATCTCAACAGAAAGCAGTCCAAACTTCCTGAAACTGAAGCTTAAAAAAAAAAGTACCCTACAAAGTCCTCAGAAGAATAAAGACTAATTCTGATGAGTTCTATCACGCACTATTAACTAAATAGGAATATTTCCTTGACATCTGTACATTTGACCAACATACCCATTTAAGGATAGTAAAGAAATTGTTCTTCCATGGGGTTGGCCTTATGGTTCAGTTTTTCCTTGTTTCATTCTGCCCACTTGCTTTTACCCCTTTTATTTTGTTCTCTTGAAAAGCAGGCTTGTCTTTTTGTTTTTTGCTTTTGTCAGATTAAGGACGAATGGCAGTATAGGTTAGTAAATACTTATTTGTCCTGTGATGTGAGAATTGCTATAATCATGACTGAAATCAATCATCAAACTTCAGTGTTCAATTGAGTAAGCTTTTATTGTACACCTTTTTATATGCAGATGCTGTGCCAAGGCCTCTAGGGGATTCGAGGATGATCAAGTGTCGGTTTCTGTCCTCAAAACAATTAAGAGGGAAGAGGGACAATTCCAGCAAAAACTGCCTGAGCAAAGGCACCTGGGAGGCCACAGGAATTTACAAGATGCTCACAGAATAGCTTTAGAGGAAATGATTTGTTTTGGGGGAAGAGGAAGTTGGAAGAGGAAAGCCAGGGCCTGACTGTGAGGGCTTGATGGTAATTATTTTGCATGCTATTTTCAATTTGATAATTGATCTAATATACCAAGTGTCAGTTTTCATTGAACGAAACACTGAAATAGTGGGCCTCAAATGAGATGGAATCAATGTTAAACAGCTTTTGGTATGTGTATCTGTTAGTTTTCTCCGTGTTAAATTTGCTTGTCTGACATATCACTACGTATTAATTAGTAATGAAAGCACTCAAAAACTTCTAATGAAAAGCTCCACAGATTGACAACTCAAAAGTTGGGCACTTCTTTGTCTCTAAATTTTAAGTGCTTTTCCCCTCTGTACCATCTGTTACACATCTTCAAATCTTCAACAAACTCAAAGTAGTTGGACTATGTCCCATTATTTCAGTTGGATGGGATTGAGAAATTGATTGTGACCATGGGAATTGAATAAGAACAACATTGAGCCCTGATTTTAGGACTAATATTTAGCATTTGGTAGTTACTAAGAATTTCAGAGATGGCTAGCCCATAGGCAAAATGAAATCTTGATTAAAAAAGCAAACAAAATGTTAAACTTTTAAGGAGAACATGGTAGGTAGATGGTTGATTCCAGGGTCCAACCTGAAGCATCCTTTATTATTCAAATGTTTGTTTACTTCTCTTTCTTTTCCTGGAGATGGCACTCCCTGGTTCTCTGGGTTCTCTGGCTCTTTGTATAGGCTGCTGGCAGCTTTAGGGGTAGTTTTCCTTCACACATCAGGCATTACATTAGGCACTTATCCTAAGATTGGAGCTCACACCATCATATCTACAGGATCTCTCTGTTGACCTCAATTTTTTTTTCTGTTTTGTCTCAAGTCAGAGAAAAATGTATGGTGAGAGATAGAATGAACTCTTTTTTTCTAACAGTGTTCATAAGTCTGGTCCAAATCCATAAGCTTTCTTTTTACTTATGACCATAAATTTTTAATAATAAACTCTAGTATATAAGAATTGACACAGTTTTTTCTCCCCTTAAGTCAACTTAAATCTGCCTTTGAGCTCCCATCTTGTTAGCAGCAAATTTAATCTTTAGCATCATCTGCTCTCTACTTCACCAGATTGTACAAAATTCTGAGGTATTTTAAGCTGCACCAAAATATCAAGGTAGCTTGTATCTTACTGATAACCTCTGTGATGCCTATTGTTCAAGATCATTCCAAGTCTAGCAACTGTGCTGCTTTTGTTTTGAATGTGGGGACATGGAAATCATGACTTTTAACGAGGGCTCAGTGTCCCTGACTGACTACATAGTAATGGCTTGGGCTACCTTGTCAAATTACTGCTACAGAGCAGGGCTGTTCTTGGGACAGGTGTGCCTCTGTTATCTGTGTGCTTCTCTTAACTCTGTTCTCAAGTCATGGGTCTTTTTCTCTCTATCCTTCCAGACACTGGCATAGTATCTTCAATGAAATCAGTCTTTTGGTGACTTCAAAACATTTGAATCAGCACAGCAAAGCATTTGAATCAGAAATTCAAATATCTGCTTGGTAACATGGGAAGAAAATAGAAGAGCAGCCTAAAATAATTAAATACCAATAAATTAACTTGCTTGATTGTCATTGAAGGTAGTGTGATTCTTTTTAAACAATTTTTTTTAAAGTTTATTTATTTATTTTAGGGGGAGAGGGGCAGAAAGAGGAGAGAGAGAGAATCCTAAGTAGGCTCTGCACTGCCCTGCCAGCATAGAGCCCCATGTGGGGCTTGAACCCATAAAACCATGAGATCATGACCTGAGCTGAAACTGAGTCAGACGCTTAACCAACTGAGCCACCCAGATGCCCCGAAGGAAGTAAGATTCTCAGTGAGATCTATGTTCTCTCCTAAAATTTTTTCTCTGGGTTCTATTACCTTCAATATTTTCCATACATCTTAGGTATTTTTAACATTTTAAAGCTGCTCTAGAACTCCAATAAAAACACCATTGTTGTCATATCTCTGCCTGAGGATCTTTAACCTTTTTGAACAATCATAACTGCATTATGATAGTATAACTTCTCTGTTGTGTATGTGTGTGTGTATGTGTGTGTGTGTGCATGTGCATGCAATGTATTACTGGAAAGAAAACAATTTCACGTTAGTTGATCATAAACACATGGGGTCCAGAGGATGGGGGAGGGGCACAACCAAACATTTCTGTACTTCTTTCCTTCTCCTGCTGAGTTACCACTTCAGAGTTATCCTTTCTTACTTGGGTTTCTGAAAAAATTTTCCCTCCTCGGTCTCTATCCTGCACAGGTCCCAGCTCTGCTTGTGCACAGAGAGGTCAAGGTCATGATCATCTTTGTTCTGGACTGGAATGGCTGCCATCGATTCTTATTCCTGTGGTAGTTATTAGGATTGTTCCCTCTCAGTACTGGCACATGGTAGGATCACACTTCCTTAACAACTTTGTAGTTAGGCATGGCCATGTGGCTTGCTTTGGCCAATAGAATGTGAGCTGAAGTGATATGTGTCACTTTACTAGCTAGTGCCTGCCTGGTTTCTTGCTGCCCCACCCCACTCTATAATTCATCAAGGAAGCCTATGTTAAGATAGACCTCCCCTTTGCATCATCTTTGAGTAACTACAGTGAGAATAATTCCAGTGTTGGTTCACATTGCACATATTGGGGGGAAGGGATGAGAAGTATGTGTTCTGTGTTTAGTCACTGAGATTTTGGGGTTGATTTTTACTATGTATAACTCAGCCCATGCTGACTGACACAGTCCTCTTTAGGAGCAGATTGGCTATTTCAGATTTTTTTTTGGAATGAAGCATCTAAAAGATACAAAATAAATATCTTTATCTTACTAATATCCACCAATTCTTTGTCTTTTTTTTTTTTTTTTAACTTATGATGTCTCTGCCTCTTTATTTGTGTCTTCTAAAGATCCCTTTCTATCTGGGCAAGTGCAGATAAAATGAAAGGAAGAGAATGAGTCGGGTAGACAATTCCTTTGTGCCACAATTGGCTTGGGCACTGGCAATCTCCATTTTTTCACAGCTTCATATTTCTTAAATGACCCATACATAACAAACACTTTATACTTCACTTTTCTCTTTTTTTTGCTAAGCTATTTGATTGTTCTGAGATTGGAAACCTCAGGAATTCCAATGATCCAAGAGCAAAAAGGCAAGATAAAATTTTTCCATACTAATGTGGTTGCTCTGCCTGTGTTAAACACAAAACCTTCAGGTCTTGCGCAGGTACACAGCCAGATGCTTTTCATTCAGCCTCATAAATGATTATCGGTGGCTTACTGTGTACTAGGGATATTCCTAATTATAATCAGTGATGGTTGCTCTGAGTAAAAATTGCAAGGATATATAAAGGCAAACATAACAGAGAACTGATCTATTTGGGGGTAACAGAAAGTCATTTGTGAAAAACCAATATTTGAGTTGAGAGCCAGGAGGATGATGGGAAGGTGTTGGGAGCTCAGAGTTTCTGCAGAAGTAAGTAGCTTTTGCAAGGAGTCTGGAGGAGTCATGAAACATTGGAAAAAGAAAAAGAAGGCTTGTGTAAGCTGGAGCACAGAACTTAGTGAATGATGTATGATGAGACTGAACAAGTAGCCAGGGCCAGACTTTATAGAGCCTCATAGACAATGCTGAAGATTTGATTATTTTATTTTATTTTATTTATATTATTTTATTTTATTAAAATTTTTTTTTAAACGTTTACTTATTTTTGAGAGAGAGAGACAGAGCATGAATAGGGGAAGGGCAGAGAGAGAGGGAGACACAGAATCTGAAGCAGGCACCAGGCTCTGAGCTGTCAGCACAGAGCCCAATATGGGGCTTGAACTCACAAACTGCGAGATCATGACCTGAGCTGAAATCGGATGCTTAACTGAGCCACCCAGTTTTCCCTATTAATTTTATTTTTAAAATATTTATTTATTTTGATAGATAGCAAGAGAATATACACACACAAGTGGGGACAGGAAGAGGGAGAGGGAGAGGGATGGAGAGGGAGAGGGGGAGGGGGGGGGAGAGAGAGAGAGAGAGAGAGAGAGAGAGAGAGAGAGAGAGAATCTCAAGTAGGCTCCATGTTGTCAGTGTGGAGCCTGACTCCAGGCTCTGTCTTACGACCAGTGAGATCATGACCTGAGCTGAAATCAAGAGTCAGACACCCAACCAACTGAGTCACTCAGGCGTTCACCAATTTGGTTATTTTAAAAGTTGTGGAAATCCTTTGAAAGATGGATATTTTAGACTTACTATTGACACCACGAGATTTGAGTTTGTGACTACATTTAAATTGCCTTATTTATTTATTTATTTATTTATTTATATATTTTGAGAAAGAGAGAGAGAGAGGGTGGGGCAGAGAGACAGGAAGAGAATCCCAAGCACGTTCTGTGCTATTAGCATGAGGCCTGATGCAGGGCTCAAATTCACAAATCCGTGAGATCATGATCTGGGCTGAAATCAAGAGTCAGATGTTTAAGTGAATGAGCTGCTCCCATTCATTCATTTAGATTTCATATGGATTAAAAAATGGGGGGCGCCTGGGTGGCGCAGTCGGTTAAGCGTCCGACTTCAGCCAGGTCACGATCTCGCGGTCCGTGAGTTCGAGCCCTGCGTCAGGCTCTGGGCTGATGGCTCGGAGCCTGGAGCCTGTTTCCGATTCTGTGTTTCCCTCTCTCTCTGCCCCTCCCCCGTTCATGCTCTGTCTCTCTCTGTCCCAAAAATAAATTAAAAACGTTGAAAAAAAAATTAAAAAAAAAATGGGCTGTTGTATTAGCTAGGGTGACCTATACAGATACTAGAGAAAATACAAGGAAGTTGCATAAAACAAGCTTAATCGTCTATAGCTTGCTTTGATCTGGCAGCCAAAGTGTGGGGCTTGGGGTAGCATAGTGTTATCTGACTTTATTGGACCAAGGCTAGGATGGGCAATAGAAGGCCTTATCTTCTTAGTATATTTTCCCAGGGACAGGGTGCATCCTAAATTACAGATTTAGTGAGAGAAAATAAGGCAGGGATTTATATCTATATCTATATATCTATATCTAGTCTATACCTGTATATTGATCTATAGTCCAAGTTTTTACAAGCCTGAGACCAAATGTAGCAAAAGATATGTTTAGATGTGGGAAGTTTTCAGGGGAACTCTACCGGTTTGTTTGTTTGTTTATTTATTTATTTATTTATCCATCCATCCAGTTTTATGGAGCTATAATTGACATATAACATTGTATAACTTTAAGGTATACAACATGAGGATTTGATAGATGTATATTTTGTGAAATGATCGCCACAACAAGTTTAGTTAACATCCATTACCTCACCTAGAGAAAAATTGTTTTCTTACTTGCAATGAGAACTTTTAAGATCTACTATTTTAGGAAGTTTCAAATATACAATACAGTATTGTTAAGTATAGCTAGGTCACCAGTTTATATTGAAATATATTGCCCAGGACTCACACAAACTCTCCTTTATGTTTGGTAGCAGCTGAATCATATTTTAAAATAGTCTGAACTCAACTTTTGAGCTTTTATTGTAGGAAGCAATTCCGCATTGTCAGGAAGCTGAATTGAATGCCCTATAGATCATTTCCACATATGACTTTCCGTTTTACAAAACAAATCCATATTCATTCCAATGATTTCCCCTTCATTCTTTTCAAACTCCCAAGCAGAAAAGATTAGATTCAAGTTTCCTGTCATAAATTACCCAGTTTTAACTCAGTAAATTTGCATAAGCCCCCAACACCAAACTTCCTACTAGTTGAAAAAATATAGCATGTATGTATCTCATTATCTATTCATAGATTTTCAAATTATATATTATCTAGCTTTTTATAGGATATAACTATGAAAAGATCAGCTTCCATCCTCACAGCAAAGATAGAGCCAGAGGTGTGGGCTACTTAATGAGCCTAGGATCCATGAATCAGAGCCCAGAAAGGACCAGGAGAGGTGAAGAATAAGCTAGAATCCCAGAGGAGCCAAATTTAAAACAGAACTTTGCAAGAGTGTCTTGACATGAGGACTTGTGTTAAGCATAAGAACCAAGCCATTAGCCCATGTTCACTCCGTAGTTAGCTGATGTTTGGTTATCAGAATTGGTGACAAAGTCCTTTAAGGGACTCTGGAGATCCTTGCCTGGAGATTGGATGTCGGACTCAGGGGCACTTAGTTGCATGTGCCCTGGCAGAGTGAAGATGTAAGTTTATAGTCCTCATTCTTACTTTGACTTTATTGCACTTCACTCCATTGCTACTGCCCACCATGTGTTCTCATTCCTCTCCTCCTGTGCTTATCATTTCCTCCATTCAATTTAAACCAATGGGCTTATTTTCTTTGTACAATCAATTTTCTTCTTCTGAAATCACGTCTTTCTTTGTCCTCTAAACAGACCACATCTATCCTTCTTGGATTTTCTCGAATTCTTTCTTCTTCAGAAAGCCTGTTATGACTGTTATTCAGTCCCCTCTCCCCACAACTGCCCTCTTTCTTTGAAGATCTATTGTTCTTAGAATCAACATCACCGAATTTCATGCCTTACTGTTCTCATTTTTTATTTATTTTTTTTTTATGAGACTTGTTGTATCTCTTCAATGAGCTATAAGATTCTGTAAGACAGGGGCCATGTCACATACCTTTTTTGCTTGAACAGGCTTCAGCTGGGCATAAAGCAGGTACTAAAAACCTGTTGACTAATTACATTGCTTTCTCTTTTCTTCCTGTCAGGGTTGTGCTATATTATTTAAAGTTCTTAGTTCAGCTGCTACTGGAATAATTTCACTGTAAAAGCACGGGTCTTGCCAAATACATTAAAATAAAATACTTTGCAAATATAAATCTCTTAGTAATATAGCAAATGAATTCTACATTTTATAGATCACCAGTTTCCCAAGTATTTATTGAACTTCTATAAAAATCACACCATTTTCTATAATAATTAATAATAATAATAATAATAATAATAATATATTTTTCTGGATACAGGTGAATTTCATGTCTATTTTAACAGATCAGGTTAAGAGCACTTATATAATTTAAGTAGAGAAATATCTTAGGTTTACAGAAAATGTGCCTTAAAAAAGTAGTCTTTTTAAGACTTAGAAATAAGGATAAATAAGAATAAGGGTAAACTTTTATTTCTGTAAGATATTTAGGTTTTAATGTATTATGATATATCCACAATGACTACTATATTAATAAATAATTCTTATTATCTGTTTCAACACTTACTGTAATTCTTTCCAGCTTATATTGATAATTTCCATGAAATTATTAAGTGAAATATTGGTCTGCTGACCATTGCTAGGAAAATTAGATTTTCCTAAAATTCCTGATTTTATGGGTTTGGGGATGTGAAAAATATGAAATTAATTTAGTCCCTTTAAATAGAAAGATAGATGTTTGGCTACTTGGAATGATCTAAAACATATTTTGAAAATAATGTATGTTCATGCAGAAAATTAAAAAGATACAAAAATGTAAAGTGGAAAATAAAAGTCATCAATGACCCTAACCTCTGAGATATCTACTATTAACATTTTACTGTTTCTAGCTTTGTTTAAAGTCAGCATTTGACCGTACACATAAAACACATCTCATATTTTTGTCCTTAGTTACATGGAAATAAAGATAAATGAAAATATTTATAAAAATTTTTAAAGTTATAAAAATATGAGTGCATCTCATGGACTTTAAAGATATTTTTTTGCTGTGACAAGTTAGTAAAATGTCTAGCTTCTAGCTAGTTCCAGAGTTTTAACTTTTAGCATTATATCTAGATGCAAAGTTACTAATTTCTGACCTTGAAGAAGGTTTTTTTATTTTTGATAAATATTTTGCAGCCTTTTGAATAAATTGTTTCACACAGGCTAGAACATATGCTCTAGTTAGGATTAGGGACACAGTGATTTTCCCTTTAAATTTGCAGTGAATTTTAAGTGTTCAAGAAACATGCCAGATTGACAGATGCTACCTTAGAAGACATCAATAAACACTGATAAGGACACAGAAAAACCGATCTGCTTTGAGCACACTCAGAAATAGCAGGCAAGAACTAGAAAGCTCAAAACATATGGGGGTAGCATATCAGCAAAAGATGTTTAGCAAACAACAGAGATAGGAGATAATTATTAAAAAAATTGTGTTATGGTGGACTATTAGCAACTGTATACACACTGGTAATAGCTGAGATTCTTCTCGCGTTTGTTATTTTGGAATGATTATGTGGGCAGCTTCAAGTAATTAACCCTTATTTTTGGAAATATATACATATGTTGGAAGTGGTTTAGAAACAAATGACAAAATATTAACATCACCAGGAAAATCAGGTATCAGGATCCAATTATAAATATGTTTAGATTGATGTACAAATGTCTATAGCATTTTGCCATTTAAGTGAAATGTATGAAGTTCAACCTCAGAGCATAAGTTAAGGTGACTCAAAATCTAAACCACGCTGATATTGATATCATATATATATCATATATGCCTAACACCTCCTTCAGCTATGTGGGACTGACATCTTATGATAAGGCATTTTCCAAAAGTATGTTTCCACAATTTTCTTGTTTCCTTGTTTCCTTGATTCTTGGTAGACCAAGTATTTATTCATGTTGGTTCCAGCATGAAGGGAAGAGATTCACTCTTGCTCACCACACATTTGTGAAATAACTTCTTTAACAAATATGACTGACTGAATGAATACATGAGGAAAGCAGACCCTTTAGTTTGCAGCAGTCACGCATATGAAGGCAAATGCTGTATACAACCAGAAATAATGCTCCGGTTGGGAAGAATATGGATTCTCTTCAAGAATCATCCAAAAGTAGTTCTTGAGAAAAATGTAAAGGCAAGTTAATGAGAAATGCAAAACAGAGAGCAACTGTGATAGGGAAATGGGTGGAGTAATTTGATAAGCTTTAATTATATCCCAGCCTAGAGAAAAAGGTTTTCTATACACGCAGATTACAAGAAGAGCAGAGACTGGGAGCAGAGGCTTATTTTTGCAATCCTACTGAGAGTCACCCTTCATTCGGATCAAGAGTGGCTTGGCTTCTACACGTAGCCCAGCTGTGTCTCCACCCACTGGGGGAAGAAGGGTGTCAAGACAATTATCCTGCTAATTTATCTAGAAACGACAAAATTGTAGACACAGTTGTCTCATTTCCCCCTGAATTATCCAGGTGGGGGGTCCTGCATGATTAAGTTTCTGAGGAAATCTTTCCTCCTCTTCATTTTGCATCTGCATCTGCAGCAGACCCTTCCTCCAATCTCGGCAGCTGACATTTGCCTACTGCTGAATACTTTGTATCTTGTACCTTTACGGTTTGCTCCGGAGGTCACGAGCTGTGGATCTGAGAAATTCCATGTTCAAACACATGCACACACGCACACACACACACACACACACACACACACACACACTCACAAAGTAGAGATCCATTCCCATAATTCTGCTTTGATATACATTTTATAAGTGCCAAATGAAAAGCAGAGGCTTCTATTAGGTGGACCAAGGTTCAGTGGAGGCTTAATTTAATCTTTTTCTACGTAGATTTTATGGTCTTTGATGGGAAGGACCATGCCATAATATTTCTCATCCAAACCTCCCTAACACTTAACACGGTGCTAGTCACACAGCTGTTTTTAAATAAAGTACTTTTGAAATGGACATGTTCATTTAGTGTTTATTTAATGGGACATCAGTCTTTAGCAGAGTTTTGTAGAGTACCTAACTTGTGAAGCTGATAAAGGGACGGTAGCATGTTACCTTAGTCCGTTTGGGCTGCTATAACAAAATACCACAGATTGGATGGCTTATAAGCAAAGAAATGTATTTCTCATGGTTCCAGACGTTTGGAATCCAAGATAAGGATGTGAGTATAGTCAGGTTCTGGTGACAGCTCTCTTCTGTGTTTGTAGACTGTGGACTTCTTACTATGTCCTAACATGGGTGGAAGGGGCTGGAAAGCTCTGTGGGGGTCTGTTATAAGGGCACTAACCTCATTCATGAAGCCTCCATCCTCATGGCCTAAGTACCTCCCAAAGGCCTTACTCCTAATAGCATCACCTGAGTGACTAGAATGTCCACATATGAATATTTTGGGGGGAACACAAACATTGAGTGTATAGCACATGTTTTATAAGGACTGACTTAGCCTATCTTAATCTCTTCATTCTGTGTCAAGGACAGCAGAAACAAAGCCAGGCTGAGACATGGGGCTCCCTAGATGATTATAATCATTTTAGTGATTCTTCACATTGCTGTTCTTTGAATATTCCTTCTAACATTTACTTTGAGAAGTTACTGCTTAAGATGTGAGAAAAGGATAAAGAAAGAGAACCAGTTGTGGCAGTTCTCAGCTTTTCTAGAATAATCATTTGGTCACCTTTGGACAATTTGCATTCCTCTCTTAGCAAAGGGAAACAAACAAACTGTGGTCAATCAGATGTAGCTTCCATAGAAGGAAGGCAGTATCAGCTGGTTGTTACAATGTCTGACCTCCTCGAATCTTTCACCTTCCAAGTTTATTTACTCCTTCCATCTATAACCAGTTTTCTCTGAGAAGAATTCAAGTAAAAACAAATTCCTACATTTCATTCCTGTCCAGTAACACTTAGTGACTCTTTTAGAAATGGTCACTACGTACAGTTGAACAGCCACTCTGTTTTTGGCTTAAGGGCAGAATTCAAGATACGGAAAGTTTGGATAAAAAATTTTGCTTCAGGATGTGGCTAACTCATGTGCTACAACACAAGTGAAATATCCTGGGCTCCATCTAAGGTCTCCCCTTACCTTTGGAGATGACTTTTTGGAGGTGAACAATAAGAGATGAAAAATAGGAACTGCTTGGATTGTAATTATTTTTTTCCATCTTCCTGAGCTTTGTTTGGGGGAATGCCTGACTTATTGAAGAGTCTGTATTCTAGACCACTCTCCATGATGAATGTGGCTGGGGAAGGTGGGCAGGTGACAGTGTCCTAGGGCTTCTGGAGGATACATTTTCAGCAACTTGGAATCAGAAGCCAGGAACAGAAGGGCCACAGACAAAGTTGCACTTAGCTTTCTTTATAAAATTTTACACTGTTAATCCTTAATCATAATTCTGGTATTAAAATGTATTGGTTTGAATCTACATTAGCATGCTCTGGGATTTAGAAGCAATTACATTTAAAAATGGAATTGCGGTCCACACATAAACAGGAATGATCTTTAAAGCAAATTAAACAAAGGCTCTAATTGCAAATCCATTTAATTTACAGACAGAGAATTAACCTTTGGTTCATTGGTAAATAAATATGCAGAGAAACAATAATCCACAATTTAATAACATGAACAAAGTATTTCTTATAAGCTTCAAGGTTGATGTTTGATCATAGTTGCCATGTTTCCATATCATTTCACCTTTTGAATTTTATTTTATTTTTTTTTCAACGTTTTTTATTTATTTTTGGACAGAGAGAGACAGAGCCTGAACAGGGGAGGGGCAGAGAGAGAGGGAGACACAGAATCAGAAACAGGCTCCAGGCTCCGAGCCATCAGCCCAGAGCCTGACGCGGGGCTCGAACTCACGGACCGCGAGATCGTGACCTGGCTGAAGTCGGACGCTTAACCGACTGCGCCACCCAGGCGCCCCAGCACCTTTTGAATTTTAAAAGGTTTGAAAAGAAATTAGTATGTGGACAGAAAATAATGAGTTCTAAGTTAGATTCTGGTTACTCTTCCTCATTTATTATGACTGGAGATTATTATCCCACAGGAGGATGAATGGTGTAAAAACTGAATTTAAAAAAGTTTCTTTCATACTGCTTTTAGTTTATTAAATGTCCTCATCATGTAGAGTGTCCTGGAATTAGGAATAATTTAATTTGGAGCCTCCACCAATCTTTCCCACTCCATATAACTTGAAAAACTGCCCTGAGTTTGTAAATATCCACAGTAAATTCACATCAGTCATTTTGTTACACTCAGTAAGATAGTTAAATAAAACTTCTCTCTTTTAGGAGCGATTTATAGAAAACTGAGATTCACCAAATGAAGGTGTTGAGACTTGGATATAGAAATTCAATGTACTGGGGTGCCTGGGTGGCTCAGTCAATTAAGTGTCTGACTTTGGCTCAGGTCATGATCTCATGGTTCATGGGTTCTAGTCCCGCATTGGGCTCTGCTGACAGCTCAGAGCCTGGAGCCTATTTTGGAATCTGGGTCTCCCTCTCTCTATGCCCCTTCCCCACGTATGCTCTGTCTCTCTCTCTCAAAAATAAATAAACATTAAAAAAAGTTAAAAAAAAAAAAGAAATTCAATGTACTATAAAATTTGGCTTCTACATTTTATTAAAGTCATTCCCTTTATTCCTAAACTAAATATTATACTGTAGTTAGGTTGAACTGGATAAGCTGAAGTTAACAAGCAAGTTATGATCCCTTTAACTAGCTAATAACTCACTTAATAATGGGAATATATGTTTGATCAAAGAGAATTAAAAGAAAAACTATTCCTTGTTCATATCATGAAACAGCAGTGACAGGAAAAAAGTGGTACAGATATAAACTCAAACTACCTTCTTGTACTGAATATTTTTGTTACATCTGTTAGTGAGACAGAAATGTTTTCAGTAATCTTTTCAATGAGTGTCAGAGTTTCTCTTAAACTTTGGAAATGATTTTCAGAGGAGTCCAAAAAGTTTATTTGTTTATTGCTGTGTAATGAAACAACCACCATTTCGTTGTCTCTGTACATTTAGTGAGCTCAGCTGGAGGTTTCTTCTGCTCAATATGATCTTGGCTAGGGCTGTCATTATCTGGAGACTTGACTGAGCTGGAACGTCCAATGTGGCTCACTGACATGACAGATATCTTGATGGTGATGGCTGGAAGATTGATGTCAGCTGGAATGTTGGGATGCCTCTGCATCTCTCTCTCCAAGTAGTCTCAAAACCTCTTTTTCCCCATGTGTGTGGATTCTCCATATGTGGGCTCTTTATGTGGCTGCTCCAATAGAATTGCTGGACCTAGTGGCTCAGAGGTCCTAAAAGTCCAAAAGTAGCAACTTTTGTGCCTAGAACTGGCACAATATTCTTTATGCTGCATTTGTTGGTTAAAATGAGTCACAGAAATAGCTCATTTTAATGTGGGAGGGGACAACAGAAGGTAGAAATACAAGGAGGTGTGTCATTGGAATCGTTATTAGAGACTAGTTACCACATTCATTCCTATGTATATGTATATACACACATATATACATTCATATATATACATACATACATATATATGAATGAATGTGGTAACTAGTCTCTAATAATGTATATGTATATAAATGTGTGTGTTTATCATATATATACGATCATAAAGGTGTGCATGTATATATAAATTATATATAAAAATATATAAATAATATATATTAATATATAATTATAATTAATACATAATATATAAATATATATATAAATAATATATATTATGTATTAATTATAATTATAAAAATAATATATATTTATATATATATAAATTCAATGTACTATAAAATTTGTGTGTACACACACACACACACACACACACACACCTTCATGATCATAACATGTTTATTGTAGGCCACCAATCTTGACTTGCTGAATTCATTCTGCCTGGCTAAATTGTGAAGCTGTTCATATGAAATAGGTCATGGTATGGCCAAACATTTCAAACATGTATCAATCAGGGTGCAGTCAGAATATCAGATTTACCAAAAGTAGTGTGGGCTGAATTGTGTCCCCCCAAATTCATATATTGAAGCCCCTGTACCTCAGAATGTAATGGTATTTGGAGACGGGGCTTTTAAAGAGGTGCTTAAGTTGAAATGAAGCTATTATGATGGGTCCAAATCCAATGTTGCTCATGTTCTTATAAGAAGAGAAAATGTGGACACACAGGAGAGAAACCAGGAACGCACATACATGGAGCAAAGACCATGTAAAGAGGCAGCAAGAGGGCAGCCATCTGCAAGCCAAGGATAGAGGCTTCAGAGGAAACCTGTCAAGTATCTCGATCTTGGACTTCCAGCCTCCAGAACTGTGAGAAAATAATTCTGTTGTTTAAGTCATCCAGTCTTTGATGTTCTGTCATGGCAGCCCTAGCAAACTAACACAAGTTAATACAAGAGGTTTTCCATAGAAATTGGAACTTACATGAGGCACCTAGGTGGCTTAGTCGGTTAGGCATCTAAATCTTGATTTCAGCTCAGGTCATTATCTCACAGTCATGACATTGAGCTGTGTGTTGGGTTCCATGCTGGTTGTGGATCCTGCTTAAGATTCTCTCTCTCCCTCTTCCTCTGCCCCTCCCCTGCTCATGCATATGTATACTCTCTCTCTCTCTCTAAAAGAAAATAAGAAAAAGAGAGAAATTACAACTTACACAAATGTGAGAGAGGTAGAGAAGTGAAGGAAGAGAAGAGTCAAAGGTCAGAAAAAATCACTAATCACAATAGTTTGGAACAGGGATTCTCAAAGTGATATCTGGGGACACATTGGCATCTTGAAACCAAAGCCTCCTCCAGGAAGTCTACAAGGTCAAAAATATTTTAATAACAATATTAAGCTATATTTTCCTTTTTCTCCTTTCATTTTTCATGAGTATATGGTGGGAAATTTCAGAGGTTACATTACTTGAGATGACACATTGAGATGGAATATGTATGTGTATTTTGTATTTTAACATTTCTCAGTTTTAATTTATAAATTGAGAGATACAACCCACATAAAATAAAGCTCTTTGGGGGTCTTCAGTACTTTTTAAGAGTGCAAAGGGGTTCAAAGTTCAGTTTGGAATCTCAGACTTGAAGCTTTGGTGATAATATGCATGTTGAAGTTTGTAGGTCAATCCCCAAAGCTGTGTGTCTAGTCAGTGGAATGGAATTGCAAAATGGAAGCTCATGGAGAAAATCTGTGGAAGTTGCTACCTCCATGGGGACTGTAGTCAGACTTTTGGTGAGTGGCTTGGAACCCCCAGCAATGGGCAGGCCAGGAATCAGGAAGACCAGCAGGAACTTGAAGCTCTCCAGACATTTCTAAATCTGTCACTATGTTTGACTGCCATGGCTTGTTAAAAGTAATGGCCTCTGCTTCACTTCTACCTATCAAAATTCTTAAAATTTTTGTCCTAGTCAACTTTAATCCAGAACATACTTAGTTCCAAGTCATGGACAGGAGAGGAAATATGCTAATTAGACAAAATGAAGCTTAGCATAATCTACTTTTTTCAATTTATCATTCCATATACCTTTTTAAAAATTAAAATTTAACTTCCAGTAAAGATGTTAGAAAAATCATGCTTCTGTATAGCATGATGAAACTATCCCTTGTACAAAGAAAAACATGCTAATCTTGTCCTCAAAAAAGAAAACCAAAGTCCCAGGTGCCATTTTATTCTTTTGGGGGAAGTTTGTTCTTCTAGCTGCATCACATTTTCCATTTGATAATTTATAATTAAATCATGATGTGTGGGGCAAATCATCATCAATACTTTAAGTTGGGCAGTAGGTAAATGGCAGAGGGGAAAGTTGATTCATATCTATTTGAATGTATTCATATCAAAGCAAGGAAGAAATATTGATAAGTATTATAGTTCTAGAGTCTGTAATTGATAACATGGACAAAGCTGGTATTTAAAAGTTCCCTCTTCCCCTCCTCATTCCCTATCCTCTTTACCCTTAGCAAATACTTGAGCTGGTCAAGCTTCCCTATGCTCCGTTGTGTTAACCAAAGGGTCTCTAAAGTCAATAGTCTTGCCTGTATTGGGTTGCTGTACTTGTCCATGAAATTTTACCACAGAATGTGAGATGCTAAATGGCACCACAGCGAGCTTTGTAGATTCTGGGCATACTCCTCCCTGCCCATATTGTATAAGTAGAAATCCAGTTTCCCTTTCATAATCAGAATCAACCACAGTCAATGCAGTAACCTCCTTCTTTGCTAGTTATTTCAGTGGGATAAGAGCCCAAAGTGTCCAGGTAGCAGTCTCAGTCTTCAGTTCAAAGGAACTATTTTTGTGTCCCCTGGTGGAAGCAGTGCTCCCTTGGGAACTAAGACTTCCAAACCAACAGAGCCTAAAATTATGGAGGAGAGAGTAAAAATTTTGCTAATGGATCATTAGGTATAATAGTGAGTAGAATTGCTCACATTTGTACTTCTTGATTCCCAGGCTATGAATCCTGGCTATGGTAGGAAGAGTATCCTATTTTGGTCATTGAATCAGAGCATATATTGGCTCTTGAAAGCAATACAATATTCTAGTTTCAAAATGTATTGTCTCATAACTGGCATGAAAACTGAGTCCTCAGGCCATTCTACTATTCTAGTAAGACAACAGTTTCAGAGTGATAGAAAACATGGTGAGACCGGTGAATTCCTTGATTATGAGCCTAAAGCCACATTTTACTCACTGTAAAATAAGTCCTTTGGTCAGAAGTAATGCTGTTTGGAATACCATGGGGGTGAATAAAACATTCTGCATATCCATAAACAGTTGTCTTGCCAGGAGTATTGAGGGCAAATCCACATAGAAGAAATGAAACAAACTGTTGTCTCTTCTGTTATGGTTATTATCCAATTAACTGATGTACCTTAAGTTCACCTTAGTTGACATCTTGCGGGCTCAGTGTTGGTCCCTGCTATTGGCAGATTATGATCCCAGCTGTGACTATAAATAGATTGACCTTGGTGAGTGGAAGTCCAAGTTGCTGAACTCTTGCTAATTTCCATCCCTGTTGCTATTGCTATTTTTCACAAGAACCCATAGGATAATGACAGAGGTAACTACAGAAAGAGTGACCGACCTCCACAATTGGTCATGTTTTCTACTTGATTATTAAGAGATTTCTTTGCTGAAATTACTTTTCAGTGAGCATTTACATGAGGCACAAATATCCTCACACTACCTACAGATTCTGAGAGGTCTATCCAAATAACTCTTCCCCTGACTTTGTTGTCATCAATGTCACAACTGTCTTCTAAGTCCTCCATCAACTAGAGAAATGGCTATCCATTGCTTATGAATGAGTGTAGATCCATACCTCTGGGAATCTTTCCTTCTGGATAAAATGAATATTCAGTTTTCTGCTCTAAAGGTCTGCCTGCTGGGAAGATTACCCCTCACTGCTACCCTTCATAGTCACCCCTAAGTGGGGCTGGAGAGTTCCAACCAGCCACTTGTAGGCTGTACCAGTATATTATACAAAACCATCTGTAAAACCATTCCAAGGTTTTCATTTATCTGTTCATTGGTCACCTATTTCCACAAGCTTGGTGGTTTAGACAATACCCAGTTCATACTGGGTAACTTAGTTTGAATAGTAAATTGATTGTGTTTAAGCATTCAGTTTCTATTACCATCCATAAGTAAGCAGGAGACTACTTCTCAAAGGAGGATAGTTATGTGTGGGAGCTGGCATAACTTTGATCCAGAATATTAAAGTCCTATACTGTGATTCACCTGTAATGGCCAGCCACAGGCTTCACATAGTATTCCTTTAAGCACTATTGGGTCTACTGAATCATATGGCCCAAACAGTAAGGCAACTTGCACAATCCAGCAGTTTACTCAAGTCTGGTACAGAGCCTCCTCTTCCTATGTGTTTTACTCAAAACTGATGGCTCTAGAGATTATTTAGTAAATGCGTCAGAGCTTCCTGCCCAAATGGTGTATTTATGTTGACTCCAAAATCTGAAGAGACCCATTTGTTCTTGCTTTTTTTTTTTTTTTTTTTTTTTTTTTTTTTTTTTTTGTGGCAAGAGGTACAAGCTCAACAACATATCTGTCTTGGAGGGAATATCTCAACAAGCCTGAGACCATGGAACTTTTAGAAATTTCAGACATGTGAGTTTTGTAGCAGTCCTACCCTCTGGCATGAATCTTACCAAAACTTCCAGGGTTTTGCAACTCTCAGATGCAATCATCATGATATTATCAACATAGTACATCAGTATGATATTCTATATAAGGCAAGATGATCAAGCTTCTTGTGGACTAGATTATGACTGAAAGTTGGAGGGTTGCTGTTACCTTAAGGTGGGACAAAATGGTGTATTACTGATCTTTCAAGCTGAAGAGAAACTGTTTCTGATAATCTGTGCATGTAAAGAAAAAATGTTTTCCAGATTAATAGCAATAATACCTGGAATCCAGAACTGTGTTTATTTGCTTCAGTCCAAAAACAAACAAAAAATATCACATCTGGAACAGCAGTTGAAATTGGAGGTGATGACTGATTAAGTTGATAATAATCCATTGTTATTCCCCAAGGGCCATCTATTTTCTGCACAGTCCACATAGGTGAGTTAAATAGGGATTTGGTGGGAATAATCATCCCTTCATCTTTCAAGTCCTTGATGGTGGCACTAATCTCTGTGATTCTTCCAGGTATCTGGTTTACCCTTTTTGTGGATAGAGGTATTAAAATTTTTTTTTTAATGTTTATTTTTGAGAGACAGAGAGAGAGAGAGAGACAGAGTGCAAGTTGGGGAGGAGCAGAGAGAGAGGGAGACATAGAATCTGAAGCAGGTTCCAGGCTCTGAGCTGTCAGGACAGAGTCTGATGTGGGGCCCCAACTCATGAGCTATGAGAACATGACCTCAGCAGAAGTCAGATGCTTAACTGACTGAGCCACCCAGGTGTCCCAGGTAGAGGTATTTATAGAAGTTTTTGCTTGCTGTTTTCTTTAATATCCATCATGTAACCAATATGGTTATTGTATTAGTTTGTAGGACTACTATAATATCACCACAAACTGGGTGGCTTAAACAACAAGAATTTATTTTTCTCATCATTCTGGAGGCTGGATATCTGATCAAAGTGTTGGTTTGGGTTGCTTTTCCTTGAGGCTCTCTTCTTCGCTTGCAGATGGCCACCTTCTTGCTGTGTCCTTCACGTAGCCTTTTCTCTGTGTGCTCATCACCCCTCACACCTCTGTGTGTCCTGATTTCCTCTTATAAGGACAGTAGTCATATTAGATTACCTTAATAGCCTCATTTTAACTTAATAACCTCCTTATAAGCCCTATCTTCAAATACAGTCACATTCCAAGGTACTGGGGGTTAGGGATTCAACATATGCATTTTGGGGGTGGGGATTCAAATCCATACATAACAGTTATTCTGTCATTTACATTCTGGAACTAGGGAAATAGCCAGGGGAAATCACTGAGTTCACTCTGGGAGAGATTCAAGCCAAAATTCAACTATCACCTGAGTTCTGTAATTCTGTACTCTGACTGGTAGATGGTATTAGGGTTTTGGATCCCTAGGAGTTTTTCTTTTTTAAGTTTTATTTATTTTTGAGAGAGAGACAGAGTGTGAGTGAGGGAGGAGTAGAGTGAGAGGGAGATACACAGAATCCAAAGTAGGCTCCATGTTCTGAGCTGTCAGCACAGAGCCTGATGCGGGGCTTAAACTCACAAACTGTGAGATCATGACCTGAGCTGAAGTCGGACGCTTAACTGACTGAACCACCCAGGTGCCCCATGGATCCCTAGGAGTTTTTATTGGTGCAGAGCACTGAACAAAAATCTCTGAAAAATTTGAGTAATTTCTTTACCAAATGCACAGTTACTCTGGTGAATGGGTAAATGGCTGCCAGTTCCTTTAGAAAAGTGTATGCGGAAGGTTAATGGTATCAATTTTTAAAGGGTAGCAAAGATCCTTGTGAAGAGAACCTGGACTTTTCTTCATTCACAGGGCTCTAGGTCTGGGTACAAGCTAAAGTCTGGAAAGTGGTTGAGGAGCCACAACTCTGGAGATAATTTAAGTCAGATAACTGCTTACCAGAACACAAATCAAATTAAACTTGTGTAGTTTGCCTGTCTGTTTCAGTCCTAGTGACAACATGATCAATTAGCCAACACCAAAGAACTCTACAGGTAAAAACTTTCTGATTGCTTAGCTTTGCTGCCATTACAATAAAACCCACTCCCATGTATATTTTTATTTGTCATGTTTCCATTAGTGTAAATTGACAAAATCTGGTAATTATTTTGGCATGTGTGGGACCTCTTACTGGGTCATGCTTTGTACCCAGCCCCCTGGCTCCTATTGGGACTTGAGGCTGGTTATCCATGTAGAAGCAATGGGAAAAAGTGGGGATGAACCTTGAGAAGGATCATCATTCTCTTGCAGTGTCACTACCTCAGGAAAGGTCATTACAGACTTTTCAGATGAGAGAAGAAGAATCTCCTCAGGAGATGAAGAACAGCCTCTAGTAGAATGGAAAGTTCTTCAGGATTTGGGTATTCAAGGTTCTCAGTTTTTTTCAACCTCCCTGATCTTTCAGTATTCCATTATTTTTTCCAATCAATATCTTAACTTTAACATAACCTCGCAAGTCTATTAATTTAATTTGCACTGTAATTAAAACATCTACAGATCAGATTCTGGGTTTGGTTTTCAGAAATATTGACCCAGTGTGTACAGGAAATGAGGATTTCTTTCAGGGAAATGATAAGTGCTTTCTGGTTCCTTTCTGGTCCCTTAAAATTGGGGAATTTTAAGGTTGGAGATAATTATATTCTTTCTCCAAACTCTGTTACCAAAGAGTTCCATTGTCTTAATTTTCTTTATTTCCCCTAGAATGTTTGATCAATGCAATAACTCAGTCACCTATAGTCTTGACTTTTATAGGCACTCAATTGCAGGTGTCCTCCAGTGATTATGTAAGTGACACTTGCCCCTGGATGTCACGGGCTATCTCATTTATTATTAGCAACAGCGTCATTACAACCTTATATCTAATTAGAACAAAGAAGAAATTTCTGTTCTTCTGAAACCACATTTAGTACCAAAACTTGAACCATCAGGATTCCCTCAAGAAACCAAGCAGTAAAGTTTGATACGGTTTGCTATAGAAATTAGAGCTTATATAAAAGGAGGAGGAGCCAAGCAAGTGGAGATCTGGAAGAGAGGAATCAGAGGATCAGAAAAAGCCACTAACACAGTAACGCGAAACAGTGTTAGTGTGTGGGTCAAAACTTGTGGGAAAATCCCCCAAGTGTTGGTTTTATGCAGAGTTGCAAAAAAGAATCACACTGAAGTGGAATGTGAAGGGGGAGCGTGTGGAGAGGTCTGTGGAAGCTACTGCATCTGTGGGGAATGCAAGGTAAGTATTTGATGGTTGTCTTGGGTTACGCCTGGATGGTGCAGCCAGAAGTTGGGAAAATGAGCTATAAGCTGGAGTCTTTTAGGCACATTTGTCCTGTCTGTCACTGTGTTTGATTGTCACAATCTTTTCAAAGGAATGGCTTCTGTTTCACCCTGCTATCCAAATTTTACACAAGTACCTCTCTTGGCCAGCTTTAAACTAGGACATTACAGGTAGAGGGTTTTGGAAGATGTTATTTGCAGCTTTAGACAGGAGTGATAATGCCATGTTGACAAAGCACAATCCAGCGTACGGACAGCAGAATGTGGGTACTCTGCATAGTTTTACAAATAAATAGGCAATTTAATATAATAGATTCAATGTAATATTTATTTTGTTAACATTCATTAAGGTTGTCAAGAAAAGTGATACCAATAATAATTTAGACTCCTCACTCCCTTATTTGGTGCCAAAACCTAGAGATTTATTTAGGTCCAGAAAAAGATATCCATGTGGTCAACCCTGTGGATGCTCTTGGCCCCGTTTCCAGTTTTTTTTTCAGAGACAGGCAACTCTCGGTACAAAGCTTCACCATGGGGACTTTTCATACTTCATAGTGGTGATCTTTAGGCATCCACACACTCTTTCCAAGTGAGTTGCTGTTTAACTTTGGGGCAGTGCATTGCAAGAGTACTGCTCCCTCTATATCAGAGAATCTCAGACTTTTCTTACCCATACTTATTTATGTCAAGAAGATCCATTTAAGCTTAGAAATCTGTAACCTCCAAATTGTCTTCTTCTGGGGAAATTCAGCCTCATTCTTTTGAGGGATTTGACCATCCAAAACAAAGGCCAGTGTGGAGTTGTCTTTAGAATTGCTCCATTCCTACTCACGGCAGCTCCTTTGAATACCCCAAACTGGAGGGGTATCTTTCTTATTTTTCATTTTTTTTTTTTTTTTTAAAATTTTTTTTTTTTCAACGCTTTTTATTTATTTTTGGGACAGAGAGAGACAGAGCATGAACGGGGGAGGGGCAGAGAGAGAGGGAGACACAGAATCGGAAACAGGCTCCAGGCTCCGAGCCATCAGCCCAGAGCCTGACGCGGGGCTCGAACTCACAGACCGCGAGATCGTGACCTGGCTGAAGTCGGACGCTTAACCGACTGCGCCACCCAGGCGCCCCATTATTTTTCATTTTTTTAATGGAAATAAGATAAAAGTGAATTTCTCAATTACTCTGTCTATTAGTAATAGTAATAAATATCTCATCTGTTGACCAAACTGAGGTTACAGTTTCAACTAGGTTTCTTAGAAATTTTACATTTTTTATTCCATACTAACTTAAGAAGATTTTGATGGGCTTTGATAATATTTGGGACAGTTCTATAGGCTATAGGAAAAAAACCTTAAATTTGATGCATGGTTTGATTTTTGAGGATGAAGTCTCATATGAGTTTATGTTTTGTAATTTGAAATGAATTTCAAAGATATTTGATATGCCAATAGATATTATAGAATTCAGTGATTGTATTATGAAGACTATAGTATACAGAACCACTAGTTTGTGCCTTGAAATCTTACAGGCTCTATTATGACATGGGGGGTGCTATGTGTATAAGCACATATGTGTGTTTGTATATATACCTTCATATTTACTCATATTAGTATAAGGGAAATTATCTGTTATGGAACAGCACTAAATCCCCTCCTCACACTCTGGTTCACCACAGAGCAATCTTGTATTTTGTCATTGTTAACATAAAAGAGACTCCAGATTTGACTTCACTGTTGGGGAGTTTTGTATCCTCAGGCTCTGAACAAAATGATAAATAGAAGAAAAGAATGACAGATGGAGGACAAAACATTACCTTCAATATTGGCAGTGGCTTAGAGGCTGTGGCTTTAGTTCTGTTCTCAAAGTGACCTATTGGTACTAAACTCCAGAATTAGGCTGGGTGAAGCAAACAGATACATGCAATGTTGGACCAAGGCAGACATATGCTTCACCCTCACTACTGGGTGGAGCTAGTCTTAAGAGGAATGTATTCTGTCTTGGGCAAACTGCTCCCTAAAAAGGAAAAAGAGGCTGAGCTGGGCTAAGCACACCCAGTTTATTATTCCCAAATTCACCAATAAGGTGAATCTTTCCACTTCTCTTGAGGTGGAGTGATGAAAAAAGTGAAGATAGGCCAGGAGTTATACTAACTGAGCAGTCCTTTTAGAATGGAGCTAAGAGAAGGAGAATAAATTTTATTTCCTAATACTATCAGACTAAGAGGACTACAAAGGTAGCTATGGGTAGATAAACAAACTGCTTCAGTCTGTTCTTCAGTCTGATTCCTTTAGGCCCCAACATACTATTGGCTGCTAACTTGTCATGAAAATTCAGTAGGGGTTGGGGAGAGTAGGCATATGTATTTTGAAAAGGGTTCGTAAATCTAAAATGTCTCATCTACATTCTACCCTCTGTTAGGAACCACTGGCTCAGATTCCAAATGAGCCAACTTCTACTCCTTCTCGGCATTCATGAATCTTTGATTCCTACTTCTCATCTGTTTCTGACTCAATGCTTCATAGCCCCTGCAGGTTTGCATATGGTCTACTTTTCTGGTCCTTGAGTTTCATCCGGGCCCTAAGAATGCTGCTGTCCATATGACAACCAAACCCAAAGAGGATGGAACTGAAGCAAGAACACGCTTATAGGAGAGGAACTGCCGTCACAGCTGGCACTGACTGGGAACAGAACAGTTGGCTGCTGTAAACACTCCAACTTCAGGTCAGCAGCTTGCAGCCCTGGGCTGCCACCAATCCAAGAACTTATCTGGACAGGGTTGGCAAAAAAGCAAGGAGGAAAAGGAGGAAATGTCATGGGGCACATGGCAAGGACATCTGTTTTGCAAACGTTTGAAGTGTGTAGCAAAGAGGTTCTTCACTGTTGAGTTCAAAGCTCACAAACTGGCTGATGCATTTGAAAAAAAAAAAAAAGGAGTTTGATTGCCTTTGCAACATCCACTCTCCAGTTTGCTACCATCCTTCTCCTCCATTTGCCCTTTCTTTTCACATCAGGCTGCAGCCCATTGATGTTATCTGTTTGGACCGGAAGGCATTTGAGTTTGTTACCCCAGGTCTAGTTTGAACTTGAGATACTTTTTTTTTTTGTTTTTTCGAAATAATTCAAACTCTTAATCTTCAATCAGAAAACTTCTCTGGCTTCCTTGGGGGGAATGATCCTTAATATTGTCATTGTTCTGCTTAGTTCCCCCCTTTCCCTCAATATAATACGGAAATATCTGAGCAATAAGAAGTCAATTCATGCAGCGCCTGAGTGGCTCCGTTGGTTAAGCGTCCGACTTCAGCTCAGGTCACGATCTCACCACTTGTGAGTTCGAGCCCCACATTGGGTTCTGTGCTGACTACTCAGAGCCTGGAGCCTGCTTCCGATTCTGTGTCTCTCTCTCTCTGCTCCTTCCCTGCTCACATTCTGCTGTCTCAAAAGTAAATAAACATTAAAAAAAAAAAAAAGAAAGAAGTTAAGTCAATTCTTGATTAAGGATGATACTATGGCTTTTAAATTCAAAGAATATAGTATGCTTTCATGTTATAAGCTGAACTGTATCTCCTCCCTCAACCCCAATTTGTATGTTAAAGTCCTAACCCTGGTAACTCAGAATGTGATTGTATTTGGAGATAGGGCCTTTCAAGAGGTGATTAAGTTAAAATGAGGTGGTTAGGATGGACCCTAATCCAATCTGATTGGTGTCTTTATAAGAAGAGGTAATTTGGACACACAGAGAGATATAAAGGGTGTGAACACCCTGAGAAAAGACCATGTGAGTCATGATGAGAAGGTGGCTCTCTGCAAGTCAAGGAGAGAGGCCTCAGAAGAAACCAACCCTACCAGCACCTTGATCTTGAACTTCCAGCATCCAGAACTGTGGAAAAAGAATTTTCTGTTGTTTAAGCCATCCAGTTGAAAGCATTTTGTTATGGCAGCTCTAGCAAACTAATACACACCATTTACATAGGAACCTGTCATTGTGTATGTATCCTGGGGGAAGGGAAAGAAGGAGATTCCACCACCTGTTATATTTTTGTCCACAAAAGCCTTATATAACAGTATCCATTTATGCCAAACTGCCTGTCTTCCTTTTTTAGTACATGTCACTAAGCAGACGATATTTCAGTTCCACTTCTCCAGAGGCTCTTTTTTTTTTTTTAAAGACTGATTTGTTATGATATACAACCAATAATTAAAAATAATCTAGTCCCATTCATTGGAGTGCTTATCACTCAAACCAGATGGCCTAGATCTAGTGCAGGCCTGAGGGACCAGAAAAAATAATCTAGGTAAAAAGTAATCTAGGTCACTCTGCCTCATGGTTTCATTCCTTTTTTCCCTATAGGCTCCTGTGCTCATATTGTGTGCCAAATGAAGTAGAGGGATACATATAGTCACATGGACACTGTGGAAGCTGAGCTTGTACAGGGAAATGCAGGAGAAAGCTGAAATAACACCTGATAACTTTGATGGAAATGTACAGTCATTTCAGCATCTTGGGTAAAACACTCTGTCTGCTGTTTACTGCCCCACAGCAGATTTCTAGGTGAAAATAATATAACTGTTGATTGGAAAAATGTGTTTCCCATTTCAACATGGCATTTCTGTTCCTTCATCTCCAAACAGTCCTATTCTTGTGATTATGTGGTCATTTACATAGCAAACACTTTTAAAGCCTGGTATTGTTCTTGGCCTTGAAGATAGAGAAATCTGTGAGACATATGACCAATCCTCAGGAAAGTATAGCCTAGAAGGAGGGGACAACATGTAAACACATAATTCTAATAAGGTGTATAAACACTGTGCATCTTATCCAGATGAGTTTTGTAAGCAACGACCAAAGGAAAGCCACATGGCATTCTTTGTAGGGAATGCTGCTAATGTCCTCTATGTGAAGGTCAGTCTATATTGAAGACCTACAAGAACCTTTTCCTGAGGAACCATGGTGATTTTAATCCCCTCTTTTTGCTTTGATTGAAAGGCATCCCAGAGCGAAATTTGTAACACAATTTTAGTAAATGGAGAGTGTGGTTTGCTTTTCATCTGAGAACCCCTTCCTCCTTATACTAACCCCCAAATACATACATGCACACATTCAGATGCACCCACACATACACACAGGAATAGGAAGAAGTAACTTGGGCTAGGCTTGCTTCATTGTCAAAATTGTGTGAGAAGGCATGGTTTGGGAATAGGGTAGGAGAGTATAAGTGGGGAACACTGGATGGGGGAAGAATTGATGGGAAGGAAAGATAAGAGGAAGGGCCTTGGAACTCCTTGTTCCTAATGTAGGATGAGAAAACAAAATTGGGCCAAGGGCATAGTTTCTTTCTTTCTTTCTTTCTTTCTTTCTTTCTTTCTTTCTTTCTTTCTTTCTTTCTTTCTTTCTTTCTTTCTTTCTTTCTTTCTTATTTATTTATTTATGGGAGAGGGAGAGAATACCAAGCAGGCTCTGTGCTGTCAGCGATGAACCTGACACAGGGCATGATCTCATGAACAGGGAGATCATGACCTGAGCTGAAACTCAGAATCCGGTGCTCAAAAGACTGAGCATCCCAGGCACCCCAAGGGCATAATTTCTGACCCAAGTCTCTTCCCCCACCTCCTCTTTCCCCCGTCTCTCACCTAGACATATTCTGTGAAGCTCTGGAACTTTTGTGGGAACCCCTCCAGTAAAGAGTCATTTAAATCCTTGAGGCCAGCATGTATTTCCTTCAGGGAGAAATGAGTGCGGTGGAATTCATCACCAGTAGAGAAAGGATAACCTCCTCCTTTCCAGGATGAGCAGCAGCCTCTTCTTGTGGATTACCAGGCAGTGAGGAGCATCTTCTTGGAGCATGCACAGTGGAGGAAACAAGGTCTATCTACCCACAGAAGTAGTTCATGGAAAACTTCATGGGACAAGAAAACCATAGGAATGCTATGGGCCAGCGTTCCATGGGCCAGAATGCTATGGCTTGACCAGAAACATACAGATCTCATGGTATTAGCTTCTTAATTATGTATTTCCTAAATTTGCCACATGTGTACCAACTTCACATTTTTGACATCTACATTTGACACTTATACTACTATTAACTTATTACTTCTCTGAATAAACTCATTTGGAAATTCTAAATAAATTTAGCCTTCTTCTAAACAATTAGTATTTGTAAAATCATAGGTTATATATGTTTTCTTTTAAAAGATATACATAAAAATATGAATACCATTTCAAAAAGAGTTATTTTGTGTACTAGAACTCTTCTCATGTACCTGTTTGGATAAAACTATCATAACATATTTATTTTTTTCAATTTTATTTTTTATTTTTTATTATTGTATTTTAAGTAGGCTCCACACCCAGCATGGAGCCCAATGCGGTACTTGAACTCAGACCCTGAGATTAAGACCTGAGCAGAGATTAAGAGTTGGATGCTTAACCAACTGAGCCACCCAGATGCCCCCACATTTTAAACAACTTAAGAAATGTGTTTTCCTAAACTGCCTTAGTTCTTCTGTGGCATGTGGTGGCAGAAGCACATACAGGAAGGACACATGGGTACCTGGTTGGGATTAAGATGGAACTGGTGTCTCAGGGCGAGTTTTGTTGATTTGCCTTCAGTAGAAGCACTTCCTGGAGCCAGAGGCTTTCTCTCATGGGATGATGACTCTGTTCCTGATTCTCATGCCCCCCACCCCGCAAGTTACTCCTATGACTGGGGGAATTTGTCCTAGTTAGAGCAGAACTTGTCCCAGGAGATCATCCTTGATTTGTCTTTTTCTGACACCAGGTGAAACACTGCACATTTGTCACATTATCTTGAAGAACACACAAATGGGCATTTTTAGGCACCAGGGCTGCCGGGTGGCCAGTTTTACATTTTCGATATTTTTATGGAGTTTTGGCCTACTTTTGACTATATTATTTCAGGACTGCCTAGCAGAAATCATGCATAAATAGAAAGCAATGCTTGTTTTTGCTTGAATCTCTATGGTGATTGCAAAACCTTTCCTCGGCTTTGGCTGGAGAGCTGCAGAGGACGAAGGGCAGTTTAAAGAGCTGAGCTTGAGCTCCTTTCCATCCCTCAGACTGCCTCTGGCATGAGCCTCACCATCAGCTGTTTTTACCTGTGCCAGCCAGCCTGCTTATAAAGCAACAATGCAGCTTCTTTCCAGGAGAGAAGTTTTATTTATTTATTTTTAAAGCTTTTAGAAGCAAAAATAGCTTGTTTCTTTCCTAGGTGGACCCAGATGAATAGTTGATCTCTCTCTCTCTCTTTTTTCCCATTTGTGAAGTTCAATTGCACCTTTTTCAACAAATGTGATCTGAACGAGCACAGTAGGTGGTGGCCTCAAATTGTCACATTAGGGAAAATAATCTGGAAAAGAAGTTTGCTTAAGAAATGGAGAAGTGGTGAGCAGTTCATTTTAGGACTCTAATTGGCCAATGTTCCCTCCTGACGTGTGGTGGCAAGTTTTACTGTTGTGCAGCAAAACCCACTGATACATTTCCCAGGCGATTTCATAGAAATATTCCATGGCTGCCTTGCCAGCTACAATACACACTGAGAGTTGGCTGTTTAAGAAAGCCAAGAATTGTGTACAAGATTAAGTAAAGAACTGTGACATTTTCTGTGAGCCAAACAATGGGAAACTTTCCTTTCGGAAGAAGCAGATTTTAATGGCAGAAGAGGAAGAATACCTTGTGGGTTTGTTTTTTCAACAGTAACCCTGGAAAGATTTAAGTCAGCTAAAAAGTGTTTGCCTTCCAATTGCATTTAGCTTTGTCCAAGCGGCCCTGTGAGTGAGCCATACCTCCTTCATCATTTTTAAACTAATTTTATAGCAAGATGCTCTGGGATAATGTATGCTTTCAGAGAAATGTAGAAATGGAGACTTTAATTCTGTGTACAACAGGAGCCTAGCTCACACCTTGACCTGCTGATCACTGTTGAAATGAAGTTGATGGTCTCTGTGGTCCTGTATTCAAATTCTGGTCTCGGCCTTAGAGTGCCTGCCATGTGACAGCATACTGCTCATTCTGTGGGTTCTCAGTCATTACATCATTTAATATAATCCTTACAATCCTTAGAACTGTCTGAAAAACAGTGAGTGGTATTATCCTTGTTTTAACAGGGAAACTGAAGCATGACAGATATTAAGCAACTTAGACTATCACAGCTTGGAAATACCTACCTCTGCAACTACTTTATTTCCACACTACTTCATCTGTTGGTGGAAAGAGCTGGCAGTTTCATACACAGAGTTCATAGTGCCATTGGCCTCCAAACATCTCTCTTAACATGCTAATTGACTGGAAACTCTCCTCTAATGGAGGGAAAGCTTTGGTCTTTTGCCAGTTCCTGAAGGCTGTGGGAGACTCTTGTCCACGCTTATTGTCAGAGATTTGATTTACAATGGCTCTCAAACTTGAATGGCTCACAAACTTGTTCGGGATGAAGATACGGTATTTGAGTCACAATGCTTTTCTGTATAAAACAATGACACATGGATATATTAACTTTCTACCTCTGAAATATAATTTTTTGGGAAATGATGATAAGTCAAATATGAATTCCTAATGTGGGACAGGGGAACAGTTAGGGATACAGGGATGAAAACAAGCCTTCTCTGACCTTGTTTTATGGTTTTGTCTTTAAGAGGAATATTTTTTTCAGCATTAAGATTTTTTTTGGTCTGTGTTTTTAAAAAAATGATTATCCCAATATATTTATTATTATAAGAAACATAAGCTTTCACTAAAATATATTCTTGATATGTAAGTAGCATGTTTCCACCATCAAATTGAGATACACATCAGTGTACCCTTCTGGTCAGACTGTCTTTATGTATTAAACTACAAGTGTAAGGGCTTAAAAGGGAAGATCTGATACTCGTTTTCCTAAGGTTTCAGGTCACACAGTCTTTATTACAAAGGAGGATATTTGTTCCTTACAATTTTTTTTAATCTTTCACTTTTTGTTTTATTTTTTAGAGAAAGAGAGAGTACACAAGTGAGTGGCGGAGAGGGGCAGAGGGAGAGAGAGGGAGAGAGAGAGAGAGAGAGAGAGAATGAGAATCTTAAGCTGGATCTGTGCTGAGAATGCCGATCCCACAATCCTGGGATCATGACCTGAGCTGAAATCAAGAGTTGGATGCTCAACTGACAAAGCAACCCAGGTGTCTCCGTTCTTCATAATTTTTAAAAACTGCTTTATTGAGATATAATTCATGTACCGTACAATTTACTCATTTAAAGGGTACAATTCAGTGGTTTTTCATATATTCAGAGAGCTGTGCAACTATCATCTCAATAATCTGTGTTACTTAACTATGCAAAAACACTTATAGAATCATTTTTCTTATTCATGAAGTACATAATTTAAATATTAAAAAAAATTTAGGGGCGCCTGGGTGGCTCAGTCGGTTAAGTGTCTGACTTCAGCTCAGGTCATGATCTTGTGGTTCATGGGTTTGAGCCCCACATCAGGTTCTGTGCTGACAGCCCAGAGCCTGGAGCCTGCTTCAGATTCTGTCTCTCTCTGCTCCTCTCCCACTTGTGCTCTGTCTCTCAAAAATGAATAAATGCTGAAAAAAATTTTTTTTACTGTTTATTTATATTTGAGAGAGGGGGGACAGTGTGTGAGCAGGGGAGGGCAGAGAGAGACAGAGACAGAATCTGAAGCAGGATCCAGGCTCTGAGGTGTCAACACAGAGCCCAATGTGGGGCTCAAACTCACAAGCTGTGAGATCAGGACCTGAGCCAAAGTCAGATGCTTAACCAATTGAGCTACCCAGGTGCCCCTGAAATACATAATTTAAATGTTCCTTTAGTAAAGGTCTGTTGGTGGCAAACTCCCTCAGTGTTTATTAATCTGAAAATATCTTTATTTTACTCTCATTTTGAAATCATAGTTTGGCTGGGTTTATAATTCTAGATTGACAGCTACATTCTCTCAGGGCTCTGAAGACAGTGATATTCAGTCTTTTGGCTTTCATTGTTGCCCCTGAGAGTTTAGCCAGCAGTATAGTTATCACTCCTGGTAAATAATCTGTATTTTCTCTCCATCTAATTCAAAGTTTCTTTTCTTGTCTTTGGCATTCTGTAGCCTCATAAGAAAATACCCAAATGTGGTCTTCATTTACCTTGCTTGGCGCATGTGGAACTTCCTATTTCTATATATGCATGTTTGTCCTTTACCAATTCTGAAAAATGTTTTAGTGGTCGTCTCTGCAAATCTATCCCTTCTGCATTTTTAAATGTTCTCTCCTTCTGGGACCCAACCGGATGTGTGCTAGAATTTCTCATTTTCTCTGTTTGTTTGTTCAGTCCTTATTTTCTCTCTGTGCTGCACTCTGCATAATGTCTTCAGATTTACTAACTCTGTTCTGATGTTCCACTCATTCACTGAGACTCCATTTCACCCAATTTATATTTTATATCTAAATGTTTATTCTCCCTTAATTCTTTATTTAGTTAATTTTATTTAAAAAATTTTAAATTAAGTTTTAAATTTTAATTCCCATATAGTGAATTCTCCCTTAATTCTTCATGGCTATTTCTGACTGTTACTTCCTCCTTTTTTTAAATTTTTTTTTCAACGTTTTTTATTTATTTTTGGGACAGAGAGAGACAGAGCATGAACGGGGGAGGGGCAGAGAGAGAGGGAGACACAGAATCGGAAACAGGCTCCAGGCTCCGAGCCATCAGCCCAGAGCCTGACGCGGGGCTCGAACTCACGGACCGCGAGATCGTGACCTGGCTGAAGTCGGACGCTTAACCGACTGCGCCACCCAGGCGCCCTGTTACTTCCTCCTTGATCATTTTTTGGATCATGATCATATATTTTTAAGGCAATTGTGACATCTTCTACATGTTTTTTTCCAGGGTATATCTAATAATTCTATTTTTTTTTTAACGTTTATTTATTTTTGAGACAGAGAGCAACAGAGCATGAACGGGGGAGGGTCAGAGAGAGAGGGAGACACAGAATCTGAAACAGGCTCCAGGCTCTGAGCTGTCAGCACAGAGCCGGACGCGGGGCTTGAACTCACGGACCGCGAGATCATGACCTGAGCCGAAGTCGGACGCTTAACCGACTGAGCCACCCAGGTGCCCCAATATCTAATAATTCTAAAAGGTGATTCTTTGGTGTCCTAAAACTGTTTCTAGCTATTCTACCCCATTCATAGTGGTCTATATCCTTTGTTTTTGTCCATCTCTGATTTTGAGGTCTTATTATTTTGAGTTTAAATTATAGAAATCCCATATCCTAAATTTGGGATATATTTCTGAAATTTATTTATTTGTTTATGTTTTATCAGCTATATTTCTTAATGAGAATATAAGATACTTGAGGTCAGGACCTCTATCTTGTTCCTGCTATATTTCCAATGTCTTGAACAGGGCCTGATGTATAGAAACTACTCAATATATATGTGTTTTCTTATCTTTTGTTTTTCCCCATAACCAACACATATGCACATGCTTATATTTTCTCATTTAATTTCAGAGCTTCTATGGTCCCATTTTAGTAACTGCTGCTTTAAATTCATTTTTTGATCATATACATATAATGCACTCAGCTTCCAAGAAGGGAAAACAAATATGTACCAAGTATTTTCATACACTTTTCTAATTTATGCCTATAAGATGCATACTTTTAAACATAAGTCTCTATTGATTTTGGATCAGTAAGGGCTCAAAACTGCAAGCTTAAACTTTTGGCTAAAAGGGTAAATGTAGTTGAGGATTCTCTAGTTGATCCTGAAAACAATTTCATGTGTCTTCTGGAAAGACTTTTCTAAGTCACCATAAGTTGTTAAAATTCTTAGTATAAATGGGATAAATGCACAAACATTGCCTTTATTGAACTTGGTATTTAAAAAAAATTTTTTTTTTTAAATTTTTTTTTCAACGTTTTTAATTTATTTTTGGGACACAGAGAGACAGAGCACGAACGGGGGAGGGGCAGAGAGAGAGGGAGACATAGAATCGGAAACAGGCTCCAGGCTCCGAGCCATCAGCCCAGAGCCTGACGCGGGGCTCAAACTCACGGACCGCGAGATCGTGACCTGGCTGAAGTCGGACGCTTAACCGACTGCGCCACCCAGGCGCCCCTTTAAAAAAATTTTTTTAATGTTACTATTTTTGAGGGGGAGAGAGAGAGAGAGAGAGAGAGAGAAAGACAGAGACAGAATGGGAGCAGGGAAGGGGCAGAGAGAGGGAGACAGAGAATCTGAAGCAGGCTCCAGGCTGTGAGCTGTCAGAACAAAGCCTGATGAGGGGCTCAAATTCATGAACTGGGAGATCATTACCTGAGCCAAAATCAGACGTTTAACCAACTGAGCCACCCTGGAGCCCCGAACCCATGGCATTTTTTAAAATATGAAAAATGAAACATACTTTATGATGAAGTAGAATACCTCAGGAACACAGAGAAAATATAACCAAATTAATAACATATTTGTAAAACTGATACTGACCCACAAGTTTTTGCATTTTACTTCAAAGACAAAAGATTTAGTATTTTTTTTTTTTTAAATTTTTTTTTTCAACGTTTTTTATTTATTTTTGGGACAGAGAGAGACAGAGCATGAACGGGGAGGGGCAGAGAGAGAGGGAGACACAGAATCGGAAACAGGCTCCAGGCTCCGAGCCATCAGCCCAGAGCCTGACGCGGGGCTCGAACTCACGGACCGCGAGATCGTGACCTGGCTGAAGTCGGACGCTTAACCGACTGCGCCACCCAGGCGCCCCAAAAGATTTAGTATTTTAAAATAGTCTTATCAGGCTAATGCTTAACTTGGAATAAACAATTGTTAGCTATTTCTTATTCTCAAAGACAGAGTTTACAGGTTAGATCTTCTTTAGGCATTTATTAAATACCCATGTTAGGGTAGTAAGTAGAACCTCAGAACTTAAACATTTCTCTCAGAACTTAAACCTTTCTCTCAATTTAGCATACCTAGGGCATTTTACAGTAACCACCACCCCGTATGTAGACATTGATGTTCATTAAGGTCAGAAAAGAGAATGGTAATGAGAGCTATGGAATCCCTTGAGAAAAATCTTTATACCACTAGAGAAATGGTTTTAGGAACTAATGCTATGTTCATTATAAATAAGTGTTATGGGGGTGCCTGGGTGGCTCAGTCGGTTGAGCGGCCGACTTTGGCTCAGGTCACGATCTCACGGTCCGTGAGTTTGAGCCCTGCGTCGGGCTCTGTGCTGACAGCTCAGAGCCTGGAGCCTGTTTCGGATTCTGTGTCTCCCTCTCTCTGACCCTCCCCCGTTCATGCTCTGTCTCTCTCTGTCTCAAAAATAAATAAACATTAAAAAAAAAATTTTAAAAAAAATAAATAAGTGTTATGGTTTACCATAAAAGTATCATTCATGGACTTCTAATCTGCTAGCTAAAGGAATGTTTACTTGTAATTAAAGTCATTTTATAAAAAATTTGAAGACCCTATGAGGGTCACAAAAGATTTAGTGTTTCTATCACTTTCTTCTCTGAGAAACAGAAAGCCATCAGAAATCCTACTTCTTCACCATCTACTGTATGTTCCCTGCAGTTCATTGAGTGAGAATGAATTTATTGGACCTCTTTTAAGACAAGAGTTTTCAAGTCTCTGGAGAGTTTCCAGATGCTGTGCGGACTTAACAGGGAAGGGAGTCTGACTGAATTGGCTATGGCAGTGCTTCCATTCTCTCTCATCCTCATTTTGGAGTCCCAGCTTCTACAATCCTTCCTGTCATTTCTTCCCTTGTGCCTTATTCATTCTGACAGTCAGGGTATGGGTGATAGAAATTGATTGAATGTTTCTTCAACTCACACCAGGTGAACAGTGTTTGAAGTAGCTGGCAAGAAGACATTATGCATTTCTGAAAATATCGAGACTCTCGGGAAGGACTTTAGCCTTGGAACAGTAGGGTAGGGATCATGTTTGCTTGGTTTCATAAATAATGACATACATAAGACACTAGTAGACCTTCAGAAAATGCTTGTTGAATGAAAGACTTATTGAATAAGGTTATTACACATGGAAAACGGGATGCCAATAGATTTGGCTACTTCAATGTCAGATAAAAGTAAAGCTTTTTTGTTGTGGTAGTCAAAGTATCTGAACTGTCTTCCAGAATTTTACTCAGAGATTGAATCTTCAAACCAGAAGCTGAAAACATACTAAAAAAAAAACTTTGCAAAGTGAGACAAGGAGCTAGTGTAGGTGGGCTTAAAAAAATAAATGTACACTGAGTATCAAGTTTGTAGCTATACAAATGACTAATGAAACCACCACCCCAATATCACAGAACAGAGCCTGGAAAATATCCAGGTAGACTTGATTACATTACATTTCCTTTATATATTTCTCCAAAGCCCGGTTTGGCCTCTTTTATATTCAGATATTTCCCTCTGGATGAGATTGTTGTGCCTTTTTGACTTTTCCTCAGATTGCCTGTTAGATTTCTTTAAAGGCCGAGGTCTCCTTCTTCAACACATTCAGGCAAATGAATCTTTTATAAGATATTAGGCAGCAGATAGACTGCTATTCCTCCTTTTTGGGAGTTGATTGCAGTGAGGTCCTTTACGCTCTCCTTGTAAGCCCCTTCCCTTCCCTCTAAGGCATGTAGAAATATTATACCAGCATATTACCTTCCAGCCAAATGTACTGGAAGAAATTGTTCAAAGCCAAAGGTGCATGAAAAGAAGGATCATTATGAGTACTGACAACTATGGACTGTGCTTGTTGGTGAACAAAGAAACTGAATTTATAAGCAAAATGAAAAACTTTTTGATGTGGCATTTCAGTGCAGGCTTCATTTGTAACTATGGGACATTAAAGGGCTTAATAATTATTACCATTATTAACAATAATGTCACCTGAAGAGCCAGTCACTCTAACACAGTCATCTGGAAAAATCATGGCAGCTTCTTATCTAATTAGTACCTTGAGACTTTATCCACAATACAAATCAATCTGAATTTATCAGCTTTTTAGGTTTTAGTGTGTCCCAGGTGGCAACTACAACACCAGAAATTCTGTCAAGGATTAAAACTGCAGAACATTTTTTTTCATAACTAAAATAAAATTATTTTGTAACCAATGTTTTATTTTATTCTTAATGAAAAATTTGTCAGAATTTGGGGTATAATAATAATAATAATAATAAAATAACTTAATGAAGCCTTCTTATGTGTTAGGCACTAGGTTATGTGATTTACATATAATGTCTCATTCATTTTTCTACTTACCAGCCCTCAGAATAGGTATTATTCCCATTTTACAAGTGCAAGTTGAAGCTTAGTGAGTTGAACTTGCCCAAGGACATGTAGCTAATAAGCGGAAGAGCAGAAACCTCAGTCTAGGTCTGATGGCAAAACTTATTTTTTGGCCATGTTGCTATTCTGCTTGTGGGTGGGGCCGGGGTGGAGGTGGGAGGTTTGGAGGGGATTGTCCATGTAGACAGCTCAACTGATTATGAAATACAATAAAAAGCTGATGTTGTTGGGATACCTGCCATGGCTGGAGCAGGCTTAAAGTTAAGAGACACAGCTCTTGACACTGATTAGTTTCTTACAGGCAGGCACAACGTCTATGCCTGGGAAGGTGTCATCAAGCAGTTGATTATGCCAGCTGGGATAAGTGGTCACTAATTACGACTTTCCCCCAGGCATCCATATTTAAGAATTTCAGAGACAGACACATATAATTCAGCAATCATGCTATGTACTTATGTTGAAATGTAACGGTTTCATCCATATATTTATGGTTTATTGAATGTTTTCTATATGCAGATTATTGGTTTAATTTCTAAGAGCTATTATTTTATCAGTTTTACTGATGAAAAATCTGATGCACAGAGAGTTTAAATAGACTGCCCTAACATGTACAGATTATAATTGGCAGAGCTCAGGCAGTAATTAGAACACCTGACCACAGAGCCCGTGGCTTACTCCATGACAAGGCCACTGCTATGGGGAACCAGAGCTGGAGATTCAGTGGTGAAAAAAGACTCTCTAACTCTCAAGAATGTAAAAGAGAAAGATACAAGTAACCAGTTATTGCTTCAGCCCATTAATACAGACGGATTTTCCAAATCAGAGTTTCAGCGTGCTGTAGAAACCCCCTATAGGTTCTGAAAAACCTTTTTTCCTGTGACAAATTTGTTTACTAATGGAGCCTTGAACTGACACAGGTAAGGCTGACAGCAAATGCCTACTTAATTCATGCCTTTAAACCTAACTTGCCTTGAAATACTGTATCTGTACTGTATTCATCTCAAAACAAGTATGTTGAAGCCAGTATTTCCTAGATATTTAGCTTAGAACAGTGACCGATAAATACCTACTTTACGTTGATATTTTTCCAAATCTGTTCTTTGCTTATTTGAGTTTAGATTAAGAAGGCTTGCATAACTCTCATAAAATGAAGCTTGTATATCTTCTAATAATATTTTTTAATCCAGTACTCCATGAAGTATCATAGTCTGTGTGGGCTGTTATAATAAAACACCACTGACTGGGTGGCTTATAAACAGCAAGCACTTATTTTTTACAGTTCTGGAGACAGGGAAGTCCATGATGAAGGCACTGGCAGACTTGGCATCTGGTGAGAGCCTGCTTCCTGGTTCACATGTCCTCATATAGTGGAAGTAGGGAGGAAGCTCTCTGGAGTTTCTTTTAGATGGACACTAATTCCACCATAAGCGGTCTATACTCCAGACAAAATGAACTCCCAAAGGTCCCACCTCTAAATGCCACTACATGAAGGATTTGGTTTCAGCATATGAATTTTGGCAGGAAGAACTCCCACATTTAGTCTGTAGCATGAGGTCAAATTGTAAATGAGGAAGTAAAAATGAAAAAAAAAAAACCTTATGGGGCTCCTGGGTGGCTCAGTTGGTTAAGTGTCCGACTTTGGCTCAGGTCATGATCCCACAGTTCGTGGGTTCAAGGCCCACATCGGGCTCTGTGCTGACAGCTCAGAGCCTGGACTCTGCTTAGATTCTGTGTCTGCTTCTCTCTCTGCCCCTCCACTGCTCACGCACACTCTCTCTCAAAAATAAATAAACACACACACACAAAAATAAAAAAAAAACACAACTTATGAGCTAGAAATCAGAATAGAGATCAAGACATATGGTTTAAGTCACTGGGTAAAGACACTTTATGACTTCATTTATTTGTTTTAAATTCGTAGCATTCTACAAAGGATTTGAGGTGGCTTACACAAAATACATAGTGAAATGTGCTAAGAACCGTAAGAATTTTTAAATAAAAATATCAAGTAAATATAAATTAGAAGACCAAGACCAAATTATAGATAGAATTAAGCAGAGTCTGAGGTAATTATGCATTTGAGTCAGTTCTTAAATTGCTACATATGAAAAGGTAAGAATTTATACTCCTAAATTAACTATAGTGGGTATCTCCACCAGATAATTTGTCTGGGTAGAAGCAAGTTTCACCAGGCATTCCAGTATAATTTTTAGCACATGTGTATGTTACAACATTGCTCTGAAAAGCACAAGCCTACTCATTTGTAAAACAAAAGCTGCCCAGACATAAAATCAAAAGATGATGTCACAGTCTTAGTTAAAACATCAAGTCTGTCTCATTTATTTTTTCCCTTCCATACAGTAAATATCGGGATTTTAAGTTGGAAACTGTGTTGTGATTGACTTGGAGTACATTAGCAACACAGACTTCATAAGCTGCAATGCATTTGCCTGCATTAGACATTTCATCATCAGAAAGATTGGCAGGAGAATGGTTCAGGTGGGCTGCTAACTGGGTACCACCCACACTCTCCCACCTGTCTCACTGTGGCCCAACAGTTCAGTCACCAGGCTTGGGAAGCCACCTGTGATCACTAACGGAAAGTACAGCATTTTGTTGCAGTGCAGTCAGCAAGCCACTGGTTATTACTGTTGTTATTCATCATCATCATTGTTTTTGAATGGGATGGAGAAGAAGCAAAAGGGGGAGGATAGGGCTAGGACGGACGCAGTAATATCACAAAGGAAAGCAAAGAGGAAGAAAACACCAAATAGAGGGAAGAAACTTTTAACAAAGGAGACCTGAGAGGAGAAAAAAAAAGAGAATATGAAAAAAATTGAAAGGAAAGAAACAGGTTTGAGTACTAGAACACAGGACAGAATCAATATGGCATCTTTATGTGTCCTGATATGACCCAACCACCTCCCATGGATGCCAGCTTGTTCATTCCTGGGATACTGGAGGAGGACAAGCTACAAGATATTAGAGGTCACTGTCTCAGTCACTGTTCAGTAACTTTCTAACACCTACAACCTAAAGGCAGCTGTGGCCACTGTGGGAACAAAGCAGGAGGGGGGGAGGAGGAAGAGAGTCTCAGTTTGTTGGTGACTCATTCTGGCACTGACTTGGCCTTTTGAAAGTTATTTAGCTCCACTGGGCTGAACCTAGTCATAATTAATAACAGGATACCTGTTTATATAGTAGGTCCACTATTACCAACAAAGTGGTGCCTGAGGCAGAGGCAGAGGAGAAGAAACAATGGCCAAAGAAAAGGGAAAACAAAAGCGAGAGAAAAAGAAGGGAAAGAGGACAGTGGTTTTTCATATGTTTTAGGTTGTAGGGACCTTGTGGGTCCGTATAAATAACACTGTTGAGGTTTCATGGAACTAATATTTTAGTGCCTGTTGTGTACCAGACATAGTGCTGGATGCTTTTTCTATGTAACCCACATAATCTGACCAATAGTTATGGGCAGTAGCTATTACCATCCTTGAACTGAGGCTAGGAAAATAGCTTGCTTGATATAACAAGTTTAAACTCAGGTCTACCAGACTTGAATCCTGGTATTTTTAATTTCAAAATAACTATAAAATCTAGGTTATGCCTAAAGAGACACAACTTGCTTATATATTTAAAAGGAAGTAGGCCTTCCACCAGAGTCGTTATCTCTTTTTTTCAGTGTCTAACTTTGTCTTAAAAGTCAATGTATCAATCTATCCTTCCACCTTTTCAAAATACTCAATGATTTTGTGGTGGGAAGAAAATAGAAAGAAGTGGAAGAGAAATCTGGCCTGAGATTCTATTTTCATGGTTTATTAGCTAGATGATTTTAGGAATCTGTAAAGTAGAATTAAAAACACTGTTTTTTTGTTTTTGTTTTCTTGAGGCTGAACTGAGTTGTGGTAACATACCTAGTATAGTGCTTTCCACTTAGGTGGCACTGAATTATTGGTTTCCTTCCTTTCTCTTGAAATTTTAGGTAGAATTCACTGGTTCCAGAATATCCAAAACTATGCTCTGCAGAACATTACAGGCTCTGAGAGACGTAATTAATGTACTTCAGGAAAACATTTTTCATGGTTAGATATGTTGGCATGAAGTGAATCGCTGTTTTCTCTTGATTCAAACTCCCTCCCCACATATCCTACTACACAGCTCTCATAGATCAATTTCAGGCAAATTAAAGAACTAAATGTGAAAAGTAAAACTTAAAACCATGCAGAAAAAAATATAGGAAAATACTTATATGATTATTTGATAGTGAGAATTTCTTTAAAAACACACAAAGGAGAGCCTGGGTGGTTCATTAGGTTAAGCGTCTAGCTCTTGATTTCAGCTCAGGTCTTGATCTCAAGGTTTGGCTCATGGGGATGGAGCCCTGGGTTGGGCTCTGTGATGACAGTGTGGAGCCTGCTTGGGATTCTCTCTCTCCCTGCCTCTCTGCTCCTACCCTGCTCCTGTGTGTGTGTGTGTATGTGTGTGTGTGTGTGTGTGTGTGTGTGTGTGTGTGCTCTTTCTCTCTCTCAAAAATCTCCCAAATGATAGCTGCTCAATCAGTTTGGGTCCCGTGGTGAGTATAAAATAGAGCAAACCTCCCCCCCGCCCTCTGCATGTCACACATGCAGCATAAACAAGAAATAAACTTTGTTGCTTTCAGTCACTCACTGAGATTTTAGAGCGGCTTGTTAACACAACTTGCTCTACTCCATCCTGATCAACAAATTAACATTTGTTAAGCATTTACTGTGTCAGGCAATGTTCTGAGTCTCTCCCTGTTTATATAATTATTATAACAATCTCGAGGCAGGTATTGTTAGAATCCTTGATTTTATGGAAGACTGAACTATCTCCCAGAAGTTTAGTAACTTGCTTTAGGTGATATACCTTATAAAAGTCAATGCCAGGATCAGAACTCAAAGCATTTTGGTTTCAATACCCAAACTTGTGCAATTATGAATCACTTAGTAGGCTGTCTTCCTTAGACAAAGTACTATAAAAGCTTTATATATTATTTATAATGTAAAACAAAACTATAAGATATCCAGAAAAACAAATTTTTAGAAGAGTATTAAGACCTTTATACAGAAAATTATAAAACGTTATCAAAAGAAGACTTAGATGATTAGAATGATACAACATGATTGTGATACCATGATTTGTGGGCTGAGAGAACCAAAATAATAAATATGGAAATTTATCCTGAATTAATCTATAAATTAATGCACTTTTTTAAAGTTATAAACAGTGTATTTATTTTAAATTATTATATTATGCATTCTCACATGACTATCGTGGTTGGTTTTTTTACTAGCATCTCTCAACAGGTGAAAACACACTGGAAATAATTCCCTCTTGTTTCTTGATTTAGGTGTTTTTTTTGTTTTGTTTTGTTTTGTTTTTGTTTTAATTTTTTTCTTTGAGCATAGTTGGAATTAGTTACATTAGTTTCAGGTGTACAACATAATGATTCAACTTTTCTATACGTTGTGTTATGTTCACCGCAGTGTAGCTACCATCTGTCACCATATAACACTATTACAACATCACTAACCATATTCCCTATGCTGTACCTTTTACTCCTGTGATTTATTCATTCCATAACTGGAAACCTATAAAATTCAATGCACTTTTAATGAAAAGTCATCAGTTTCTTTTTAATGGGATTTGACAAACTAATCCAAATATTTATGTGAAAATACAAAGCACTGAGAACAGTCAACACAATCTTGAGGAAGAATAATGGTAGATTTGCCTGACGAGGTATTAAAATTTCTGTAAATCCATAAGAATAAAATCTGTGAGGACTGACACAGAATAGACAAACCAATGGAAAAGAAATGGAAACTTAGAACCAAATCTATTTATTTGATGAGCATATCAATAAATTTGGGAGAAACAGGATGCCATAAATAATTTTTTTAATGTTTATTTTGAGAGAGAGAGAGAAAGGGACAGTGCAAGTGGGGAAAGGGCGGAGACAGAGGGAGACACAGAATCTGAAGCAGGCTCCAGGCACTGAAGTGTTAGTACAGAGCCCAATGAAAGGCTCAAACTCACGAACTGCGAGATCATGACTTGAGCCGAAGTTGGATGCTGACCGACTGAGCAACCCAGGCACCCCCAGGATGCCATTATTAAATGATGCTTGACAATTATTGATATGAAAAAAATTTTTGTAAGTGTGCATATATACAAATTGAATTCCAGATGGGATAAAAGTCTACGTTTAAAAAGTAAAATAATAAATTATTTAGAAGAAAACATGAGAAAATAATATTTTAGTTATATCAGGTCTTATTTGTATGATTTGGTATCTTATATATGATGCAAAAGCACAAACCTATTAATAAGGAAAATGTTAACAAATTTCACTACATAATAACTTCTGTAAGGTACTATGAGCAATGTGAAAAAAAAGGAGATTAAAAACTATAAGAAATGTGTAATGCATATAACCATCAAAGTATTTGTATCCAGAATATATAAAGAGTTTCTACAAATTAATGATAAAAAGAAAGCCAACCCAATAGAAAAATAAGCAAAGGCCGTGATAAGTAATTCATAGAAGAAACTGGGTGCCAACAATTTTGTAAAGATTCTCAACATTGCTACTATTCAGGGAAATACAAATTAAGTCATGACATACCATCTCAAAGCTATCTAATGAGTAACACATAATCATTCTGATGACACCTACTGGTGAGGTTTTTGTATTACTAATGGAGCTATAAATGTGAAGATGGATGCCTGCTATAACACAAATAATGGTACATTTTCATTACAAAGGTAAATGTCCCAAAAACGTATATGGGAACAATATACAACAGTTTTGGGAAAGTGGTTGTTTGCAAGGAAGAAAAGAAGCAAAAAAGGGAGGTAGGGCTTTAATTTTGGCTGTAACATTTTATATCTCAAAAAAGGGGAAAGATCTAAAACATAACGGAAAATGTTAACATCTGTTTAATGTTAGTGCTGTGTTAATATGTAACTGTTCAAGTATTTTCCCTATTTTTTAAATTTTTGAATTATTTCATGATTAAAATTTAAACTTAAAATATCCTTGGATGGTATATCTTCACATATATGGTACAGTACAATTATTCTTAGATTACAGTAAGCCTTATAATTACTTCTTTGTCTATTAAAAATAAGACATGTTCCTTTTTTCTAGGCTTTTCTTTCAATCCATGATTTTAAGCAGGTGGCCTAATTATTTCTAGGATCTTCAGTAATAGTCATGTGTGTTAAAACATTTTAAAGTCTATAGACGTTTCCGAGATGTTAGCTTTCTTGTCACACATCCTCCAGGAAGTAAATGTTACAATCTTATATGGGGAAAATGAGACTGGGGCAAATTGCCTTCAGTCATCCATTAAAAAGTAACAAGGCTGTTTCTATTATGTTGGATTTCATTCTCCAAATCAAATGCTTGCTTTATTCTTTTTTGCCTTCAACTGTCTTTATCTTTTGTTTTGCTTGTTTTGTTTTGACACATGATAGGTTCCACAGGGGGACAAAGGCGATGTAGAAATATGGCACTTTGGCCATGGCCTCAATGATCTTCTTATCTAGAACACAAATCTACCTCCAAAGGATGGGATTGCTAATGATGAGTATAAATAGGCTTAGTACAAAAAAGTAGTCTATAAAAATTAAAAAAATACTTTTGGCAAGCATTATAAATTCTGAGAGGAATAAGATGTCTTTGTGGTAATTCTTTACCAAGGTAGAAGTGAGAAACGTAAGGGTGAAGTGAGTAAGGAGACAGGATGGTAGAAGGGCTTTGGTCAGTGACTATATATATTTGGGTAAAAAAGGTCAGGAACAGAACTTGCTTGTTTCCTCCTCCTGAGTGAGGAGGAGGAAAGCAAGTTTGGAGGGGAGAAAAGAGAGAGAAGAGGTACAGGGATCGGGGATGATGAAGTGCTGCTGTTGACTGCCTCGTGGGCTACTCAGCGACTCTGAGCCTCCCCTGCATTCTGTTACAATCCAGCCTCTCTGGTCATGCAGAGTTTTCAAGGTGGGAGCCTGACATTTAGGAATGAGGCATGTAACCCAATCTGTTGCGGTCCATGCACTGACGGCGTGTAGAGCTAGCAATTGGCATTATTGAAAGTGGAACCAGACAAGATATTAGAAGGGCAAAGAAGGGGGAAAGACTTGGACATGTGGGAGCTGCAGGACGAGAGTCACTGAAGTGTGTGACATGAAGGTCTTCTGTCTGCCAAGCAGAGTTCATTAAGTGGCAAGAGTCTATCGCTTTCAGCTCACAAACAGAGAGATGGCGATGACAGCTCAGTTGTCACTATTAGAAAAGACAACTCTTTCTTGACACTAGTCCTCCAATTAAAAAAAAAAAGTATCAATTCAGACATTGGAATGAATATAATTAAAATGTATAGCATGCAAACTTTCTACATAAGTTGCATTTAATAATATCGGAAGTAAAGGCATTTTATCTAGGTTCTAGTGGATATTTGTGTATGAAAAGGAAGAAACAAGCTTAGTGGAGGTATTTTTCACAAACATGCATGTATGAATGAAAGTTTTAAATACACATAGATTTGAAAATGTCATGCTATTAAGAGATGCAGATCCCAAGAAAAGAAAGGTAGGGAGAAGAATAAATATAAATATGCACGGGGAAAATCTCTAATGGCATTTATTTAACGAAATACCCATCTTGCTGTATGAGAGAGAGGCATTTAGGCATTTAGACTGAACTGGTTTTTTTCACTTATTAATTTATAAATCAATGTATTAAACTCATATTTATTGAGGGCCCATTATGTGCCACTCTTTGTTCTAGGCGTTTGAGATGTGTAAGTCCACCAAAGACACAAAAATCCCTGCTGTTGTGTGTCTTATTCTAGTGGGGAAAGAAATAAACATAATAACTAAGCCAATTATATAATACATTATGGAGTGATAAGTGCTATAAAAATCCAGCAGAGAGGGGGACTGGGAGTGTGTATATGTGGGAAGAGGTAGACTACCATTTTGACTAGGCAAGGCCTCATAAGAAGATAATATTTGAGCAAAGATTTGAAGGAGGGGGAAGACCATTTCAAGCGGAGAGAACAGCTAGTGTAAAACTCTCACTTTGGAGCATGCCAGGTGTGTTCAAGGAACAGCATGGAGGCCAATATACCTGGAGCAGAGTGGGCAGGATGGAGGGTAGAGGATAATGTCAGCAAGGTATCAGGGGCCAGCACATAGAACCTGTAGACTATAGTAAGGGTTTTAACTTCAGGGAGCCATCGGGGTATTCTGAGGAGAGGAATGACATAATCTAACTTAGATTTTAAAAAGATCATGCTGTCAAGAATAGGCTGTGAAATGGCAAGTGTAGAAGCACGGAGACTGGTGAGGTTGTACTGCAGTAATCCAGGTCCAAGACGATGGTCAGAGCAGGTGACTGCAGTGGAGGTGGTGAGAAGTCATTGTATTCTGGATATATTTTATAGGTAGAGCTAACAAGACGCTCTGATAGAATGGATGGAAAGGATATGGGGTAAAAGAGAAAGACACAGAAATCCAGGACGACTCTGAGGTTTTGACAAGAGCATCAACAAGGACAGAATTGCTGTCAACTGGGGTGGGAATTCTGCAGGTTTTGATGGACAGATTAGCATTTGATTTTGGACATGTTAAATTTGAAATGGCTACTAGATATACAAACAGAAATGTTGTGAGGTCAGCTCAACAAAGGAGTCGAGTTCAGAAGAGAAGTCTGGGGTGGAGATACAGAAATCAGCCTATGACCCAAAATGATGGGACCAGATAAGAGTACCTGGAAAATAAGTGTGAATGGATAGGAAAGAGGTCCAAGGACTAACTAAACCTTGGGGTCTACCAATATTAATAGGTCGGGAGAAGAAGAGAATCTAACAGGAGAGACTGAGAGAAGGACATCTCCATGAGGTGGAGGAAAACCAAGAAAATGTAGTATCCCCAAAGTCAAGTGAAAAAATGTATTAAAGAGGAGTCAGATATGTTAAAAGCTGGTGATGGGGTTTAACAATGGGGATGGGGGTGAAGGGGTCACTGGTGACATGACATCAGAAAGACCTAGGGTGGAGTGGTAAGGGCAAAAGACTAGTTGGAGTAGATTTTTAACAGCTCTTATATTAAAAAAAACATTTTTCAAAATTCTATTAAGAAAATTACTTATAAATCTGTCAGAGTGGACTTTAAAACATGAACTTACATTAATTTGTCCAATTTTGTTTTGTTTTTATTTTTTTTCACAATGCAACCAAGGATACACAATACCCAAATCAAAATGATGTTGTTTGTAATTGCACTATATTGTTGAGTTAATTATTTTCTCATTTGCATTTATTTTTCTTCACAATAACTATGGTAATTTGGGGACAATTATGTAAGACTTACTCCTAATTTTCCAAAATATGATAATACATTAATTGAAAAATCTTTGGTTTAACTACACCAAGTACCTTGGCTGGAAGCTTACTTCCAACATGTTATTTTTATTTATTTTAATTATATTTTTCTCATTTTCAGTTTTATTTTATTCCATTTGAAATGTAAAACTTTGACTTTCCTTGAGACATTCCCATCCTCTTATATTTTTCTAACTAGGTCTTGGATCACATTCAGAAAATAAGGTGCTGGACTCACACAGCCAGCACTCAGGTATTGGTGGCGAGTTCCCACTCTGGACCTTTCCAACGTGTTATTTTTATTTATTTATTTATTTATTTTATTAAAAAAAAAATTTTTTTTAACGTTTTTATTTATTTTTGAGACAAAGAGAGACAGAGCATGAATGGGGGAGGGGCAGAGAGAGAGGGAGACACAGAATCAGAAGCAGGCTCCAGGCTCCGAGCCATCAGCCCAGAGCCCGACGCGGGGCTTGAACTCACAGACTGTGAGATCGTGACTTGAGCCGAAGTCAGACGCTTAACCGACTGAGCCACCCAGGCGCCCCTAATATGTTATTTTTAAAGACGCAAATGTTAAAATATTTCATCCTGAGATGTAATGTTACTGTGACAACACATCACGTATTCATCTCTTTGTTTATTTACTAGGCAAAAGTTCAGTGGCAGTGATCAATTCTTTATTCCTCCCTTTATCTACATCATTGCAGTGCCTTTCCAGCATTAGTGGGATGGCCTGTCCCACTCCTTGACAGTGGGTTCAACCACATGGCTTGCTTTGGCTAGTGGGACACAATACAAGGCTTGAGATAGGCTCGTGTGTTGGAGTTTGCTCTCTTGTGATTCTACCCTCACCATAGAAACATACTTGAGCTCTCCCGCCAGAGGATGAGAGATGTGTGGAGCAGAGCTGTGTCACCCCAGTTTTCTAGTCAAGAGGAGTCTAGATCAGCCAACTGTCAGCTGACTCCCAAACATGTGAGTAATAAAAACTTACTCCTGATAACCACTGAAGTCTTGTGGTGATAGGTAACTGATACTGTATCCTTTTCTGGCTCTTAGAGTCAAACTTATTTCTCAGTACAGTCATGCCATTAGGAGTAGGTACTTGACTTACAGGCAATGCAGCTTTGAAACTTTTATGTTCTTCTATCATTGACTTATTTCCAATTTTCCACTCGATTGTCTGCAAGCCTATAGGTTTAAAAAATTATTTTTTTCATGTTTATTTGTTCATTTGGAGAGAGAGAGAGAGAGAGTGCAAGCAAGTGTGGGGGAGGGGCAGAGAAAGACTCCCAAGCAGGCTCAGTGCTGTCAGTGCTGAACCTGACCTGGGGCTTGTTTACACCTGTGAGATCATGACCTGATCTGAAATCAAGAGTTGAATGCATCGCCGACTGAGCCACCCAGGTGTCCCGTGTAAGTTCCAGCATATAGTTAAAACCCCTGTCCCCATTTTAAGCAGGTGCCTTCACCTTCTACTTTTCTGAATAGGTTAAATTAAGTAAATATGAACTCTCTTAATTTTCTCCTGGACAACACTCTAATCCAATTTTCAACTATTACTTTTTTGCTCCTTCTTTCAATCTCAGAAGAAGAAACATCTGCGTTTCATGGCTAACCCTACTACACTGTATTTGTGATTCATCCCTTTACCCTCCCCTGACTTTTCTCCATCAAGGATTCATTTTCTATAGTCACCCTATTTTGCTCTACTTGCTCTTTCCCTTCAGCATACAGATTAACTTATGTTTCTTCTGAGAACAGAAGCCCACCTTTTTCTCAAGGCTTTCGTGGCCTGAAGTTACTATTGAAACTCTTCATAATTTTATTGTGTCTACTTTCACATTTCTTTCCTATTTTTTTTTTTTTTTCCACCTGGAGCTATCTTAATCCTGCCAACTGAAAGTACTCTCTGAAAAACCACTGAAGATCCTCTCCAGGCTTATAAGGGGCAACTTCCTTCCTTCCTTCCTTTCTTTCCTTCTTTCTTTCTTTCCTTCTTTCTTTCTTTCTTTCTTTCTTTCTTTCTTTCTTTCTTTCTTTCTTTCTTTCTTTCTTTCTTTCTTTCTTTCTTTCTTTCTTTCTTTCTCTCTCTCTCTCTCTCTCTCCCCTCCCCTCCCCTCCCCTCCCCTCCCCTCCCCTCCCCTCCCTTTCCTTTCCTTTCCTTTCCATTTATTTATTGAGAGAGACAGACATACAGACAGAGAGAGGGAGAGAGGGAGAGAGAGAGAAAGCAGGGAGGGGCAGAAAGAGAAGGAGGGGCAGAATCCCAAGTAGGCTCTGTTCTGACAGTGCAGAGCCCAACATGGGGCTCGAACCATGAGGTCGTGACTCGAGCTGTAATCAAGAGTCGAACCCTCAACCAACTGAGCCACCCAGGTGCCCCAACCTCTTAAGATCATTTAACACAACTGACGACTTTATTTCTTTTATGAAACTCTGTCTTCAATTCATGAGACACAGCACCGAGCCATTTCTTGCCTCATTTTCCTTCTTAATTTCTTTTTCTCTTCTAATCTCTACATTTAGATTTCCCCCAAAGCTCACCTTTTGCCTTTCTCCACTCCCCTCCCTTCCATTCCCTCCCCTTCCCTCTCTTCTCTACTTTCCTCTTTTCCTCTTGGCTAGTTCATAGTCTCCCATGGTGTCAACTATAATCTCATTGCACAGGACTCATAAAACTACCTCTTTAGATTCTATCTGACTTTAACCATATATTTCCAATTGCTTGCAAAGTATCTCCAGTACTTCATACTCACATGATCATAATCAAATGAGTTGTTTTCTCTATTTTCATGCATTTGTGCTGCAATGTTACAAATGGCATCGTCATGCTCCTGAAATGTAAACTTCTAATCCATCTTTAATTCTTCCAGCATTTTATATTCAACATCTAATCTTTTGTCACATCCTGTGGAGTTTACTTTTCAATATCTCTCTTCTCCATCCTCTTTTTTTCTGATCTCTCAGCCATTACCTTCTTTTTACCCTTACTAACTTTCAGTTGTATTTTTGCAATAATTCTCTAACTGGTCCTTTTCCTGATCCAATCTACCTCCTCTAAATTCTAGAATAGCCTCTCTAAAGCAGTGCTCTGACTAGTTTATTACTCTACTCTGAAATCTTTATTGTTTCTTTATTATGTACATGCTAGAGTTTTGATTAGGGTTTCTCAAGACACACTAAAACCAATCAAGCTGGGATAATTATCGAAATGCAGATTTCCAGGCCTATTCTCAAGTCCTTTGAATCAGAATCTCTGGGAATGGAGACCTGAAGTGGGCAACCAACTGTTCCCTGAGTGTTTATAATACACTAAATTTGCAATTCACTAGTTTAAATTTGCTTGCATGTTGAGTTTGACACATGGATTGTTTCCTTGAATTGAGTTCAATGTGTAATTCCACTAGGACATTTCATTAACAGATCTGCTTGGGTTTTTCATATTATTTCAAAAATAATAAAAAATAGCCTTACTCTGTCTTTCATAATTTCAAAATTTGAAAAATAGAGTAAGAACATTTTTTATTATTTTTGACAGATGCTTTTTCTTTGTGATCTAGCATTTTCATTTTAACTGTCTTAAAAAAAACTGTTACACATATCTACAATAAGTTATGTTTAAGAATATTCATTACGAATAAATAATAGTGAAACATTAGAAACAAACTACATTTTCCTTATTAGGAATAAACAAGACTGGTGCCTGGGTAGTTCAGTCAGTTAAGTGTCTGACTCTTGATTTCAGCTCAAGTCATGATCTCATGGTTCATGAGTTCGAGCCCTGTGTTGGGGTTCTGCACTGTCAGCACTGAACCTGCTTGGGGTTCTCTGCTCCTCCCCCTCTGTGCTCTCTCTCTCTCCCAAAAAAATGAATGAATAAATAAAACAAACTTATAAAAAAGAATAAGCCTTAGAATATGTTAAAGGTATGTTACTACTTACATAAAATTTTAAGTATATGCTTACATTCTGTATCCATCATCTATCTAATCTCCTCTGCTTAACTATATTTTGCACTTGCTTTATAAAAAAAATGAAAACAATTTTTCTGTCTGTTAAGTAAACAGAAACTCAAGGAGTCTGAAGATTTCTGAAGAACTGGAGAAAGTACCCTTATACATACGGTGCTAGGTTAGTAGTTACAAGGTGTGTGAAGATGCATAGGTTAGATGGCCGAATTTTAATTCTTATTATAAATATATTGTTTGTGTGAGAAATAAAATTTCTAAAACAAGATTTGGAGTTATATGCCTGGGGTGAAAGATCACATTCTTTTTTTTTTTTAATTAAAAAAAAACCAACATATTTTCTAGAGATAGTGACAGGGAAAAGGGGCAGAGGGAGGGAGAGAGAATCTGAAGCAAGCTCTAAGCTCAGCACATAGCCTGGACAGGCCTCGATCCCACCACCAGGAGATCATGACCTGAGCCAAAATCAAGAGTCAGACATTTAACCAACTGAGCCACCCAGGTACCCCAGATCACATTCTCTGATGAGTAACCAAAAATGTAGTTAAATGCTGAATGACTTGGGGATCTTCTTTCTCCTCAGTAACACTGAAAACAAGGCATTTACTTTAATGAAAATAATAACCAAACCTTATATAGTTAGAAATTTTTTTTTTAACATTTATTTATTTTTGAGAGACAGAGAGACAGAAAACGAGCAGGGGAGGGGCAGAGGGAGAGGGAGACAAAGAATCTGAAGCAGGCTCCAGGCTCTGAGCTGTCAGCACAGTGCCTGATGGGGGCTTGAACCCACCTACCCTGAGATCATGACCTGAGCTGAAGTCGGTTGCTTAACCGACTGAGCCACCCAGGCACCCCAAACCTTATGCAGTTTTAGATTTAAGTGATATCATTGCCTTGCTTAGCCAGTTTCATAGCTATTTGCTCCAGTGGTTGGTGGAATCTTGATATTTTGTAATGATTTCCTTCTCTTCTTGAGGCCAATAATGGCCAGTTCAATGATTTGACTCCTCAAAGTACCTATTCAACAGTATTTGTTCAACCCAAGGTATCTCTCAAATAATACTATGACAGACATTTTCTTTTAATTTTACCCAATGTTGAATTAAAATTTTTAGGTTTATTGTATTTGTGTTGTAGTAAAAGAATAAAGGTCATCTTGAGACTGGCACACTCTGACATCAGTAGAGTGATGCCCTCTGGGGAAGAGAGTGAGGAGCAAATTTTTTTTTGGGGGGCGTAGCAGTGTCTTTAGTTCTGTATATACACAAATTTATCTCTTTAAAAAGGCAACAATCCAAAGCAATTATAGCAAATTATTAATATCTGCTTAATCCCTGTGGAGGTTACATATGTATTGTATCATTTTCTGTTCAAAATGTTTTATAATTAGACATTTTAAAAGGAAGGGATGGAGGAAGAGAAATTGCTCTCAGGACTTGGAATGTTCTCACCACCTCAGATTAAACACATATTGAATCCAAAATCTCTAGGTGATTTTCTTTTTCCCGTTCCTTTCTTCTTTTAATTGAGGTATAGTTAACATATGATACTGTGTCAGTTTTAGGTGTGCCGCATAGTGATCGACATTTATATACATTACAAAATGATCACCACTATGAATCTAGTTATCCTCTGTCAGCATACATAATTATTATAATAGTATTACCTATGTTCCCTATGCGGTACATTATATCCCCATGACTTGTTTATTTTATAAATGGAAGTTCGTACCTCTTAATCCCTCTAGGTGATTTCTTTTATTAGTTTTCATAGACAAACTGACGGACGGAGCAATATAACCCTTTAAGCTTCCCCATCTGTGGACAGGTTAACAGGTTGCAGGCTGTCTTAGCCCCGTGCTCCAGCATTTCGTAGTCACCTGAATCAATACATCTGTAGCTTCCCATCTTGTTCCTGATTGAGCTCTTGCCTCACTTCTTGCTTCTGGCCAGACCTGCAATCAGCTTTACAACTCCTTGCTCATGACCCCCAATTGTCTTCACATTAACACTGTCTTCAGTCTTTAGGATCTCTGGGTTGGATCATTCTACTTAATCACTAGCTTTATGATTCCTGAGCCGATGCCTCCTGGTTCTCAGTATGTCTCTTATATACCCAATCTTAATTCTGTCAGGGCGTTTTCCCAAACTTTTCCAGACTTTATGTGAGCAGTTTTTCTCACAGCCTTTTTGCTGCTCCATCTGAAGTTTACTAAATCCTTGAAAGCAGCTATTTGGGGAACACTAGAGGTTAATGACCACAGTTAAGAAAAGAGGCCAGGATTGGAAATAAATACTTGGGAATTATAAAAACATAACCGATGGAAAAAGAAATGGGAATGGATGAAATTATCCCAAAAGAAATTCCAGAAGTAAAAAAGGAGAAAACAAGGACTCCACTCTGGGAAAACCCAAAAGGTAGGGCCCAAAGCAGTGGAAAAGGATTCAGCAAAGAAAACAAGGTCACATGGATAGAAAGAGAACCTGGAGGGAACGCTACCATGGAAGCCAAGAAGTAGAAAGTTGCAAGAAAGAAAGAGTGGCAAAAATGTTCATTGTTTTAGGATAGTTAATGGGAATAATGCCATTGGAGCTGAAAGTTAAGATGTCACTGGATCTTTCAGCAAGAGGACTGAATGGGGAGGTAGAAGCGAGACTGAGATGAATAAGCAGCATGAAGTAAGGAAGTAGGTACAGATTGTACCAAAAAGATTCTCTAACATGCATTAAAAATCATTTGGATGGAGTGGTGAAGCTGTTAAAATATAGAGATTTCTGGGTCTCAGGCTTAGAAGTTCTAAATTAGTTTTAGCCAAAGCCAGAAATGTGCATAAAAAAAATTTTTTTTTTAACATTTATTTATTTTTGAGAGACAGAGAGAGACAGAGTGTGAGTGGGGGAGTAGCAAAGAGAGGTAGACACAGAATCCAAAGCAGGCTACAGGCTCCCAGCTGTCAGCACAGAACCCAATGCGGGGCTGGAACCCAAGAACCGGGAGATCATGACCTGAGCTGAAGTCGGACGCTTAACCAATTGAGCCACCCAGGTACCCCCAGAAATGTGCATTTTAAAAAGCACCCCAGTTTTAATAAAGTCTGGACTATATTTTAAAAAATGGGAAATAAAAAGGAGGGGGCAAATGAAAAAGAGGGAAGAAAAGGAGAAGCCTATTTGCTGGGGTGGGGAGGGGAGTACAAATACCTTGTAATTTTAAACTTGCTTCCCTAAGAAAGCTTCTTCCCTGGGGCAATAGTGTGTCACCCAGCCAATTCAAAGACCAGCCTGCTTAATAGTTGTACTTTTCACTGTAAATTATTTAATTGTCTTTTGGTATAAATCAGTTTGGGCGTCTTGACCCAATATATCCTAGGGCCTGATGACCCTTGGATAAACTGAATGTTGATATTTTAGCCTTTAATAAATAGTTATCGTTTGATGTTACCTCTGCAGAGCATGTAAACAAAGTACTTGAGCATTAAAAAAAAAATTCTGAATTCTTTCCCAACCATCATTTTATCAGCCTCCTTTCTCCTTTGCCAAGAACAAAGATTACTAATGGTGATAACCGTCTAGGCAATCTTTGCAAAAAGCCTTTTACTATTTTCAAGTCCTCAAAGCTCTCTCTTTTAAAAGCCTTGACATCTGGATTCTACCCCTCCTATTCTACTTCAATTGTACTATTTAAGGTCACCCAATGATGCCAAAAATCCATTAATTATGTATTTGGTTTTTAATTTTTGACTCTGAAGTACTAAAGATTGTTAATGTCACTTTACTAAAATTATCTGTCCTTTGTTTTTTATTCTCCATCCCACTGCCTTTGTGGATAGCCACAAAGCATCTGTTTTTCAACATTTACATAGTGCTCTAATCTCCTCTTACATATAAAAATGTAGATTTTATGCAAATTAGCTAGAAATTTCTGATTTCCAGCACTTCCTCTCTTTTAGTTACTCTCTTATGTTTCTCACTGACTATTAGGCTTCTTAACTTCTTAACTTCTTGCCCTACAGTGACAGAATCTCAAATGTAGTGGCAAAAGTTGAAATAAACACTCATCTCTCTTTATTTTCCAGGTATTTTGTTCTTAGCGTATAGAAATGCAACTGATTCCTGTATGTTGATTTTATATCTTGCAACTTTACTAAGTTTATCAGTTCTAGGTGTTTTGGTGGAGTCTTTAGAATGTTCTATATGTAAGATTACATTGTCTGTAAGCAAATACAATTTTGCTTCTTTTTTTCTGAGTTGGGTGACTTTTATTTCTTTTTCTTGCCTATTTGTTCTGGCTAGGATTTTTAGTACTATGTTGAATACAAGTGGTGAGAGTGTGCACCTTGTCTTGTCCCTGATCTTAAGGGAAAAGCTTTCAACCTTTCACTGTTAAGTATGATATTAGCTGTGGGCTTGTTAATATGGTCTTTATGATGTTAAGGTACATTCCTTTTATATTCACTTTGAGAGTTCTTATCGTGAAAGGGTATTGTATTCTGTCAAATGCTTTGTGTGTGTGTGTGTGTGTGTGTGTGTGTGTATTGCGATGATCATATGATTTCCATCTTTCATTCTGTTAATGTAGTATATCACATCTATTGATTTTTGAACCATCCATGCATCACAGATCCAAATTCCACTTGCTCATGCGGTAGGATCTTTTCAATATACTGATGAGGTTGGCTCACTGTATTTTGTTGAGAATTTTTGCATCTATACTCATCAGGTGTTTTGGCCTATGGTTTGCTTTTGTTATAGTATCCTTATCTCTCTTTGATATCAGGGTAATACTGGCCTTGTAAAATGAGTTTGGGAGTGTTCCTGCCTCTTCAGGTCTCTGGAAAAATTTGAGAAGGATTAGTATAAATTCTTTTTTGAATGTTTGGTAGAACTCACTAGTGAAGCCATCTGGTCCTGTGTTTTTCTTTGTTGGAAGGCATTTGATTACTGATTCAATCTCATTATTTTTTATTGGTCTGTTTGGATGTTCTATTTCTTCACAATTGTGTTGGTAGATTGTATATCTGTAGGAATTTATCCATTTCTTCTAGGTTGTCCAATTTATTGGTGCATGCTTGTTCATAGGAGTATCCTATGATCCTTTGTATTTCTGTGGTATCAGTTGTAATGTCTCCTCTTCCAGTTCTGATTTTGTTTACTTAGTGTTGTCTCTTGTTAGTCTAGCTAAAGTCTTGTCAATTTTATCTTTTTAAAAAAATTTTTTTAAATGTTTATTTATTTACTTATTTTTTCTTGTCAGAATAAACTTTCTTTTTTTATATATGAAATTTATTGTCAAATTGGTTTCCATACAACACCCAGTGCTCATCCCAACAGGTGCCCTACTCAGTACCCATCAGCCACCCTCCCCTCCCTCCCACCCTCCATCAACCCTCAGTTTATTCTCAGTTAAGAGTCTCTTATGGTTTGGCTCCCTCCCTCTCTTTTTTTTTCCCCCTTCCCTCCCCGATGGTCATCTGTTAAGTTTCTCAAGATCCACATAAATGTTTATTTATTTTTGAGATAGATAGAGAGAGATCATGCATGTGAGAGGGGGAGGGGTAGAGAGAGAGGAAGACCCAAAATCTGAAGCAGCTTCAGGCTCTGAGCTGTCAGCATAAAGCCCGACGCGGGGTTCGAACCCACAAACTGTGAGATCATGACCTGAGCCAAAGTCGGACACTTAACCAACTGAGCCGCCCAGGCACCCCAATTTTGTGTATCTTTTCAAAAAACCAGATGTTAGTTTCACTGATCTTTTTTTTATTGTTTTCTGGTCTCAATTTCATTTATTTCTGCTCTAATCTTTGTTATTTTCTTCCTTCTGCTAACTTTGGACTTAATGTGTTCTTCTTTTTCTAGTTCCTGAAAAAGAAATAAAGAAAAGTATTCCCATGTATAATAGCATTAATATTTATTTATATTTGAGAGAGAGACAGAGTGTGAGCAGGGGAGGGGCAGAGAGAAAGGGAGACACAGAATCCGAAGCAGGCTCTAGGCTCCAAGCTGTCAGCACAGAGCCTGTCGCGGGGCTTGAACCCACAAACCGTCAGATCATGACCAGAGCCAAAGTCAGATGCTAAACCCACTGAGCCACCCAGGTACCCCTATAATAGCATTAAAAACAGTAAAATACTAGGCATAAATCTAACCTAGGAGGTGAAAGATCTATACACTGAAATCTATAAGATTTTGAAGAAAGAAATTGAAGAAGACACAAATAAATGGAAAAATATCCTGTGTTCATGGATCAGAAGAATTAACATTGTTAAAACGTCCATACTACCTAGAGCCATCTATAGATTCAATGCAATCCCTATCAAAATTCCAATGGCATTTTTCACAGAAAATAGAGCAATTCTCAAAATTTGTATGGAACTACAAAAGACACTAAATAGCCAAAGTAATCCTGAGAAAGAAGAACAAAACTGGAGGCATCATACTTCCTGATTTCAAACTATGTTACAAAACTAAAGTAATCAAAACAGTGTGGTACTGGCAAAGAAACAGACACAAAGGTGGATGGAACAGAATTAAGAGCTTAGAAAAAAACTCGTGCATTTGCGGTCAACTAAAATTTGACAAGGGAGCCAAGAATACTCAGTGGGAAAAGAACAGTCTCTTTAATAAATGGTGTTGGGAAAACTGGATAATTACATGGAAAAGAATATTGGACAACTGTCTTACATCATTCACAAAAATTAACTCAAATGGATTAAAGACTTAAATGTAAGACCTGAAACTGTAAAACTTCTAGAAGAAGACAGGTAAAAAGTTCCTTGACATTGGTCTTGGAAAAATTGTTTTTGTTTTGTTTTGTTTTCAGAAAAGATACCAAAGCACAAACAACAAAAGCACAAAATAACAACTGGACTACCTCAAACTAAAAACTTTGGTGCAGCAAAAGAAACAATCAACAAAATAAAAGGACAATTTGTGGAATAGGAGAAAATATTTGCAAACCATCTCTCTGATGAGTTAATATTCAAAAAATAAAGGGAACTCATACAACCCAATAGCAAAAAAGCACACATAATTTGATTCAAATGTGGGCAGGGGAACTAAACAGATATTTCTCCAAAGACATACAAATGGTTAATGGGTACATGAAAAGATGTTCAGCATCACTAATCATCAGGAAAATGCAAATCAAATCACAGAGATATCACCTAATACCCGCACTGAAGTACATACTTGAAAGTTGCTATGAGAGTACATTTTAAATGTTCTCACAACAAAAAAGGTAACTTTGTGAGGTGATGGAAAGGCCAACTGATCCTTTGTGGCAATCATTTCATGATATATACATGTCTCAAATCATCATATTGTACACCTTAAACTTTATATCAATTATATCTCATTAAACCTGGAGAAAAAATAACCCACCTCAAAAATCACTTTCTTTTCCTGGAGTCTTTGGTTTTTTTTTTTTTTTTAGTGATTCTACCTGCTTTCAGAAGAAATTTACTCCATTGATTTTATAGACAATTAGTTGGTCACATCTATCATTTATTCCTTTTTGGTGTATTTTAGAATCTTTCTCTTAATCTCCAGTCATCCTGCCATTAGATTTAATTTACATATAATAAAATCTACTCTTTAGAAGTGTACATTTTAATGAATTTTAACAATTGTGTAATTATTATAATCAAGATATCAAACCATTGGCATCATCCCCAAATGGTCTATCAATGTGTGAGTCAATTCTCTCTACCCCCAGACCTCCAGCCTCTGCCAACGCTGACCTTTTTCTTGTCTTTATGATTTTGCCTTTTCTATAATGTCACATATGGAATCATTCAGTTTGTACACCTTTTTTTTTAAGTTTATTTATTTATTTTGAGAAGGGGGGAAGGGGCAGAGAGAGAATCCCAAGCAGGGCTTGATCCCATGAATTGTGAGATCATGATCTGAGCTGAAATCGAGTCGGATGCTCAATTGACTGAGTCACTCAGGTGCCCCTCATTCAGTATATAAATTTTTGAGGCTACCTGCATTTAGCAGAATGCTTTTGAGATTCATCCATGTTGTGTGTATCAGTGCAGTTTAGTCCTTTTTACTACTGAGTAGTATTCCATCATGTGGTTGTACTATAGTTGGTTTATCCATTCGCCTGTTAATGGCTATTTGGGTGTTTCCATTTTTTGGCTACAATGAAAAAGCTTTCTGCAAACATTTGCCTGAAGATCTTTGTATACATATTGTCATTACAAAAGTACATTAGTTAGCCATCTCCCTGCATACAGTTTCTCAAGTTCATGGTGCCAACAACAAAAAATTAATAGCTGTGATAGTGTTTTCACTCAAACCAAAACTTTCAGTGGGTTTCCATTACATTGGATTTATTAGACAAACATCATTTATTAGATAACTTTATTTATTAGATAGTGTTATTAGTTACACCTCAAACCACTTGTCTTTGCTTCCAAAGCTGATCTTATATACCTTCTCATGTATATTACTTACTCTATGCTCAACTATACCCCTTGATTATTTACCATTACCAGCATGACTTATATTTTAATACTTTCTTCTTCTGCTTATACCATTAATTCAAACAGAATTTAGCTAAATAAACATTCATTGATTACCTCCTACATATAAGTTACAATGCTTTGTAGATAAAAATATCCCTTGCTGATCAAGTCTTACTGGTTCCTGAGTTTCTGAGAGCAAATAGTGAGAGTTCAGCTAGTGAAAGATATTGGCCCTATCTTAAAAATTTATTTGAGTCTTTTTGAACTTAGATACTGACAAGAGAGTCTCCAGCTCCAGACAAGACTCTTGTATCTAATGGGTGCTTAATAAATGTATATTTAAATGAATTTAATTTATATCAATGGTGTGAGCATTGAAGTAGATTTCAGGTGAGTATGATGAGTTTGTTTTTAGAGGACTGAAATAGAAGCATCATGAAAATGTGAGATGAGAGCTAAAGAGAGATCACATTTAAAGACATAGCTTGAAACAGCAATTACATAGATGTGGTGGTACCAAGGGACTGAATAAGGTCCCTTAGGGAGAAAGTAAAGAATGAGGAAAGACAGAGCTGGGAAAGCTTGGGGGAATACAAGCATTTCATACCTGCCCGCCAGAGTAGGACAGAGATAATTAAAGAATGAGTGGAACAAAAGCTGTAGCAGAGAATATGCTGGGTAATGGGCAAGGGAGTGGAGAGGGAGGGTATGGTGAAAGGCTGGAACATTTATTGAAAGACTATTATGTGTCTGAAAGAGATGAATTGGCAATTTACATAATTTGCCTCATTTAATCTCCATAATATTTCCCATGAAATAGGTAATATTCTCCTTTTATAGGTGAGAAAGCTTATGCTCAGACAATTGAATAAATTTCTTACAGTAATATGGCTGGGAAGTAGTGTGGCTGGGTTAAATATTAAGCAGAGTGAGGGCACCTTGTTTCATGTCTGCCTTGTTTACTATTGATCCCCAGAACCTAGTTTAGTCCCTGGCACATTTTGTGCCTTCTGCAAACACCTATCGATTCTTTATATCAAATATAGGTCTGTTTGACTCCAAAGTTCATGATCTTTGCACAAAACCTCATTGAATGGTCACAGAAACCAAGGAGGGTGAAAGTTTGAGTACAAAAACATATGCTGGGTTATTTAGAGATGTTGAGTTATCCAAGGATTTAGAAGAGTGCACTGAATTTTTCAGCATGGAGGGTAGTTATTGGCAACTTAAAAAAAAAGCATTTTCCATAGAATATACTTACAAGTCAATGCAACAGGTTGGAAAATGCCTTGCCTCAGCAATTGCTGGGATTACACATTGGTCCCTACACATAGCAGCAGTGCTCCAATGCTCTGAGTTAACTACAACTTAGTTCATTTTTATTGGTTGATTTTGGATGGAGCTCTGATCCCAGACTATTGTGTTCCTCCGAGCTTAGGGCTCATAAGCTAAGCTTCAAAAGCAGACTCACTAATGCTTCCTCAGGAGGTTTGAGGGTTTCCCCATGAAGGATATGACCCTCAGCCCAATCTTAGAAAGAAACCAACTCAGAAAATCCTCGCCCATCTCCATTTTTATTAAAAAAAATTGGGGGGATGTGGATGAGGGGTTCAAGCATTGTTCCTAATAAACTATTTTTAAAATTCTATTAAGTGACCTAGCACCTCCTTTAGAATATAACATCTATTGTGTTGGTGCCTCCATTGAAACTTACCATTTAATATCTTGTTGCATCAGCAAATATTTCCAATATAGTATAATGCATGTTATCTAAGAGGCATGGAGCAAAAGAAAAAGTGACCAAATCTCACCTGGAGTGGGGATATGGTCAGGCAGGACTTCACAGAAAAGTTGATTTTTGACTTGGGTTTTGAAGGATGACAGCATGTGAGGGGCGCAGGCTTTGACAGTGGATGGCACATAATGTTCTTTTTGTATCCATATCTTTCCCCTAGTGGCCTCTTTCTAAATTCCTTTAATACCCGTGGTAAACTACGAGTGCATAGCGTTGCATTTTTTTCTTAGTTGAAGTAGTTTTTTCCTATTTTTTTTTTCTTCCAGTTTATATAAGAAGTGGTTTTGCTGCTACTGGGTTGCTTCAAGGGTTGCTCATATGCAGCTGGCGGAACATAAAGACAGAAGAAATGACTTAAAGCACAAAGGAAGCATAATTAGGTTAAAAACAAAAGGCCCAGGGAAAAAAGCTTTTCAGGAACCAGTTATGGGAAGGTTACTATTAAAGAAATGGATGACTATCAGGAATGTCATTGTGCCTACTGAATTGCTTTATATAGGCAAGTTGAGTCATAGACATAATTTAATGTGTTAAAATAAATTCTCACAGACTGAATTCAACCACACAACATTAATATAAATGTGGTAATAGAATAATGTTTTAATTTGAATTTCAGACCATGTGATAGAATGAAAGAATATTGAGGATATTTGTCATTAGGTGACCACCGAGGTGAATGGCCATGGCAGAGAGAGTCTGGTCTTGGAGTGCAGACCTGGGCTCAAAGTTCAAGTGTGCTAAGCGTTTTGACTGGGGGAAAACCATTCCCTGTAAACCTTAGTTTTCACATATCTTAAATGGCGTTGATGCAATCTTTGTTACATTTAGTGATGTCGGGTAAGTGAGTCATGTGCCTAGAGCACCTTACATAGTGCCTGGACTAAACTAGTTGCTCAGGGAATATTGGTAAATTTCTCTCTTCCCTTATTTTCATTTTCATCCTCATGTCTTCTCTACCTCTTCTCCCATTGAAAGAGGAGAAAAAGAGGCTATGATGTATTAAAGGAAAGTCTCAGTGATCATTAAAGTTTAAAGAATTCAGGGTCAGCACCTCCATAAAAAAAAACAAAACAAAAAAAAACCTAACACAGTAGACTTCATATCAAAAATTTTCCTATTATTGCTCTCATTGTACATATAAAGAAATTAAAGTTTGGAGAAATTAAGTAATTGACCAAGCTTAATCCCTAATAAGCATCGGATCCATGACTTTCGATCTTCCCATTTTTTTCAACTGTCCATCTTTTTGACTCTAAAGAGCAAGTCCCTAATCAAAATTCATACTATTGGCTAATACTGAGCTTACTGTGAATTCAACTAAATTCTTCAGTCCTCATTTTACCTACATTCCTTTAGCCACAGATCCCTCAGCCTGTAATTGAATAGCAGGGTTCTTTTCTTTTTCTTATTGTTGTTGTTCTGACCTTACATTTATCCTTATTAAATTCTATCTTGTGAGGTTTGGCCCATCTCTCTGGCCTGTCAAGATCTTTTTGGCTTGTGATACTGGCATACTGTCATCCAACATATTCCCTATCCTTTTGAGCTTTGTCTCATCATCTGGAAATATAACATACATATACTTGCTGTCTTCATTCAAGTCATTGATAAAATTGTTGAACATGACAGGGCTGAAAGCAAAGCCCACAGACTGTGACATCATTTCATTAATCAGTATCCTCAAGAAATGGCTTTTCAATTCATTTGAAATCCATCCAATTGTATTAGCATTCAATATCTCATCTCTATCTCTTTAATAAGGGTATTACAAAAGACTTTATCAAGACTTTTAGCCTTGAAGAAATCTAGATACCCGATGTCTACTGTATTTCCATGGTGTATAAGTTAAATAATGCTGTTGAAGAAATGACTCTTCAGTTTTCAACCTAACTCTATGCAATACATGTTGTTTGTTAAAATATTTCCTTTTGGAAAAAGATAAAGCTCCATTCAATATTCTTATTTACGCCTACATAGTTAGAATGAGACTCAAATTCACAGATAACAGAGCTCCTGATTGTAGCTGTTTTTGAACAAAGGTTCTCACTTATGTCTCTTCTAAATACCATAGGCTTAGATCTCCTTTTCTTTTTCTTTTTAACATTTATTTATTTTTGAGAGAGAGAGATAGAACACAAGCAAGGCAGGGGCAGAGAGAGAGAGAGAGAGGGAGACACAGAATCTGAAGCAGGCTTCAGGCTCTGAGCTGGCAGCATAGAGCCCAACATGGGGCTCGAGCCCACAAACTGTAGATCATGACCTTAACCGATGTTGGACGCTCAGTTGACTGAGCCACCCAGGTGCCCCTAGAGCTCATTTTCTTAGGCATGGAATTAAATATAAATAAATATAAATAAATATATCTCCTGTTAACTTTTTTCTTCTGTTAATTTTTATTTTATTAAAAAAAATTTTTTTTAACGTTTATTTACTTTTGAGACAGAGACAGAGCATGAACGGGGGAGGGTCAGAGAGAGAGAGGGAGACACAGAATCCGAAACAGGCTCCAGCCTCTGAGCTGTCAGCACAGAGCCCAACGCGGGGCTCAAACTCATGAGCCATGAGATCCTGACCTGAGGTGAAGTCGGACGCTCAACCGACTGAGCCACCCAGGCGCCCCTTCTGTTAATTTTTATAATTCACACATACTCAAGAGAGTATGTTTAAAGCTTCTAATTTTCCCTACAGGAAGAATTTGAAGATCAATTCCAAGAAACTGACAAAAACCATAAAATTCTATGCTAAAAGTAAGTGACTTTATTTAAATAAACAGAATTTATTTAAATCAAGAGCACTTAAAATCTAAAATCTATGTGATTGAATTTACATTAGAATAGGAATATTAGGGAGTGATGTCACCAAGATGGCAGAATGGGAGATCTTTCCATAAAGATCAACATCCCCCCCCCCCCCAAGATCAATAATTAGACAGCTATCCATGAATAAAAACATCTCTAGGGGAGCTCGGGAGTCTACTTACCAAACGTTAGCAACACAGCGGAACAAAAAAATGTAGAATAATTGCAAAATAAGGGAAGAAAGAACAACTTAATTTTGCCTTTGTCATCCCATACCCCATGTCACATGGCCCAGTGCCAACAGTTCCCCCTAGAAAGAGTTCCCCTGACCAGGAAAGGTAGAATGGGGTGAGCAATTAGCTTCCCCAGACTTTCAGGGGACTAAAGCCCCACTTTGCTTTCACCCCAGGCAGAGACTGACAAAGCTGAGACATATAGTGATGACTAGGGACAAGGAAGAAGGGCAGGGACTGCTAGTATCAAACATGTTGTAAGTTACTGTTGTTCCTAGTGACCTGCTTTGCAAAGGGTCCCAGGGGCTTTCATTTGCGAAGAAATCAACAGCTAGCACAACCACTACAGACCCCTTGCAGATTTCACTCGTTTTTGTCCCACTTTTTGCGTGTGTTCCCAAGTGCCAGCTGCCTGAGTCCCTCTCACTCTCTGCACCCAGTGCCTGAGATCTGCATTGGCAGCCAGCCCTGGCCTCTGGCTCTGCGTGAGCAAGATGCCAACCTAGACACCTGTGACTAATGCCCACTGCCTTCAGAGTTCAGGGTTGGCTTTTTTGAGATAAAATTGACATATAATATTGTGTAAGTTTGAGGTGTACAATATGATGACTTGATACACATATATACTGCAAAATGATCACCGCAAGAAGGTTAACATATTATCTCAAACAATGACTATTTTTGGTTGTTGTTATAAGTGATAACATTTAAGATGTACTATCATAGCAACTTTTGAACATACAATATTAACTATAGCCACCATGTTGTACATTAGATCCCTAGAACTATTCATTTTATAGCTGAACATATATTTCACTTGACCCACATCTCCCCATTTCCCTACCCACCAGCCCCTGACAACCACCATTCTACTCTCTTTATCTGAGTTTGGCCTTTTAAAATTCCACATATAAGTGAATCACACGGCATTTGTCTTTCATTGTCTGACTTCTCTTACTTAGCATAATGTCCTCAAGGCTCATCCATGGTGTGACAAATGGCAGATTTCATTCTTTTTTTGTGGCTGAATAATATCCTTTGTTTTGATATATACCTCATTTTCTTTATCCACTCACCCATTGATGAACATTAAAATTTTTTGTTGGTGCTGTTTGTTTTTTTGTCTTTTGACTATTGTAAATAATACTGCAGTAAACATGGAGTGCAGATATCTGGCTAACTTTAATTAAGGAGTAAAATTATGTGGAATCTCTGGTTCATTTATTGGGCAGAACCATATGAATTTGCCATTTTTTGAAGTCAAACAGTTGAATATTGGCAATTTTATATGGTTTAACTTAATATTTTTTATTCGAAACTTGAGAGGTTCATAGCAGGAAGAAACTGGTTCATAGCAGGAAGAAACTAGTTTGTGTATGATTTCTGATGTAACAGAGCCATCACCATCTTGCAGTTTATTCTTCTAATTGGCACTGAATAAATTTCGCATAGTATGAAGAGGAATGAATGCTCATATAATGCCAAAGAAGAAAATATACAGCATTTGGATGCCAAAATAGAATCCTTATAGTGAAGAAACAAACAATAAATGCAATGCTTGCCAAAGTGAATAATCACTGTTGTGAAAAAGTTAAGTCAGAGGAGTGTTTAGCTTTCTAAGACAATGACCAGATGGCCTGTTCTCATACTAGGGATAACTCTGGGTCACTTATTTGAGTTAGTTACTATGATTCCAAGGTCTTACACTACATGTTTGGAAATACAATTAATTGTAGGAAGGTTTAGATGGCTTTGCTTGTCAACGCGTTTTAACTGCACTTGAAAGATTTAAAAATCTGTAATAAAAGAAGCAAGATGGAAATATTGGATGAATTATATCTTGTTCATTTATAGAATATGGTATTGATCCCAATATGCTTTTCTAGGCAATATAGAGTGAGACAAGCTACATGGTTGTAAACCTTAAGGTTGTAAACCTTAAATAATAAATATAAATTTATATTATAGAAGTCTGTGCCTTTTCCAAAGTAGCACTTTGTCCTTGGAATGTCTTCCTGTACTTCCTGTACTTCCTTTATCTTAGCCTATTCCTTTCTGTCAGTTGAATGCATCCTGAAATCTCATCTCTTCTTTCAAAGTCTTGCAGTATGGATCATACTGCAGAACCATATGCTCATGAGGCTTTGCCCGACCTTTCTTCAGTTTTGAATTGCGTTGGATGTATGCCTTGCTTTTCATGTGAGTCTTACTTAGAAGTTCTAATTCTGTTGATCTTCATAGGCACTCATCAATTTATAATACCTCTATATGCATAACTATAACAGCACACACAAATGAGATGTTGCGTATGAAGTATTTTTTAATTGTAAAATACCATGTAAATATAACAACTACTATTAACCTATTTCTATTAAGTTATAAAATTCCATAGGATTGTGGCTAGGCTACATCTATGAAATTCATTCTTATATATTCATTGTTTCACACACACACACACGGCCAATCATGGTATTGTCATGTGTTAGAAAGGTGTTGATGTGGTATTTAGAAAAGGGGAGGAATCAGGGGCACCCGGGTGGCTCAGTCAGTTAAGCGTCTGATTTCAGCCTCAGGCCATGATCTCGCGTTTCACGAGTTTGAGCCCTGTGTTGGGTTCTGTGCTGACAGCTCAGAGCCTGGAGCCCACTTTGGATTCTGTGTCTCCCTCTCTCTCTCTCCCTCTCCCCCACTTGCGCTCTCTCTGTCAAAAAAATGAATAAACATTAAAAAAATTAAAAAAGAAAAGGAGAAGAATCAGAACCAGAAATCTTTCATGTGTTTTTGGTTCAGTTTGAGATATAAAGAAAAAGCTTATCAGTTATTATACAGTTCTAAAAATTGTTAAGCACCATTATGTTAGGAGCTTTGTGTTTATCAGAATCTCCCAGTACTTAGTGCAGTAGGAGCTTAATGAAATTTGTTAACGGATGAATGAAATGTAACTAGGTAATAGGTAAAGATTATTTTTTGAGTATTATTTAGATTCTTTCTTTCTTTCTTTAGAATATATATCTTGTTTATTTAGACCCTTAATATTTATTTTTATTTTGATATGATCCATTTGAATTAGTGGTCAATACACATATATCCATGAGAAGTTAACCATTGACTAATTGGAGGAAGATACTGAGTGACTTAACTTATGTCAAGTTATAATTAATATTTGTGGCATGGTAAGCCTCTTTTTTTCTCTCTCTCTCTATACATACACACACACACACACACACATATGTACATATATACATAGGAATGCTAGAAATTTTTGTGTTTATAGTATTCAGGTGTTATTCTTATTTCCTCACTAAACAAACATTTTTCTTCATTGGCACTTTTCTAGTATTTAGTCTTCATAGAAATATTGTGTCAACATAGTTTTCAAGAATTTAGCTGTTAATACTTCTCATGGTAGACTACATATGTTTGGTGGTCTTCAGTTATAACATACATATTTAAAGTAGTGATTGACAATGATAGAGTAAAAATGATCATTTATATGTCACACTGATGTAAAACAAAAGGCAATATTTTCTAAGGCAGTTTGAAATGGCTCAGATTTATAATATTTTACAATATTACTCTCATTTGTATTTTTGAAAGAAATTCATTTATTTTTATACTAAGCTTTAACAACCACTTTTTCTGCATTTCATTTTAAATTGCTTTTCTACAGTAAATTCTCATGAATTATAGAAATAAAATGCAAACTAAAGCATAATCACACATTAAACCAAAATAGCCCATCACACTTTATTTAGAACTAGGTACTAAGCATAATGCAGGGAATAAAAATGAAGAGAAAACTCATGTGCACCAAGCTCTGTAGCTAGCATGTGCAAAAGTCCTGGATCTGTGCCCTGGGTGATGAAAAAGACCTTCAATCTAAGTCCAATAAACTTAGAGCTTTGTTCTTTCTTTCTTCTTCTAAAGGTGATTTAGAAATAAAAGAATCAGATGACAAAACAAATGATTTCTCTTGAATTCAATCCTGAAAATGTTTGACCTTTCCTGGCTAGTTAGAATTAGGAGCATATTTAGCCCTAGGAATAAGGCCAATTTATCTATATTCTTGCAACTTTACAACTGGTTATTAGAAAGTTTACCTAGGACATTTGCACACAAGTCTGCCTTTCTTCCTTTTTGTACCTGGATAACTCCTAGTCATCCTTCCAATTTTAATACAAATGTCACTTTCTTGGGAAATCCCTACCTGAGTACATCAAATCTCATTATAAGTTCTCATATTGCCATGTCTTCCACATTTTATAGCAATTATTATTTTTTTTAAATTTTTTTTTAACGTTTATTTATTTTTGAGACAGAGAGAGACAGAGCATGAATGGGGGAGGGTCAGAGAGAGGGAGACACAGAATCTGAAACAGGCTCCAGGCTCTGAGCTGTCAGCACAGGGACCCGATGCGGGGCTCTAACTCACGGACTGCGAGATAGTGACCTGAGCCCAAGTCGGTGCTCAATCGACTGAGCCACCCAGGCACCCCTATAGCAATTATTAATTTTACATTTTTGTGTAATTATTTGATTGTCTTCCCTGCCCCCTACTCCTCTGTAATTTTTGAGACGAAGGGCTGATTTTGTTTTGGCTGATCATTTGTTTCTGTCACTGAGTGTAGTGGCCAGTTCACTGTGGACATTAAATACATAACAGGTGAATGAATGTATGAGTCTAATAAATTGTGCTTGGTAAATTTGTAGGAGATAATCTAAGGGAAGAAAAGAAAAAATAAAGGAAATAAAAAAATATTTAGGGATGATGGGATGAGTAACAAAATATCCTCAAATTGAAGGTTGGTGCAAATAAATCATCATGTCCTAACACAGTTCACTGCACTGCTTAATTTCAAGTTACCTGAATAAGAAATGTAATGGATATAACAACCACATTCTAGCCAAGGTTTTTATAACCATTGCAGGCCTAATTACAGCACATAATGTTCATTGTTATGGTTTTATAGAGCCCCTTAAAAAAAGGCTATCAGAATGACAACCGTTACTGAGTTTTGCCCACTCTTTAATTCTTTTAACTTATTATTTCTATAGCCAAAGAACGTGTAAGACATGAAGGAAAGAACTTGTATGGGAAGTTAGTTATTATTTAGTATTTAGTTCCACAATAAGTTCTCAGATAATTGAGGAAGCAATGGACTATCATTCTAATGATTTACCAAATAATTATTTAAATACTCCTGATAATATTGGCAAGCGACTGAAAAATAAGACAATTTGAATTTGCTACCTCAATTTTTCTGCTTATACTCCATATTTATTTTGGATGTTTTATTAGATATCTTTGAAAAGCTAAAGCTTAACATAAAGTGTGACCCATTTTACAGGAAGACATTCCTGATTCCACCTTGCTTTTTTACTCTTATGTATGTTTCAAGGATAGAAAATTCCAGTCCCCTGGAAGTTAAGATAACATTTGTAATGGTGAATGACTCCAGTAATTCTGATGTAAAAAAATCTATGGTATGAAATATAGAAGTATTCTCAAATACTACTGGTGGTCTCTGCTTTTTGTTTTACTGCCTCCAGTGTTTCCAACCTTTAAATACTTCTTTTCTTTTCCATGAAACAGGTTCAGATAACAACTCCTTGGTGTTTTCACAAGTGTGGATAATGCAGACAGAATTACCTCTCTCTAGAGAGCCATCAGAATCTGCTAAGGTGCTGTTGACAACTTGCCGTATCTGCTGTGACATAATAAACTTTGTCCCTAAAAAAAGTTTCTGGTTATGCTAAGTTAGCTCAGTTGGCTAGGTTGCTAATGAGGCCACTCAAGATGCAGAACCTTAGTTGAGCAAATCAGCATTTTACCGTTCTATAGTTACCCACTCTTCCTAAACCCTATTCAATTGTTTTATAAATGCAGATTGTCATTCACCACAGGAACTGGGCAGTAGAGGAAATGAATGAAGACAAATCTATCACTCCTGGTAATAGCCAAAATAAACAGGGAAGCTAAGTAATATCAATTTTGTATGTGAGACGTAACATATTATTATGGTAAATGATTTTTCCAAAAATTTATGATTCTTCTCATAGATTATTTGCCTATTGACCTCTCCCACTCTTTGATTCTCTCTTTTACACAGATGCTCTGACTTTATTCAGGAATGATTGTCACACTAATGAGTGTGGAAGAGTGTTCCACATATAAGAGGCTGTTAATAAATGCTTCTTAAATGACTTTTGAAATTCGAGTGCAAGAAAATACAAAGAGGCTTTGCTTTGTTAACTTACATTGTCTTCTGATTTTCAATGTAAACAGTAATTATGTTATTGGGTATCAATAGAATACATAATTCCAAATACTTTGTTAATTGTGGATAGTCATGTAAACACTTTTCTGTCTTTGACTTGTCCTCTGAGCACTCTTGCCTTATTTTCAACTACCTGTTGAATATTTCCATCTAGATGTCTTAGTCATCAGTGAAAATAGTGTTTGAAAAAGATTATATTAGTCCTGAACACAGGATCACAACATATATAAATTCTATCTGGTTGCAACAGTAGCTCCAAGAGAAGTATATGCATAAAAGAAAATGCCAGAGAAAGGTCATACTCTTATTAGGCCTTTATTTGAAACTTTAATGTAGTCCCCTGCTGGAGAATACCTTTTATTTTTAAAATAGCAGAGCTGGCCAAATCCTCCCATTCTGGCTCAAGGAGTGCACTGCTAGATAGTCAAAATTCATCTCCCAAATGGTATAGATACATGGAACTAAAAGAGTGACATAACAGCTGTTCTCAAATCAGTGAAACTTAAATGACTTAAACAGAAGGAATTATAAATTTAACTCATAGAGTAAACCTCTGTAATGCAGGACACATGGAACTTTTGTAAATAATTCCCATTGCATATAAAAAACATAAGTTATGCACTGAGATACAGTAAGGAGATAAAACAAATTGGAGTATTCATACTGAGGAGAACAAGGCCTATCTAAGAAAAGCTCTGAAATAAGTATGCCTGAAATATACAGTTATCTCTTAAGAAATGAAGTAATCTGCAAAACAGAAACACAGCATTGAACAAAAAACATGCATATGGAAAATCACCCAAATAAATATTATATAAATAGAAAACATAGCTTCTAAAATAAAAATCTTCATAGATGAATTAGCAGTAGACTAAACAAGGTTAAAGAGAGAATTATTGAACTGGATAACAACTCTGAGGAAATCATCTATAGTGTAGCCTAGTGAGATAGATAGAAAGTATTTAAGAGAAGTTTAACAATGTGAAAGATCTCTAAAATCTCCAACATACGTCTAATATACAATGCAGAAAAGAAAATAGGTGAATTAGGAGAAATAATAGTTGACAATTTTCAGAATTGAATAAAGATTTGAGCACTCAGAAAAAGTACAGAGTCGTGAGAAAGATAAATAAAAATAAATTCATAGTTAGATACAGTCTATTCATTTATTCAGCAAAAAAAAATTTTTTTTTAATACCTATTATGTGGCCGGTATTGTTCTGGACAGTGAAGATTGAACTTATATTGTAGTGAGTGAGTCAGGAAGAGAGAAAATAAACAAATAAATAATATATTAGGTAGTTATGGATGATAAGAAAATAAAGCAGAAAACAGAGAGTAGAGAATACTGGGAGCAGGGCGGGTAGGTAAATGTTCTTGTGTCCCATTTTATATGGATAAGCATGAGGAGACCTGACCCAGACCTGTGCTCTGACAAAGACTCATTTGAACAGAGAGACCTGGAAGGAGTGGGCCATGTGAATATATGTATGCAAATAGCAACTGAAGAAGTGGAAAGATGTTTTGCACAATCAAGGAACAGCAATGGTCTGGTGTAGCTGGACTGGAGTGCAGTGCCAGCTTTCAAGGAGAAGATTGAAAATATGAACTATGTTAATATTAAGAAGTTTTGTTCCTCAAAAGGTGTCATTTGGTGAATGAAAAGGCAAGGTGCGGTATGGAGAATATATATATTTGCAATATATATATTCAATATATTAATGTCTACAATATATAAAAATAACACAGTAATAAGAAAAATATAGAAAAATTGGCAAAATATTTTAATAAGACTTCAAAAAGTAAATATTCAAAGGGCTTATGAACATAAAAAAGATGCTCAACCTCATTAGACATTAGTGATATACAACTTAACACCACATTATGATGTCATATCACACCTAGAAGATGGCTAAAAAAATACAGTACCAAGAAATTACAAGGATATGGAGCAACTGGAATGTTCATACACTGCTGGTGGGAGTGTAAATTAGTAAAACCACTTTGCAAAATTGGGAGCATTTAATGAAATTGAACATAATCATATTTCGTGACCCCATAATTCCAATTGTAGCTATATACCCTAGTAAAATGTTGCCTTAGTTCATTTAGGCTGCAGAACAAAATACCACAGTTTATAAACAACAGAAATTCATTTCTCACCATCCAGAGCCTGCACGTTTGAGATTGGGGTGCCAGCAGGCTTGGGTGAGGGCCATTTCTGAGTCTCAAATTTCTTGTTGTATCTTCACATAGTGGAAGGGTCAAGGGAGTTTTGTGGGGTCTCTTTTTCTTTTTCTTTTTTAATGTTTATTTATTTATTTTTGAGAGAGAGAGAGAGAGAGAGAGAGAGAACAAAAGTGGGGGAAGGTAAGAGCTAAAGAGGGAGACAGAGAATCCCATGTAGGTTCTGCACTGTCACTATAGAGCCCAACACTGAGTGATCATGACCTGAGCTGAAATAAAGAGTTGGTCATTTAACTGACTAAGTCATCCAGGTGCCCTGGTGTGGTCTCCTTTATAGGAGCACTAATCTCATCCATGAGAGCTCCACCTTTATGACTTAAGCACCTTCCAAAGTCCCCCTCCTAATACTATCACAGTGAATATCAAAATTTCCATACATAAATTTGGGGGAATATTAACATTGAAACCATAACAAATGTGTACATTTGACTACTGTACAATATGTACAAGAATGTTCATTGTTGTATCACTATTTGTAATAGCCAAAAACTTAAGACTAAACAAAATATAGTAGAATAGATACATACTTATGGTATATCCATACAACAGAATGCTATATAGCAATGGAAATGACTGAACTACTGCTACATGAAATAACATGGATGAAACTCATAACCACAATATTGAATAATTTTGGCTAAGCCAGATAGAGGCATACCTTGGAGATGTTGCAGATTTGGTTCCCGGCTACTGCAATAAAGCAAATATTGCAGTAAATGGAGTCAAATGAATGTTTTGGTTTCCTAGTACATATAAAAGTAATGTTTACACTATACTATAGTCTATTAAGTGTACAATAGCATTATGTCTAAAAATAACCAATCCACTTACCTTACTTAAAAAGATACTTGAGATACCTGGGTGGCTTAGTTGATTGAGTGTCTGGCTTTTGGTTTTGGGTCAGATCATGATCCTAAGGGTATGGGATCAAGCCCCTGCATTGGGCTCTGTGCTGAGTGTGGAGCCTGTATAAAATTCTCTCTCTCTCTCTCTGTCTCTCTCTCTCTCTCTCCCTCTCTCTCTCTCTCTGCCCCTCTTCCCTGCTGGCACTCTCTCTCTTTCTCTCTCTCTCTAAGAAGAAAAAAAAACTTGATTGCTAAAAATCCACCCATCATCTGAGCTTTCAGGGAGTCATAATCACAGACCACAGATCACTATAACAAATGAAATAATAATGAAAGAGTTCAAAATATTTTGGAAATTTTCAAAATGTGCCAGAGAGACCTGAAGTGAGCACATGCTGTTGGAGAAATGGTACTGATAGACTTGTTCCATGAAGGGTTGCCTTATCTGTGAAGCACAATAAAGTGAAGTACAGGAAAACAAGGTGTCTCTGTATAAAAGAACACAATATGGCATGATTTATTAATATAAAATTATTTTTTCAAGTTTACTTATTTTGAGACAGAGAGAGAGAGAGAGAGAGAGAGAGAGAGAGGGAGGGAGAGAAGTGGACAGAATATCCTATTTGAACTCTGCACTGACAGCCGAGAGCCCAGTGTGGGATTCAAACTCACAAACCATGAAATCATGACTTGAGCTGAAGTGAGATGCTTAACTGACTATAGTCTACCAATCTAAACATTTAGAACTAAATTCAGAAATAAGCAGGCCAGTAGCTAGTAAAATAGACACTACATAGACTATATCCCTAACTATGTGTGGTTCAGCAAAAAATTCTATTGTTTCATTTACTGACAAGATCCATGAAAATAGAGCTATATTATAAGTCCTGGATCTCATCTGTTTATATCCCAATAAAACATGGAAAGCTTTTCATTTCCCTTACTTTTTTTTTAATTTATTTTTTTAAATTTACATCCAAGTTAGCATAAAATGCAACAATGATTTCAGGAGTATATTTCTTAATGCCCCTTACCCATTTAGCCCATCCCCCCTCCCATAGCCCCTCCAGTAACCCTCTGTTTGTTCTCCATATGTAAGAATCTCTTATGTTTTGTACCCCTCCCTATTTTTATATTGTTTTTCTTCCCTTCCCTTATGAGTGAAGTCATATGATGTTTGTCTTTCTCTAACGAATTTCGCTTAGCATAATACTCTCTAGTTCCATCCACGTAGTTGCGAAAGGCAAGATTTCATTCTCTCTGATTGCCCAGTAATACTCCATTGTGTGTGTGTGTGTGTGTGTGTGTGTATACATATATATTTATGTATATGTATACATATACATGTATATATTATATACATGTATATATATACATGTATTATATGTAATTATATATATTTATATATTTATATATGCATATATATACATATATATTTATATATGTGTGTGTGTGTATATATATATATATATATATATATATATATATATATATATCTCACACTTTCTGTATCCATTCATCCATCGATGGACATTTGGGCACTTTCCATACTTTGACTATTGTTGATAATGCTGCTATAAACATTGGGGTGCATGTGCTCCTTTGAAACAGTATACCTGTATCTTTTGGATAAATATCTAGTAGTGCAATTGCTGGGTCATAGGGTAGTCCTATTTTTAATTTTTTGAGGAACATCCATACTGTTTTCTAGAGTGGCTACACTAGCTTGCATTCCCACCAGCAATGCAAAAGAGATCCTCTTTCTCCACATCCTTGCCAACATTTATTGTTGCCTGAGTTGTTAATGTTAGCCATTCCGACAGGTGTGAGGTGGTATCTCATTGTAGTTTTGATTTGTATTTCCCTGATGATGAGTGATGTGGAGCATTTTTTCATGTGTTGGTTGGCCATCTGGATATCTTCTTTGGAGAAGCGTCTATTCATGTCTTTGGCCCATTTCTTCACTGGATTATTTGTTTTTTGGGTGTTGAGTTTGATAAGTTCTTCATAGATTTTTGGATACTAACCCTTTATCTGATATGTCGTTTGCAAATATCTTCTCCCATTCTGTCGGTTGCCTTTTTATTTTGCTGATTGTTTCCTTCGCTGTGCAGAAGCATTGTATTTTGAGGAGGTCCCAACAGTTCATTTTTGCTTTTGTTTTCCTTGCCTCCGGAGACGTGTTGAGCAAGAAATTGCTGTGGCCAGGGTCAAAGAGGTTTTTGCTGCTTTCTCCTCGAGGATTTTGATGGCTTCCTGTCTTACATTTAGGGCTTTCATCCATTTCGAGTTTATTTTTGTGTCTCATACTCTTTCTGCTATAAAGGATTACCACCTAGCTACAGCAAAAAAAACAACTTAAATTTTGTTCAGTTTGAAAATTTAGGTTCCCCTAATTCCAAAACTTGTTTTTTATCATTGAAAAAAATTTTTTCTTAATCTTGTTATCAGGTCATCTGAAGTAAGTTATCTTATTTCAGGGGAAATAAGAATGTTTGATATATAAATTTAGAGGATTCATTTTGAGAGGTTTTTTTTTTTTTGACAGTGGAGATTCTTTGACCAGAGGGAAAATTACTTTTTTCTCTATTTCCCTTCCTATGGTATATATGCATGAGTGGCTTGTTGGCAAAATACACTGTTCATTGTGGGGATAGGAGATCAAGAGTGAGATTTTAACTTTAATTTTTCTTTCGAACAATTTAAGTTGTTTTTCTTCATAAAGGATCAGAAAAAATTTTTATAAGACTATAAATGACTTAATACAGAGCTGAAAACCAAGGAAATCCTGAGGCCAAAGCCTGGATACTCACATCAGTGGTGGAGCAGTTAGGGAGAATCTAGGATTTGAATGATGCTAATTATTTTGGGAATTGTCAGAAATTTTGGGACCCTTTGATCAGACATCTCTTAATTTCAAAAGACAGTGACTTTACGTCATAAAAAAGTTAATAATAATCCCACATATAGTTACATACTTAAAAATGCTACAAAAAATCATCTGGGCAGTAAGAGCATGCACTTCAATTTGTATTTACTTTACTCTTTCCCCAAATATTTCTACTTGTTTCGGGGGGAGGTGAGGTAGAAATGATGAGAGGGGAATATGTGTTTAACCTTGTTAGGTGTTCTGTTTTATTCTTTGCTTTTCTGCCACCCATGATCTGCAGGCTGAAGTTTTCAGTATCCATGAAAGAAAAGATAGGCTTCGCTGTAATATGACTGGATTACAAAACGAGGAAGTGTGCTGGAATTCACCTTAATTTGGTTTATAGTAACTGGACACTTGCTCACAAAGCAGCTGGTTTTATTTGTAACCTTTTAATAAGTGAACCTACAAGAGCAACAGAGAAATATTGCTCTTCCTTGAGTCTTATCATCTTTAGTCTGTGTCTTCATGATGATAGTCGATGTCTAGTTATTTGAGTTCATGTGAGTACAGTGCTTATCAGTTCCAGACCATTAATTCAATTCCCACGTGGGTCAGTTGGCTTTGTTCAGTTCCATGGCTACAGGTTAACTCTGAACTGTCATCTCATAAATGGGTGCTATTGATCACAGAAGACAGAACCAGGGATTGTGAATGACTAAGGGCAAATCCATCACCACTGCCAGAATGGAACTCAAAACACAGACCCACTTTGGTAAACTAGTTTCATTTTCTGTGTTACAAAGGAAAATAATTGACTTCTATTTATGTTGGTATTTAAGGTCTATACAGCACCTTGAAATTAGCCCATTTATCTTCACAACATCTCATGGAGGTAGATATTTTATATCATTTATACTTAGGAGCAAATGAGGCTCAATGAGGTTAATTGTGGCAGAGGGGAAGGATGATACGTTTTGGACTCAGATAATGTTGAATTTGAAATCTAGCTTTGATAATATATACCAGTGTGAAGTCGGAAAAATTACTTAGCTAATTTTTTAATTTAGTTAATAAAATAGGATTAAAAGTATTTGCCTTACATTGTAATGATTAAAAGAAATGATGCATACAAATCATTTAACATTAAACATAAAATATTTTTATGAAATGATCTGCTTGAGGTCACACAATTGGTGGCAGACTTGGACTTGCACGAGTCCTCTGACTGTAAGTTGAGCAGCCTCCCCTCTACTGACAGCTGATACTATATCAATTGAAGGAGACCAACAGAACGTCACTATCACTGTATTCATGCAGGTGGAGTGCCTATGTTCCCCCCAAAATGTTCTTCATGTCTTCCTGGGTAGATAGCTGTTCAACTACAGACTGTGTTTCCCATTCCAATGACTAAGTCCTCACCAAGAGCTTGGGGGAGGAAGTGGTGTGAGCCATTTCTGCCCCATTTGCTGATAAGGAGATTGTTTGGCTTGAACCTCTACTGTTTACCTTCCTAAGAGTTGGAAAGTAAATAAGTCAGTGACCCCACTTTGACCAAACAGTCAAAGGCGAGACCCTAAGCATCAAGTTTGTAAAATACTTCTTGGTTGTAAGTTGATAGTATGGATGAACAAGGGAAGGAAATTGGGATCTTTAATGATTAGGTGGAGCCCAGCTATGCCTATTTTGGTTCCTCATGTTTAGAACTGTTAAGTGAGAAAGAAATGCATTTCTGTCTTATTTACACTGCTTGTATTTGGTGGGGGGGGGGGCGGCAGGGAGGTGCTCTTGCTTCAGGAGCTTAATCTTTAAAGCCACACAGGAAGCTTTTAAAAATATTAATGTTCAAACCCTATCACAATTTAAAAATGTAACTTTTAAGGCTCAAGAATCCATGTTAGTAAACTGAACTGATGTATAACTAGATTGGAAAACCACCAACCTACATAACAAAGATCTCTTTCCCTGGGAGCCTTCACTTTTTATATAACAAGAATAATTACAAGGAAAGAAGGGGAAAACTAGAGAGAAGAATAAAGCAAGTGAACAGAAAGAAGCTGATAGAAGATTGAAGTTACTTATTTTTCTGGTGGTGTTCATCTTTTTGAATCCAGTCTCATTTGAAGGTTGACTTAGCATGCCTGCTCTTGAGACACTTGCATATCCTTAAAACTGTGAAGACATAAAATATTTATTATTTACAATTTTCCCTACCTTCCAAGGATGTGGGCATCTTGCCACACGGGGAAGCACACGAGACTGGGGAGCTAGAGACCTCACTTGTTCTGCATTAAGAAAAAAAAGGACTCAGGTCTCAGTTCTAGAGCTTAGTTGAATATGCTGGACTTGGAGAGGAGAGACAAATGATGAATTGAGAGAGAACATTTGGGGAAATGATAGAAGTTCAGCCACCTTGTATGGAATATAAGCCCTTCTGACATGTCCCCACAAAACATTCAATAACAGGTCTTTTTGTGTGTAGCTAGTATGTTGAAGAGCTGGGTATATGCCTGGGTACTTAGAATGTTTCAAGGTACTAAGTTCAGCTTCCAGGTTGGTGTGAAGTGAGATGAGCAGTTGTCCATAGGATCTAGCCAATACTGCTTTGGTTTCTGAATTAGCAACCAAAAAGCACCAATTAGGACTATACAATCCTACTCACAGATGCAAACTTAGCCTTTTAGTATAATCCTCATGCTCACTTCTATATACCTACCAATTCTAATTTTGACACGTATTTCTGTGTTTTTTAACAATGGCTATTTTATATTTATCCCCTCCACACCTGATATTTATACTTTAGATAACAAATGGAGTTTAGGAAGAGAGAACTGATGCCAGCATTTTCAACTGGGTATAGTAGTCATCTTTATCTTCCTGTTTTAGACTGCTACTTATATTATGATGAACAGCCTCATTTCACTTTGCGACAGCTGCATTTTATTGATGTAGCTTGTTATGTTTGTCAAAAGCCCATAGGTTACAAGTTGGTTTGAGTGCAAAGTGTTCTGATTAATGATCATCTTCAAAATGACAAGTGATAAAGCACTTGAGGATTCAGTGGATGACGAGACAACCTTGTACTATTATTGGAGGTTCTTGAATTTCTAGTTACTGTAAAAATATCTTTTTAAAGGTGGGCTAACACCCACATCCTCCAGGAGATTATAATCTGGGATAAACACCTCCATCTCTTGTCAAAAAGCTATTGCCAAGTATTATTACACCTCAATCAGTTAAAGAATGTGTACATGGTATTTGAAAACTGTAGGAGACTTTATACTGTAACACATTATTGTTTTTATCTTTTCCATGTAGGCTATAAGCTAATAAAATACAGGATTTCCTTTTATCCTCAAAAGATGGTGTATTCAGAATTTCAGGAATATCCCAGAAGTATTCATAATGAAGGCTATGCCAGAAGAGTTGATTCATTTGTGAACTGTTTTGCTGTTGTTGTTTTGTTTGGCTTCATTTTTATAACTTTTCAGAATAGGACAGTAATTGCTTCTACTGCTATAGCATTTCCTCAGGACACCCATCTAGGATGTATTTCAGATGAAGTAGAGTCTCTTGTTGGCAAGTCCCTTTCATTTCACTCTGTTATTAAGAATCTTTTACTTCAAACTATTTCTTAGAATTTACATCTGGAATAGGAAAATAGAGGATTCTAACTATGTCTTGGAAAATTAATATTATAGTGAGTTTTCTTGCCATCTAGGGGATTGAAACTTAGCTGCAGATTCCCTTTAAGTGGCCTCTGTGGATGCAGAGCAGGATTCAGTTAGTGGGTAAGAGGAAGAGGGTATTGAAAACAAGGGAATGCTAGTGATGGCAATCAGCAGGCATTAAACAGTCCATGTTTTTAAAAATGAGCTCTGAATCAGAAGTCCTAATCACTCGGTCACCTGCTGGGCTCATTTGCCCTTCAGAAATAAGGACATCTCAAAGTGTAGAACATTTTAATAGAATAGCACCAGACAAGCTAGTTATATAGAATTTTATTTGACAGGCTGGAGCTTGTTTCCAATATTCTTTTTTCTGAATTACATGAAAAACTATATTCTAGGGCACATTGTGGAAGGATAAATTGGAGATGATAGAAAAATAAAACAAACTTTTTCTCCATTTCTTTACCCAGATTATCTTGCTGTGACTGTGACTACTAGATCCCATGATAAGGCAATTAAATGGTAGTTCACTGAATAGGGTTACTCTAATGACAGGCTGGAAGAAGAAAATAACACAAATAGACATACTGTTTGAGCATATAATTCAGTAAAATAAACCTGGTAGAGGCATTATAGTGAAAATGGTAAGGCATTACACCCGATTATTATTTTTTCTTTGTAAAGTCTTTGTAAAGACCTTCATACAAATTGACCTCCCTATCTTGCCTTCTAAAAGAATAACAGCATTAACTTGGTTATTAATAATTTTTAATCTTTGTTGAAAATTTTAGAAACATTTACTATTTCTGATAAGAGGAAAAGAGTTCATGATCCTGCTGACTTTCAATCTATGTTCATGAATATATAAAGTTCTGCAAATTCTTACGTACACAATTTGACCTACAGTTCACAAAGCAAAGCAGGCTGAATTGATGAAAACCACTCTTCCATAATCTATTCTTTCTCTGATTGGGAACAGTATGTTTCAGAATGACTTTTGAATAGTCCATTTGAGTCCCTGGGACCTCAAAATTCCCTCTAACCCTGTTTCTCTAGCTACACATTCCCAGTGGTATTTCCTCCATCCTTTTGAAGAGCATCATAAATCGGAAGATTCTCTACTTTATTTTCTAATTCTTACTGTAGTACTATGTTAATAGTAGAAATTTAGGAAAGCTAAATAAAAATCTCATAATTCTATCTCCAGACACAGCCAATAACATTTTGGTTTCTTTTCTTTTTCCCTTCTTTCCCCTCTCCTTCCTATTCTCTTTTCCTTCTTCCTACCTTTCCTGTCAGATTAAATCAAATTGCAACTAATAATAATAATAAAGGCCGTACTCCATATAATGCATTAAGAAACTCCTCATTTGGAAGCAGAATCCCTAGACCATTTTGGTCCATCAGTTTTTCAGATAAGCGATGGATATACACATACAAAGACATTTTCTCAATATTTAGGATCCTGCCTATGAGCTACTTAGCTACTCCTCATACAGAGCCTTTTTGTAGAGCCTTATCTGTAACTTGTAACATAGGCATTAGAAGCTGAACTGCTGTTATGAGAGAAAGCATCTTATCCTGGCATAGATGCTGCTCATGAAGAGCATCTGGGAGAAGATGGTGGGGATCATTTTTATTTTTATTTTTTTTTTCATTTCCAGCCCAATATAGAGCCATACAAGGGGAATGGGCTATTTATGAGTAATAAAGTAGGAAAATACAGGTTCTTGAATCAGATACACTTAGCCATGTTGAGTGAGTTTACAGAAATCTCTCAAATTACCTGAGCTTCCATGTCCTCATCTATAAAATATAGAGAGTAATCATTCAACTTACAGGATTTTGTGAACATCTCTCTCTGTCTTTCTCTCTCTGTCTCTCTCATCTGCTTGGTTGTTACAGTACTTTCCTCCAAATAAGCTGCCATATTCATTTTGATAGAAGTTAGAGTGTTTTAGGTTGAGTTCCAGAGAAAGACTCTGAGATATGTTTCTGAGCAGAAAGTTAACTGAGGCATGCTTTCTCGCTCAGGACAACACCTAAAGGCAGGAATAGGCAGAGGGAAAAGCTGGCCTGTGACGAAATCTCAGTAAAGTTCTCAGGTGATCCCATAGGCAGATCTGGAGCTGGGATGGCCATTCTGAGTTGTTCCAAACTGAAAGGGGGGCTGGGACCTTGTACCCTTGTCCTGAGCAGGCTCTAGATGAAGGCTTCCCCAGGGAGGGAACATGCACTTGGATTAGATGACTCGTCTTGACTGAAAGTAATTCCCAGAGAGGGACCAGCTTTGAGGTGTCAGCAGCACACACTCTGGCAACAGAGGAAAAACCAGTGTCCCAGTCATGAAGGGCATAACTGAATCTTCTATTCTTCACACATACGTTGCTTAGAAGCTCTTAAAGTCAAGTTCACCCCATTTAGGAACATATCTTCCAGAGTGCTGATTTTTATCATTTCCTGGGAAACATACAAGACACAGCTTAGTGAGAAGGAACTGTACCCCTAACCACTGTTGCTGGTCTCAGGGTTGCAAATGATACTCCTCATTTCCCTCCTCTGCTACTCTGAGAAATGTGAGCCTCAGGTCATCATGCTTTTCTAGGGATGTAGCTGTTGCTTTTGAACATTTACTTTCCAAATGTGGCAGGGGCGAACCAAGAGACAGTCAAGTGTCAAATATATTCTTCTTGTTTACATGTGTAAGAACAACTGCTTCCTACTGATGCACAGGGCCATTTATTGCCACCAATGTGGTGAGCCTTTTCCTTGGCTCTTGTAGTTTTGTGGATGAATCCTAGAATGACTGGGTAATAGCCAAAGCATAACTGTGCTTTCTGGTGGAAGCATTCACCCTCTTGGAACCAGAACCTCTACAGTGGCAGAGTCCAGATATGTACAGGTGGAAAATATAAATTCTCCAAGTTGTCTGAGAGTGTGGTAAGTAGGGTCACTCTAACTGTTGCTCTTGGTTTTTAGGTTCATGTAATTTATTCAATAGGGGCTCAAAACCATGCAATAGTCATTACTTTTGGGCATCAGTGATGGTGCCCTATCCTCACAGGCATCTTCAAGGTGATGCTTCATCTGTGTCATCAAAAGATTGTTGTCTTGCAGCCTGGTAGCTTCTGGTGGTATGAAATGGGACCAATGGATTCCATGGACATGTATGTGATCACCGCTACACCTACTTTATTATAAAACATGTCCCTTAGTCCAATGCAATGTTAAGAGGAATTCCCATGTCAGTGGACCAAATATTCTTTAAATACTTGTAGAATGGTACTGGCCAATGCCTGGAAAGCAAGAAAGACATCTCATATTTGGGATATGTATTGATCTTGGTCAAGAAGACTTGCTGCCTGTTTGAGAATTAAAGGCATCCAATAAAATCAAATTGGTACCAAGTACTTGATTTGTTCTTCTCCAGAACCGGTGACATATTGGGGACTGCCCCCAGGCAAGGCAAAGCAGCTTCCTTCATCCAAAGGTCCATTTTGGATGATATGATGCTTTGTTCCTGACAAGTGGAGGAATGAATGTCTCAGTCCCAAAAGGCTTTTTGGAATAGCATACTGCTGCATCCACTCCATATAGAAAATAAATCTAGTTGGCTTAACTTAAAAAAAAAAAGAGGAAAGGGAAATATATTGGAAGACTTTTGGATCTGGGGGTAACTCATGAAATCCAAACATGTGTTAAACATCTAAAAAAGGCAGAAATCAGCCTGGTTCTAGGGACTTAAGATGAAAGAGTATTGCTGTCAATTTGATTTAGCTCCAATAACTCCTAATCTGAGTTTGAATATCCTGCTCTCAAATTTCAAATTCCTAGAATAGTAAAGATGACTGGCCTAGTTTAGACCAGGTGTCCTTCCTCAATTGAGGTGGAATAATGTTTCAGAGGTATGGCCTCCAAGAACCCAACCCAGGGAGGCCATATTGAGATGAGACAAGTCACTCTGAATCTAGCAGCTAGCCTAGTAACAATTTAGTCATTTTTACTTGTTTTTTTTTTCATAATGATACTAGTTTTTCAACTTTTTGCAACCGTATTTTTTTCAGAACCAAAATTTATTGTATAGCCCAATCATACATATTATATATGTATATCTTAAATGATATTATTGAATCTATATAAAGCAAAGGTACTCATAGTCAGTCCCACATGAATTGGAATTGAGGAAGTATTCCCTGTAATCAGGAGTTATTTCTAACTAGATCATTAGAAGTATCTCTATCTTTACTCAGTAATGTTGAAAAACATGTACACCAAGGGGATAGTAAAGTATATTATACAACAAAATTCACCTTAAAAAAAACTTTTAAAATGTTTATTTATCTTTGAGAGAGAGGGAGAGAGAGAGAGAGAGCGCAAGTGAGCATGGGTGGGTCAGAGAGAGAGGGAGACACAGAATCCAAAGCATGTTCCAGGCTCTGAGCTGTCAGCACAGAGCCCAGTGTGGGTCTCGAACTCACAAACCATGAGATCATGACCTGAGCTGAAGTCAGACGCCTAACTGACAGCCACCCAGACACCCCAAGAAAGCTTTTTAAAAATTATTCTTGAAAATGCCAAGGGAAATGTAGTCATATGCTACAAAAGTTTCTTTAAATTTTTTTTTCGACACCTCTCCAGTGGTAGATTGATTACACTGACAGTGCCATTATTTTGATTCCTTCCCTTTCTCCATACCTATAGTAGTTTGTTACATTATGGGCTCCAATAAACATAGCTCCCTGTATCCAAGCCTTGTGTAATCTTCTCCTGTGCTGACTCTGGACTTGGCTCTGTGGTTTTCTTTGACTATGGGACTTGTTTTTGTTAATGAGACATTAGCAATCATGACACAAAGCACTTATTCATTGGGCTTGTTCTCTATTGCTTTTATAACCTAGCCACCATCAGAAACCTGATTTAGCCTACTGCTGACACATAGCCCAATGCCAACGTCAACTGTCAGACATGGGTGTAAGGATATCTTAGATGATTCAGTCTCGGCTAAATGGTTGATTAATCCCAGGAAATATCTGCAGAAGAATAGCTCCAAATAGTGAGCAAAGTCAATGATAATTGTTTCAGGTTACTAAGTCCCAGAGTGGTTTCTAATAGAGTGATAAACAACTGACGCAACACCCTATACCTTATGACATTGCATTTTCTCTTACTAAAGAGGCAGAGTTCATTTCACCATCTGTTGATTCTGAGTTTTGTCATAGGACTTGCTTTGGACAATGGGATATGTATTAGCAGATAGGATGCAAGTAGAGGCTTGAAAAGCCTGTGTATGGTTTTGCTTTCTCTCTTGTTCCTCTGCTTTTGTCATGAGCAAGCCTAGCTTGCTGGAGAAGAGACCCAGTTCAAAATTGCTCAGTTACAACTGAGGCTATTCAATATTACGTGACTTGCAGCTGATTGCCAGACATGTGAATGAGCTCAGCTAAGGCCAGAATTGCCTGCCTAAATTGAGGGCTCAGACTTGTAACTAAATAAATGTCTATTGTTTTAAGCTATGAGTTTTGGATAATTTGTTGTGCAGCATTATTGTGAATAGATAACTAGTGCATCTCCCTTGCCTAAATATTATGCATTCACACCAGCTGCTAAAACATTGTCTCATCTATCCAAATCTTTCCACATGGTCCTCTTACCACTCTATTTTCTCAGTGTATATTTCAGCCTTGTATCTCAAGCCCATCTTGGTGACTCAGGTCTGAATTCTATTTTGTGGTTCAGCTCCCAAAGGGTCTCTAGCATCACTTCAGACCTGATGAGCTTCATAACTCTGAGAGTCATGCAGTTCTCACTTTCATTCTAGAGTTTTGAATAGCTGGTGGATAAAAATCACATTTATTAGGACTGACCCAATCAATTCTGATGCTCAAAGCTTAGCTTTACTGTTCTTGGAGAACTAGTTTACTATAGCAGTCCCTCTACTAGCAATATAGAAATGGAACATTTCTCCCCATTTTGATTTTTGGTTATGATTTCCACATGCACATGCTTGCTACTTTTCAGTCTGCTATATAAGCTTTCTAGGGGAAGGAAACAATCTACTAGGGACATGGTGAATCTGGTGTTTTGAATGCCTTATATAAACTCAAATGGTGGGTCTGGTACACTCTCACTTAATCCTCCAGCCTTATCAATTGCCAATACCTGCTGCCCTGTATTTTCAGTGCTGTGTGCTAATCATTACTCAAACGACTCCTGCTGAGATAGTGCAGTATGGATATTTCTCTTATAATGTCCGTGCAACTTGTATCAGTTTATAGGCTACTTAGACCAATTGAAAGACCCACAGCAGCCACCAAGTCTCCAGGGGATCTAGTTAGTTAAACAGAAGTATGAATTTGAACTAGTCCAAGCATGTCTGATTGATCTTTTCCTTGCAAAAAATGGTTCTAATTGCTAAAATATAATGAGCATGCATTGAAACTGGGTTAAAAACAAATATGCACTGCATAACTTTAAGAGTAAATTTTCTATAGTTTCTCATTTTAGTAAATTCATATAATGCTGTATGATTCTGGTTTCCACTTAGAACATCTACTCTTGAACCACGTTTTCTTCTTAAACTACTGTTCTAAACTCAGCATGATCTTGTCAGTGCCCCTCTGATTTACCGGTGTTATTCCAAGAAGCACTATGACTCAGGTCTGGTTCAATGCCAGCCCTTTATGTGCTTTTCAGCAGACTGGTAGGCATGATGAAAATGAGTTAAGAAAAACAGGATTTTGAATTGATCACACACTGTCTGTGTGGCTTCAGTAACCTGGGGAACTTCTCAATTTCTTTATCTCTAAAATGGGATTAATAAAAAGGTAGGAATACTACTATAATAATAATGTACAATAATGGTGTTTTTATGAGAATTAAATCAGATCACATCTGTAAAACACTTAGCACCATGAGTAGCATATGATAACTATTCTATAAATGTTAATTATAATTATTAAAAGGAGGTATGAAATATCTATTGTTTTAGCCATAGTTCATAGCTTAGTAGATGAAGAACATGACCAAAAGAAATATTTAATCCAGTTGACATAACAGGTTCTCAATTAATTCATTTCTTTAATAAGTATTTATTGTGTACCTACAATATATCAGGAACACTATGTGAATCTTGCCCCAGTAGAGCATATATTTGTAAGTATGGATAGCTAGTACACATATAACTACCCAACTAATTAATTAAAACATTACCATTGAAGTGAGTACTCCAAGATGTCAAGTGGCTACGAGGATGGACAGCAGGGATCCTTACTTGGGGGGACAGGGGTACAAGAACTATATCAAGGAAGTGACATTTTGCCTTAAGACTTGAAGTTGAGCAGAAGTTAGCTTGGTAAAAGAGAGAAAGCAGGGTAGGGGAGAAAGTACTCTGTTGAGAAAAGAGCATCTAGTGCTTTAGAATCTAGGAACAGACTGGTCTACCCTGAGTCTGGAGAATGGGGATAAAAATGGCACTAATGATATTACTGAGATAAGCAGGGGCCAAATCACGAGGGCCTTTCTGGCCATACTTAAAATTTTGAATTTTATTCTAAAAGCAACGAGAAGCCACAGAAACATTTTTGTTTTGCTTTTGAGTTGAAATTTGCATCACATAAAATGAACCATTTTAACACATACGATTCAGTGTCATTTAGTACATCCACAGTATTGTGCAACTATTACCTCTATCTAGTTTCAAAATACTACATTACAACCAGAGGAGACCCCACACCCCTTTAATACGCTCTTCTCATTCTCCCCTGGCTTCAGTCCCTGGTAACTACTAATCTGCTTTCAGTCTCTATGGATTTGCCTGTTCCGGGTATTTCATATAACTGGATTCATGTGATATGTAATCTTTTGTGTCTGGCTTTTTCCTTTAGCACAGTCTTTCGAGGTTCATCCATGCTGTGGCATGTATCAGTACACAGCCCCCTGACCTAATGGTGGTCCGACAATGATTTTTCAAGTTTACGGTGGCACAAAGCAATATGCGATATGCATTCAGTAGAAGCTGTACTTTTGAATTTGGATCTTTTCCTGGGCTGGCAATATGCAGTGTAATACTCTCTTGTGAGGCTGGGCAGTGGCAGCGAACCACAGCATCAGCCATGCGATCATGAAGGCTCACAACTGGTACGCTTACAACTATTCTGCACCCATACAGGCATTCTGGTTTTCACTTTCAGTACAGTATTCAATAAATTACATGCTTTCAATACTTTATTAATAAATAGGCTTTGTGTTAGATGATTTTGCCCAGTCATAGGCTACTACCAGTATTCTGAGCATGTTTCAGTAGTGCTAGGCTAAGCCATGGTGCTCTGTAGGTTAGGTGTGTTAAATACATTTTTGACCTATGATATTTTCAACTTATGATGGGTTTATCAGGACATAACTCCACTATAAGTTAATGAAGATCTGTACTTCAATCCTTTCTGTGACTAATATTCCATTGTATGAGTATGTCACATTTATTTATCCATTTATCCATTGATAGATTTAACGGATGTTAAATCTATCAATGGATAAGATTCATGTTAAGAATCCTTTTGTTAAAGTTCCAAGGACACATAGACAGTTAATTCCTGTGAGAGAAGGGAACAGAGGAGCTTCCTGTCCATTCAAAATTATAGGAAATAAATATGACAATTGCAGTAGAAGGTATAATAAGGCTTTGAAAAAACATTTGAAAAATTTTGACATTTGAATAATCTTATTTTTAATGGACTCAATTATTTCTTCTTGTCTACTGAAAATAACTCATGCCTCACTCATTTATGGGTTTTGTTCAAAACATAATTTAGATACTGAAGGTTTGGTAGTCAGACATTTTTATTTGTAAGAGGAGTATGCATTCATATTGTTTTGAAGAATTCTCTCAAAAATTTATATAAATACTTCATTGTTTCAGAAAGTGGTTGTTATGAGTAAGATTTTAATAACCTAGATGAAGATGGTCACACTATTTTTCTAAAAATTGGGTGAAATAATAATAAGATAGGCAGAAGGGGGGAACTTAGGCTGAGAGCTATGTGAAAGATCTCCAAGAATTACTAAAAGCCATTCACCTAATATAGATAATTATTAATATGAATGGCCAAATCACTAATTTCAGGGGTACTTCCTTTCCCAAAGTTCAGAATATATTAATATGCTACAGGTATAATTTAACATACCTGTTTTCTGATAAATATTTTTACCCCTGGGATACAACCAATTTGCTATTCATAAGAATTTGTAACTTAATTCTTTAAGATAGAAAGAACACATTATTAAAAGTAGTTATAATTATTATTCACTTTATAGACAATATTCTAGTATTCTATCCTCAACAAACTGTAAGATCTATCTGATCATTAAAAGTATTGAAAGGAACTGTAAATTTAATGTATAAAGTATACTATAGTGTCCTGTAGATTTTTTTAAGGATCTTTTTTCAATTCTTGCCAACAAAGTATATTCATGGATAATGTTTAGTGACCCAGAAATAGCAAGATTATTTTATACCTATAGTTGGTATAACTTTCATTGTTTAACTGGACTATGAGATCTTAGAAAAGGATATTTTGTTTTGCCTAAAGGATGAGATGAGTACTAAGTGCCATGTAATAACAGTTTTCTACTGACTGCCCGGTATTGTCTTCGCTGCCTTATCTCTTACGATTGACCTTCATCTGGCAGTGGCTACTTAGGCTACTTCCCTTACAAATGGTCTGAGGGATCAGTAAAGAAACACTTAAATTCACCTAGGGAGCAGCTTTTTTTTTTTTTTTTTTTTTAATTTTTAAAATTTTTTTTCAACGTTTTTTATTTATTTTTGGGACAGAGAGAGACAGAGCATGAACGGGGGAGGGGCAGAGAGAGGGAGACACAGAATTGGAAACAGGCTCCAGGCTCCGAGCTGTCAGCACAGAGCCCGACGCGGGGCTCGAACTCACGGACCGCGAGATCGTGACCTGGCTGAAGTCGGCCGCTTAACCGACTGCGCCACCCAGGCGCCCCGGGAGCAGCTTTTTAAAGAAGTCCTTTTGTAATTCAAGTAGTTACCCCCTAATGTTTTTTTATAAGAGCTTTTCAGAGGGAAGCTTGCTGTTACACTGTACAGTGTCCATTGGGTTAGAGTACTTTGTCCAGGGGCTCCTGGGTGGCTCAGTCCCTTGGGCTTCTGACTTTGGCTTAGGTCATGATCTCATGGTTTGTGAGTTCGACGTCGGGCTTTGTGCTGACAGCTCAGAGTCTGGATCCTGCTTCAGGTTCTGTGTCTCCTCTCTCTCTGCCCCTCCTTCACTTATTCTCTCTCTCTCAGATAAAAAAAGAGTACTTACTCCAAAAGATAATATGAACACATGTTTTAAAGTATATTACATGGTTTGAAGTAATAAGTATGTGGAGGAAAAATATGAAGTCCAAAGACATAAATACAGGGACTTCAATAATATTGAACAATTTCTAGTGAGAACTAATATCTAAAGGGCACATAGCATGTCAATGTAACAAGAAGAAGAACAAGTCTATCAGGGGGAGGGGGAAGAATCAAACCAACGTAACAAGAAAAAAGAGCAAGAGTGCATTGAATATTTTTAAAAATAAAAGCAAGAAGGTAGGATTTTATAGAGTATTCTTGAGTATCTCTTTTTAAAAGCTCTGCCTCTCCTCTCCCAGGGGGTCTGCATCTTACATGGTCATATTAAATGTCAAGTGTTGCAACACACAGTGATGCCCTTTCCTTGCTCTCAACACCTATTTATGCTGAGCATAGAGAAGGCTTCCCTGATTGGAAATCATTGACGGAGAAGCTCAGCATGGTTTCTTCTGAACAGGCATAAGCAGTTGAAGACAAGTTGTATGCATCAAATTACAATCCCTATAAGTTTCCAACAGAGGAGATATTATCTTCTATAATTTAGAAATATGTTTGGTCATGTGCTCAAATACAACATATATTTTGATCCTGAGCGATCAGACCAGTCTCCTTTAATTAATATTAAACATCAGGGGCACCTGGGTGGCTCAGTTGGTTAAACGTGGACTTAGGCTCAGGTCATGACCTCACGGTGGGTGGGTTCAAGCCCTGCGTCTTGTTGGGCTCTGTGCTGACAGTTGGGAGCCTGGAGCCTACTTCAGATTCCGTGTCTCCCTCTCTCTCTGCACCCCCCCCCCCCCAACTCATACCCTGTCTGCCTCTCTTTCTTTCTCTCAAAAATAAAACATTAAAAGAATTTAAATATTAAACTTCATATGTAAAGCCACTGGATCAGATTCTTACAGGATCTAATGTCCTTTCCTGTTCTCATCTTTGGAGATTCCATTTTTTAATGTAACTTGGGAAGAACCAGGGCATCATAACATCTCATAACTGGGAGAGCCTTAGATCCCGCTTTGCGTTGCCTAAGTTAGTAGCAGTACCGCTGCCAGAACCTCCTGCCTCCCACCCACTATGATCTTTCTACAGTAGCACGGCTCCGTGTTTCAGAATACCTAATTTTGATACAGATATCCTCCAATGGAGACACTAGGCTGTCATTTATTTGTTATTTTCTTAATGGATGCAAGGATTTGAGTCCTTCTGGCTCTGCCTTTTACCAGCTGTGAAATTTAATCAAGTTACGAAGCTTCTCTGGGCTTCACTTTTTCATCTGTCAGATGATCAGGAAATTAGATTAATCTTTAAGGTCTCTTCAAACACCTAGATTTTGATTTTACACTATGCTTTTCACTACATGTAACATCTGAGAAGAATTTATCAGACGTCTTCCTATCAGTTTGTGATGAAGAGATCAGTCTGCATAGCTCACAAAGCTGGTTAAAATCTCAAATACCAAAAAGATTTATAATGTGTGATTCCCCTTGGACAAAAACTCTAGATTTATATAGATTTTCAATATTTTTGTGGACAATTATGGAAACATATTCTTGACATTTGCTAACTTGTGACTGGTCTTTTCTCTCCCGTCCAGTGCCATTAGGATTCCTCCCCTTACCTGAGTGTCACAAAGCCCTTCTTACCCTTGTGACATTAAGATAATGGCAGGGGCCAAGTCTTGTAATCCCAATGCATTAAGGAATTGGGTCGAGGTGGTCTCCAGCCTCTAGTGTGTACACATTTTCCATCTCATTGTCTGACATCTATTTTTATCTGTGCTAGAATCTTATTTGAAGTTCATATTCTGTGGTCTCCCCCACCCCCAACACGTGCAGACACTTTCTGCAATGTTGAGAGCAATGTTGCACTTTAGCTCTATCTGACGCTGTAAATAATTAGACAAAAGGAGAAGGCATGAGCAACATTTTGGATGCTGTAAAGGAAGGAGTCTTCGAGTAAGTCATCAAGTTGTGATATTCGGTGAGGGCAGGGGCAGACAGAGGGGAGTGAAATTTTAGTGAAAGATAATGATGAAAAGTGATTCTTGAATCAGGTAAGTACCATCAAAGCATTTGTAGCACTAGTTGACATCCCCATTCCTATTTATTTAAGTTTTGTTTATTTAAATCATCTTTACACCCAACGTGGGGCTGGAAATCATGACCCCAACATCAAGAGTTACATGTTCTTCTGACTGAGACAGCTAGGCATCCCTGAGGTCCCCATTTTTATACTTGAAGAATCGGGTTCAGGGAAGTTAAATAATTTATCCAAGGTCACATAATTTGTACTTAGCAGCAGATTAGGTTTTAAATTCACGTCCATGTAATTTTACAAAATTTAATTTTCCTATCCCTTCTCCAAATCCTTATGTGCCAGATGTATTTTAAATATCAGAATTTAGAAGGCAATACAGTACAAATGTTGCAGAAATTTTTACCTCAGTACCCAGGGTTCATTGTCTCACTGCTTTGAAGAATGAAGAGGTGGACACAAAATAAAATGAGCAGCAGGCAAAAGTTTATTAGAGTATAAGATTAGAAAGGAAGAAGAGTAGGAAAGCTCTCTACAGAGAGGGGACATTCAAAAGTGAATGCCCACAACCATAGGCAGGTGTCCTTGTTTTCTAAGGTTCTGGTCAGCTCTCCCTCTTCACTTCCACCTTGTTCTTTCTCAGGTCCTACCCTTATTGGCTTGATAACTCTAGGTGCTGGGTTGTCCATTCCTGATTGGCTTGATTCCATTGTATGAGGGGTGGGCTATGGTTATCTCATTGCTTGTGGGTCATACGTTTTATGGTCTACTACTTATTTTTAGTTAGGTCTTTTGTCAAATTCCTGGGGGGATCTTGAGGGGGAGTAGGTGGTGTTTGTTACCTTCCTAGGAGGAACCGTTACACCTGAGGGGGGTTGCTGTGGTCAAACACTCCCCACATTCTTCTAAAATATGTGTTTTTCCCCACCCAGGGACCTCAGGTCCTAATTTTCCCCCCTCTGCCTACTGAATCCTCTTTCCCTATCATACAATAGGTATTATATGAACAGTCCCAGCAAGGGTCTGGAGCTCCCCGTAATCAAACATTCATATTTTGGCAAAGAAACATGAATATTCACCTAAACATGAATATTCAGTTCAGTTTTGATACCAAAAAATTGTTGGGCTTTAGAACTGTCTGAATTTTAGGATTTTGGATTTAAGGATTGTGTGCTTGATTACTAGCCTGCCTGAGTCTACTGAGGGAGTTTTACATAAGTCCTGGGTTTTCTGACTGAGGAAAGTGTGTCTCTATCCCAGGCCATGGGGTAGTCCTGTCAGAACTGTTGCAGAGTTACAGAGGCTGTGAGTCTCTCTGTGCGGGATGCAGGGTGCAGGGACTAAGGCCTGAGTAGCCAAAGCCCAGCATCAGTGCCATGCATTACTCCACGCCAAGGGCAGCCTCTGATGGCCATGGGTTTCCTGCCCTTTGAATCTCCATGCTGAAAGTTTATACAGTGAATCTTTTCAATGATATCACATATTCTATTCTATTTGGGAGGTCATTGAAAAATATAGGACTTATTCTGTATAGATTCACATTGCAGCCAAATTCAATGAAGCATATCTAATTTGAAAGTGATGGATATCTACCATTAATGTACCAAAGCTGTCTTATGGTAAGGTTATTTGAAAATAGAGGGGGATTAGAAGTGAAAGTGATAGTGATTTTTTCCCCCTTGGGCCAGGCTACTAAGACTGGGAAAAGCTACTATGTACCTGAAATATTTTTAAAACTACTATATAATCATTATTTCCCATGTAGTATTTGAAGTATTACTAGTTGATGGCCTTTGTTGCTGTTATTGTTCCATAGCCCCTATTGGTGCTACATATTAACATGGTATAAGCATTAATAATTTCTAAATTTTGATTGAATATAAAGTTAATGTTATGAGGTCATTAAGAATTCATGCCATGGCAGTAGTCTGAAATACATAGGTACATTATGTTGTACCCAAAATAAATTTGACCTTGGTGCTTCACACGCATTAATCACTTTCTTCTGGGCACAATAGCATAAGCCTAACTGGATATGAATAATGGATGAAAAATTTTAAATTAATTTTTAACATTTTAGCCTTTGTATTAACACAAAGTGAAGTTAAATTAGGATTCTGGTTCTCTTTCTAGTGTTCCAGTTGCCAGATATCTTTAATTCACTAGGCTGAGAGGTTAGGATTAACTAACATTAACTAAATAACTGCTACAATAAGGATGGAAAGTGTCCTATAGATGTATGGTTTCCCCTTATCTCTGTAATCAGATTCATCTTGTTCAGACGAAGATAGAAACTCAGGATGCTAGGTTCCAACAAACCACCAAGGATAAAGCAGTACATATATACAATGGTAGGAGACAGTGAATTTATGTAAATAAGAAGCATCAAAGACCTATCTGATGATGGTGCTAATCTGATTACAAAGTTTAAAAATCAAATTAAGTTTTTTTTCCCATAAATTGACTGAAAAATATATACACTAAGAGTTAGTACCTACCCTCAGGCTGGATAAAGGTCTCTAACCTTAGAACTGGAAACTTAAGACACCGGTCTTTACCCAGTATGTTCTATGTCCTAAGACTTAGGACATAATATGAACTTAATTTACTTTGATGCACTCAAGATGACCAGAGTAATTAAAAAAATGTTTTAAAAAATGTTTATTTATTTTTGAGAGACAGAGCACAGATGGGAGAGAAACAGAAAGAGAGGGAGACACAGAATCCAAAGCAAACTCCAGGCTCTGAGCTGTCAGCACAGAGCCCGACGTGGGGCTTGAACCCACAAACCGTGAGATCATGACCTGAGCTGAAGTTGAACGCTTAACCGACTGAACCACTCAAGTTCCCCCAGAGTAGTTTTGTTTAATAAACATAAACATTCTCAAATACAGAACCTAAAATATCTTAATATTCCATAATTACATCATTTACAATAATTTACCATCTACCTCAACATTGTAGAATGAGTAAGGAGGGATAAATCAATAAGTAAATGAAAATACAAGAACTATGTCAGTGTCTATGATTAAGATATAATACATCCGTATCTTTTGCATTTAGAGAAATAATGTTCAACAGCCAGTTCAGTTATTATTAGGATATTGCTTTTCCTATTAAAGAAAAGTTTGATTATGCAGAAATGTTCAAAGGATGTTTACACATAAATTATATTTTCCTTCCTGCTACCAAGCTATCTATTTTCAAATTATCCTTAAAGGCTCTTTTGGCTGCATCTCCATTCTTTATGGGGATTATTTCCATTAAAATAAAATCAGCATGAAATAAATCTTCAATCATACATAAGTGACTCAAGTTTGTATTTTGCATTAAAATTAGAGCCTAGAGCTAGCTAAGAATTGTTTTATAATTAGGTGATGTGTCAGTTTTCTCAGATACATATTCTCCTGAAGGAATGTGGGAGAATATTCCTTTAGGATGGTTTAGTGTCATGCTGGTAGTTGCTGTTCATATATGTCTAAACAGAAAAAAAAAAAAAAAAAAAATATATATATATATATATATATATATATATTTTAATCATTGTGAAATGAGGGTAGCATGTGCCTCAGTGTTGTTTTCAGTTTGGGGCTACACACTCATGATTATTATAGTAATTCAACACAGTCAATTAAATATTGATATTTCCTAATGCAATTATTAAAAAAATAATAAAGAGTATAGGCCATGCTATGGCTTCTGGTGAACACACTGTATTCTCCTGGAAGGGAGTAGTTGTGGTGATTTACCATGTAGCTTATTGATATCATCAGCAGATAAAATACAATTATAATCCTTTCTGTGAGATGATATACCATGCAGAATGGGAAAATTAATCTAGTCACAGAGTCTGGCAATCAAGAGCAATTAATAAATGGTTATTTTGGGGCGCCTGGGTGGCTCAGTCGGTTAAGTGTCGAACTTCAGCTCAGGTCACGATCTCGCGGTCCATGAGTTCGAGCCCTGCGTCGGGCTCTGGGTTGATGGCTCAGAGCCTGGAGCCTGCTTCGGATTCTGTGTCTCCCTCTCTCTCTGCCCCTCCCCCTGTTCATGCTCTGTCTCTCTCTGTCTCAAAAATAAATTAAAAAACGTTAAAAAAATTTTAAAAAAGGTTATTTTAAGTAAAGGTTTTAAGTAGAGACTATGTCAAATTAAATACTTTCAACATATGCATTGATTGTGAAGTCTCTCTTGAAGAAGGGCTTTTTTCTCTGGAACTTCAGCCACTCAGTAATCAGTACCAGTATTGTGAGCATGGATTCATGAGGAGATCACAATTTTCCAGGGAAATTACCTTATAAATTATTTAAATGACACTATACATAACACTATCACATTTTTATGAGTCCCTGAAATCTAATATAAAGCTGGCACATTGCAATGAAATAAGAGATTTTCTAAGTCTTATTCAGAATGTCCATATAGGTATGTAGGTGATACTTGTCTAGACCTTGACTCTCATGATATGACCATGACAGCAAAATCCTGTAAGTTTATGTGGGGGATGGGGGGGAAGAAAGAAGGAAAGAAACAGGGAAATTTTATCAAGCGACAAGACCACTTTCATTTTCTAGCTAGTGTATTCTCTCTTGCACACCATTGTAATTAGAAAGTTTTAGTACCATGTGCTCAATATTTAATGACATCAGTCTAAGATTGCTCTACGCATTAATTTCCACAAAGAATGGATTGTACTTGTCTCTAGAAAAGAACGATTCAGTCACTGAGCTGGGGGTTTCTTTTGTGGAGGGTGTAATGTTAACCATTGTAACCTTCCTTTTTCTTTGCTTCATAGTTGACAGATCTCCCCTTTATCTGCACATGTTCCTTCAGGAGTAATACTTTTTTCTATTTCTAAGATTTTGACTTTTCATAATGTCCCCTACAAATCAATAATGGAGTTTAGAAGTCACCACCAAAGAGCTTACAAAATAGTAGTATTGTAATTTTGGAAAATAAATCACCTTTAAAAAAATAAGATAAAGTACACTCGAGATTCATCCAGATGTGATGGGAGTACTAGATTTATGAGACCGAGCAAATTGGCAAGTATTTACCTGCATGGGCCATACATTGTTCTGTAGGAAGAATCAAAGAATCAAAATATCTTTACTTAATGTAAGTTTTTCTTTTCTTTAAAACTTTTAAAAATGTTGGGGTGCCTGAGTGGCTCAGTCGTTTAAACGTCCGACTTCAGCTCAGGTCATGATCTCATGGTTTGTGGGTTTGAGCGCTGCATCAGGCTCTGTGCTGACAGGTCAGAGCCTGGAGCCTGCTTTGGATTCTGTCTCCTTCTCTCTCTGTCCCTCCCCTGCTCGTACTCTGTCTCTCTCTCTCTCTCAGAAATAAACATTAAAAAAATAAATAAAACTTTTAAAAATGTTTATTTATTTATTTTGAGATGGAGAGAGAGAGAGAGAGAGAGAGAGAGAGAGAGAGAGAGAGAAAGAGAGAGAGAAAAGGGGCAGAGAGAGAGGGAGAGAGAGAAAAATCCCAAGCAGGCTCTGTGCTGTCAGGGCAGAGCCGGAACTGGAGCTTGAACTCATGAACCATGAGATAGCGGCCTGAGTAGAAATCAAGAGTTGGACGCTTAACCTACTGAGCCACCAAGTGCCCCTAATATAAGCTTTTAAATCAAATATGCTTAAATAAAAGCACAGTCTATAGTCAACTAGAAAGAGATCTGAGGTCGACAAAGTTGAGGGCAGTATTCCTTGGATTATTAAGTTGAGAAAAATGGGTCTCCAAGTTTCCAACTGGGGATTTCTCCATGAGTTCAGTTATGACAATCATGCCATGGAAAACTATAACCCGGAATCTAGTCTCATTCCCTATTTTAATTGCCAAACCCACATCTTTATATTAAAATACTAAGCAGATTGTGATGTGATTTAATTACATAAGATTTTAGGTACTTTCTGAGTTCTTGATGATGATGATTTTGTTTCCCATCATCTCTATCAAATGATAACTAACAGGTTTACTCTTGAACATAGAGTAGATATTTATTTATTTTTCATTCAATACGTACTTTCTGAACACAAATCATTTGCTCAGGTATGTCACAGAAAAAGTTTCTGCCCTCAAGGCTCTTACATGATGGAAGGGAAGGACATATAAATAAGTAAAGAAGTATATAATATGCTGGTTGGTGGTAAGTTCTGTGGAGGTAAATATAGCAGGATGGGGGCAGGGAATACTTAGGCAAGGTGGAGTGGGGTGTCTATTTGATATAAAGTTGTCAAGAAAGGTCTCACTAATGTGGCGAAATTTGAGCAGAGAACAGAATGGCTATCTGGGCAAGAGCAAGCAGGCAGCAGAACAAGTGCAAAAAGATGGGGTGGGGGCAGCTTGTGAAGCAACAAGCCAGTGTGGCTGACTGCTAGTAGGAAAGAATGGTAGGGGATGAGTTCAAGAGAGATAACAGAAAGCCACTTGATGCAGGCCATTTTAAGGATTTAGGAAGTTATTTTAAATGATTTGGGAAGCCACTGGAGGATATTGGTCAAATGAATAACTTGATCTAATTTTTATTTTAAAAAGATCTGTTGGATATATATGAAAAGCCTACAGCTAACATGATATTTAATTGTGAAAGACTGAATGCTGTCCCCTTAAGATCAGGAATGGGATAAAGATTTCTGCTGTAATTAGTTCTATTCAACATTGTACTGGAAGGCTAACTAGGACAATAAGGCAAGAAAAGGAAATAAAAGGTTCAAGTCTGGAAACAAAGAATCAAAATTACTTATTCTCAAATAACATTTTTTTTTTAATGGAGAAAATCCTGGGGAATCTAACAAAGAACTGCTAGAATGAATAAGTGAATTTGGCACAGCTGTAGTCTAATAGGTCAATATATGTAAGTACATAATATTTCTATGTGCTATCAACAGACAACTGAAAAATGAAATTAAAAATAGAATTCATAATAACATATTAAAGCAGTAAAATACTTAGGGATAAATGTGACAAGAGAGTTGCCAGCCCATGCACAGAAACTATGAAATGTTTGAGTGACATTAAAGAAACTTAACTAAAGCGGAGACATACATCACGTTCATGGATGAGAAGACACAATATTAAGATGGCGAGTCTCCATGAAATAACAGTCATCTTGGTGAAGTAGAAGATTCAGACTTGGAGAAACAAATCTCTACTTGGAAAGCCATGGCACTTGGGAAATTTCCCTGAGATTTACAGATACCTGCCTGACTAGTCATCAGTCAAAATTTTTTTTCTTTCTGGAAAGAAAAAAAAAAGGCTTACAATTGTTTATTGTAAACAAACAACAAAGCCCTGGTCTTTATTTATTTATTTATTTATTTAAATATTTAAATTTATTTTTTTTCTCGTGTTAATTGTTTTTTTTAATATATGAAATTTTTTGTCAAATTGGTTTCCATGCAACACCCAGTGCTCATCCCAAAAGATGCCCTCTTCAATACCCATCACCCACCCTCCCCTCCCTCCCACCCCCCATCAACCCTCAGTTTGTTCTCAGTTTTTAAGAGTCTCTTATGCTTTGGCTCTCTCCCACTCTAACCTCTTTTTTTTTTTTTCTTCCCATCCCCCATGGGTTTCTGTTAAGTTTCTCAGGATCCACATAAGAGTGAAAACATATGGTATCTGTTTTTCTCTGTATGGCTTATTTCACTTAGCACTGCTAGGAATTTACCCAACGGATACAGGAGTACTGATGCATAGGGGCACTTGAACCCCAATGTTTATAGCAGCACTCTCAACAATAGCCAAATTATGGAAAGAGCCTAAATGTCCATCAACTGATGAATGGATAAAGAAATTGTGGTTTATATACACAATGGAGTACTACGTGGCAATGAGAAAGAATGAAATATGGCCTTTTGTAGCAACGTGGATGGAACTGGAGAGTGTGATGCTAAGTGAAAGCCCTGGTCTTTAACAAACACAATATTAAAATTGTACCATAAAGGTCAGTGCTTAGGAAGGCTTATCTTTTGAAACCCAATCAGCATGTTTGAAGTCAAAACAAAAATTTTCTCCTCTGGAGGTGTCTGGGTGTCAGTCAAGTGACAGACTCTTGATTTCAGCTCAGGTCATGATCTCATGGTTTATGAGTTTAAAGCCCCACATCAGGCTCTGTGCTGACAGTAGGGAGTCTCTGCTTGAGATTCTCTCTCTCTCTCTCTCTCTCTTTCTCTCTCTCTTTCTCTCTGTCCCTCCCCCACTCACTCTCCCTCCCTCTTTCTCAAAATAAACAAACTTAAAAAAATTTTTTTTCTCCTATGGAAGCTGCATTTTGGAGTACTTCATATTTAAAAAGGCCATTTGCTAGTGTCTCCAAATTATAATTTTATTAATTTGTAGTATATTCCTCCCTAGTCTGCCACTTCCTTGGAAGCCTGGGATTTTCAGGCCAATATTTTATATGTAAGAGTCAGGTTTTATATATGGCTACTCCACACCTAGTAACTCAGGGGCAATATTAGATAATTTGTGGCTTTTATAGACGCTCATTCGGAGTCATTAGACTCGTGGAATTTAGGGTGGTTAATGACTACTCCCAGACAGAGGAGTTAGAAGTGCTAATGTGTGGTTAAGTTGTACTTGCTTCTCATTCCTTCTCTGCCCCCTCCCTGTTTTAAATTCATATTTTCATCTTTCAGAGCCACTTTGGAGTGAGCTGGATGCACATGCTTGCTGTGGGAGATAGAAAGATAATTTTTGTTTAACGTGTTGACAGCATGATCTTGCTAGTTAATTATTGCTGTGAGAGGACTCCTAATCCTCTCTTCTAAAACAAAAAATTTTTCGTATCTATTCCCTGCTTCTTAACTGTGCTATGAATACCGATCCCATATAAAAATGAGTGCTTACCCTATTTTTGGCTAATAGTTTATCCTGGAAGGGATACGAGGGAATAGCGTCACCCAAAGCTACCTATACCAAGGTTGCCTAATTGAGAGTTTGTTTTGTCAAGGCGAAATTCTGGTTTTATCTGCCGTTAAAGTTTTTCAGGCTAAAACTATTTTGACATACTCTTTAGAAGAGAACTTTTAAACTCTGCTCATTCATTTGTCTTTGTCCTGGAGGAGATTCAGAATAATTTTCTGAGAAGAATCCTGGCTCTGCCAGAGGGTGTTCTCTGTGTTCAGAGCACAGGTGATAGAAGTCAGGTCTTTTGACTCATATCTTTTTTTTTTCTTTGCAAGGAACAGAAAACCAGTCAAATTAGCTCAAATGGAAACGGGTTTTATTATAACAGGGGTTATATTAGTTTTCCAGGCTGTCATGAACCAAATGGTCTAAACAATAGGAATTTATGGTTGCACAGTCTGGAGGCCAGAAGTCTGAGATCAAGTTGTTGGTACAGTTGGTATATTCTAAAGGCTCTGAGGGAGAATCTCTTCCAGAATCTCCCCTAGCTTCTGGTGGTTGGCTGAAAATCTTTGGTATTCCTTGGTCTGTAGAAGCATCATCTCTCCCTTTACCTTTGCATGGTGTTGTCCCTGTGTGGTTGTGTATGGGTCCAAACTCCCCCTTTTTATAAGGACACAATCATATTGGAATAAGGGCCTACCCTACTTCAGTATGATCTCGTCTTACCCAATTACATCTTCAATGATCCTACTTCCAAATAAGGTCACATTCTGAGGTATTGGGGCTTCGGATTTCAACATATGGATTTTGGGGGGAAACAATTCAATGGGTTTTCACAGAACTCCTTTGTACAATGTATACCAGTGCCTCACGGAAATTGGAAGTACATCCGGCATTTCTGGAATGTCTCTCTATCAGTTTGCCTCTTCTTTCTGCATGTGTGTCTTATTTTCTTCTCTCTAAACTTGCTTCTTCTACAAGGCTTTTGGTTTGGGCTCCTCTGTAGTTTTGGTTTGTTATGGTGCTGACTCTGGCTTCTGGGGCTGTGGTTCCGGCAGCTGCCTATCGCTGACTGAATGTTAATTCTTAAGAAAGACACTCTGATTGCTTCAGCTCAGCATTGGGTTGCCTGAATTGGGAGTTGATTTGGGGTTCAAGTGGCTGTGGCTGGGGGTGGGAGTGGGGCAAGGTCTGATCTATAGGGCAGTATTTATGCACTGTAGGTGAAATTTGGTACTTTGAGAAGGTTCCAGGGATAGAGCATGGAATAAGAAATGATGTGATTGAAGATAGCCACAAATTCCTTAACCCTCCTCCTATTGGGAGGTAAAACTTTATGTTAGCATGAGTCCTTGAGAATTAACAACCAAGGTAACATTAAATGTGCAAGAATGTTATCAGAGACAATGGCTTTGTGAAAGGAAACAGGGACAGAGACAGGAGAGGCTGGGAGAGACATACAGACACCAGTGCAAGTCTGACTCTGAGTGAAGAAGGGAGGGAGAGAAAGGTGAATGCATTCCAGATTGTTGTGTATCCAAGGAACTTTTGGCAGAGTTGTTGGGGAGTCCTTGGTCCATAGTTTACTGACAAAGGAGTCTTACGTCTTTCAGGAACGGGTCTGCCTTATGTCCACCATACTCAATCACTGTGTGGACTCCAAAGTGCAGTACCTGGGCCCCTTGGTCAATTATACTGCCTATAGTAGGAGGACCACAAGCCTACTTCCCCTCCACTTGAATCTGAGTGGATCTTTGGCTGCTTTGAGCAATAGAATATGGCAGAAGTGACCCTCACCAGTGTCTACCCAAGGCCAACAAAATGTCAGCTTTCACTTCCTTTCTTTGAGAACACTCTCTTTAAGAGCTCTCAGCCACCATGGAAAACTTAGGACTACCCCAGATATGCTGGAAAGGCTACATGTAGGTGACCTGGTTGACAGTCCTCACTGAGTTCAGCTTTCCAGCCATGTCTGCTGACATTCTTGAAGTGTAAGAGAAGCTGTATTGGACTCTCTGGCACAGCTGAATACTAACAGATGACCTCAGTAGTGCCATATGGAGCAGGAGAATCACCAGTGGAATCCTGCCCAAAGCACTGACTCACAGAATTATAAAACATAATAAATTGGTTGTTGCTTTAAGCTGCTAAGTTTTGGGGGTAATTTGTTACAGAGCAATAAATAACCAGAACATTAAGTCTCTTACATAGGATAATTCCATCAAAGGTGAAAGTTTCCATTTGATTAGGCCCTCCTAAAGGAACAAACAGAAGGGTAAAACAGCATGACATTGGGAGAATCAACTCTGAGACCTGAGTTCCGAAGATTGATTTTGTTACCCTTTGGAATTCTAATCAATCCAGAATATCATCCTCTTCAACTTGAGAAAACAAAGAATCGGAGAAGTCATGATGCTGTATACAGGATCCATATCAAAGAGTTTAAGTAGACTTCCCTTTCTCTTAGGATTCTGGTAAGTTAGAAGTTGGGGCAGAGGTTTTAGTGATAATAGGAGGGACTAGCAGAGACTAACTGTATCTCAATTTAGAGGAAGCCTCAGGTCCAGCCAGCATCAACTTGTCCCCCATTACAAGGGAAGAATGTGAGCAGGCCCCACGTACTGGGAGAATCCTAGAGCCAGGGGAGAAAAAGGTAGAGAAACCAAAGATAGAAATATGGTAAGAGGGTCAATCTTAAAAGTTCTCATCATGGGATAAAAAAAAATTGTAACTGACAATGGCTGCTAACTAGATTTATTGTGGTGATCATCTTGCAATACAGTTACAAATACAGAATTGTTATGTTGTACATCTAAAACTAACATAATATTATATGTCAAGTATATATCAATAATAATAATAATAAATGACAGGTGAGAAGTGTTAGAAGCAGGGTCTCAGACTCAGAAATGTTAACATTCATCTGTGAATGCTGGCTGGAAGTTCAACATTAGCTGGTCCCACTGCCAAAGTCAGATCACACCTGTAATGATTTAACCTCTGACCAATGCCCTGCCTATCCTGCGCCATAAATGTGCTGTGGCTTGCCCTAAATCAATAGATGTTAGCAACCATGGGTTTTAGAATATATAGTTTCTCATGAAAATAATGGATGATAAATATATTTAAGAAAATCACACTGATCACAGGAGAGTGTGATGTATAGATGGGGAAGATTTTTATCACCTGGCTAGGATTATTAACCTGCCCAAGGTTAAGGCTTGGGGTGAGTGTGGGGATGGCCACAGAAAGCTACACAGGAGGGGCGCCTGGGTGGCTCATTCGGTTAAGCATCAAACTCTTGGTATCAGCACAAGCCATGATCTCACAATTCATGGATTAGAGCCCCACGTTGGGCTCTGTGCTGACAGTTCAGAGCCTGCTTGGGATTCTCTCTCCTCCCTCTCTCTGCCTTCCACCACTTGCATTCTTTCTCTCAAAAATAAACATTTTTTTTTTAAAAGAAAGCTACACAGGAAATGAGGAAAGAGCCTGTGGTTTTTCCTGTTATGATGTATTATCTTCTCTCTTACTACTCTCTCAACTATGACTTTTGTCAACCATCATGATGACACATCATGAGGGAAAAATAATTCACTTATAAGTGGAAAAGTATTTATACTTAAAATAATAAAAGGAAGAAAAATCAAGAATTGTTAGAAACACATAATACTGAAAAAACATTTATGAATACATATCATGACCAAAAGTTAAAGAGCCATTTACAAAATGGAATAGATGAATTATGAATAATTTGAGATTTCACAAAGTTAGAAGTAAGGAGCAGGCTAATACTGGAGAGTGAGAATGTTAAGAACATTAAAAAAATGGGATAAACAAATCTTTGTTTGCAAACACAGATTAGGTTAAAGAAAGGCAAAATCAACATATAAAAGTATTTATTAAAAAATGATTGAGCAAATAAAATTTTGAAAAAATCAAGAGGTTTAGAGGAAGTAGAAATGAGTACCTTAAGCATAAGAAATTAGATCATAAAACAGGGTCAAATCAGCATAAACCAGGATATATGGGAATAATTCTGCTTTGTAGACTCATAAAATGAAATACAGCCCAAAGAATTGAAAGAAAAAGCACAGGAAATATTAATCATTTTAAAAAATGTTTATTTATGGGGCACCTGGGTGGCTCAGTCAGTTGAGCGTCTGACTTCAGCTTAGGTCATGAGCTCACAGTCCGTGAGTTTGAGCCCTGCGTCGGGCTCTGTGCTGACAGCTCAGAGCCTGGAGCCTGTTTCAGATTCTGTGTCTCCCTCTCTCTCTGACCCTCCCCCACTCATGCTCTCTCTCGCTCTCTCGCTTTCTCTTTGTCAAAAATAAATAAACATTAAAAAAAATTAAAGACTTCTTTAAAAAAAAATATTTATTTTGAAGAGAGAGAGAGAGAGAGAGAGCGCCAAGCATATGAGCCGGGGGAGGGTCAGAGAGAGGGGAGCGAAGGATCCAAAGCGGGCTCCATGCTGACAGCAGGGAGCCTGATGCGGGGCTCAAACTTATGAACCTTGAGATCATGACCTGAGCTGAAGTCAGACGCTTAACTGACTGAGCCACCAGGGTGCCCCAGGAATTATTAATCATTTTAATGAGACACATTGATTCAGGCAAGTGTGAAGTTTTGGCAGAGAACTCCAAGTTCGAAATGTGTTCTCGAGGCTTCCTCCCCTGGCCACCCCCAGGATGTGGTGAGCTCTAGAGCCTGGCAGAGAGCAGCACTGAGTTGGGCATGGCCGTGGCCTCATCCGGTGCCTTGCCCTGCACCGTGAGCACACCTGTGAGGCCCAGAGTACCTGCCAGTTAGAGGTCGTGGACAACATGGGTCTGAAATGGGCTCAGTGCCCAGAGCAATTTAGATACTTGGCAGAAACTCATATTCTAATTATATGTTAACAAATTACTTCTTTATTTTAATTTTTAATCAAACACACCACTTGTAGCTCGCCTCAAAAAATACAAATATGTAATTATCACTGGGAAGTTTTAAAAAATCTGGTACAAGGAGTTCAGTGTTTTTAATGTCTTTAAGAGAAAAAATGCACTGCTACTTTTTGCCTATTCTTCTCAATTAAATTCACTAACAATTTTTCAATTTGTCCAAAGTATCCTGCATAGTCATTTGAGTCCAGCCTTTGTCACTTACTACATAGACAAATACTTGACTTCTCTTACCTTCCATTTCCTTGACTGTAAAGAGGTTGGAATAGAATTTAGCTCATAGGATTAGTGATTAAGCAAAAAATGCAACTAAAGTCCTTTCCATAATAACTGCCACATAGTAAGCAATAAATGCTATTTATTATTACCATTAATTTATTATCTATGACAACTCCAGACATACTGATATCTTTCCTATATTTAACTTCCCCCACCTAGAATTCTAATATATTGCTTATTCTATTATGCTATTAAGAACCCCCAAACTCTTATGACCTAAATTAAATGAATATTCTGGCACTTAAATATCTTGACCTCTATTATCAGTAAAATTAATTCTGTTTCTAAATTATTCTAATCAGGTATCATTTTTATAAAGAGAGGCAACTAAGTTTAGTTGGTTTATCGTACAGTCTGGAGTCTTGCTGGATTATTGTCTCTAGTAATAATTTTATTCTTTTTTTCTTTCCAGATACATATTCATGCCATCTGCAAATACAGTTCAATCATATCTTCATTCTTATGTTTGTATCCCTATTTCTTTTTCTCCTTGAATAGTAATTGCCAATAATATTAATATGTGAATTGCAAGTATTATTCATATATTAAGCAGAAGTGCTAAAAAGCAGGGTATTCATTGTTATTTTGTTAAAAAGGAATGACTCCAATGAATTTGTATTAAATATATAAACACATGACTTGAAATAGACATATTTGAATGGTCTGTTAAGAAATTCCCAATGACATTAGTCTTAGACTTAAAATTCAGAAGAAATATTGGATTTTGTCAAATACATTCTTGGCATTTACTGAGAAGCTTAGAAGATTTTAGTTTTTTCCCCCTTATTAATGTGATGAGCCACGTTAATTATTTCCTTCATGCTGCATCAGTTTAAAATATTGGGATAAATCACTGGCGGTTTTTATAATATTTGGATGCTTGTATATCATTCTGTAATTGAAATTAGTATAATAGGCCTTCTGTGGTATTTCTTTTTTAGGTTTTGGAATCCAAACAGTTTTTGCTTCATAGACTTGTTTGCGCTATGTTTTAATTTTAAATATTTTGGACAGTTGTTATCTATATAATATTCTTTGATATTTTTACAAAGTTTTACAATGAATCTGTGACAATGAAATACACATTATATAATGACTTTTTATATTTTTTCTCATTGATTTTATTAATGTGGATCTTTAAGGAATGGCCATTTGATAACTATATTCTTTTTTATAAATAGTTATCTATGCTACTTTGGTTTCTAGCAGGATGAATGTTATAGTTGAGATTATTTGTCACAATTTAAAAGATTTTTTAAAATAAAATCTATTAAATATTTTTTTGAATTGAGCCAATAGTCGATCATTGATGTTAAGCTCTTCAGTTGATTAATGAGTTACCAATGTCCAAAATTGGCTTGAAAAATCAGACTCACATGAATCAGAAATCTTACCTAGTAACAAATTTCACCAAATAAGATCAAGGATACAGGCAGTCAAAAGGTTCAGATGCAACAGAGAGAGGTCCTTCCTGTTTCAAATATGCTCCTCTGATCTGGAATAGAGAGGTCTCTATGTGAGGTTGACTGGAGCAATGCCACAGTGAAAGTGTTTTAGTTATGAAACACCTGTATTTTATATCCTGGGTGAAGAGCTCAAGTGGCATTCTCTGAGGAATCACACCCCTTACATCTTGGATTCTATTTGCTTTAAATAATCTTTAGCTTGAGACTTCCTGTTAAAGGCATTCCAGAAATAAGTACTGTTCTTCCTAACAAATATTTCTAGTCTCTTTACCTGGAGGTCTGGGTGACAAGGTGGTCATTGGCCTTTTTCTCTGGGGGTCTTTCCACCTCTTGAAGGAAATGAATGATTGAAGGCCAGTTGCTTTAACTCTTATTCCCAGCTAATTATTGTTTCTGGTGCTCATTTTTTACTGATTTTTGTCTCCTCTCCCCCAAGCATGCTTGTTTCCACTCTTAGTTGTATCATTTCTGTTTCCAACTTTATTTGGTTTAATTTGTTTCTTTCCCATCTTAGGATGGTATCAGTTATATATATTCAGAAAAGTATATTTTCTTTTATATTTCTTTGGTAATATCTTACAAATTTTGATGTGTTTTGTTTATATTTTTATTGTTCAAATATTTTCATATCTCTCTTTTAAGTAGGATTCTGAAGTAGTATTTTTAACTTATTACTAGATAACTTTGCTTTTGTTTAATTTTGCTATGAGTAGTGCAAATGTAACACAAATCTCTGCCTTTTGGCATTTTCTAAATAAATACTTGGTCTTCAAAATAGCGTGTATTTGCAAACATTTACCAAGCCCTTAAACTGTGCCAAGTACTACTAAAATGGAATAAGCATACTTGTGTGCCCTTTCCTTTCCTTTCCCTTCCTTTCCTTTCATTTCTTTCTTTCTTTTTAAAACATTTTTTATTTGAGAGAGAGAGAGAGCACAAGCAGGGGAGAGGGGCAGACAGAGAGAGAGAGAGAGAGAGAGAGAGAGAGAGAATCTTAAGCAGGCTCCATGCTCAGCATGGAGCTTGACACAGGGCTCAACCCCCTGACCCTGGGATCATGACCTGAGCCAAAATCAAGAGTCAGATGCTCAACCAACTGAACTATCCAGGTGCCCCTTTCCTTTAATTTCTTAAGGACTTTACTGTCTTGTCTTCTTTCTATGGCATCATCATTTTTTCTTTTTTACTAGATTATTCTCATTAACATACTCTAGTATCTCCCACCTTGAGTGGAACAGAAGGACTTTGGGGACTCAGTGTGTGTCCTAATCCCTAAAAACTGTGTATCTATTATATTACATGGCAAAAAGGACTTTGCAGATGTGATTAAGTTTTCAAATGAGGAAATTATCCTGAATTATCCTGGTAGGCACAGTGTAATCATGAGGGTCCTTGTAAGAGGGAAACAGGAGGATCAAAGCCATAGAAGGGGATGTGATTATAGAGTCAATGATATGGAGCCATGGCCCAAGGAATGCAGGCAGACTCTAGAAGCTGGGAAAAGCAAAGAGATAGATTCTGCCATAGATCCTTTAGAAAGAACACATCTCTGCCAACCCATTTTAGACTTCTGACCTCTAGAACTGCAAGATAATAAATGTGTGTCTTTTTAAGACTTAGGTTTATGGTGATTTGTTATAGCAGCAATAAGACACTAATACATTCAAGAAACTGTACTCCCAAATGAGAGAGTGCTGCCTCATGTCCTACTTTGGTAGCCATCTCTGTGCAGTCAAGTTTCAGTTTCTTTGCAAGATAGGCACCTGAAATAAGATTCGTTATGTCTTTTGTTGCCTTTGTGTCTATTACTGTTTCATTGTAATGCCTACACAGATAAAATAGTAATAAACTGCTCTGTATTCATGAAGGAGTAGGACAGGGTCTATGCCCTATCTTCTAAGTTACTAGTATTGGATGTGTGTGTCCTTCTTATAAGCCACAGCCTGTTAAGGTTATTTTTAATTTTAATTAAGGCTAGTTTTGTTTTACAAGAAAATTTAGCTTCCTTACTTATTTTTTGCTTCTTTTGATTGCATTATTCATTATCTATTCACAAATTAAAATTTAATGCTGCCACTCTTTGCTTTCTATTTTCATTTACATGATATCTCAGTGGACATTAAACTTTTCAAACACTGTATTTTGTTTCACACTGATTTAGGAGATTTCAAGGTAAGATATCAATATTAGAATATACAATCCCTATCTCCAAAATTTCCATTTACATTAAATATCATAATTGTTTAGTTTGCTTTGGTTTCAGTACACCTATTTCATGCATTCTATTCATTATTTCCTTCATTATTCTGTTATTATTGTCTCAAGAAATCCTAAAGAGAAACAATTGAGTTTGTTCTTGCTAGTGAATCCCATAAAGTTTTGCATGACCTGCATTAGTTTAAGTTTTTTTTAATGTTTATTTTTGAGAGATGGAGAGACAGAGCGTGGGCAAGGGAGGGGCAGGGAAAGAGAGGGGGACACAGAATCCTAAGTGGGCTCCAGGCTCTGAGCTGTCAGCACAGAGCCTGACCTGGGGCTCCCAACTCATGAGCCATGAGATCATGACCTGAGCCAAAGTTGGACACTTAACCTATTGACCCACCCAGGTGCCCCTGCATGACGTGTATTAAATTAACTACCACATTCAACAACAAAGCAATAAAATTTCACTCCCTTTTTATAAAAAGTATGAGTTCCTACTCTTGATCTACATCACTCTTTCTGATCCTTGTAAATTTGATATGATAATAATAATGATAAAGCTGATATTTGTCGAGTACTAACCATGTGCCAGTCACTGTTTTAAGCACTTTCTTCATTAGCTCATTTCACCCTCACCATAACCATGTACATAAGTATTACTCTTGTCCCCAGTTACAGACAGAAAAATTAAGCTGCTGAGAGCTTAAATTGCCCATGGCATAAAATTTGAATGTGGAGAAGCTGGACTTTGACCCCTGAAATTCTGGAGTCAGAGCCTACTCATGTAAGTACTACACTAAAACGCTTCTCTCAAATTTAATAACATATCATTCTGGTTTATTGTATAGGTTACATATTTTTCAAGTGTTAAAGGAGCATTTATTAACATGAAATCTTACCTCAAAAACTCAGTACATTTCTTTTTTTTTAAATATATGAAATTTATTGTCAAATTGGTTTCCATACAACACCCAGTGCTCATCCCAACAGATGCCCTCCTCAATACCCATCCCCCCTCCCCCCCCCCCCATCAGCCCTCAGTTTGTTCTCAGTTTTTAAGAGTCTCTTATGCTTTGGCTCTCTCCCACTCTAACCTCTTTTTTTGGGGGGGGGGGCGGGGAAGGAAAAAAAACTCAGTACATTTCTAAGGTAAAAAGTACTCAACTCTTAAATATGGAGAACAAACAGAGGGTTCCTGGAGGGGTTGAGGGAGGGGGTTGGGCTAAATGGGTAAGGGACATTAAGGAATCTACTCCTGAAATCATTGTTTCACTATATGTCAACTAATTTGGATGTAAATTAAAAAAAAAAAGTTAAAAAAAAGTATTCAGAGATTGTTACAATCAATTTGGAACATAATTTGTAATATCTTTCCAAGTTGAAGATGTGCATAACCTAAGTACCCTATGAAAATTCTTTTTCATGTGCATAAGGAGAGCTACACAACACTGTTTATACTTGGAAAAATTGAAGAGAACATAACTGTCCATCTCCAGAAGAATAGATGCATGAACTGTGGATCATACATGCAGTATAAAGTTCTATAGCACTCTAAATGAATAACCTATGGTTATTTGCAACCATGAATGGATCTAAAAAATATAAAATTTTGCTAAAAAAAGCAAGGATAAAAAGGATACGGTATCATATCACTTATATAAATTTAAAAGGAAGTAATATATTTTGTTAGCAGACACAGAATATACACCATGAAATTTTTAAAAATGAAAATGATAAATATTAAGTGCAGTAGAATGGTTACCTCATGGAAGGTAGGGACCATATAGGCCATATTCCTTGGTTACCTAAAATAAAACTTAATAACAATTTTAATAAAAATTCTTTATTATTTAAAACATCCCCAGGGACATCTGGGTGGCTCAGTTGGTTAAGCATCCGATTCTTGATTTCAGTTCGGGTCATGATCCCGGGGTCATGGGATCAAACCCTGTGTTGGACTCTGTGTTGAGTGTGGACCCTGCTTTGAATTCACTCTCTCTCTGTCTCTCTGTCTCTGACTCTGTCTCTCTCTCCCCCTCTGCCCCTCTCCCTAGCTGGTACGCTCTCTCTCTCTAAAATAAAAATAAATAAATATATAAAACATCCCCACAAACTACCATAGGACAAAGAGCAAATAAAAATTCAACGATTCAACAGCTTAACAAAGAAAAAGAAATATGTCATATCAAAGCTTGTGTGATTTGGCCAGAGGTATACTCAGAAGTAAACACTTTGATGTGTTTTGAAAATTAAAAAAAAAGAAGAAAAGAAATGAATCAAGTATTCAATTTGAAAAGATAGAAATAAAAGAAAAATGATGAAATTTAAGGAATCCAAGTGGAAGTAGGTTTTATATATATAAACACACACATACATATGTAAAAACATTAAAAATAAGAATTAGAAGAGTTACAGTTAAATTGATAAATATATACAAGAACTAGTTTTTAAAAGTAAGCCAAATCAATGGAAAATCTACAAAGGAATCTACAAACTCAGTTTGAAATGAGAAAGGATTTGACAATAAATGAAGAGTAGATAGAAATCATAAGGGATTTCATACTTATTAAAGCACACAACTTATACATTTCAATGATGAATGACTTTCTGAAGAAAAAGTATTAAAATTTACTCAAGATGTAGAAAACCTTTCTAATGTAATCATCAGGAAAGAAATTTAAAAAACGGCCAATTATTTAAAAATATAGGCTCCAGAGTCACAAAGTCTTTGAAAATCATCCATTTAAATTTTCAAGGAATAACTCGTTTCGGTAGACTATGCTTCACCACAGAGCCCTTAAAACCCGTGTGAGCTGTTTGTCCTTTGTGTGCTCCTCGGATCCACTTCCCTTCTCCACTCTGACCTCTGCCCAGCCATACTACATCAAAGGTCACCCTGCCCTTTGCTTTTGGACTGGGTCCAACCAAACTGGGAACCCAGCAGGAGACAGGAGGAAGGAAGAAAGCTAGGGTGCACTATTTATTCCTTTGGATCTGTTTCTGAGGAGCTCGCTGCTTGAGATCCCAAATGAAGATCACAGGTTTTCTCAAAGTGACCATTTTCAGGTTACTCTCTCATTCCAGGTTCTGGTGACCGTTCCTTTCTAAGACCCAGGTGTGTTAGTCGCTTGTTTCCCCCTACTTACTGCTCACCTGTCTGTACTTTGTCATTTTATTAATCTTTTTTTGAATTATCTTAATTTAACTATATGATGTTTGTTTCTGGCTGGTATTCTGATTGATTCAATAAGCAAATCATTTAATGAAGTATCACATACAATACCAAAACTTGAAAAAGATAGTGCACAAAAGAATTACCAACTAATCTCACTTTTCATTAGAAAGAAAATTCTAAATTAAATGTTAATAAATTCATATACTCCACCATGGTGAAAAACACTCACCGTGAGTAAGTAGTTTGTATCAGACCACAAGGATAGTTTGATATGAATGCACTTATTTCATATTAATAGATTAAACAAGGAAAAATAAATTAACAGACACTGAAAAAGAAGTTAATAAAATCTAATGTATCTATCATTAAGAAATTAATACTTTAAAAAATTAATAAAAGATTGTCTCAAACTAAAAGCTACATCATTCTTTTTTAAAAATGTTTTTAAGGTTTATTTATTTTTGAGAGAGAGAGACAGACAGACACAGCGCAAGCAGGGAAGGGGCAGAGTGAAAGGGAGACATAGCATTTGAAGCAGGCTGCAGGAACTGAGCTGTCAGTACAGAGCTCCACACGGGGCTCGAACTCATGAATCCTCGAACTCGTGAATTGCGAGATCACAACCTGAGCTGTAGTCGGACATTTAACCCATTGAGCCACCCAGGCTCCCCAAAGCTACATCATTCTTAATGGTGAATCAAAAGACCTTCTCTTTCCATTAAATTATTTTTTGCACTTTTTATTTAATAGTATTACAGAAGGTCAATGCAATTGGACATGTAACAGTAAAAGCTAGAGTGTTTTGAAAGCATGAGACAAATTATCACTATTTGTAGATGATATAATTTTTTGTGTAGATATCCTAGAACTAAGTAATCGCACTAACGTTATTGGATTTAAGAAAATTTTGTAAAATTAATAATTATTAACAATGTAATGACCACTTAGCTGAAATAACAGGGGAATTTCATTCATAATTGCAATAGAACAAAGAATGAAATTAGGAATTAACTTAAGAAATATAAAGAAATATAAAAAAGCCTATAACATTTAACTGCTGCATATATAAGGATTCTTGAATAGATGGAAAGATATACATATTGTAGTACTTGATGAGAAGGCAGTATATCATGATAACTAATAACATGGACTTGAAATGAAATTGGCCCAGGCTTGGATTCTGGCTCCTTCACTTACTAGCTGCCTAAAGTTGTTGAGTTCAGTTTCACTATCTATAAATTAGGGATAATAATGATACTTGCTAGGGGTTCTTGTGAGTATATCAAGTCATAAATTTTTGTAAAGCTCATAGCATAGTGTCTAGAAAATTATAAGAGCTCACAAATGTCAGAACAACTAATAATTTTCCTCACACTCAACGATAGGTTTAACAGACTCTTAATCAAATTAAAAAATAATTTTTTAGGGGTGTCTGTGTGGCTCAGTCGATTAAGAGTCCAACTCTTGATTTCCATTCAGGTCATGATCTCACAGTTCATGAGATCGAGATCTCACAGTTCATGAGATCGAGATCTCACAGTTCATGAGATCAAGCCCCATGTCAGAGCAGAGCCTGCTTGGGATTCTCTTTCTCCCTTTCTCTCTGCCCCTCCCCTGCTTGTGCACAAGTGCTCTCTCTCTGAAAATAAATAAATAAACATTAAAAAAAATTGAAGTATATTTTTAGGGGGAACTTGGCAAAAATTCTGATGTTAACCTACAGGAAAATAACTAGATTATTTTCTTCATCAAAGAAACTTTTTGACAAAGAAGAGTTATGACAATGTCCTAAAGTGACATATTTAAAAATATATGGTAAGGATTTAAGAAAAGGAAAACAGAAAAGTGGAAACTGACACAAGTGTCTGTGAGGTTTTAATATATCAATTAATGGGATAGGCAAGCATATTCATCCAAATGGCACTGGCGTTTTTGGTGGTGAAGAAAAAAAAGGTTTGTTATTGTAACAATTTCACACAAATTGGCGATAAAAATTGACATAGTTAAAATTTAAAAGACATATCATCACACTATCAAATCACAGGGGGAAATGTGATTTCAATTCCTTGTTGAAGTATACTGTGCTGTACATTGGTAAGTGTGCCTCAGCTTTATTGATAAATTGTTTAGGTTCTTCAGGTCTTTTTTTTTTTTTTTTAACTTTTTACTGTTTATTTATTTTTGAGAAAGAGAGAGAGAGAGTATGAGTGCGGGAAGGAGCGGAGAGAGAGGGAGACACAGAATCTGAAGCAGGCTCCAGGCTCTGAGCTGTCAGCACAGAGCCTGATGAGGGGCTCGAACTCACAAACCGTGAGATCATGACCTGAGCCGAAGCCGGACGCTCAACTGACTGAGCCAACCAGGTGCCCCAAGGTTCTTCAGGTCTTAAAATAACCTTGTACCTTTGTGAGAGCAAATTTACTTGCTTGGATACTTCTTGTGGTTGCTCTATGTTTCATTTTAAATTTGGATACATTCTTTTTTTTTTTTTTTAAGTTTATTCATTTTTTGAGAGAGAGAGAGTGAGAGGGGGACAGAGGGACAGAGGGGAAGAGAGAGAATTTTAAGCAGGCTCCATGCTCCGTGCAGAGCCTGATGTGGTGTAGGGCTTGATCCCTGACTCTGGGATCATGACCCTGAGCTGAAAAGAGAGAGAAATTTGGATACATTCTACTTCAATTTTCTGTAGTAGCTGCATGGTCCCATGCAAAGTCATTAGTATTTTGTGCTTTAGAATACACAAGGCAGATCCAGCCTTGATTTACATTTAAAATCTTGACGTTAGGCCTTACAAAATATGTATTCACACAAAAGGTGAGTTTGGGTAGTCAGAGCGTTTTTCCCATGTCTATATCCCACAGACTTTAGAATGGACTTTATAACTGTTTCCCCCCCATTCTGAGACTAGTTCACTTAGTTGAAGGTTGTACTTTTTTTTTTCCCCATAAAGACGCTGGATTGCCAGTACTAAACAACAGGGCTTTTTGTTTTTTTCCTTCCTTTAAAAAAGTGGTCTGCTATTTCTATCTTTCAAGCTGCACGAATTGACTGTGCTTTACTGCAGGATAACTAGGACTTCCTACAGAGCTTTGTTATGATGATACAGTCCATTTCTCACCCAGGATGCTCCATTTCACCCTCATTATGGTTTTCTTTTCTGGGCTCTGAGGTGACATTTCATAGTCTTTGCCTCTTTAATTCTTAAAGTGGCAGAAACTTGGGATGGTCTGGAAAGTAACATCTGACACTTTTGTTTCCAGCATAAAGTGACTAATGAAATGCTAGACTAAAAATATAACTGTGGTGCCTGGAACAAATGGGGCGTGGTCCCACTGTACTTGGCATTGGTCAAAATCAGCTTATGCTCTGGTACCTGGCTAACTTTCATTAGCAGGAAACTTGACAAGTTGGAATGTCAGAAGAAATGAGGGTGAGGGAGTATCTGGAGAGCATAGGTCACAAAGCATAGATGAGGGAACTAGAGAGATACAGCCTAGAAAATGAAAGGGTTGGGTTATAATTATAAGGCAGAATATTGTCAAATGCTATATTGAAGAGAACACTGGACTTGAATTGAAATAAGTTGGGTCTGTAGTGTGTTTACCATTGACTAGCACTGTGGTCCTTGGGAAAACCCTTAATCTCTCAGGACCTCAGTGTCCTTTAAAATTGAGGGTGTTGGATGAGATCACCTCTGTATTTTTATGATACTCTCATTTCACTCTCTTGTTTTGTAATACTGGAGTTTATCTGTGATTTTTAAATGTTTTTTAATTTTTTTTGAAATGTGGGTCTCTTTCTTTATAAACAATGTTTACTGGGAACTCCATTATATAAAAAAAGATAAAAAACAGAGCTTATCTGGTTGAATCAATGACAAAGAACTACAAAGTTTCCTGTCCACATGGCATTAGCACCTGTCACTCTTCTTGCATAACAATGTAGACGCTGCCACAGAACTTCTTTATGGAGAACATAGTCTAAAACCACAGAAAATCGGATTAAAAATGAACATCAAGAGGCTCAGGTCATGATATCACAGTTCATGAGTTCCAGCCCCACATGGGGCTCTGTGCTGATAGTGTGGAGCCTGCTTGGGCTTTTCTCTCTCTTCCTCTCTCTCTGCCCCTCCCCTGCTCACTCTCTCTCTGTGTCTCTCAAAATAAATAAATAAACGTTGACTTTATAGGCTGAAGTTTATGAAATTGCCAATTCTGTGCCTCCACGGTGGTCAAATATCAGTAACTTCAGGTGGTTCATTCTAATATAGAGCCTTCCCTTTTCTGATCTTTGTATTTGTCCCTAAATGAATTTAGGATTTGATGCCTACATAGCTATTTGTTGTAGAAAGATAGGAGAATTCCCAAAATTTCACACCCCTCATGAAAACATCTTATTCCCACTTCAGGTGGGAAAAATTCGCCTTGCTACAGCAAGAGAAAAATGTATATTTACAGTAATTAGTCTGCTCTAATTTTCATAGTTATAATAGTTTTCTTTAATTGGCTTGTAATAAATTAAATGAGAAATTTTCATAATAGGAAATATTTTAAACCCTTAAGGAAGGCTTTCATGCTTTTCCGAATATAGAAGTAGATATTAATAATATTCACTATTACTACTATCTGTATGTCTCCATTTTACTTCACAGATAATTTAATCAATTTCATAGTAGGACATTTGCAATTAAGAAATATCCCAAGTGTCTTCAAACTCCCATGACATTTGTAGCAGTGATTTTAAATCTGTTTTAAATAGATTATGAAATACAAACCAAACTCCAGAGAATGAAATAGCATCTTATTTCGTGAAGAGTATACAGATTAGGACAGTTAATATTGTTGACGTGACTCCAAACCAACCTTTTGATGAAGAAAAAAAATGTTGACAAAAATTATAATATGCTGAAATGAAAATGAACTTCAAATAGAATCTTAATTATTAAAATAACTGGACTGGAAAAGACTATGATAGCTGAAACAGTAGTTAATTTTTCAGAAAGTACCATGGAATAAATTTACATCCTCAAGTTAGGCAGGAAAAATAATAGCACCAAATATATGAAGCCCTCTTGGTTTTCACATATTACTTCCTGAGAATGTAGATAGATGAGCAGGAAGGTGACTTTAATACAGATGCACTTGAGGGTTTAACTCATTAACAATCCAAGAAGGAATAATAAATACTTCAAATAAGCTGTGCTTTTCATATCTGCTCACTAATGAAATTTTAATTAACTGTGGAACCAATTATAAGATTTTGTATAAAATGTTGCAAGATTAATTTTTAAAATGGAAATTAAAGCACTCAAGCAGTTTCCTACTAGACTTTCTTTAGAAAGACTTACCTTCTTTCTTTTTCTTCAATTTTTAAGTTTAAAAAAATTCAAAGTAGGTCAAAAAATTAATACCCTTTTCTTTTTCATTTATATGTTTTGTATATATAACAATTTAAAAAATACAACATTATTGGGGCACCTGGGTGGCTCAGTAGGTTGAGCATCCGACTTTGGCTCAGGTCTCATAGTCTGTGGGTTCGAGTCCCGCATTGGGCTCTGTGCTGACAGCTCAGAGCCTGGAGCCTGCTTCCGATTCTGTGGCTCCCTCTCTCTCTGCCCCTCCCCCACTCTCACTTTGTCTCACTCTGTCTCTCAAAAATAAATAAATGTAAAAAAAATTAAAAAATATAACATTATGTATCACCTCATTGAGATAAATTGTTAGTCAAAGAGGGACTTCTACTTAGTAGGTCCCAAATGAATTAATTCTTTCCTTCATATGGCAGTACGTGAAATATCCAGAGGTCTAGGAAGCAGATATCAGCCTAAAGAGTTTTTTTAATAAAGTTCCTTTAATTTTCCTATCAAAAGTGTTATATAATAAGCTGATATTGCTTGTAGTGGTTTTTAGCTGTACAATGGGAAAGTTTACTTTCTTGGAGCTATTTCAAATGATTGAATAGTGAAGATGTTCCCCCTGTTTCTCCCCTGGAGGTCTCCTGCCACCCCACTTCTACTGCCCACCCCATCCTATCCTTGTCTTAAGAGGCAAATTCAGGCAACCTGGATGGCCCAGTCGGTTAGGATCCTTTGGCTAGGATCATGATCTCACAGTTCATGAGTTCAAGCCTCGCATCGGGTTCTGTGCTGACAGTGCAGAGCCTTCTTGGGATTCTCTCTCTCCCTCTTTCTCTGTCCCTCCCCCACCCTTGGGCTCTCTCTCTCTCTCTCTCTGGAAAATAAATAAATAAAAACCTAAAAAAAAAGAGAGAGGCAAACTCAGTGGTACAGATTGGTCACTGTTCAGCTGGGAGCAAGGTGACCCTCTTATTTCATATCTGAAATGATTGCGAGTAATGACCCTTAATTACAAATTTTTTCTTTTTTTGTCTGGGGCAGAAAGAAATGGACTTCTATTCTTTCATGGAAATATTACAGAGAAGCAAGTATGCAAAATCTTTTTGGGACATAGAGTAAGACATAAACACTCTGCCTGATATCTCATGCTTTCGTTCATTTTCTCATGATTTGCTTTCTATTTCTAGAGCCTTCTGATGACAGTCTTCCAACGGCACTATGAGTACTTTGGGAGTTTGCAAAGACAGTTAAGGGAATTATTTTCTAGATCGTCAAATTCCATATATATTTTTCTTAAAACCTATCTGAGGAGAACCTTCCTGCATATCCAGGTAGATCTTTCTCTCACCACCTTTCTTTTCCTAACAGTTATACCCCCATTCTATGAAACAAAGACATAGCCTTCACCCAAATCTTAGTATGGTACATTTTCCCAAGGTGTAAAAGATTCCAGGGCTCTAAGCAAAAGGGCATTTGAAGGTTGGTTGTGTTGTCATGTTCTAAATTCAGGTACATTGCAGGGTGGGATAAAGGAAGTGACTTTGCTTTTTCTATTGCCTTGAGTGGTGTGGGAAACTGCATAGTTCTTGAAAAAGAGTGTCTTGAGAACAAGGTTTGTCATTTAAAGTTAACCGATTCTTTCTAACTAGATTTTTTGAAGTTTATTTATTTTGAGAGAGAGAGACAAGGAGAGAGCATGAGGGACAGAGAGAGAGAGGAGAGAAAGAGAATCCCAAGCAGGCTCCACACTATCAATGTGGAGCCGGATGTGGGGCTCAAACCCGTGAATAGTGAGATCATGACCTGAGCTGAAATTAAGAGTTGGATGCTCAACTGACTGAGCCACCCAGGCACTCCCTAACTATTTTCAGTAGTCATCCTCAAGCCAGGCCATTAGCTCAATAATGAAGAACTAAAGGATTAAAAATTGGATTGTTGATTCTTTTACGTGTAACTGGAAATTATTTAGACATTATCAAAAATTTTAAGGTACTGGATTAAAACTGTAAATGTGCATTTTATATGTTTTAATTTTTTTATTAAATTTTTTTTTAATGTTTATTTACTTTTGAGAGAGAGAGACAGAGAGAGAGACAGACAGATGGTATGTGAGCAGGCAAAGGGCACAGAGAGGGAGACACAGAATCCGAAGCAGGCTCCAGGCTCTGAGGTGTCAGCACAGAGCCCAACAAGGGGCTTGAACCCACAAACCTTGAGATCATGACCTGAGCTGAAGTTGGATACTCAACCAACTGAGCCACCCAGGCGCCCCCACATACGATTTCTTTTAGACTGGAGTTAATCATTTACTAATATAGTTAAACTTATTTTCTCAATTATTTTCATAAAATATTTATTCTGATTTGTCAGGCTAATCTTTTTTGTCTATAAAATATTTTTGGACTAAGTAATTTTTAGCAGTATATAGCATTTCTTTCATGAAATACATAGGGAATTTTTATTCTGGATTTATTGTATTTTATATAGAGTTTTTATTTAATTAGACACCAAATGTACACATTTACCAAAGGAATACTATGCCTTATATCATACTCTTCACTTCATAAATAACTCATAAGTTTACACATGATGGGCTTGCAAGTTAAGAAATTTATGTCATATTATCATGTTTTCAACTTATTAGAATATGGATAAATTACATTAGATATGAAAACATTTAGTCTTAATGACTACTTTTAGTAATCTATAAGATCTGATTTCTAATTAACTCCACAGAATTTTTATATTTCTAAAAATATGTGATAATACTTTTATTGGAAGTGAAAACCTGAAGTTTGATTTTTTGCTGATCTGGTTGATTGGTTGGATAATGTGGGTTTGTTTTGCTAATTAGGTTGTATGCTGGACGTTTTCCACAAAGTAAATGAGTTAACTCTGAAGCTCCCAAGCTTTGATAAGATAAAACCATACTGTCAAAAAAGATTGTTGCATTAACAAAGATGTATTGAATTTAATGTTTTATTTCCTCCTCCCTGTCTGAGTACACTGGATTAATAAAATACCTTTAAGTGAAAGAGGTACACATAAGGCTAGTCTTTGAATGAATCTGGGTAAAGCCTTTGTGCTCCTCCAAGAACCTGAGAGTGTCAGTGCCTATAATAGAGCCTTTGTAAATAAGTTGGTTTCTAATTCTTTGCTTTTAATACAACAGCAGGGCTACCTAACAAGTTATGAATTGATACAGTGTTCAAATATTTTTTAATAATAGATTACCACGTGATTTTGCTATAAAATTTGGAAGAATTAAAGAAAAAAATTTTTAGTGTTTTTATTTATTTTTGAGAGAGAGTGTGAATGGGAGAGGGGCAGAGGGAGAGGGAGACAGACACAGAATCTGAAGCAAGCTCTTGGTTCTGAGCTGTCAGCACAGAGCCCAATGCGGGGCTTGAACGCATGAACCATGAGATCATGACCTGAGCCAAAGTCGGATGTTTAACCAACTGAGCCAACTAGGTGTTCCAGAAATTCATAAGAATTTAAAGAACAGAGTGATACTGTTCATTGTTATAAAAAAAATCTTTTGATTCCTATCCACTTATTTATCTGATTGTTTGTTTGTAGCTTATATCCATGAAATAAAAATAGATTTTATGCTGAACCCTCTCTCTTCTAGCAATAATTTTCATTCGTACATATGTAAACTAATTAGAAATAAATGAGCTTGATCCATATCATTATGAGGTGACTTTCCAATAAATTCTGTTTTTATCTTTAATAATAAATCATTCATTTATAATATATTTATGTTTTTGAATAATTTCTTATAGAAGAAAAATTAAAAACTTTTAGACTATGGCTACAGGAAAAAATATATACATATTTTTGTAGCAAAGATGTATTATAACTTCTAATGTAAAAGACTTCCAGTAAAAGCCTTTCTAGCATAAAAATACATTACATTAGTATGAAATGTGTTGGTGAAATAAAATGCACAAGTTCAAGAAGATAAAGGAACTATATAAAATTAGCAAAATGCTTGTTCACTTAGGTTTTAGGTAAATCTAGACTATTTAGATTCTTCTGGATACTTTTTAAAACTTGATATGAATATTTCATTCCAAAATGTCACTATTTACAACATACTTGAAATTACAAGCAAGTGTTTAAACTTTTTATGAAAAATCTTAAGTGCATCTTATACATAAATCTACAGGTGGACATACAGTTTTCCAAAATGCTTTTGAGGATTTTAAAGATTTGTGAGCTGAAGACCTTTTCTCTTGATGACAACTTTTAAAGCCTTTTTGTCCATTGAAGGACCTATTCTCCCCTGGCTGGTGGCCAAAGCTCTTTACTTCCAAAAAGGACTGTAAAAAGGCCTTTGGAGTTTCCCCATAGTAAGGATCAAATGCCTGGTTTACCATGCCAGGCGCTTCAGTCCACCCTAGCTGATTGTCATCCACTCTGGCCCTGACCACAAGTCTACATTCCTGCCACATCAAATTTCCAGTGTCTCTTGGACAATACCAGGTCCTTTCGTACTTAGTGCCTTTGTTCAACATGTTTCTTGTGCCTGCATTCATTTCACTGCCAAAGGCAAAAATCTCAGAATGTGTAGGAAGATTGATTTTGTTTAGAATATTACAAAGGAAGAGCACCCCAGATCTGAGGATCAGTGTGTTGGTAGAGTGGCTTTGTCTTATATTTTATAGAGCAGAATAGGGAAGTTATAGGTGGAATAATTTTACAGGTTGGGTTTTTGTAATAAGAAGGAATCAGTCAAGTGAACAAGGAAAGTTTATCTCTTTGTCAATCTAGTTCTGGGGGGACAAGTGGTTTAGCTGATCATTTATGAGGCAAAAAAAGAATGCTGACGGTTGGTGTCTGGCATTGTCATATGTGAACAAGGGAGTCATGCAAGAGTCTTCTGGGAGTCCGGAGAAAGAGCGTCTTCCAAGTCAGGTTGAAAAGGTGGTTCTTTGCAGTAAGCCCTTTCCTGGAGCACAACAGGGTGGAGGTTTTTGGAAAACCAAAGGTTGGGAGGATTAACCATCTTTATTTTCTAGGACCACAGGGCTTAGGTAAAACCAATTTTGTCACCACCTTTGTTTAGCAAACCCTCGGTAAACCTTTGAGTCTCAATTCCTTTGCCAAACCTTCATGAGGTCTCTAGAAAGCAAATTGAGACAGAGATTTGCTTGCAGAATGTTTACTGGAAAGTCCTTTTGGAATCAGCTCCTGTGGGGAGCAGACGAGGAAAGCAGTTTTGGTTGGAACCAGGGTTCCTCAAAGCAAATCTCGCTCACAGCCTGTTTGTGTACAATGATGCAGAGTTGTCCTGAATTAGTGCAAGGGGCTAGGGTCTCCTGGCATCGGTCTGGGTGTAGTCCTGATGGGGGGAGGAGTGTGCCCTGGTTGGGGTAGTGACAGCATCCACTATACAGTCTGTATCCACTGTATGGATCCACTGTATACACTATACAGTCCCCTAACTTTCCCAGGGAAAGTTTGCTACCCTCTGTTCTCTCCCAGTGCATCATTTATGATTCTGCTTGTTATGTACTTAGTTCTTTATATGCCAGTAACTTTGACTCGGCTGAGCCCTACTCAGAAACAGGAAAAGTGGCCTACTTTTTTCTTGTGCTCCTAGTGCCTAACATGGGGTTTGGCATGAAGGAATATAAATATAACCGAATGAAGGAATATTCTTGTTTTTATTAAGAAAAAATAGACTGAAAAATAGAAAATAAGCTGTCTAGGAGATCACAGAATAAGTCAGTGGAAGGGTCTTTTAAAATTCACGTTTCTTGTAAACTGGACCTTAGTTTATTTTCATGAAGTGGATAAGCATGGATTCAGGACACCTAAATGCAAGAAAGGTGGAATGTACAATTTCAGTCACATAGTTGGGGCTGGGACTAATTCCTCTGGTTGCATAAGCAGTCCTATCCGTGTTCCTGACACCTCTTGCCATGTGTTAGAAATAGTGTATTTCTGCCAGACTTTCAGTTAGCCTCACTTGTCTCTACCTTCAAAACACAAAACCTGTCATCTCCTGCCATTCGGGGATAAGCCAACTTAATTCACTTTCTCTACATCTGAATCAGAAAAAAAACTATTAATTCTAGGCCAAGGGATTCCAGAATTCAAAACTCTGGTCTCATTAAAAATACTACTTTTTCATTCTTTTTATTGTTTGGGTCTGTAGGAACAAAGAGCAAAGATACTAATTTCTCAATAACATTCTCTATTAGAATGATCATCTCTGAACGGTAGAAAGTCTGAAGTATCATCATTAAATAGTAATAACTATCACTCCTTATAAGGACACTAATTATATGACATATAATTCTTCCTGTTTCCTTAGCATTGCATCATCAAGCTTTTGGAGAACAGGAATCATCACTCATGTTACCTTTCAAATTCTACAGTTCCTGGTACAGCAGTGTTTTCAGAACAATGACCTGTAGAATACATTGATGAACAGTAAATTCTGTATGTCATAAATCCGATGTTATAAAACATTACAAACAATGTTTTATGTTTTGTGTCACCGATGGTAGATAAATTTATCTTGATTTAGATATTCTCATGTTGTGTAGACCTTTGAAAAGAGTTTACTGTTGGCATCATGTGAAACTTCTCCATGGTCACTTTCCCAGGAGAAGGAGTAGGAATGCAGAAGAGGGGACTAGTTTTATTTGATGGATAGCATACATACATTTTTAACTCTGGATTTAGATGGATGGCCATGGCAGATGGGTTGGAAGGGAATCTCTTGTGTTCTCCTGACCTTGTAAGATATTTTCTCAACTATAGTCATTTCAAACACCTTTTGGCTTCAGCATGTAAGAGCCATATTTTAGTAATATGCTTAAAATGTTATTGTACATATTTTTGTGTTTGGCTATAGGGATGCCTATAATATTTTCTAATGCTACAATATTAATGGTAGAAATGCACTGCATTCCCCAGAATCACATATCTTGGGGTAGATGTAAATGGGCTGTCTAATGTCAAGCCTTGCACTGTCTGTTCTTTTGCCAGAAACTCCAGGGCATCCCGAGAATACGTGTGATTATCTGGCAAGGGCACCAAAGCGTCTCCAATACCTATTTGAAAAGTGTCAACTCATTTTCTGTTATACTGTCATTTCCCAGAAAAATATCACTGATAATTTTACAGCTAAATTCCTCTGAATGCAACACTCTGCTTAAAGATAAATGGATTTTATCTTTATGCTTTTGCTTTTTCTGACATACTCATTGAACTATAATAAGTAAAAAATTTAAAAATGAATAGTTCAGCAACTTCTTTCTGCAAATTGTCTTCACCATCGGGAAACTAGGTGAGGCAACAAGATAGGGATGAATCACATTGAGGATCAGAATGCGCAAAACTGGAAAAGCAGGTAATTTATGTACTCTGTAAAGCAGTTTTATTAAACAGAAAATTGCTACAATTTTGTGCAAGTCATAGGAAAGCCATGCTGTATCTTTATGGTCAGACTTTCATAATCCTCTGACCTGATAAGAAATACTCTGACTTTCCGATTTCCCAGCTGGAACCCTACGCCCTGTACAAGTCCTGGCCTCTTTTGCTCTCTTCTGAACAATGTCTCAGTACCAGTGGCAGCTACAAGCCAAACTCACCTATTAATCACCCCTTAGGCAAAACCAGAGATGGACTTCTTTTCCAGTTTCAGTCTGTGCTTACCATGAGGAATTGAACGCCAGACACATGGCTGGCATTGCTGTCCTGGTTCAGCACACAGCCTTGCTCATTTCTCAGCCTCTTACCACTCCTCGTCTTTCACAATTACATGGGCTGGAAATGAAGTGTGGTGCCTTCTAACCCCATAGGAGTTGGGGGAGGGGAGTGGAAATTGCAGGAGGGAAATTTCACTTCATTTTTGGAGGCTTTAGGTTCATGTTGCTTCTGAATAAGTGAAACTGTTCTTACTTCTGTTTATTTTCTCCTTACATCCCTCTGTTTTGTGCTTTCAGTGGTTTATTTTGTGTTTGCTTATTATTTTTTCATTTGTTTTCTTGCTTCTTTTCTTTTGGCTTTTTATGTACTCATGTTATCTACTTATTTTATTCCCCATTTCTTTTTACCGGTCCTGCATAGGAAATCATTCTAATACAGTCCATGTGGGTTATGTTTTTTAAGTGTTTTCTTGAAAAATGTGTATTATTTGTGAGCATCTATTTTTAATTTCTGCATTTGTTATTGTGATGTGAATCACACTGTGTCTTACTCTTTGTTATCCAGAAGAGTGTTTTTAACATCCACTCATACTGTCATGTGCACCTCTCTTCGTTACTTCCAGCTGTCCACGGCCCTCATGGTGTGAGGCTACCACCTTTCCTTTTTAATTCATCGGTGGTGAACTTCTAAACTGCTGTGAACTTCCCGCCACCACAAACAGCACTGCAGTGGACATCCTTGTCCGTGTTTCCTTCCAGACCAATGTGAGAATTGTGGAAGGAAGTGCACCCAGGAGTTGCTATGTCATAGGATATGCATGTGTTTAATTTGGTTAAATTGTGTCAGATTGCTCTTGACAACAGCAGCTTTTGTTTGACTTCCCACCAGTATTGTATGGAAATTCCTACGCACACGCACACATACACTCAGGTACAGACACACCTGTGCACGCACACATGCACACATACACAAATGCACATCTTTACCATAATTCACCTAAACCAGCTTCTGACTTTTGCCTTTTTAAATATGTGTAATGTGAAACTAATGATTGTCTAATTTGCATTTTTTTATTATCTATATGCTTTTTTCGTGGGCATTTTGGATTTCCTACTCTATAAATTACCTGTTTATGTACTTTGCCCATTTTTCTATTAGGATGGCTGTCTTCTTCCAGTTCACTTAAGAAGCATCTTGTGTCAAACTGTGTGTGTATTATCAGAAGAGGGGTAAGATTTACTTCTCTCCTTTATAGCTTCCTGCTCAAGACCTGTGTAATCTTACCATTCATCAGCCACATGAAGATGATTTTAAAAGATCCGTTAAATGTTATAAGCATTAGTGTTAACTTGATTTAGTAAGAAGTTGTTTATTATTCCCTTTTTGGATACCATCCACTTGTAGGCAGATCAGCAAAATAAATGACAAGGGAGCTGTTAAGACTTTCTTTCTTCCTTTCTTTTAAGTTTATTTATTTATTTTGAGAGAGTGTGAGCACAGGCTGGGGAGGGGCAGAGACAGAGGGAGAGAGAGAATCCCAAGCAGGCTCTGCACTGTCAGCACAGAGCCCAAAGTGGAGTTTGAATCACAAACTGTGAGATCATGACCTGGGCTGAAATCGAGAGTCGGACGTGTAACCGACTGAGTCACCCAGGTGCCCCAAGATTTTCTTTGTTAGAACAAGTCCCTCCAGTTATCAGAAGGTAAAGGGGAAATCAAATTGTCTTCTAAACCCACCTTTGTCACCATGTACAACCACTCAGACTGCTCCATTGCAATGGAGTTGGGAGTGGGTCTTTCCAATCATTGTCTCTGTCTGAAGTCAGCTGCTGCTCAATCTGACCCTTTGGATCCTGTCTTTTGTATATACTCCCTAATCTTTACCTTGTGGATTTAGGAATTATGGGGGAAATAAAATAAAATGTGACTATAAACCAGACCAGGACTATAGCATTAATTAAGGTTGCATAATTTTGAAAAAAATACACAAATTCTTAGGGCCTCATTTCAGTTTCCTAATCTATGAATGAAGAAATAAAGCTGTATGATGGTTATGTCTCTCAGTCCAAAAACAAAAACCAAGAGACCAAAAAAAACTCTGAAGCTCTTCAAACTATTTCCAATCTTCTAAGGGCTTGAAGAAGGCTTAATCATGAATTTTTCAAGACAAGGATGGAATAAGTTGTAAGGAAATACCCAAAGAAAAGGAAAATTCTTTGCAGAAATTAGAACATATAATGGCTAATGAAAATATATCAGTATGGTGTAATGGACTTTTGAGCATATGTGTTACATTTTTACATCAGAATTATAAAGCTCTTATATGTGAATGGAAGATATTAACTCCCTGAAGATATACATGGATATCTTATGTAAAATGGCAACTTGACTTTCCCAAAATGTGTTCGTGCAACGTTAATAAGTTTTACTTGAAAGAGGGTCCCATGAACAAACATTTGGTTCAGCAATATTTAATCCCTATCATGTGCCAGGCATTATTTAGATGTTGAGGATATTCTAGTAAGCAAGAGAAACAAGGGTTTGTAATCCAGGGTTTGTAATCCAGGATAGAAAAATCAGAATTTTCAAAAACTAAAGTGGTGGTGAGTGCTACAAAGGAAATAAAGTTGGTGATGTGGCGGATATTGTGATAGCACTGTATGGTGACAGATGGCAGCTACACTTGTGAGCATGGCATGGTGTGTAGACTTTTGTCCAATCACTATGTTGTATACCTGAACCTAATGTAACATTGTGTGTCAACTGTACTTCAAGTAAAAAAAAAAAAAAAGGAAGAAAGAGGGCACTTGAGTGGCTCAGTCGGTTAAGCATCTAACTCTTGATATCGACTCAGGTCATGATCTCACTGTTCACAAAATGGAGCCCTGTGTCTGGCTCTATGTTGACAGCAAAGAGCCTGCTTGGGATTCTCTGTCTCCTTCTTTCTCTCTGCCCCTTTCCTGCTTGTGTGCTCTCTCTAGAAAGAAAGAAAGAAAGAAAGAGGAAAAGAAAGAAAGACAGAAAAGACAGAGGGAAGGAAGGAAGATGGCATTTGGGTTGAGGCTTGAAGGATGAAGAGAAGCTGGTGTTAAGAAGAGCTGAAAGCTATGTTTTCAGGCAGGGGAACCTAAGTATAAAGGCCCCTCATGTAGGAGAGGGCTTGGTATAGAAAAGGCATAGAAGGAAGCCTAAGTGGACAAAAGAGTGGTCATGGAGAAGGTGAGTGGTAGTTGATAAGATCTGGAAGTGAGGCTTGAGCCAGAGGTCATGAGACTCTATGTAGGCTAATATACGAAGATTAGACTTTAAGAATATTAAACCTATTGGTATACTTTAGGAATAAGCAGAGGGTAACATTTTTTTTTTTTTAAAGTTCATTTTGGCTCTTTTGCTGGAATGGTTTTGAAACAGAGATACTAGTTAGAAGGACATTGCAGTGTTCTTTTGAGAAGGGATGTGCCCTGGACTGAAGTGATGGATGCAATGATGGAGGGAGGTGGGCAGATATTTTTTGGAGGTCAAACGCAAAGACCTTGTGGACAGATTATATGTGGTTGGTGAGGGGGAAAGGGAAGAACCGCAATGACTTCCAGATAACACTCAACTAAATATATTTTTTAAGTGACATATTATCTCAGAGCCTTTAACATGTTAATGTACATTAATACCCCAAGCAGGGGTACATATAGCATTTTCAAACTTGTTTCTCCATGGAAACCCAGACAGTTCTCTTTAAACCTTAGGACATCTTTTGTGCTTGCATTCTCAAATTGACATTCACCTCTTAATGCTTTGGAAATTAAAATATATAGTGGAAAAAGTATTTATTTAAAGGAAACAGTAATAGAATTGTTGAATCATTATGTTGTACACCTAAGCTAATATAACACTGTACGTTAATTATACTTGAATAAAAAAAAGTAGTAAAATAAGTAAATAACAAAAGAAAAAAAATGAAACAAAAGAAGAAAGAAAAGGAAACAGTAGTAGAGTGTAATTTGTTTCTTTAACGTCTTTATCTATTTAACCATTCATTTACATATTCAACAAATGCCTACTAAACACTGCTTATGTTCCAGACCCAGTAATGGGATCACCAAAGCAAATAAGAATCCTTTTCCTAATGCAGTACATTTATAAAGAACTGTTTTTTGAAAATTAATTTAAAAGGAGGAATTGAGCAATAAGATAAAAGGAAAGCAGAGTTAGTCATACTGCAAATATTTTGTAAAAGAATTTTGGGAGGGAGTTAAATAAATTTGTAGTAGCATAAAGGAGTCTCTTTGGGATGCAGTCCCTTAGGAGGACACTGAAATACATGCACGGGTGGTTAGCAGCAAGGTTGGTTTCTTTTATCAGGTCTTGAAGAGTTTGATGTGTGGTATTCTTGGGTAAAACCAATACAGTGGGACTATGAATATTGGCAAGTGGGTTACAAGTTTATGTTGGACGAAGCTAAGTCAGGTAATGCAGGTTAACTCAAATTTTCCATAGTCATATTCCCTGCAAATAGTTGTGTGCTGGGAGTCAATTTAGTTCCAACAAAATGTACTGAATGGTACCATGTAGCTACAAAAAGCCACTATCACCAGATTTTCCTCTCCTATTTCTTGAGGTCTTGGCATTAGAGATCATGGTACTCTGCAAGGACTTCTAGAAACATGAATAAATCAGTCTGACATATGATTACCAGTGTAGACATAGCTAATATAATTCCAAAGAGACACTATAGATCTTTCTAAATTTTAGGGATTTGTTATGCTATGATAATAGTTTTGCAAAAGGGCCCTGATTTTCCTTTATTTTTTATAAACAAATTTTTATACATTTTATAAATCCTGTATTTTCTTATAAACCCATAAGAATTTGAGCTGTCGGATTGAAGATTGTTTATCCAAGAATGAGGTATAAAAAAAAAAAAAGCATTGAAATGAACATGAAAAATACTCATTAAGAAACATTATGATACTGTTCAGGTATCTTTGGTAAAAACACATATAATATTTATGGAATTTTCCCTTTCTTCAGTCTCATGCTATGACTGTCTCTGAACTGAGGGCTGCATTTGCATGCTATTAGGGTCACAGATCACATTCCTAAGGAATAAAAAAAATAAATCTGTCCAATTAGTAAATCCTATTCACACAATAAATTCTTTTTTATTTGTATGAGTTTGGAACATGAACATGGTGCTTGTAAAGTGAGGGGCACTTTACATATTATGAAGAAGAATAAAAAGTGACTAGGGAGATAAGAACAGTATGATAAGCATTATATTTACGCAATAAAGTTAATTCAGAAAATCTGTTGCATTTATAACCTAGAACAGGTTGTCCTTTTCAAGGCCTTAAAATGGACTCAAATATTCAGAAAACTTACTTGAAATCCTTCCAAACACATCTTTTATGTAGCTCTATAAAATATATTTATTTATTTAAACTAATGGCATTTCTAAATGAACAAAATGAACAAATGAACAAAAGGACGAAATAGTAAATGTTGGATGTTCATCTTACCAAAGTAAAAGCCCTGTAAGATGTCAGAAATCACATTCAGAATGAATGTGTGTGGTATCCTCCATTTGCCCCTCCAAATCTACCTTCTCCTCTTCCCCATCCTACTACTGGCCATGGGAGGCTGATATACATGGACTCCCTTGCCTTCTGGCTTTGACTAGTTTTGCCAATGGGGAGCTCTGACAGAAGCTGGAGAAAAAAAAAAAAAAAAGGAGAGCACTTATGCCCTTTCTGTCTTTCTGAGGGGCCTCCCCAGGCTGTCAATGCTCCTTCATAGAGGCCCTTCTTCTGGTGTCCCATTATATTGACTCCTCCCTCTAGGTTCTGGTGGCCACTCCCTAACCTTGACCTAAATATGTGAACAGATTTAATGTTATTTTACTCTCCTCAGTGTTCCCTCATCTTTGTGGATAATCCCTTCATTATATCTTTTTGAACTACCCAATTTGTATTTTTCATATGATTTCTGTTTGGGCACAGACTGATTAAATTCTTGTCCCCGGAGCCTCCTTAAGCTATCTATAACTACATGGCATGTGATATAACATCAAGAATGAATTGTCAGGGCAATATAGTGTGGGAATTGTATTCTTATCATGTGCCAGACACTATGATCTTTAAAATGCAAAGCTGTACTTCCAACTCAGAGACATTTGTAAATTACAATTCCTAAAAGGTGGAGAATTTGTTTGGATTGATGCTCTCAAGAACTTTCTCTTATCTTTGGGAAATGCTTGTTGTGAAGTTCTGACCAACCTGAGAGACTATTGGAAGCTTTCTTCTCTTGGACATTTATTTATTCACCAATCATGTATTGTTCACACAGTATATGTAAAAAATTATTCTAGATGTGCATTCAACCCTCACTTAACAAATGGAAAAAAAAATCATACCAAAGATGTCATATATTTTAAGCTTTCTTAATGTCAGAAGAGTAGTTATTGGTAGAATCAAGACTTGAATTTAGATATTCTGATTCAAAGTTTTATAGATTTTCATTACATTGTGCATGAAAGAAACAAAATCTCTCCTTTGGCCTATTAAGAGAAACAGGGCAAACACTCACATCTAATATTCAAATTAATGTAGACAATTACCAGTGTGGAATTAAACATAAAATGCATTCACATTTAAGAAATGTAGACAGCACTTCTGGTGAAGCGTCTCTTAGGCTTCTTGGAAGAAGTGATTAAGTCCAGTTTAGTCATATAAGGTCCATGGAAGCGCAAGGGGCACTCAGATCACGGAGAAACTTTGAACACTGAGCCAGAAAATGTGAAATCTACTCCCTAGTCAATCAGTATCTTTTAAAAGTGTCTGATCAAGACTGTGAATAACATCAATGAGTAATCAGTTGAGGATTATGAAAATTAATTTGGCAGAACTTCATAGAATAGATTGGAGATTAAAAAAAGAAAAGAAGGCAGACTTATTAGAAATCTTGATAAGTGGGAAGTAACAAAGATTATTGATAAGGTGAGAGAGAATAAGTAAGAAAAATACTTGCAGGAACATAAGTAAAAAAATTCAATGACTAGTTACATTTTAGAAAATAGGAAAGAAGTTAAGGATGTCTGAGTTTTGGCCTTGAGTTAATGGCAAGATAGTGCTTCTAAGAGCAGAAAAAAAAAGAGTAATTTGTTTGAGGGAAAGAGGAGCAGGTAAAAATAACAGCTTCGTTCTGGAAATGTTTACTTTGACATTGAAAGGTAGGATTTGTAGTAGATAATATCGGAAAAGAAGCCTGAAGTCAAGTTGATTAGAGTCATCTGTGTGATTGTTTAGTAGATGTCTTGTTTTCATTTATAGAGTGTAGGTGGACTGGGGTTGGATGGATGTGGCAGTTGGATGGGAAGGGGCAGTGAGTATGGACAAAGGGACCAGTGCCAAGATAGAATATTCTTGGAGGTCTAAGTCAAACTGGGAGATATGTTTATGCAAAGCTCTTCTGGTAGAGTGTGGTCAATCAATGTTGTATCTTACAATAAATACGGTGCTTAGCGGAAAAAAAAAAGCAACAAGTTTGGAAGCCAAGAGGGAGGAGAAAAATATGCAAATGGTATTGAAAATAGTTTTGAAGAGCTATTTAGTAATAAGCCATGGATTATTTTCTCCAGTCCTGTTGTACCTGATGAATATTGTGGTGAATATTTTGAAGAATGGGGTGGTTGCTGAAGACTTTGGTGACTGAAGGCGATAAGGTAAAAAGAAGAGGATGGAAAACTAAGGTTTGGAGAATATTTGTTTTTGAGTGTGAGGTTCGGTGGAGGGGGAGAAATGAAACGAATTAGAGGAAGGGGAGACTAAAATGCAACTATAACCGAGGAATTAAAGGTTTTTCAGGATGAAGAAGTAGTCATCTTCTCATGACAATAACTGACAAAAGGCAATTGGAATCAACAATTATGATATTGAAAACTTTTGAGAATGGATTTTTATTATATTATTACACTGGCAGCCAGAGGTTGCAGAGTTAAGGCAGCATGATGTGGTATACAGAACAGGAGTTTTCAAGTGTGGCAGACCTGATTTGGAATCCCAGTTCTGTCCCTTACCAGCTGTGTCAATTTGGCAAGGCTACTTACGAATATTCTTAGTTTCCTAAGCTGTAAAAAATAATTCCCGGTTGTCAAATTCTTATAAGGAATCAATGAGGCAGATGAAATTGCTGGTAGAATGCCTAGAACATAGCAGTCTCTTAATTAAATCCATTCCTTTAAGAAAATAATAAGTGGTAAGGATACAGAAGAAAAAGCAAGAATAGGATAATCCTTTGAAAAGTTTCATGATGAAAGGACCTGAGACATTTATAGGGAAAATTTTTTAGTCTAATTGGAACTGTATACACTTGCTGGTGGAGGAGAGGAGCCAAGATGGATGGGGCTAGTGAGGAACTAAGAACCAAAAAGGGTAACTGAACAATCAAGAGCGTGGATGACAAAATATCAAGGACTTAGGATAAAGTGAACAGGAGGAAGAGTTAGTCTTAAAAAGGAACACACGCTTCTTTGGAGACTATTTGGCAGGAGAGAAAATAAAGATATTTTTAAGTGTAGAGAGAAGAAGCTGTAGAAGCTCTTTTTGAAAGCATATGTCTTCTTGGTAAAGAGACTGCGTCATTTACTAAATGAGGGACTGATGAGGAAGCAGAGCTTAAGTAGAGTAGAAAAATTTGAAACACATCATGAAGAAGGCTATTGGGGTCAATCAATAGAAAAGACTAAATTGACTGCTAATCAGGAGAGACTAGTGACTGATGTGGAATTGAGATAGATTTCACTAGAATATAGGAAGCAGTAGACAGAGAACCCATTCTTTAACAATAGTACCATATACTAAGAAGCTCCTGAAATTATTCAAGCAAAAGGGTGAGAATCTAAGAGATGTGTCCTGGTGAGGAGATTGAGGAGAAGGTGAGATAAATAAACAACTGGTTGAGTGACTGTGACCTGAAAGTACTTTTCATATTGATTTACTAAAATGTAATCAGTTATGTGAACTTCATAAATATGCAGAGTCTAGTAGGAACTCTATTTGATTATTGGAGACCTTATTGATAAGTAGAAAGGAGTAGTTGGGGTTTGTATACTGTGATCAAAATTCCAACAGAAAAGGGAAGCTGAAGCCTGCTTTAGCCTCAAGGCAATCCTGAGGCTAGGGCATGTCCTCAGAACATCAGGGACTCGGTCTAGTGGGTGGGTTAAAGGATCTATGCTCCTCCTGAATCTCTGCTTGAGTAGAATATGATATAGCCATTGGGCTAGCCCTCTGGACCAGCCCCGCCAAGAGGAAGGGTACAGAAATCTTTGACAGAGGATTATGTAAAATTGAAAGAAAAATATGACTTTTAAAGAACTTGATTTTCTTAAACTTGTTGGAGAAGAAATCTCTGTCCATTTGGAGTGGGAAAAGAGCAAAAGTTTTTCATCAGAGCAGTAGGTAGCCAATTGCAGCTTCAGAATGCAATCAAATGAAGGGTCACAACATCAGCTGGGGGGAATCTGCAAAGGAATAAATAGTTCCTAAAAGGACAGCAGGTATTGATGGTTTACAAAATCTTAAGGTCAACTAAACCTAGCATGTTTCATACCTTTGTTACCCTTATTCATTTGTTCACTCATTCACTCATTACCTATCAAATGACAGACAGTAATGGACTAGATCCTTAAATAGACAAGGTTCCAGTCTGATGGAGCTTACATTCCAGTTGGGAATGGGATGGGGAGGAGAGAACACTGGAATATAAAAAATAATACATTGAAAAAAAAAACAGTACAATGAGTCCTCAGGATCTGAAGCATTTTTTGTATATGTGTGTATATGCTTGGGTATGTGTGTATATATGTATATTGCTAGAGTAGGTTTAAGTGTAGTTGTGTGTGTGTATGTGTGTGTTTGTGTCTATGATAAAGATACAGAAAGGATTAGTTGTAGATTTTTCTGGCTATTCTAGATCCAAACAAAGAAAATAACTACCAAATAAAATCAGTGTGGGAATGATTTTGGTATAATATGGCATAAGTTAGTGAACACCTTTTTCTTTGTTTATATTCTTTTAAAGTTTGTTGCCTATCAGAGAAAACATTTGATATTTAATATTTCCAAGATTACTGTGGCGAGCTAGACATTCTCTTATGTTATTGATGGGATTATAAATTGTTAAGTGTTTCTGGAAAGCAATTTGGCAATATATATTAAAATCATGAATATGTTCTTATGTTTTCAATATGCAATTTTAGGGACTTTATCTTATGGGAAATAATCCACCATGTGGGCAAAGCTTTATGCATAGAGATACTCACTATAACCCAATTAATAACAGAAATAAAATGCCAAATATTTAAATTATGTATGAATAGAGAAGTAGTTGTCTTGTAGTAGGTGCATGAACTGTATGAATATCATGTAAATAATTAAAATTATGTGCTCAAGGAATTTTAATGACATGGGACCATATTTATGATATAGAAGGCTATGTAAAAAGAACAGGATAAAAATTTTTATATGTTGTAATTCTTAATATGTAAAACAATTCCATAAAATTGGATGGGAGGAAATAGGCCAAAATGCTTTATACCTGAAGCATTTTCTATGATTTGTACATGTGACTTTTTATATGCAGAAATACCAATAAATATTATTTTAAAAACCCCACATTTCAGTGGGAATTAAATGCTCCTGTGATTGTTCTATAAACCAGTAAGTCCTATTATGGAATGTTCTGGCAAATCAGCACTTACATATATAAAACCATAATATCCATTCAAATTTTTGTTAAATAATCTGTCAGTTGGGTATGTTTTAGTGCAATGAAGCAATTGTCTTGGCTGCTTTTCTTTAGAAAAGCTTTTCTTAACTTTTTTTTTATTTATTATTTATTTTTTTTAACATTTTATTTATTTTTGAGACAGAGAGAGACAGAGCATGAACGGGGGAGGGGCAGAGAGAGAGGGAGACACAGAATCGGAAGCAGGCTCCAGGCTCTGAGCTGTCAGCACAGAGCCCGACGTGGGGCTCGAACTCAGGGACCGCGAGATCGTGACCTGAGCTGAAGTCCGACGCTTAACCGACTGAGCCACCCAGGCACCCCATCTTTTCTTAACTTTTTAACATAACCGATTAAGGCCTGTCCTTGGTCTGTGCATAGCAAATCTGATGAAGTAGTAGACATGGCTTTCATTTGCAAATAGTTTTACAAGAAGTGATTTTAATTGAGTAAATAGAAAGCGTAAGCTTGGATTTATGATTGGACCAATATTTCTTAAAATGTAGTGCTGGGTAGGGGCGCCTGGGTGGCTTGGTCGGTTGAGTGTCTGACTTCGGCTCAGGTCATGATCTCACAGTCCGTGAGTTCGAGCCCCGAGTCGTGCTCTGTGCTGACAGCTCAGAGCCTGGAGCCTGTTTCAGATTCTGTGTCTCCCTCTCTCTGACCCTCCCCCGTTCATGCTCTGTCTCTCTCTGTCTCAAAAATAAATAAACGTTAAAAAAAAAATTAAAAAAAAATGTAGTGCTGGGATCCCTTGCAACAGAGTCATCTCTGAAAATTGTTTAAAATGTAGATTTCTTAGCCTAGTAAATCAAATCTGAGGATGGATACTGGGAAGATGTATTTTTTTTTAATTTTTAAAAAAATGTTTATTTATTTTTGAGAGAGAGAGAGAGACATAGTGTAAGCAGGGGAGGGGCAGAGAGAGAGAGGGAGACACAGAATCTGAAGCGGGCTCTAGGCACTGAGCTGTCAGCTCAGAGCCCAGCGCAGTGCTCAAACCCAGGAACTGTGAGATCATGACCTGAGCCGAAGTCGGAGGCTCAACTGACTGAGCCACCCAGGCGTCCCTGGGAAGTTGTATTTTTAAAGATATGCCCTAAGTAATTCTCCTGAGATTCTCTAAGAACCACCAGTTAAGGTAGAAATGTTTGAGATTTAGAAATTCTAACCTTGTCTGCTCCAATGCTTCTTATGTAGAATGAGATCTTTTCTCAACAGCTTGGATCCAAAATACAGAGAATTTGGCCTAGCAGTAAGTCAGAATTAGGGGATGGGGTCTCTCTACTGTTCTGTTGCAATCTTATTAGAGAGCTTTAGATTTGGAATTCTTTGAGACCATAAGCAAGTGGTCAGTCACCTTGCTGGGAATAGTAATAGGGTGACTGAATAGGTAATTTGTGGTCCGGATCCTATGAAAGTGTCCCTTGGATGAAATGCTTGCCTAAATCATTAGAGTTTACAGCTCTTAATGAAACAGGCCTCCAGGGAGAGTGGTCATACCCTAGAGGATAAGAGCAGAGCCAGACACACCTGTCACTTACTATGTGCCAGGATGAATTAAACAACTCAAAATCTTAGATTCTTCTCTCATAAAATGGAATTACTAATAGTGCCAGGTGAATCATGAAAAGTTGTGTGCCAGTCGTTGAGCATAGGGCCTGGCATGAAGTAAGCACTTATAAATGCCTACAGTGATGACTTCACAAGAATTCAACTATGTAAGCTTGAGAGGTCAGGCTTTTCCAGTAGATTTTTTCCTAAGTTTTCTAGCTTTTCCAGTTGATTTTTCAAAGACCATCTTAGTTATCAGAAAAGCCTGGGGATTTGGGGCACCTGGGTAACTCAGTCGGTTAAGCATCCGACTTCAGCTCAGGTCATGATCTCTTAGTCCATGAGTCTGAGTCCCACGTTGGGCTCTGTGCTGACAGCACAGATCCTGGAGTCTGCCTCGGATTATGTGTTTCCCTCTCTCTCTGCCCCTCCCCCATTCATGCTCTGTCTGTCTCTCTTTAAAAAATAAATAAACATTAAAAAAGAAAAGAAAAGCCTGGGGATTTGAATAATCCCAATTCTTGGAGGGCAGGGGCTCTAAGGTTACCTCTAGTTCTTCAACTGAGGTAGATTTTTGATATCTGTTGTTTTCATGGAATATCCAATACTTATGTCACTTACTGAAATCCGCTGTGTGGGTTGGGTATGACTGAACGGAATTATGTAAATTATCACTTGCAGAGTGAATTTTCTTTGTATACATTCTCTAGTTACTAAGAAAATCAAAGGTCATTTCCAAACACACACACACACACAATACACACAGCCTTAACCCTGGCCACCTTTGTAATACTTCTGGGTGCCACATTGTTTCAAGCTGTTTTAGGTTCAAATAGGCATCTCTGGCTTTATGATGGTTGCTACCATGAAGCACACTTACATCACCCTTTTCTTGCCTTATTGGTTAATATTCCCTGAGTAAAAGTATTTGTTACACTTTTCCTTAATTTAAACTTGCATTTGTCAAGTGATAGGCATCTCTAGTGGCTTCTCAACTTTAGGAAAATACCAACACCCCTCCCGGAAATACCACTAAATCAGGCTGAGACAATTACCAGGAGCAATCCTTTAGATTATCCAGTTGCATAACACACTTCTTGAATAAATGACATAACCTAATTTAGGATACATCACCAAATTCAAGTCAGAGAGTATCCTTTGCCAGTCAATAAGAGTGCGGGTCACTGGAAGATCTCTTCGTAGAATTTTTCTCAGGGCTTCGTTCGATAACTCCTGTAATTCTTCTAAGACTGCAACTTGAAATATATTCTCTTGCTCTTCCACAAGCCTCGCAAAACTTAAAGCCAGTTGAGCTTGGTTGACTATTTCCAAGCTTTCTTTCAGGTCCTTGGAGATTTCAATATGAAGGTTGACAGCCTTGAAGAAGTGAGCTTGCACAAAAATTCTTCCTGTTACTTGGGTTAGAAATGGATTGATTTGGAAAATCCATTTAGATTTCCAAAGGCCATTCCAGCAGTCTCTTGTTTCATAGCTGTGGTCCTCAATGCACGCTATCAAGAACTCCTTATTTTTCACGGTTTTTCTCAGCACGTTGCAATTTCCTTTTGGGTAGTGATCACTCACGTACAGTTTTAAGGCACACAGAACAACATTTCTCAGGTATTCTGTCTCATTCCGAATGATACCGTGACTTTGGATGTCTTTTAACTGGTTTTGAAGCAGGTCGAATTTGAAAGAAAGTTTGCTTTGATAGTCAAAAAATCGGTAGTCACCCATTACGTTGTGGTGAGACAAGAGTACTGGATTTCCATCGATAGAGAGTGGTACACAATATTTCTGGCAGTGTTGGTGGCCTGCACACTCACCTTGATGGTGCATAAGTTTTTCATCACGGATAAGCAGACAGAGATCATCAAAGGCATTTACAAATTCCCCTGGAGGAGCCTGTATCAACAGTCTGCGAATTACTCTTTCTTTCTCTTTCCTACTCAGAACGCTAAGTGACATGTTTGGTTGCAGCAGAAGCAAAGCTTCTGAAATAAAGAGTGTTCAAAGGATGAGAAAACATTCCATGAGACACCTTTCCCATCAAGGTGTTAAACATTCAAGTTTAAGATTACTATGGCTAATCATGAAAACAGGTTGTCTTGCAAGCTGAGTCTCCTGATGAAGTCATAAAGAACCTTTCTCTATGAAGTGTGGAATCTTTGATGATGTCACCATGGGTGTTCAGGCCAAAAGAAAAACATGACGGTCACTTGACAGCGTGGTACCCAGCCATTCAGCTGTATGTATTTTGAAGATTTTAAAAACTTAGCCTCCCAAACAGCCTCTTCAACAGTGGTGTGTCTCTGTGTGCATTCTATGTTGTCAGGAATCCACAGAAGCAGCCTAGAGTTTCTAGAGAGGGTTTGGCAGCCCTTTGCACCTTTGGGGACCACAGTGGCATTTATTTATCCTCAGGCCCTCAGAATATTCTCCCCAAACCCACTGGAAGCACATTATGCCCAAAAGTTTCAGGGGGGTTCAACAAAAGAGTAAAAATAAAACAAGATATGATGGCAGTTGACAGAAAAATGCCAAACAGCAGAGGATACTGCATTATAAACATTGAGGGTTTGAAGATTGTTAAAATGTAAGCAAGAAGCCAGAAACTTTCAAGGCAGTGAAACGCAGGGACCACATCTGGCATGTGGATTCTATGGGATTTAATTGTGAGCTATCTCCAAAGAACAAAGGCGCAAACCACTCTATTTTCTGCTTTCTCTCTAGAAAAGGGTCAGAGGCAACAGCTGATGAATATCAAGAAATTCCTTTACTACAAAAGGGCAGAGTTGACTATATTTGAAACCTGTGACAACATGTAATGGGGAGAGACTACTAAGCAAGGAGAAGCATAACAACAGGTCATGAAAATATGGAGAACAAATATCCATTCAGAAGTCCTTTCTGTTCCTCTTTTCTCTTCCTTTTAATTAATCTCCTTTACTTGATTCTCCTCTTTCTTCTTGAAGAGTCTGGAAGTTAAGCCTCTCTCATTTAAGTATAAACCTCTTCCTTCCATCCGTCCTAAGCTTTTCTGCATTTCCCTTACTTGCTGTCTTTTTCTTATGAGAACATGAGCTTTGCCATATTAAGTCATAGCCTTTATATGTGAGGGCTTTTCATTAGTTTTAGCAGTCTGAAACTGAGTGGAATTTTGAACAATTTTCACAAGTACGTTTCATGATATTATAAGTTGTCATATTAATTCCCAACTTCAGTTTTTCCAATTGAAGTGTCCTGATTTTTTTGTAGTTTGTCTGTGTACAATAAGTAAGCTTGATTATTTTAATTTTCTATTCATACCAAATATACTCAGCATGGCATTTTTAACCCTTTCTGGTGTTACTTAAAATGTTGCCTTTTTTTGGCACGTGTAGCTGGACATCTGGCTAATGTCATGGTAATAATAATTATATCAAACATGGTAACTATTTATTGAACACTCAGTAGCAGAAACTGTGTTCAGTAATATATTCAGAACTTATGCCCTCACTTTCCCTAAATATTAATTTGCTCACCTTTCAGATGAGGAAAGTGAACTTGAGAGAGGTCAAGTGACAGGGAGATCTTGAAGCCCAGCTGTCCCCCAAGTCCATGTCTCAGGAAATAGACTGTATTTCCCAAATAATAACTTGATTCCTCAAATGTTTATTTTTATTCTTTTCCTGTAATTTTTATTGTGTTATGTATGCCCTCTCATACCATCACTACAGAATAGTACCTACTTAATTTTGTTTTAACCATAATTTATCATATAACTATTTTGTCACTTAAGCAAAAGATAGACTATCCCTTAAAAATAAAAATAAAAAGGTTAAATTGAAAAGAAATCAAATATTTCCTTAGGCATTTTAAGTACTTAATGATTTTCTGTGAGAATTTCCTTAACTTCTTTTTTTGTGCTTCATACATGGTTTTTGTCGATGATTCGGGATGAATTTAGAGGTGGAAAAATTAACCTAGAAAAAACTCACAAATTACTTGAAAAATTAGATATTCAGTGCAATTATGTTCATGTGAAATCTATTTTTAAGGTGAGATAATATCCACCCCTTGTCTGCCCCACCCTATGAAGGACTTAATCCAATATAGGGGAAATGTCAATAGCTACTTGGATGCTTTCTACAGAAAATACATATGAAAAATTAGTCTCTTGAGAATTAAAGCAATTAATTATGCTAAATATATTTACAATCAAGAAGGAGAGAATTTAGGTAGGAGATAAAATAAGTTAATGGTAAAATTTGAAATAATACCAGATTATTAATTTAGCATAATTAGCTGAAGATACAAGAATGTTCATGTAAGATTAGGATCGGTCATATGATTAGATCAAAATCACATAAATGAAGAAATGGTAAATGGATTAGATGTTAGTGATTTATAGAAGGAAAAAGAAATCTTGAGAAAAATGGTATTTTACTCACTTCAAAGTAGAAAATCATGCCAGAAGTTTTCTTTGTTTGAAGAACTAGTGGGGATGGAAACTGGATCAATTTTTTCACTAAATGACAGAGGGAAAGATCATCAATAAGTAAGAAAAATCCAAGCATTCAGCTGAGTTTTGTGCTAGGAAATGGAAAATTTCTTGGCAAATCAAGTAAAAATACTGGATTGGCTAATTAAGTTAAGAAGATGGACATCCTGAATATGATACTGTTTTCTGAAAGTGACTACCCAGATAACAGTCTGTGAAATTCTTACCATTAATACAAACTGGGAAACCTGTGTTACCTGCCTGTAAGCTAACCAGTTAGCCTGATATAATTTCATGGATGACGGCTGAGGCAGGCTTTTGGTTCAGAGAAAATAGCCTTGTTACAAAAATAGCCATTGCAAGGGTATCAGCATTTTGGTGCTATTTCTCCAAGTCTCAATTCCCAAAGCATGATGTGAAGAGGGCCAACTGACAGAGGCACATGCCCTGGGTTGTCTTATCAGAGAGGGACCTCAAGTTTAAGGAACCCAAATCTTTTATTACAGGAAGTAAGCCTGTCTGATCTTTGCCCTGGAGGGTGCCCTTATCATTATTATCATGCACAGTAAACAAACCTGCTTTTTCCCCTCGAGGGAGATATTATCTTTTCATCATGCAAACATCCTTGAAAAGCTAGTTCTGAAGTAAGTGTTGGTGCCTCTGCTGGAAAACCTGCAGAGACACAGGAAACCATGGAGCAGCCCTATCAAGTACTTCTCTTAACAAGATTTAGCCCCCATGTTTACAAATCACAAAGAGGAGGTTAAAAAAAAAAAAAAAAAAAGCTGCACTTCTCAAGAGACTGCAGTAAAAGACAAAAGTTTCAGATTGTTTTTTATGAATGCAAGTAGTCCATGCTGCCATAAGCTATCAGAATTTTAAGCAATTCATGTCTAATACTATACCTGAAGAACACAAGGTTTGTGAAAGATCTTCACAAGTAGAACTTCCCCCCAGTGGTATCACTCAATGGGAGAACCAAATATGTACTTTTTTGGTTTAATAAAATTCACGTTCAACACAACAGAGAGGTAATATATTAAATCTGTATCAAATGTGAAATGTGATCAATCTTATTCAGTGATTATCAGGTTGCTTTGCATTACCTGCAAAATGAAGATATGTGTCTGAGATGTACTTGAGTAAAGTGCATGCCCTATTAAAAAGTGCTATGTAAAATGTGCAACAGTTCTAACAGGTAAAGAAATAGGTCATTAATTGATATTAACAATTATTTAGACGTGAGAGGGTGAAGGTCTAGTTTGTTTAGCAAAACCTTTCTGGAATGGCTATGAAAATAATTTTTATAATTGAGGGACAGAGATTGCTTAGAATTCTTTAAAAACCTCTTTAAAATGGCCTCAAATAATTTAAGCATAAATTGCATATAAACAAGGCTGATGATCATGACAAGAAATTGTTATCAAAATAATTCCCCTAGGCCCTTGAATAGATGATACTTTGTTGCCTTTGGCTACATTGCCATATATGCATTAAGAAATTAATTAAATAGAATGCTAGGGAAGGTGTATTGGCTAATGAAATTTTCTGGATAGCTAAAAATTAAGCTTCTTAAACATTGGACTGTTTTGCTTCAACTTTTGTTGTTTATCTTTCCAAAATTCACGGTACACCTTGTAGCCAGAGTAAATGCAATGAATCTTAAAGAATCTTATTTTGGTGACCAAAATCTTCCAGCTTCTCAGGGCTATTGTTATTGGCAAGCTCAATGGGCATGGAGATTCTTCACTCCGTCAGATCTTCCCTGTTCAGTACTTGGCAAATCAGAAATTTCTTGCCAGATTGTGCTGAATAGTAAATATTATTTGTGAATGTATCTAGTATAAGGCTTGGAAAAAAGTAGGCACTTGATAAATATTATTTGAAGTATATCAATCATAATTGTTCAAAAAATATAGGAAGTTGCATTACATTTATTGATTTCTTAAGAAGCTGGCATAAATTCTGATGTGAATTTATTTTCTTATTGGGTGAATATTTACTATGAAATTTAAGTAAAGAAGGTGTACCTTTATGACCCTGGCAAAATATTCACATTTTCATTTTACAAAATCAATTCTTGAGCCATGACGTGGGGAGCAATTCTGTAAGATTTTGTTTTATCCCTTTATTAAAAAAAAACTTTATTGCTTTTACCATTGTCATTAATTTGTAGCACACAATATATTTTATAAGAAATATTCTGTGTCATTTCAATATATATTGCTAGTCTGAGATTACATTCTTGATTGTTAGTTGAGTATGAAGTAGCATCCTTCTTAATTTTAAGAATTCATATTATTATAGAACTTACCTTAAGTTTTCAAATTCTCTAAGCAGTTAACAGCCATTATTAAATCTATAGGATGTCCATGGGACTCTGTTAGAAACTGCGGATTGTAAAAAATTAATAAAGTGCTCTCTCTCTCACTCTCTCTCTCTCTCATCAGGAGGAAAAGAAATACAGAAATTACTATTTTATAAGTAGATAATAATAAATATCATAGTTAATAATTACAGGGAATCTGAGAAGACAGAGACTCAGACTTGGGCATCTATAACAGAGGCTGTGGTACAGAGAGCATTCTTATTGTCCCTCGAAGAATAAGAAGCAGTATATGTAGATAACAGTGTGAGAAGTGCTTGGCGAATAAAAGGTAACGATGTATGACTTGCATATAGGATGTATGCAAGGAAGTGATGAGGAGTGCTAGGTATGGCCAGATCACAAAAGTCCTGAGGTAGGCTACAGAGTTTGGATTTTTTTTATAGACGATGGGTAGCCATTGAACTTTTCTGAGGAGGGAAGTAGAATAGTGCAAAGTTTAGGATATATCTGGCAGTAGTGTAGAGTGGTTTGAAAGTTAGAAGGTAGAGAGAGGAGGTAAAGTATTTCTCTGCTGTGTCTGCCCTACAAATCTGCAACTTGGGTCAATTCAGCTACATATTGTTTAGTTCCACTGCAAGTTTATGATTTCCTATTTTAGTTGGTCTGCCACAATCTAAGCTTATTTTTAATCTTCTCTCAAAAATAAATAGCTCCATATCCTTTTCTCTTTTTTTAAAGAATTTTAATTATTTTTGAGAGAGAAAGTGACAGAGAGACAGAGCATGAGTGGGGAATGGGAAGAGAGAGGGAGACACAGTATCTGAAGCAGGCTCCAGGCTCTCAGCATAAAGCCTGATGCAGGGCTCCAAACTCACAAAGACTGAGATCATGACCCAAGCCAAAGTTGGACGCTTAACCAACTGAGCCACCCAGGTGCCCCCACTCCATATCATTTTCTAAAAGTTATATTCTCTCCTGTAGCAAATAAACTGAAAGACACCTTTACATTTCTTTCTCCATTTCCTCAATGATTCATTGCAATAAATTTTGCCTTCATACCTACCTTGAAAACCTCTATTTTTAAAATGGTAAATATAATGGTTAGCCTCTCTGTGCATTTTATTTATCCCTCTTTTCTTAAACTACTCCTATTCTCACTTCTATGACATCACTTTTTTTTTTTTTGAAAATTTCTGAACTTTCCTTTTCCATCTGTCCTTAATTTTCTTTCTTTTTACTTTACATATAATTCCTGAACAATCTTATTAACTTTTCTTTTTTTTCCAGTTTTATTGAGATGTAATTGACATATAACATTGTCTTAGTTTTAGGTGCAAATTTCTTTTTCTTGTTATTAGAACTTTGAAGATAACTCTTGTAGCAACTTTCAAATATGCAATATGGTATTACTAATTTAGTTACCAGGCTGTGTATTACATCAGCAGAACATGTTATTATATATCCTACATCAGTGTTAGCTATGGTCATCATGTATATTTCATCCCTAGTACTTGTTTATCTTATAACTGCAAAATTGTACCTTTTGACCACCTTTTGAGCCACCTTTTGATCAATCTGTTCTCTCTCTCTATTAGATCAGTTTGTTTAGATTCCACATATATGTGAGATCATATAGTATTTGTCTTTCTTTGTCTGACTTCACTACATAAGGGCCTCAAGCTTTGTCCATGATGTCAAAATTTATAGAATTTCTTTCTTTTCTATGGAAGAATAATATCTTATTCACATTTTCTTTATCCATCTGTTTATAGACACTTAAGTTGCTTCCATGTCTTGGCTATTGTAAATATGGCTCAAATAAACATGGAGGTACAGATACCTTTTCAAAATAGTGATTTTGTTTCCTTTCACTAAATATCAGGAAATGGAATTGTATGATATGGTAGTTCTATTTTTAATTTTTTGAGTAATCTTCATATTGTTTATAACCCTTATTTGAATTCTTTATTAGGTAAATTGCTTATCTCTGTTTCATTAAGATCTGTTCCTGGGGTTTTATCTTGCTCTTTTATTTGGAACATATTCCTCTATTTCTTCATTTTCTTTTACTGTCTGTGTTAGTTTCTGTGCATTAGATAGAACAGCCACCTCCACCAGTTTTGAAGGAGTGGCCTTGTTTAGAAGAAGAACCTTATTGTTCATCCCAGACTTAGCTTTTGTTTGTCTCTCAACCTTTGCAATTGTCCAAGCAGCCTGCTTTATTCTTAGTGGCTCTCAGTCACTGAGGGAGTGCCAAGACCCATTAGTGTTCCTAAAGGGAGGATCCCAGTCAGCACCTAGATGTGGGCTGATTAGATCCCTCAGGCAGTAGCTTATAAAGTATACAAATAGACCTCTTTCAGGGAAAGACTGGAAGCAAATGTCTCTGTCATCTCCCTCTGCACCAAGCTCCTGAGGGACAACTAGACAAGGATTTTCTCTTTGTTTACCACAATTCTGCTGAACCTGTGAGCACAAACCTCTGAGTGGCAGCTGTAAAAGCTGGAGTGCCAGATATATACACACACGTGTTTCAGGGAGATATTAGTGATCTGGAGGGAGATAGAGGGAAAGCAGAAAGATGGTACCTACTGGCTTCCCTGATCTCTGGGGGAGACTGTAGGGCCCCAATACCTGTGTTAGATTAGAAGCATGACTCTCAGGCTATGGCTTTTAAGGTGACCAAGTAGGCCTCTTTCAAGGAAAAACTACATGTTAGTCTATACCTCCGTGCTAAGCCCTGGCGGGGACTAGCCACCAAGAGTCCTTGTGAGCTGTTAAGAACTCTTTACTATAGTTTCGTGGATCTTGTGGACACAAGCCCCAGTTGGCCTTCAGAACTAGGTATTTGTAGGACTTATCTCTCAGGTGGAAGTCTTAAAATTTGGGGCATTACAAGTTAGATCCAAACCCTTCACTCCTCAGGGAGAGCTGAGTGTTGTGTGTTCACTCTCAATTATATGTCATCCTGTTGGGGGTGATGTTTGTGGAGAGATTGTGTCTCAGCCTCTCCAACCCATTTTGATATAGAATTTTTTCTCATTTGCTCAATATATAGGCAAGTTAGTTCACTCAGCTAGTTTCCAGGTATCTTTCAGAGGGAATTGTCCCATATATAGCTGTATATTTGGTATGTCTTTGGAAGGAGGTGAGTTCTGGACTTTCCTATGTCACCACCTTGTTGACTTTCAATGGCTTCCATTACTACTTTATAACGGGAACAAAGCACAAATTTTCTATCCTGAACCACAAAACCATATACACGCTACTATTTGTTCATTGCCTACCATATTCTAGGCCCTGTGTTAGGTTTTTGCATGCACTATTTTAACAAACATCCGAGGAAGTCGTTACTAGCCTCTTTTTACACATTAAGATATTGAGGTGAGGAATGTTGATGTGGTTTATATCATATTACTGTGGAGATTCATATCTGGATCTGTCTGCCTGCAAAATCCTTATTTTTTTTCCAGTAATACATTAGTCCCCACTTCCCATCCCAATCGTCTACTAGTTGTCTTGGCTTAGATGAAGATACTTCAAATTTAGTATGTTTAAGTAATCATCTTTCCCTTCAAAACTGTCGTCTTCTCTTTTCTTGGTGATGGAAGCACCATTCTTTCAGTTATCCAAGCCAGAAACCTGGGAGATTCCGGGACTCTTCCTTTTACCTTACCTCCACATCCAATTTTCAAATCTTTTAAGGTGTATTTTATTTCTACACAAAGTCAATTGGTCTCCAACTATTTGCTACTCAAGGTGTGCTCCTCAGACTAGCATTTCTGGCATCCCTTGGGAGCTTGTTAGAAATGTAGCATCAGATGTACTGAAGCTGACTGTGCATTTTAACAAGTCCCTTGGTGACTTATATGTCCATTAAAATTTGAATAGCCCTATGAACTGGTTCCTTGCTTTGAATCCTAGCATCTCCCCTCTTTATAGCTGCCATAGTAATCTTTCTAAAACAAAATCTATATGATTTACCTCATTAAAGCTCATCAGCAGCTCACTGGTTGAGAATGAAGTCTGAGGGCCTCAGGGCCAAGGGCCCCTTGGATACAGTTTTGACTTCACCTTTATCTCTCTCACTGAAGCTTTACTAACATCCTCTCTAATAACCTGTTTTGTACTGTTACGTGTTTCTTTACTCTGATCCCAACAATTAGAACAACCCTTCTCCCCATTTTCAGGCAACTATCTTCCTTGTCATTGAAAGCTCATCTCCAGGATCACCTTTTCTTTTTTTTTAAAATTTTTTTTCAACGTTTTTTATTTATTTTTGGGACAGAGACAGACAGAGCATGAACGGGGGAGGGGCAGAGAGAGAGGGAGACACAGAATCGGAAACAGGCTCCAGGCTCCGAGCCGTCAGCCCAGAGCCTGACGCGGGGCTCGAACTCACGGACCGCGAGATCGTGACCTGGCTGAAGTCGGACGCTTAACCGACTGCGCCACCCAGGCGCCCCTCCAGGATCACCTTTTCTATAAAGACTCTCTTTTTTGTCTCCAAGAAGAATCACTGAACTTTCTTTGTCTGTTGTGTATAAAGTTTCTATTATAACACTTTCATACCGGCTTTCCTTTTCTAGAATATGAACGCCCAGAGGGCTCTGATAAGGTGTTGCCTTTACATCCTTATTACCTAATTTCATTTCTGCTTCAAATATTTAGTTAGGAAGAAAGGGAAGACAGAAGACAAAGTTGCTAAGCAGTTTCAAGTAGTATGTCAGGGGTGCCTAAGTGGCTTGGTGGGTTATGCGTCTGACTTGATTTTGGCTCAGGTCATGATCTCACAGTTTGTGAGACTGAGCCCCACATTGAGCTCTGCACTGACAGTGCAGAGCCTGCTTGGGATTCTCTCTCTCCCTCTCTTTCTGCCCCTCCCCAGCTCACATGTGCTCTCTAAATAAATAAATAAATAAATAAATAAATAAATAAACTTTAACAAAATTAAAAAAATAAGTTAATATGTCAGATCCTATGATATATTTTGAATACTTTGTTTTTAGTGTAATTTTACAGACAAGTTTAAAACACCTCATCTTAATTTAAAAGTAAATTCTATATTTTGATAGATCAACTTTCTTATATGGTTGTTTATTTTAAGCGACATCTCATCTTTTTACTAGCAAACTAAGCAGTGGAAACCGGGAACAACATGAAAAGCTTTGATTCTGTTCTCTGAAAGTATACTATCAAAATATCAATAGAATTATTTCAATATGTTCTTTTAGCTTCATGTTTTCAACCATACGTTTAAACATACAGTCACTGATGTCCTATGCTAGGGTAGGTCCAGTACTAGGCATTGGAATAAAAAGAATAAAATATCTATCTTCATGGCATTTATGATCTTAAGGTATGAGATATGTTTTTAAATTATACATAAACATTGAATGAGTTTTTTGATAAAGTTCTTTTTATAATGCCTTGTAAAAAAAAACCACTTAATGAATATTTTTTTAAACAAAACTGGCTTCATTACTCTTATTTTATGCTGTACTTATAAATGATTAATATGTAACATTTCTAAAAGCTACAATATTCCCTGAAGTGGAGCCTGGCATTTTGCATATTTTCTATGATGTGTATTTAAAAATATCTTTTCTTATTCTTCCTAGGTTTAGGGATATATTAACTCCTTTATCCAATTAGATGCACATATTTCACCAGAATTACAACATTGTTTAGGTGATAGATCATATTCTGAATACCTCCAGCCAGGCACTCTTTTAGGTACCAAGAGTATAAGAAAAAAAATGGCAAACTTCCTATCCAAGGCAATTCTAGAAGGGATTTAGAAAAAAAAGGCTTTCACTCCAGTGTAATAAACTCTATGATAGAAGAAGTTGCAGAGTCTCATAAAAACTGAGAGGCAGGGGGATATCTAATGTGGCCTGGGGAGAAGACAGGGACTTTGGGAAGACTTCTAGAATAAGACTTTTTTCAATAGTCAGTAAAAATAAAAATAAATAAATAAATAAAATAAAAAAAGAATGAGTAAAAATTAGTAGGTTAGGAAGTTAAAGAAGGGTATTCCAGACAGAAGAAACAGCCTATTCAGTAGCAAGAGATCTTGTTATTTATGCTATAACTAATTCAAAGTGCCAAAAGTATGAGGTACAAGGAAGAAAGGAATGAGAGCAGTTGCCATTAGTGACATCTTAAAGGACCTTGGATGCCACACAATGCAGTTTGGATTTTGTCTGGAAGACAAAAAAGAAATACTGAGCAATTTAAGAGGTAGTTGAAGGGATTGGATTTGTATTTTACACAATTTAATTTTGCTTATATACTGTCAATATGCACAGTGGTGTATTGATTGACATGTATGTCTTTCTTCCTGCTGCTTTTCTGTGGGATTGGGGACAATTGACATATGATTTCTGAACTCCAGTTTCCTCCTACAGGGGAGATATTAAATTAATACATTGTTATTCTATCTGCTTCAGCCACTATTATGTGTCTCAGTCCTCAGATTTGAATCTTTCTTGCTCATCACTTCCCTTCTTCCCTCTTCTCCTGCTGCCAATGCTGTTACCCAGACTCCATGATTAGTGACTTCTGTTGCTTTCCATTTGCTTCTCTTTCTACTAAAATTAAAACTTCCCATCTTCAGGAATACAATTTTCACGTGTTGTGTGGGGTTTTTAATTTTTGGCAATTTAATTAATTTTTGATGGTTGACTCCTTTGGGTAGGATCAATTACAGCAATTATTTGGATTTGTGAAATTTTGTTTGAACTCTACACCTTTAATGCTTTCTAGTATCAGATGACAACTTTGATCTTTTGGGAAAAACAAAACAGAACAAGTCACATTGCCAAGTTTAAACCTTGCCCGAAAGTAATAAAACTGTTATTACTTAGTGGATAATGTATTTTATTTTACACTGCTATTTAATAGGACTGTAATTTTTAATTTATACAATTTTATATAACAAAATTTTCAGGAATTATGGGCACACTTTGGTTTTTATGGGCTTGTTAAAGATCTTATAACAAATTATGAATGGGATGGGGCTAAAATAAATTTAATTCTATAACATTGACTTATGTAGACTTCAAAATCCAGAATTTAAAAATAATAAGTCGAATCTTGTTAGTCAACTAAGATAAATTGATAATATGAATTACTCTAAGATTACATAATTTTAAGGAGCTATTATTATTTAATGAGCTCTGGGCCCAATTTGACAACCATGGATCCCAGCCTTTCTCTCAAACTTATCTCTGTCTCATTCCCACCTGGGGCTTTATTTCAGTCCCTGCTTCTGCAAGTTGCTTCGTACACATGGATTAATGTTCCTTTGTGAACTGAACTGGTGCTCTTCCTGTTTGATTCCCAGCTCTGACTGCCTCTTGGATCCCTCATATCAAACTGGCCTACTACTGAAATTTTGCTGATGAAATGAATAGATCATTTCCAGCATGTTTACCCCCTGTTGTACCCTGGGGATTCATTTTATAGGCACAAGTGCAAAAGAGGAAACACTAGGCTGGATGATGTGAGGCAAGCAGAACTTGATAAGATATAACCATACATTGATATTTGCAGCTACCATTTAATGTATCTCCAGTCCTCACAGCAGTTTGATGACATAGGTAGTGCTATCCCCACTATGCAGATGAAGATTATGAAGCTCAGAGAGTTTAATTTATATGTCCCAAGTTCCCATCTATTCTGGAGCTAGGAATGTAATGTTAGCTCCTTCTACTTACAAATTGTCCGATTTCACCACATTAAAATGGCCCTTCAACACATGTTCCTTGTACTCAAGCTGTTTACAATGTAATGAGAAAGAATGTCAATAAATAGCCTCTTTTGAAATTAAATTTCCTTCTAAGGTATACCTCCTATACCCCCCATTTTTTTTTTTTTTTTTTTGGTAAATGATTCTACTAGTTTTTATGCTAACTCTCCCTGATTCTAGACATTCCTGACTTCTCTCTCTCATGCAGGTAAAATTTAATAAGTTGAGTCCTTCTGACTTCTCCGTTCATAATTTTGCTGATACCAGTTCTTTTGTTTCTACTCACCACCTCCTGCCTGGATTGCATCTTCTCTGATCCATCTTACAGTTCTATGTCTTCCAATTGGTTATGCAAACTAATCATTCTAAGCTTTTACTTCTGCTAGTCATTTTGCTACTCAGAAACCTCACAGTGTTTCTGTTACTTTTAGTAACTGGACCCAGCCCACTTTGTCTCATAAAGTTCAAACATGAATTTTCCAGAAGAGCCAGGTGAATCCACTCTTTCTTATTGGAACCTAACTTGTTTGTCCCTGCCCCCAATTCTTCAGTGATTATGTACCTTCCACTTCCTTAAGATACATAACTACTGCATTTACTGTAGTATTACCACCACTATTGGAGTTTCTGTAGCTTACAGTGACCTTGAATGTCTGATTTACTCTGATGTTTACACATACCTGTGGCATGAGATTACATACTGTCTGGTTTTAAGAAGGTACTGAAGGAGAGTGGAAGAGAAAAATGAAATGTATAATTGAAAGACAACCTAGAATCCTGGTGATTTCCCACACCTTTTTCCATTCCCAATGTGGCCACTGGGTTTTAGGTGGTGATTTTTCACTTTGGCGTCATTTCATGCAGTTTTATAGATTTTATTTGAGATGTGAATCCAATGTAAGATTCATCTTCCTTCACATATTAGTTGTTTTATATATTATACAAATACTCTAACTTATTTATTTTGTGTTTTTTATATTCACCATGTGAGCCCACCAGTCATTTTTTTTAGTAGGATAATGACAGGCTGAAGCAAGGAAGAATCACCATAGAAGAATTTAGATCAATTTATCGAATTATTGCGCACAGAGAAGAAATTGTTGAGATTTTCAACACGTATTCTGGTAACCAGAAATTTCTTGTTGAAAAAAACCTGCTCCAATTTTTGATACAAGAACAGTATATACTTGACATGAGTCAAAATGTTGCTTTTGAGATCATTCAGAAATATGAGCCTATTGAAGAAGGTATGCTTGCATTTCAAAGTTTTATCAAATATTTAAATGCAATGTACTTTTTATGAATTACAGTTCTCGAATTCAAATTTTTGAATGGGTCAAATTTGTTCTGGATAAAATAAAATATTGGCAGTTTTATTTCTATATTTTATAGACTGTGTATAAATCTTTTAGGAAACTACATTGTGTAAACAATTACATTTTTTCCTACCTCATTGTCCAGCTTCTTCTTCTTCTTTTTTTTTTTTTTAACTGCTTCAGTATATCTCGTAAGTGTTCAGAAATGAGCTTAGGCATGGAAAGCAGGATGAAATTCTGTTATGTGTACTGTAATGAAAGAAAGCATGTTCACTTTCATTAATAAGAGGAAAACCAAGTAATAGGCAGTTTTCTACTTTCATACATTACATTATTGAAAATATATAGAAATATTAAATTAGCTATGTGAAAACTATTCTAGGAAATGAATAAAATATTACAAAATTACTACTTTCTCCATTGTCTATACACGTAATTGTCTACAACATTTCATAAACATTAAATTTTGTTTGCTCTTCCTTCACTTTTGAATATAATCATCTGGTCTAAACTAAATGGCCATCTAAGCTAATAATGTATCAGAGAAAACTAATCTAGGTGATCAGTGGCCAGACCACTGAATACACTTGAGTTAGTGGGGAGAGAGTAAAAAATTAGCAGGAGGCAGACTTCTGGGGTTCTGCAATGTTTTGTTCTTTGAGCTGGGTGCTGGTTTTCTAGATGTTTAGCTTATGGAATTTTATTGGCCTATGATATATGTATTTTCTTGTATGTATTTTTAAAATATTAAAAAATCAGAGATTAAATAATATACTCTCTACTTGAATGTTGATATAGAACAACTAAGGGTACTCATTAGAAAAAAAATGTGTTTCTACAGTAAAATTAGAAATAGTATCATTATTAATTTTAAATATTTTAGAAATATGCTTTACTATTGAATAAGTGAGATGTAATTTTTATACAGTTAACGTTATTTCTGCATCTTTTTATTTTTTATAGTTAAGAGAGCACATCGGATGTCATTTGAAGGTTTTATAAGATACATGGGTTCATCTGAATGTCTAATATTTAAACCTGATTGTGGAAGAGTTTATCAAGATATGACTCAACCACTAAATGATTATTTTATTTCAAGTTCACATAATACCTACTTGATATCTGACCAGTTACTGGGACCAAGTGACCTTTGGGGATATGTAAGGTATTTATTTTGATTTTTATAACCATTACATCTTAAAACACTTGGAATTTCCAATAAGTGGTAATTCACAGTGAAAGTAGGCTTGCATGTTGTACAAAAACATAGGAAAAATAAATTTTGATTTGTGCATCTCTTGGAGAGCCATCCTTTGGGTGGCTATATAATTATTCTGTGTTTTAGTATCATTCATTTTCCTTCTAATTCTGTCTGTTGACCTCCTCTGCCTGGTTATTGGCCTGAGGTTTCCTGAATAATTTGGATATTTCTTATAGAAAATCATATGAAGAAGAATTTTCTTATCTTATTTAGCCAAGACAGCTCAGATTTTCAAAAGTGTGGTTAAAATTAATTCCCAGACATCAACACACAATGCTCTAAGTGAAATCAACACATAAATAGATAAATTATATACTTTGGCATTTATAGATGATAGATAGATAGATAGATAGATAGATAGATAGATAGATGATAGATTTACATAACTTAAAAGCAATTCATTATACACCTCTAATTTTGCATTCTACAATGTATCACACTGTCAATACCAGTCTTCAATTTAGTCAGCCAGCTGAGAATACATTGGTGAACAAGATTTTCAGAGCTGCTATGCTCATGTGTTCATGAGAATAGACATAATAAGCAGGTAAACATATATAGTCATATAGAGAAAGTGAACTAGGGTAACATAACAGGGTGGGGGGGTGTTACTTTAGTTAAAGGGTTAGGAAAGGCTTCTCAAGAGGTGATATAGTTTGGTCTGAGTGATGATAAAGAGGAAACCTCAGAAATTCTTTGTAGGAAGGGCATGCTAAATCGAAGAAATAGTTAAGTGCTTAGCATGTTCAAATGAAAGAAAGCAAGTGTGTCTGGAAATAAGTGGAGAATGAAGAGAGATGAGTTTGAGGAAGTAGACAGGACTAGTTTATGAGAGCCTTTGAGGCCACGGAAGGGAGACTGGATTTTATTCCAGTGGTATTGGGAAGCAATTGGAGAGGTTTTCCTTAAAACAATGTCATAATTTATTTACTTTTTACTGTGCAGGAAAGACTGATGGTGCAAAAGTGGAGGTAAAAGATGATTGGGGAAGATATTGTAGTGATGCAGGTGGTGATGGTTATTTAGAAGATGAATTCATGAGGCAGGTGTTGAGATCAGTGGTTGAATTTGAAATATTTTAAGAAGGCAGAGCCACGAAGACTTATCAGGTGATTTGAAGGGAGGTGTGAGGGAAAGAGAGTACAGTCAAGATTTTGGCCTGATGACTTAGCACATGGCGATACTATCGACAGAGACAGTGAAGCATGAGGAAGCTGTTGTAGGGTGTGAGGCAAAAGCAAGAATGCAGTAGTTTCCACATTCAGCTGAGATACCAATTCATTATCAATTGGCTAGCTTGGGGGTGCCTGGGTGGCTCAGTCGGTTAAGCTTCCAACTCTTGATTTTGGCTCAGGTCATGATCTCCTGGTTCCTGAGTTCAAGCCCCATTTCAAGCCCCACATTGGGGCTGGCAGTGTAGAGCCTGCTTGGAATTCTCTCTCTCCCTTTCTCTCTGTGCCTCCCCCATTCATGATCTCTCCCTCTCTCTCAAATAGAAAGAAAGAAAGAAACATTTGAAAAAGTGGCTAGGTCAGACAGTCAGTTAAGTATATGTGTCTGGGACTTGGAAGAAATATCCAGACTAGAAAAATAAAATTGGAAGTCATCATCATATAGATGATATTCAAAGCTATGTGACTGGTTGACATAATTAAGGAAAACATGGATAGAAAAGATATCTTATAATTCCATGATAATATCAAACTTACAAATAAACATAGCTTCTCCAGTTGAAAAAAGAAAACACATAAATCCACAAGCTCAGAAATTATCCATTTAAAAATCTATAAGAATTCATAGCTATACTTTCATTACAGAAATTTCTACTCACACTTAATTACTTTATTTTTTAAAACAGAAAATATGCATTTTAATCACGTTGATTTAGAAATGCAGAAAATTATTTACTTTTGAATGAAGAAAATGTTCCACCCAACTAAACATTTAAATTTAAATTTAATTGTATTTTTTCCTCTGTTTGTTTACCCACTTGTGAAAGATACAGTCTTAGAATGCAAGTTTTTCAAAATTTCTCTATTCATCAGAGGTGGTAATAATGTAATGTTTATTGATTAATGTTAAGCTTCTGGTGCTGATCTTTCCTCTCTTTCACTCCTCTGTTAATTATGACAGATACAACCTCTTTGAGTCTCAACTTCTTCATCTCTAAAAAAGGAAAACTAGCATTAACTGCCTTATAGCATAATCCATGAAAAGTCCCTTAAACTTATTGAAATGGAACATTTTTTACTGAGTGACAGAAAAATTTCTATTATTCATTTCTAAAAAGGGCACTCAGTGTGAAATAGTAGAATGTGGCTTCCACAACACCACTGGGGAAGACACAACTTCCTTTTTTGTGCCTCTGAATAAAAGGAGTTGGCCTGACACAGTGCAATCCACTCAAATCATTTTTGCTGGGGACCAAACCATGTACTTGAAATAAGCAGTTTGGTAAAGTTTGGCTTGATCTAAGGATAAAAAATTAAAGTTATGTAGAGAAGTAGCAAGAACCAGTGTTAGGTTGTCCTTCGTGAAAAGTTTTCTTTCACAATTTTGTTTTTGGTAATTTTTTGTTTTCCCAGCAGAGCGTTTATTCTCTGGTAGCAGCCCAGACTACTGATATGCTGTAGTGATAAAAGGGCAAGACAATTTACTTTGACAATCAACCAAATAATGCAAACATTTTTAAATGGCAATTAATAGAGTTTACAAATAGATATTGCTTCTTCTCCAATTTAAAATCTAAATACATAAGTAAATCCACAAGATGAGAAACACATTCATTTTGAATTCTACAAATACAGCCGAAATGAGGACTTGTATGTAAAATTAGACAGTCACCTTATTCACCCATGGAAATATCTATAGGTAAACACGATTTTCTTAGAAGAACATTCTAGGTCATTTCTCCAACACAAGGACAAGCAGACTAACAAAACTCTGAAATTTTACATTACAGTGCATCACTATAGATGTGAATAAAGCCATGTGCACTTAAAAAGTAAAACCAAAGTGGTCTTAAAAAACAAACCTCAAGAAATAATTTATTAATTATTTAATTTTATATTTTCCATTGTTTCAGAAAATATAGACGAGATTTGCAAATTTTCTTCCCCTCTAATCCTCTGCTTCCTCAGATTACCTCCATCTTTTGTCTAGAGGAGCATAAGGTCTCTGTTTTTAATTCAACACCTGGACTTTGGGGTCATAATTGCTTTAGTTTTTCTCAGTTAACACTCCTACATAAATATTTCTCACGTCATCTACTTTGAAAATAGACTAAATTTGACCCCCCAAAGAAGTATTAAATTGAAAAGGTCTATTTTCTCATATGGTCTCTGATACTCTATATTTCTGTTTGTAAGAACTGTTGATTCTGTATCAAGTACTTGGTGCTGGGACCACACTCCCTTCTGTTATGGCTGAGGTCAGGGTTTTTCAGGTCTTCATATTTGAGGTCAGATCATTCTTTGCTGTGGGGGCTGTTTCTGTGCATGGTAAAATGTTTAGCAGTAACCCTGGCTTCTACCCACTAGATGTCAGTTGCAAATCTCCTTTCCATTCCAAGTTGTGGCCCAAAAGTGTCTCCAGACATTGCCAAATGTCTCCTAGGAGGCAAAATTGTCCTTACTGAAGACCACTGGACAAGAGACAGGGGGATAACCCAATATTCTTCTTGGAAAACAAGTGTTAACTTGGTTTTCTATGAGAAAAATATCTCCATGTATGGCAGGGGACTTCTTTGATCTACTCCCTGACCCATGGCTATCTATTCTAAGATCCTGGGTCTCAGGTCAGCCTTCTTTTCATTCAATCTCTCTTCCAAGATTGCATTTTAGGAGATCACTCTGTCTGCCTTCCAGGTTTCTTCTTACATCCCTATAATTCCCATTTTTTTCTTACTAAAAACACAATAAATGTTTATCGATAGTGAACTATATATAACAAACATTTTTTTTGAGACTGAAATTTTAGTTCCTGCCCTTGTAGAAATTAAAGTGTAAGGAATAGGGAGAAATTGCAGGATTCAGAGTCAACAGCACTACACGTCGCACCATCCTGATGGTGCTGGAACTGGGGTTGGTACATATCGCTTCCACCTCAGGCTGTGCTCACAGAAAATAAGAAAAGTGTGTTCAGTTTAACACAACAACTTGTCTTTGTTATGGATTCAGTTCTGCACTTATTGCAAAATCACAAATAGTCTTTGTGATTTTTCATACTGTGGTATATATTTTTAATGATCCAGAATTGACCATTTATTTTGTTTAAATTTTGTTAGTGCCCTTGTGAAAGGATGCCGTTGTCTGGAAATTGACTGCTGGGATGGATCACAAAATGAACCTGTTGTATACCATGGTTATACACTCACCAGCAAGCTTTTGTTTAAAACAGTTATCCAAGCAATACACAAATATGCATTCTTAGTACGTGCGTATCTTTGTTAAATTATAGTTATTTAAACACGATATAATTTACTTGCTTCAAAATCCTATAATGCTTGGCCTTAGTTTAGATCAGTGATATTTCAAATTGTGTGTTATGATTTTTGTAGTATATAGTTAAAGGTAGATTTATTGAAGTTAATCTCAGGTAGTAAGATGCATGTTTCAGGAAATTTTTTGTTTAATTACATATATATATATATATATATATATATATATATATATATATATAGTGTGTGTGTGTGTGTGTATTGTGTCACAATGTAAAATATATTTCTTACCATGAATTGAGTTACAGGCAAAAAATGTTTGAGAAATACTGGTCTATATAATAGTAAATATTTTACCAATATTCAATTACCTTACTTTCAATACATGAGATAAAATGTGTCAAAAATGTGTTATACAGATTGTTGACATTTTTTATGACTATGATGGCAGCTATTCATACAGCAAAGAATGTTTTTTTTTAAAGCTTATTTTTTTGAGAGAGAGAGAGAGCATGCACACAAGCAAGGGAGAGGCAGAGAGAGAGAGAGAGACAGAGGATCTGAAGGGGGCTATGTGCTGACAGCAGAGAGCCCGATTTGGGGCTTGATCCCCTAAACCATGAGATCATGACCTGAGCTGAAGTTGGACACTTAACCGACTGAGCCACCCAGGGACCCCAAGCAAAGTATGCTTAGAAGTTTATTTGGGGTTTTAATATTATTGTTGGATTTATTAAAGTTATGGATTCAAAGATCTAGTTCTTTAGAGAAGTGTCTATTCATGTTTTCTGCCCATTTCTTCACTGGGTTATTTGTTTTTCGGGTGTGGAGTTTGATGAGCTCTTTATAGATTTGGATACTAGCCCTTTGTCCGATGTGTCATTTGCAAATATCTTTTCCCATTCCGTTGGTTGCCTTTTAGTTTTGTTGGTTGTTTCCTTTGCTGTGCAGAAGCTTTTTATCTTCATAAGGTCCCAGTAATTCACTTTTGCTTTTAATTCCCTTGCCTTTGGGGATGTGCCGAGTAAGAGATTGCTACGGCTGAGGTCAGAGAGGTCTTTTCCTGCTTTCTCCTCTAAGGTTTTGATGGTTTCCTGTCTCACATTCAGGTCCTTTATCCATTTTGAGTTTATTTTTGTGAATGGTGTGAGAAAGTGGTCTAGTTTCAACCTTCTGCATGTTGCTGTCCAGTTCTCCCAGCACCATTTGTTAAAGAGACTGTCTTTTTTCCATTGGATGTTCTTTCCTGCTTTGTCAAAAATGAGTTGGCCATACGTTTGTGGGTCTAGTTCTGGGGTTTCTATTCGATTCCATTGGTCTATGTGTCTGTTTTTATGCCAATACCATGCTGTCTTGATGATGACAGCTTTGTAGTAGAGGCTAAAGTCTGGGATTGTGATGCCTCCTGCTTTGGTCTTCTTCTTCAAAATTACTTTGGCTATTCGGGGCCTTTTGTGGTTCCATATGAATTTTAGGATTGCTTGTTCTAGTTTCGAGAAGAATGCTGGTGCAATTTTGATTGGGATTGCATTGAATGTGTAGATAGCTTTGGGTAGTATTGACATTTTGACAATATTTATTCTTCCAATCCATGAGCAGGGAATGTCTTTCCATTTCTTTATATCTTCTTCAATTACCTGCATAAGCTTTCTATAGTTTTCAGCATACAGATCTTTTACATCTTTGGTTAGATTTATTCCTAGGTATTTTATGCTTCTTGGTGCAATTGTGAATGGGATCAGTTTCTTTATTTGTCTTTCTGTTGCTTCATTGTTAGTGTATAAGAATGCAACTGATTTCTGTACATTGATTTTGTATCCGGCAACTTTGCTGAATTCATGTATCAGTTCTAGCAGACTTTTGGTGGAGTCTATCGGATTTTCCATGTATAATATCATGTCATCTGCAAAAAGCGAAAGCTTGACTTCATCTTTGCCAATTTGGATGCCTTTGATTTCCTTTTGTTGTCTGATTGCTGATGCTAGAACTTCCAGCACTATATTAAACAGCAGCGGTGAGAGTGGGCATCCCTGTCGTGTTCCTGATCTCAGGGAAAAAGCTCTCAGTTTTTCCCCATTGAGGATGATGTTAGCTGTGGGCTTTTCATAAATGGCTTTTATGATCTTTAAGTATGTTCCTTCTATCCCGACTTTCTCAAGGGTTTTTATTAAGAAAGGGTGCTGGATTTTGTCAAAGGCCTTTTCTGCATCGATTGACAGGATCATATGGTTCTTCTCTTTTTTTTTGTTAATGTGATGTATCACGTTGATCGATTTGCGAATGTTGAACCAGCCCTGCATCCCAGGAATGAATCCCACTTGATCATGGTGAATAATTCTTTTTATATGCTGTTGAATTCGATTTGCTAGTATCTTATTGAGAATTTTTGCATCCATATTCATCAGGGATATTGGCCTGTAGTTCTCTTTTTTTACTGGGTCTCTGTCTGGTTTAGGAATCAAAGTAATACTGGCTTCATAGAATGAGTCTGGAAGTTTTCCTTCCCTTTCTATTTCTTGGAATAGCTTGAGAAGGATAGGTATTATCTCTGCTTTAAACGTCTGGTAGAACTCCCCTGGGAAGCCATCTGGTCCTGGACTCTTATTTGTTGGGAGATTTTTGATAACCGATTCAATTTCTTCGCTGGTTATGGGTCTGTTCAAGCTTTCTATTTCCTCCTGATTGAGTTTTGGAAGAGTGTGGGTGTTTAGGAATTTGTCCATTTCTTCCAGGTTGTCCAATTTGTTGGCATATAATTTTTCATAGTATTCCCTGATAATTGTTTGTATCTCTGAGGGATTGGTTGTAATAATTCCATTTTCATTCATGATTTTATCTATTTGGGTCATCTCCCTTTTCTTTTTGAGAAGCCTGGCTAGAGGTTTGTCAATTTTGTTTATTTTTTCAAAAAACCAACTCTTGGTTTCGTTGATCTGCTCTACAGTTTTTTTAGATTCTATATTGTTTATTTCTGCTCTGATCTTTATGATTTCTCTTCTTCTGCTGGGTTTAGGCTGCCTTTGCTGTTCTGCCTCTATTTCCTTTAGGTGTGCTGTTAGATTTTGTATTTGGGATTTTTCTTGTTTCTTGAGATAGGCCTGGATTGCAATGTATTTTCCTCTCAGGACTGCCTTCGCTGCGTCCCAAAGCGTTTGGATTGTTGTATTTTCATTTTCGTTTGTTTCCATATATTTTTTAATTTCTTCTCTAATTGCCTGGTTGACCCACTCATTCGTTAGTAGGGTGTTCTTTAACCTCCATGCTTTTGGAGGTTTTCCAGACTTTTTCCTGTGGTTGATTTCAAGCTTCATAGCATTGTGGTCTGAAAGTATGCATGGTATAATTTCAATTCTTGTAAACTTATGAAGGGCTGTTTTGTGACCCAGTATATGATCTATCTTGGAGAATGTTCCATGTGCACTCGAGAAGAAAGTATATTCTGTTGCTTTGGGATGCAGAGTTCTAAATATATCTGTCAAGTCCATCTGATCCAATGTATCATTCAGGGCCCTTGTTTCTTTATTGACTGTGTGTCTAGATGATCTATCCATTTCTGTAAGTGGGGTGTTAAAGTCCCCTGCAATGACCACATTCTTATCAATAAGGTTGCTTATGTTTATGAGTAACTGTTTTATATATCTGGGGGCTCCGGTATTTGGCGCATAGACATTTATAATTGTTAGCTCTTCCTGATGGATAGACCCTGTAATTATTATATAATGCCCTTCTTCATCTCTTGTTACAGCCTTTAATTTAAAGTCTAGTTTGTCTGATATAAGTATGGCTACTCCAGCTTTCTTTTGGCTTCCAGTAGCATGATAAATAGTTCTCCATCCCCTCACTCTCAATCTAAAGGTGTCCTCAGATCTAAAATGAGTCTCTTGTAGACAGCAAATAGATGGGTCTTGTTTTTTTATCCATTCTGATACCCTATGTCTTTTGGTTGGCGCATTTAATCCATTTACATTCAGTGTTATTATAGAAAGATACGGGTTTAGAGTCATTGTGATGTCTGTATGTTTTATGCTTGTAGTGATGTCTCTGGTACTTTGTCTCACAGGATCCCCCTTAGGATCTCTTGTAGGGCTGGTTTCGTGGTGACAAATTCCTTCAGTTTTTGTTTGTTTGGGAAGACCTTTATCTCTCCTTCTATTCTAAATGACAGACTTGCTGGATAAAGGATTCTCGGCTGCATATTTTTTCTGTTTAGCACACTGAAGATATCGTGCCAAGCCTTTCTGGCCTGCCAAGGAGAGATCAGTCACGAGTCTTATAGGTCTCCCTTTATATGTGAGGGCATGTTTATCCCTTGCTGCTTTCAGAATTTTCTCTTTATCCTTGTATTTTGCCAGTTTCACTATGATATGTCGTGCAGAAGATCGATTCAAGTTACGTCTGAAGGGAGTTCTCTGTGCCTCTTGGATTTCAATGCCTTTTTCCTTCCCCAGTTCAGGGAAGTTCTCAGCTATAATTTCTTCAAGTACCCCTTCAGCACCTTTCCCTCTCTCTTCCTCCTCTGGAATACCAATTATGCGTATATTATTTCTTTTTAGTGTATCACTTAGTTCTCTAATTTTCCCCTCATACTCCTGAATTTTTTTATCTCTCTTTCTTTCAGCTTCCTCTTTCTCCATAACTTTATCTTCTAGTTCACCTATTCTCTCCTCTGCCTCTTCAATCCGAGCCGTCGTGGTTTCCATTTTGTTTTGCATTTCATTTAAAGCGTTTTTCAGCTCCTCGTGACTGTTCCTTAGTCCCTTGATCTCTGTGGCAAGAGATTCTCTGCTGTCCTGTATACTGTTTTCAAGCCCAGCGATTAATTTTATGACTATTATTCTAAATTCACTTTCTGTTATATTATTTAAATCCTTTTTGATCAGTTCATTAGCTGTTGTTATTTCCTGGAGATTCTTCTGAGGGGAATTCTTCCGTTTGGTCATTTTGGACAGTCCCTGGAGTGGTGAGGACCCGCAGGGCACTTCCCCCGTGCTGTGGTGTATAACTGGAGTTGGTGGGCGGGGCCGCAGTCCGACCTGATGTCTGCCCCCAGCCCACCGCTGGGGCCACAGTCAGACTGGTGTGTGCCTTCTCTTCCCCTCTCCTAGGGGCGGGATTCCCTGTGGGGTGGTGTGGCCCGTCTGGTCTACTTGCACACTGCCAGGCTTGTGGTGCTGGGGAGCTGGCGTATTAGCTGGGGTGGGTAGGCAAGGTGCACGGGGGCGGGAGGGGCAGGCTTAGCTCGCTTCTCCTTAGGTGATCCACTTCAGGAGGGGCCCTGTGGCAGCGGGAGAGAGTCAGATCCGCTGCCGGAGGTTTGGCTCCGCAGAAGCACAGAGTTGGGTGTTTGCGCGAGCGAGCAAGTTCCCTGGCAGGAACTGGTTCTCTTTGGGATTTTGGCTGGGGGATGGGCGGGGGAGATGGCGCTGGCGAGCGCCTTTGTTCCCCGCCAAGCTGAGCTCTGCCGTCCGGGGGCTCAGCAGCTCTCCCTCCCTTTGTCCTCCAGCCTTCCCGCTTTCTGAGCAGAGCTGTTAACTTCTGACCTCCCAGACGCTAAGTCGCGCTTGCTGTCGGAACACAGTCCGTCCGGCCCCTCCGCTTTTGCCAGCCCGACTCGGGGGCTCTGCTTGGCCGGCGAGCCGCCCCTCCGCCCTGGCTCCCTCCCGCCAGTCCGTGGAGCGCGCACCGCCTCGCCGCCCTTCCTACCCTCTTCCGTGGGCCTCTCGTCTGCGCTTGGCTCCGGAGACTCCATTCTGCTAATCCTCTGGCGGTTTTCTGGGTTCTTTAGGCAGGTGTAGGTGGAATCTAAGTGATGAGCAGGATGCGCGGTGAGCCCAGCGTCCTCCTACGCCGCCATCTTCCAGCTAAATTATTTTTATAAAGTTAGAATATTTGTTTCTTTCTTAAGTACTTCAATTGCTGTGCCATTGAAGAGATTTAACAAAATCTTACTGAGTACTTAAACAGTACATATCTAAGAAATTAAAACTTAGAATCTGATAAACCTAAAGTTCTCCTCAGTAGGTCAATACATTATCTATAAATATAAACATAACTTAAAAATCACAAATTTAAATCAACTGCCTTATTATTTGAGACTGCAAAATACTAAAAATGTGCAAAGTATTCATACAAAATATGGAACATTTCTATTTTTAGTATAAAACATAGATATATGGCATTGATTCTCTTATGATTTCTAAATTCTCTGATGATTTCTAAATTTATACCTCTACCCCAATTTCTCCCTTGAACTCCATACAATATAGACATGTACATGTTTGACATCTCCACTTGCACATTTAACAGAACATTTTTAGAACTGACCCCAGATCTTCCTCTTCCTCCCATTGTCTTCCCCATCTCAGTTACTGCTAACTCCTGAGTTCAAGCCTAAATTGTTGTTGTCAACTTTAACCCTCCTCCCCTCATTTCTCTCCAATCCTTAAATAAGTTCTTTAGCAAATCCTCTTGGGTCTATATTCAAAATATACACTGAGTTTAACCCCTCCTCTCCATTCTCACTGTCACTGTGCTGAATAACGGACATCGCCTCTCACTTGGATTATTGCAGTGGCTTCTTATCCAATGTTCCTGCTTTTTTCCCTGTCCCCCTGCAGTTTCATCTTAATGTTTCAGTCAGAGTGACTTTTTGGTAAGTCAAATAATGTCATTCCGCTTCTCAAAACCTTCAGTCCCACTCAAAATACAAACTAAAAGCCATGTTTAACCTGTTTTCTCTTACCTCCAACTTCTACTCGTCTCTCCATTATGCACATGGCCATGCTAGCTTCCTTACTCTTCTCCAGACACATCTCAGGGCCCTTGCAACTCCTATTCCCTTTATCTGAAATACTCTTCCCAAATATTTGCATAGCAGACCCTCTCACTTCATTCAGGGTGGGTAACTGAGGAAATAGAGGCAATCTTAAAATTCAAAGGCCTCACAAGGATGGAAACCCCTACGGTTTTTAAGACTCGAAGAGAAAAAGATGGAATGAAAAAAAAAAAGGCTTTGAGTCACACTCAGTGAGACTTCTCAGTTGAACAGGGTGACTCATTTTTGCAGCAAAGGTTAGAATGAAGCTTCAATTTTCTACTTGAGATAGTCACCATTAATTTGGGGAAGAGAGAGCAGTAAGATAAAATAGATTTGATAATTATGATGAGGTAAGAACTTCGGGTACAGTTGCTGGCACCTGTAACTTACTAGAAGCAAGCATATAAGAAGTCTAAATTTTTAAGGGAATTACATTGCCAAAAACACAACACAATACAACAGAACAAAATAAAACACAACTCTGACTCTTAGGTGAGCCTTAAAACAACTCTTGGTCAAGAAGTGAGCTGCAAAAGTTGCCTGACATTAAGGAAAGCAAATTCCTCAACACCTACTTTAGATGTGGCCAAGGATATGGGCCACCTGGGTGGCTCAATTGGTTAACGTCTGACTCTTGGTTTCAGCTCAGGTCATGATCTCATGGTTTGTGAGTTCAAGCTCTGCATCGGACTCTATGCTGACACTGTGGAGCCTGCTTGAGATTCTCTCTCTCTCTCTCTCTCTCTCTCTCTCTCTTTCTTTCTCTCCCCCCTCCTCTGCTTTGTCAAAATAAATAAATAAACTTAAAAAAATAAAAAAAGAAAAAATGTGGCCAAGGATAAAAAACAAGAGGGCCTTTCCTGAAGGTGGAGCCAAGGACTACAGAAGACCCCCCCCCCCCCCCCCCCAATAAAGATCAACTCTCCCCAGTTAGTGCAGTCAGGGCTAATTGAAAAACCTCTCTGCTAGGACATCACTTAGCCTAGTTTTAAAATCACTTTTTCTATTTGGGAAAATTTTTTACACTGTTCTCTTGATGTTAGATAGAGTCAGTGTATATGGGAATAGGTATGAGGTTATGATAGTAGGTTGAATAAGTGCCCACAAAAGTTCTAATTCCTGGATCCTGTAAATGTTATTTTATTTGGAAAAAGAGTCTTTGCAAATTTGATGAAATCAAGGACCTAGAGATGAGGAGATTATCCTGGTTGAGCTGGGTAGGCTCTAATACCATACAGAGGAGGAGATGATATGAAGATGAGGGGCAGAGATGGGAGTGATATGGCCACAGTCAAGGAATAGAACCACCAACCACCAGAAGCTGTAAAAGGCAAGGAATAGATCTCCCTTAGAGCCTTCTCCCGCCTTGATTTTAGCTGGTGAAACAGATTTTAAAATTGTGGCCCTAAGAATTGTGAAAGACTAAATTTCCATTGTTTCAGGCAACCAAGTTTTTGGTAAATTGCTATAGTAGCCACAAGCTACTAATATACTCAGACATTAAACAAGCATAATGTCCTATTCAAAACTCTGTGATAATGCAAGGACCTTGCAAGTCCTTGGCTTGTTTACAAATTGGTAAATTTGTGCCCTAGTAATTATATAGGCTGAAAATTCTCTTTGTAAAGTAATCTTTATTTAATAGATTCTCTTTATTATTATATCCTTATCTTTGTTTCTAATTATAAAGCAATGAGTTTTGATTGTAGAATTTAAAACTAAAAAAGTAGAAAATTAAGTTTTCTCTACTTACTGGTGTTAAACTTTTCCCTTCACATTTAAAAATATCGAGGGGTGCCTGGGTGACTCAGTCAGTTGTGTGTCTGGCTCTGAGACTTCGGCTCAGGTCATGATCTCCCAGTTTGTGGGTTTGAGCCCCGCATCAGGCTCTGTGCTGACAGCTTAGAGCCTGGAGCCTGCTTCCAATTCTGTGTCTCCCTCTTTCTCTGCTCCTCCCCTGCTCATGCTCTGTCTCTCTCTCTCTCCTTCAAAAAGAAATAAAAACATTAAAAAAATTAGAATTAAAAAATATCAAAATAAATATATATATGATAAGCAAACATATATATGTTTCAAATATTAACGTGTAGAATTTTACTCTTCAGCAACTTGTATTTTTCCTCATAAGACTATATTATAGATAACTTCCTATAGCAGTATATATAGCACTACCTCCTTCTTACCAGGTTTGTATCATTCCTTTAAGGAGATGTGGCATAATTTATTTAAACAAGTACCCACTGTTGGATGCTTCCGTTGTTGCCTATATTTCTACTATAAACAGTAACAATTCTTCCTTTTTATACAGATTTAATGTTCCCTGTTATGTCAAACTCAAAAGTACTTTCAGTTTAAAGAATACTTATTTTGCAAAGGTACAGAACGTTGAATGTAAGTTTTAAGATAGATTAATTGCTTCTGTTAATTGCATTACAATCATTGAGGAGTTCTGATCAGTAACCATAGTAATGGTTAATTTTTTAGACATCTGACTACCCAGTGGTGCTCTCTTTAGAAAATCACTGCTCCCCTTCCCAACAAGAAGTGATGGCAGACACTCTGCAGTCTGTTTTTGGAGATGCCTTGCTTTCTGATATGCTTGATGATTTTCCAGACAAACTACCTTCACCAGAGGTAACATTTTGTCTGAGAAGCTCAGGTTAATCAAAAAAGAAAAAGCATGTCACTATGATTGTTGATCCATAAAACTGGGTTAGAGATCAATGAAAATTCTTAGCCTTGAGCCATTATAGGGGTGTGTCTTTGCAATGTTTTGCCTGGGAAATGTTCCTGTGAGCATTTAGGTAAATATATTTTGAGAAAGAGAATATATGGAGATAAACATAAAAACTCACATTTTTATTGTGTGTCCTAGCCCCATGAGTCCAAAGTTTCAAGTCAGTTAATATTGGGCCACAGGGATTTGGTTGGTTTTATAGGCAAAGGCTCAGAATGGGGCAAAAATCTAGGTTGTAAATAGAGCTTGTGTCTAATTCCTTAGCATCTGGATGGGAGGTTTTGTTTTGTTTTGTTTTGTTTTGTTTTGTTTTGTTTTGTTTTTTAATCTGCTTTTTTCAGTTTCCCTGTCTCTTATGGGCCCCTTTCCATTTTCAGTTAAGCATACTCAAGTCCTTGGTTTAAAAAAACAACCCCATTCTAGCCTCATGGTTTTGATCTCTCTTCAGCTATCTCTTTATTATTTGTCTCAACCCAAATTTCCACTTTCTCATCTCCTCACAACCCAGCTTCCTCTTCCACCTGCACCTCAGTAAGTATCTCATTGTCCTCAGAGACTTTCCTACTGGCAAATTCTAACAGAGCTCTTGCAGTCACCATCTGCCTTGTTTCCTTCGTGACATTCAATCATGGGAAGCCTTCTTCCTTTCCTTGAAACACTTTCTTCCATAATGCCACGTATTTTAGGTTTTCGTCATTTTTCTCTGACCAGTTGTTTTTAGTTTCCTCTGCCAGCCTACTCTCCTCACCTCAAATGTCATCGGGTGATAAACATTTTTTCTTTTACATGATAGTATTGCCTAACAATAATTTAGTTTTGACGTGTCGTCATTTTAGATGTAGAACAGTATTTGTGTCATATTTGAATTTTTAAAAATATTTTTCCTTATTTTATTTATATGAGTAGAAAATTTAAAGATGAAAGTGTTGTAACACTGGTGATTAGAAGTATAGGACTCATGATAAGAATGAGATGGACAGAAACAATTGAACAGATGGAAACACTGACTCTTTCACTCCATAGAATGTTCACAGATTACATGTGTTCAATTCTGACAAGAAAGAGATATTAAAGACCTTGTGCAAAGTGTGGACATATATTATCAAAGATTTAATCTAATAAAGATGTAATCTAAGGTTTAATCTAATGGTCTAATTCAGGAAACTGTAACAATTTTTAAATTTCTAGAAATGGAATCCCTTATCCTATTATTTATAAATCAACTTCTTAGCATCCACATATGTAGTTTTCGTTAATGTTTTTGCTCCTATGCTGAAGTAAAGAGATGCTTTCCAAAGGGTAAATGAGGAATTAGACATAATGGTAATTTTCTCATACCTCACTCAGTCATTGGTGTACAAAAGAATTGCCTGGAGACTTGTTAAAAAGGCATAATTCTATTCCCACAACGCAATATTCTCATTCTCTAATTTTGCAGTAGATCCCAGGAATCTGTTCCCTTAACAAGCACTCCAGGGTGATGCTTTTGATGCATGCGATTGCATAGTGCACTTTGGTAAACTCCACATTAGAGAGTAATGTAAGGACCATTGTAATAGAGAGAAGGCCCAAGATGATGGAAATAATTTGAGTGGGTACCTGAGGATAACAAAGGGAAGGGACAAATTAAAGCTCCTTGAAGAAAAGAACTTTACTTCATACCCCAGATTCCTGCAGCATTATATATAAAACATAGCAGACATTTGATAAGTATGTTGATGAGTTAATTAGTGGCTGAAAAGGGTAGGAATAACTAAGGGAAAGAAAGGAATTGGAAGTCTTAGGATTTAGAATGAGGGACCCTGATGGGGAATTTTGCTATGCTCCTAGTTTTGATGGAAATATTAAGTTGATGATGCATGTGGGGAAATACAGTTGAAATATGAAGAAGATTTACAAATATTTACCTTAAATTTAGTCTATTTTAGGTGTCAAACATTACAATAGACATTTCTGAATACCTGATCTCATTTAATACTTTTTAATATTGGATAACAGAGTAATGATCGGAAGCATTTACTACCAGAAGTTGTAACATTCTAACTTTTGTAGCATTGCAAGTATTTTAACATATATATAAACATAACATATAAAATATTAGACATAAATATAATATATATAAATTACATATAAATATATGTGATATGTGTAGAAACATACAATTTTCATGTGTGTCAGTTTTTAAAAAGAGTAGCAATTTGTGGAATATATAAAAGAAATGGAGCTACAGTAAGTCCCAAGTCATTGCAGGCTTATTTTGGGGTCAATTTGGGTCAATACTATAATATCACTGGTTTTTATCAGGGTATTTCTATAGGGGTATGGATAAAGATGGAGTTCTTATGTATTTTATTACTGTGGGCTAATTGAAACATGGTGAGAGACTTTTCAATGACTGTTAAAATACAAACTTCCCTGTAAATGTGTAATCGTATCTCTCTTTCAAATCGTTTCTGTAGGTATTAAAATTCAAAGTATTAGTTAGGAACAAGAAAATAGGAACCTTAAGGGAAACCCATGAAAGGAAAGGTTCTAATAAGCATGGTCAGGTAGAGGAATTTGAAGAGATATATCAAGATGAAATCAAAGGATCAGAAACATTGATTGGATCAGAAGACAATCCAGGAAAGGAAGATGAGATAATAAGCGTAGCTGGATTACCACTTTTCAAGAAAAGGAAGGTAAGATGACACTTTGTGAAAATCTTACAAGTGATGGAAAAGTTGTCTTATTTTCTTATTGGTGGAGAATTAAAAAAAAATTTTAGAGGTAAAAATCTTTTTCTTCTTTATAAAAATTCTAGTCTCTCATTTAAAACTTGTTTGAAAAAAATTATCATCGGAAAAGAAAATTTTAAAGTTATCTCTTTTCCTGCATTAGCTGTTTTTAATTTGTTCTATGGCCAAATATTATGCATTTTTAGGTAGGAGGCATTGTGCACTGTACAGAATGCAAACAACCCAATATTTCTGCCCTCAAGGAGACTATACTGTCAGAGTCAAGAAAACCACTGTAATAATATACAGTCTTATAAATATGCAAATTAACATGACAAAAGAAGTTATCTTGAGTTGCAAGTGACCTAAAACTAACTCAGCTGGTTTAAGTAAAACGTGAATTAATTAATTGGCCCACATCAAGAAAAGTGCAGGAAAAGTCTTTGAATTTTAGGAATGACATGGTATAGTGTCTCAACTTAAGTCCACAGAATGGACTTTTTTCCAACTTTGGACCTATTTCTCTACATTGGTGCAAGACTTTACAAAGCTCTAGCTTTATATGCTTTCAGGCTCAAATCCAATGGAAGACCTATTTATCTCTCAGATGACCAAGCACATTTTTTTGTGCATTGGCTATGATCCAACGATGTGCACATCCCTGAGTCAGGTGCTATTGTGGGGGAATGCAAAGCTGTGATTAGTCAGGTCCAAGCCATATTGTCAATACTTAAGCACGTGGATTGAGCTTGAGCAAGGAATGTTTTCCCAAAACAAAACTTGGGAAGGGGCTAACAGATGTGCAGAGGAGATAGATGCTGGGCTGTCAAAGAGCAGCTGTATATTATACAACAGAAGTTATTCCCAAGTGTTAGATCACACTGGAAATACACTTACTCATGAATAAATACCCTAAAGTTGTCAAATTCATAAGCAGATCTTTGGGAAAAAAGAAATAGTGATCATTGTTATCTTCAATATTTACTACGTTAGTTGAGATTTTAGATTATAGGCTGTCTCATGTTAACATTAAATACTATCATCATGAAAAATAATCACATTGATGCAATCCAAATGGTTTTTGAGGAGATATTATTATGAAAAGACTGAAATAATTGATCTGAAAGCATATTTTCTTTATTGGAAAAGGTATTTTTCAAATGATTCGTACAAAAATATGAAATTGCTGCATTTTATTTTTATACCACAAAGGTAAAGGTGGCTCTGGCCCTATCTGATCTTGTCATTTATACCAAAGCTGAGAAGTTCAGAAGCTTTCAGCATTCAAGACTGTATCAGCAATTTAACGAAAGTAATTCTATTGGGGAGACAGAAGCCCGAAAACTTTTAAAGCTGAGAGGTAAATTCTTATGATTCAAACAGATGAAGTGTTTAAACAACTTTTATTCACTGCCTAAATGTCAAGATTGGTCAATGACATTTATAAAAACGGTATTCTCATAAGCTTTCAACATATTTAATGCAATTTAAAAAGAGGCTATCTGCCTCAGGTCACATGAAGCTTTATTTCACAGAATTTGTTTAATTTTTTTTAAGTCATGAAATTTTGTTTGGCAATGTCCAGCATGGACATTTTTGTAGGGAGAGCTCTGGTGAGCAGTTAGTGGAGCAAAGCCGTGAGTGACAATGTTGAAGAGGTAGGCAGAACCAAATTACAAGGAAGTGAACTTTGTCTTAGAATCAAAGGCAAGCAGGAGAAGATTGAAGTCTTAGGAGTCACACCATCCCCTATGTGTTTTTGAAGGATGTCTTTGATAGCAGTGCAAAGGTGAGACTTCCTGTAGGGACATGAGGAAGGCTCATGGTAGAGAGCATGGAGCCACAGTGAACTGTGTAGACTCAGCAGGCACCTAAGATAGACAATGAAATGAACCTAGAACCTGTATGTCCCAGGTGAAGGAGAGCGAGGACGTGCATCCAGGGCAGGCTACCAGACGGCTATACAGAGTGTGTACTGTCCTGGCACGTCTGCAGTGGTGCCGCTGGTCTGCATGGCTTCTTTTTACTGTCTTCTGACTCGTAACCTGAGTTGGAGGATTCTGCTTGCTAGAGCCAAGATGCAAGGTCTTGGAAAGAGGATGGGAAGCAGATCTTACTTACCCTTTTGTTAGACTTGTATGGTTGGGGAATAACCTCAGCTAAAAAAGGGATGGACAGGGCCCCTGGGTGGCTCAGTAGGTGAAGCTTCTGACTTCAGCTCAGCTCGTGAAACCATGGTTTGCGCACAGCATCAGGCTCTCTGCTGTTGGTTTGGAGCATGCTTCGGACCTCTATCCCTCTCTCTTTGCCCCTCTCCCTCTCACGCTTTCTCAAAAGTAAAAATTAAAAAAAAAAAAAAGTAAAAAGGGATAAGCAATTAACTCAGCAGTCAGGTGACTCTCCAAATCCTTCTTAAAAAATACAATCTACCATCTTGTGTAGAAACACCATGACAGGAATATCAGCACCTGCAACTGACTCAAAAAAGCTGTTGGCTATTTGGAAATACAGATTCTGATATATTTCTTGGTTAACCTCTTTGGGCTGGCCACCAGTACCCAAAGTGTTTTGAGGTATACTTCAGCTCATCTCTTCAAACTGTCTCTAGGTATCTTAGGTCCTTTTGTTTGCTTGTTTTTTAACTGTAGATTGTGTCTGAAATAAATTCAGTGGGGCTGAACCACAGTTAACAGAATAGAATAGACTTGAATAGAATAGAAGAGATGCAATATAAGTAAGTGGGAAACATAATGAAACAATTATGTGTGTATATTGTGTGTTGGGTGTCATATAAAATATATTTCTTCCTGTGAGTATTGTTAACAGGGTTTAAATTTGAATGACCTACTTTGCTAGCCTCTATTCTTTCAAACTATTGGATGGTTTTTGTTGTTCAAGGGGACAAGACCTCAGCACACAGCAAAAGTAGTTCTAATTCTCTCACTCTCATTGTGTTAGCCACCTGCTCAAACTTTGATAAGGACTGGGAAGTTCTGAGTCGAGTCATAAAGTTTAGCATCACCGTCTCTTTGGAAAGAGTATAGAGGGTTTTTCTTCCACCAAAATCCAGTAATAAATAATTAATGCTGGGGCGAAGGTATGCTCCAAGAATGTCCATCATTATTAAAAACTTAAATGTCACTAAATTTATAATGCAGAAAAATCAGAAACAACTTTTCATATGAGTGGAGACATTTTAATCATTTAAAAATAATGTAGTAGGTGAATATTACTGAAATGGAATTATTTATTTTTCATACTATTTTTAAGTAAAAAATGGAAGTTTATAAAAGGGAACAAATAATATGATTAAATAAAAAATAAGAATATACATATGACAATAGAGTGAAAAGATATATACTAAGAAGTTACCTGGTTTTTAATTGAGTGATGAGATTATATATAGTTTTATTTTTTATTTTTTCTTATTTGATTTTCTCATTTATTTAAAATGAACATAAATTGCATGTATAACAACATAGTATGTTTAATTTTTAAAACTCAATTTCGGAAGTAACAAGATGATATTATGTTAAGGGTCTTTAGTGATCATTCATCTTTATCACTTTGTAGATAGGCAAAATTAAGATCCAGAAGAGTATAGATTTTACCAAAAGATAAACATCTTGTTTAGGGATGGATAAGGGATCATGATAGTTGGACATACATGATGTATTTATACATGAGTAGCTTCAAAATAAACTTTCTCTCAAGGAGTGTGTAACTTCTAAAATTGAGAGCTGATGAAGTTAATTATTATTAACTTCAGTAATTATAATTTTTAACTTGACAATGATTCTATTCTAGTTTGACTTTCAAAGGTAGTGGGCCATAGGCAATAAGCATTTCTCCTAATCCTGGTCACCATATTAGCAAGGGTAGTTGTGGGAACAGGATCTGCTTAATGAAAGAATAAAAGCCTTGGAGAAACACAAAACTGTGTTAAAAAATTCAAAGATGTCCAATGGTAAAGGGCATAAATTAGTTATGAATCTCAAGTGATTTAAATAGAATATATACATATATATAAGCTTATAAAAATATGTAAGTAGAAACATAAATAGAGAGAAACAAATGGACTGTGTGTGGTATGTGTGTGTGTTTGTGCATACGTGTGCATGAACTCTAAGTATAGACCTTATCTCAGTAAGGAAAACATTTGAAATAATCAGAACTATACCTGACGCTGTGGAGTACTCAACCCTATATATGCTATGTTTTGTCCTGTACATATATTTCTATGATAAAGTTGAGTTTATAAGGAGGCACAGAGATTAACAACAATAACTAACAATGAAATAGAATAACTATAACATACTATGATAAAAGTTATGTGAATGAGGTCTCTCTCAAAATACCTTATTGTACTGTACTCACCCTTCTTCTTGTGATGATGTGAGATAGTAATATGCCCACGTGATGAGATGAGATGAGATGAGGTGGATGATGCAGGTGTTGTGATGCAGTGTTAGGGTACTAGTGACTGTCTGGTGATTTGTCAGAAGTAGGATGATCTGCCTCGGACCTTGGTTGACTGTGGGTAACTGAGACTATGGAAAGCAAAACCACAAATAAGGGAGGACTGCTGTATTGGGAGGTAGCAGGTTCTCTTTCAGTGGAGACATGCAAACAGACATTGAAGGAATTTGAGGGAAGATGCTGTGGTGGTTAGGGTTGGCAGCTGAATTGAATAACTTTAAGGTCCCTTTCAATGCTGAGAATCTGTTGACTATTCAGCTGGGTTAATTTGGATGGCATTATGTCTCTTTATGTGACTTACATGTGATTCTGCCCTAATGTGAAAACCAAAGTAAAAAAAAGACAAAATGAAGAAAGATACAAGTTTGTTTTAAAAAATGGATGCATTTTATTTGGGATTTTTATATATTCTTACATCAAAGAAATTAATTTGGATGTGAAAAAATGAAATATATTATTTAATAATTTTTTTCTCAAGTGAATGCTTAGTATACATAAAATTGTCGAATAAAAATTATTAGTTTCTCAATAAGAGTGAATTGCACCGTCAAAGACCTGGATTTATTTTGATTTCCATGAATTGCAAATATTTTTGCCTAAACAATACATATCAGAAGTACTGAAACAATTCTAGGATTCTGTAACATAGAGAGGCATAGCCGTTTATTTCGTTTATCTGAAATCTCTCATGATGTTCTTATATTTTTTTAGCCCACGAGTTTGTTCTTCACACCAGGAAGTTCATTACCAGAATTTATCCCAAAGCAACAAGAACAGACTCCTCTAATTTTAATCCTCAAGAATTTTGGAATATAGGTTGTCAAATGGGTATGTTACACTGAGTTTTTGGCAAAAAGAAGATAATAAATTCATTTTATGAATTAATGAACGACTTATGAAAAGAACTTCCCAAGTAGATTTTTTGACCCTGGGTGTTTTGGGGTCAGGCAATAATGATGAATCATTGGTTTCAAGAGCTGAAGTTATTCCTAAATGGGTCAGAGAGGGTAAATCTAAGTGAGAATTAGGCACATGGAAGTTAAATTCATGAAGAGTTAGCATGGGAGAGGTAGGAAGAGAAAAAAGAAATAAAAATGGATGTCAGAGGACAGTGAATATCAAGTTCTTTGCTTGAAAGATTTGCTAAGGGCTTCTTTAAATCAAGTGACTTCTACCTTTTATACTTTACACCAGTTCTACATTCACAGTACTGAAAAGTGAATGAGATTGCATAGCTTTGTTATTTGTCTTTACCAGACTTTCCTTATTCCAAATTGATTAGCTGTTATCACACAGGCAGTAACCAGTCAGAAGGTACCAGGTGTAAAGCCCTCTGCTCCTGGATTGCAGCAAGGCTCATGGGTTTGTGGACAGAGGGGAAGAGTGGGGTTAGGATTGGTGGGTGAGGGGATGTTAGGGAGAGAGAGGATGGTATTACCAGCCTATATGGATGTATTTTTATTTTTATTTTTATTTTCTTATTACATTTTTTTTATTGTTTATTTATTTCTGAGAGAGAGAGATAGACAGAGTGAGAGCTGGGGAAGGGCAGAGAGAGAGGGAGACAGAATCCGAAGCGGGCTCCAGGCTCTGAGCTATCAGCACAGAGCCCAATGTGGGGCTCAAACCCACAAACTGTGAGATCATGACCTGAGCCGAAGTCAGACGCATAACCGACTGAGCCACCTAGGTGCCCTGGGTGTATTTTCATATTTTAACAGCAATTATTGCTCTGCCTGTTTTTCCCTTTCTCTTTAAGTGATAACAGTATCCCTTTGGACCTGAAAGTTTATAAAATATTTGGTGTCTTTTCTTCTGGCACCTAGTGTGCCTATTTTCTCTATTCTTGTATTCCCTGAGTGTCATCTGATCTGTACATTGCTATTCTATAATTTATATTGTATGCCAGCTTGATTTTTAAATCAAAGTTATAATTTAAAAATTAAACTTTGAAACTCACCTTTGTAAATTAATATACACATGGCAGGAAGAAATGCTTAAAAATCAGGAATTATTCTGGCTAATGATGCTTGCTCTTAAAATGTTTAGAGATCTAAAATCCATGATTAGGTTTCAGTATATCTTTTAACTGTGTTTATTTAATTGTACCCTCTAATTCCTGACAATATCAAAATACTTTTTGCTCACAGTGGCCTTAAATTTCCAGACACCTGGTCTGCCTATGGATCTTCAAAATGGGAAATTTTTGGATAATGGTGGTTCTGGATATATTTTGAAACCACAGTTCCTAAGAGATATTAAAACACAGTTTAATCCGAATAAACCACCAAACCAGAGTGATCCAGTTACACTTACAATAAGGGTAAGATTAATAGCTTTTACTTTTTATGGTTATTGTATAAGCTGGAGAGTATGCATTAATATTTTGAGTTCTACTAATTTCCTTTAATGTCCTTTAAATTTCAGTTGATCTTTTTAGATATTAAAAAGGAGTGGTATTTCAGCACCATTCTGTATCTGAAAATCTTTCTGTTGACTTCTGGCATGAATGATTATCCTGCTTGTGAATAGAAATATTGACGCTGAAAGCTTCTCCTCGCCAAAGTTTTTTTATTCCATCGTCTTTAGGCATTTAATAATGTGACAGAGAAGTCTGAGTTCAGCCCACTAGTTACCCTGTGGATACGCTACTCTCTTCCTCCTTAACTTCACAGAATTTTACTAAAAGATTTTAGGAGCACCTTGCTTTTCATTAATCTCCAGATTTAGACTTCCACAGCTCAGAAGTTTTGCCCCTTGTCTCTGAATAGTGTTTGGTTAGTACTTAGAAACCAAAAGTATCCATACGCTGTTCATGAGTATCTGCCTGCATGTGTACTAATTCCTGTCAACTCAATCACTTTTTTTTTTTCTGCCTTTGATTTTCCTCCATATCTGATTTTATTCTTTACTGATTCTAATGTAGATGTGAATTTTTCTTCTGCATCATCGGTTTCTTCCCCTCTAATTTTTATTTACCTCACACTGCTTCCTTTTTATTTCTGTCTGTATCCTAGCCAGCACCCTTTCCCCCTGACTCCTGTCTTGTTATTTCATCTTTTGTTTTATTATATAGTCTGTGTCGTTTTATTGGGAGTAAAAGTAGTTGTCTAAAATTTATTGTTTCCATTAGTATAGACTTTTTTGAAAACTTTCTTATTCTTCTATAACCAAAGTGCTATATTTATTTCCTTTTTTAAATGTCACTGAATCATCTGAAAAGCCCCTAGCTTTTTCTGTCCATTTAGGTATAAGCAATTCTATTTTAGATTGTATCTGCACCTGTGGTTTGCAACAAATTGGGTGGGTAGGGCTCTTTAGTTCCTGTCTTTAATTAACTAGTTGCTCCTAGAACCATATGAATCATCTCAGGTTCTTTTTTTTTAAGTTTATTTTATTTATTTTGAGAGAGAGCGCGCACACATGTGTGCTCAGTGGGGGAGGAGCAGAGAGAGAATCCCAACCAAGCTTGGTGCTGTCAGCACAGAGCCCAATGCAGGGATCGATCTCATGAACCATGAGATCATGACCTGAGCTGAAATCAAGAGTAGGACCCTTAATCAACTGAGCCACCTAGCGCTACCCCCCACCTCATCAGGTTTTTTGTGTCTCCTGTTCTCACTCGGGAGTGTGTTGGCTGTGCTGGCTGATGAGAGCTTGCCTTCTCTGGTTCCCTGGCTGTCAGAGTGCAGGAAATGCTATCACCCAGAAGGCATGCCCCCATAAGTCTTCCTCCCTTGGCTCCTTCCTCTACGGTCCTGATGTCACAGGGCTTGGGGGACTATTTTCATCCACTTCAGGCCCTAGCCTTTTTGTCCCAGCTGAGAATGGAAACTTAAGTGATGTTGCCGTTTTCCAGAGATGGAGGTGGAAAGAGAGTATAGCAAAATTGAATGAGACAGAAATGATCCTGGCCACTGCAGCAGATAGTGGCAGCAAATATATATATACAGTAGCTATATATAGACTATATAGTAGTATAGTGCCAAAGTATGTAGTTGACTTTTTTCTTGGTTGTTAGGGATTCTGAGGCTCTAAAGTAAGGGCATACGGTAGCTAGGTAGAAACTGACTTCAGCACCGATGCAGCCCCAAATCAATTAGTTGGCACTCTTTCTAGGATCCAGCAAAATATTGTCCATTAAACTGCCTTTGCAAATATAACTTTGGCATTCTTTTTGTATTTTTTAATACAACAATCTAAAGGTTAGTAAATTTTTCTTTTACTTTTTCGTTATGGTGTTAGCTGGAAAGTATACATTAATATTTTAACTTCCGTTGATTTCCTTTAATGCCTTTCAAATTTCTGTTGATCTCTTCAGCCTCAATAGGTGGGCGGTATTTCAATCTCTTTCTACATCTGAACCAAGGTCTCCCTGTTGCCTTTTTGCATGAATGAAAAAATGCGAAAGTCTGCATTGTCCTAAACACCTAGTCTAGTAATTGTCATTGCTGTTCCAGTGAGAAAAAGGGATGAATCAGCCGCTTTGTGATCTATTCCTCACAAATCTGCTTACTGTGCTGGGGCTTTCCTATCTCTTCCTACCTGTCTCCGTCTCAAATGATTCTTTCTTGTTCACATTTGTGGGCTCCTCTTCCTCTACCCAGCTCTGAAATATTTATATTGCTAAGGCTTTTTTTTAATTCTCATCTCAAACTATTCTCCTTGTGTCCTTTTATACACATTCATGGTTTCAACTGCCAACAATGCCCAAATCTTTAATCTGACTTCATTTCTGGAATAAAGGAATATTTTAAATACCTTAATTAGCATCCTTACCTGTTTAATCCCTGTTCTGTCAAACTTAAAAGTATTAAAGGCTGAACACCCCTGCCTGGTCCAATCTTATTTTCTTTAAAGGTCAATGAACTTAGTCGAATTCATTGTGTCAGTTAACTCAGCCTACAAAATTGGGAACCATTCCTCTCTTTCCACATCTTTATCAATTACTGTGTTCAATCCATCTCTAAATTTCACTGATCCTACTTCGAAATATCTTCCTTATCCAATCTCTTGGTCTGATGCCATATGCTACTTTTTTTTTTTTTTTTTTTTTTAAGAATTTGTTACCTGTCATCACATTTATTCCTTTGACCTTCTAAGGGGTTTTCACTTAGCCTGTCTCAGTCCTCCTGACCCATCTTCCACAAGTGGCCCAGAGAGATTGTGCTCCGTACTAATCTCATCATGCCTACTTAATATTTCTTTATGCTTCCTGCTTGCTTTCTTAGTTGGGGCTTAGCCTAATTCTCCAGCCCCACTTCTCACCACTTCCAGTCTTGTAGCTTTTTCTGTAACCATATGGAAGCCTTTTCTGTCCACGTGCTACCTGCATGCATTGCTTATGCTTTTTCCTTTGGCTGGATTATTCTTCCAGCTTTCACCTGCCTGTTGCATTCACACTTATTTTTCAAGATTTACAGGGTCACTTATTTTTGGAAGTTCTTTTCCTCCACTAAATTAGTTACGCTTCTTTTTGTAGTTTTGTTTTTCCATAACACCCTATACATGCATATACTAGCCACTGTATTATACAGGCATATGTCAGAGATATTGCAGGTTTCATTCTAGACAACCACAATAAAGTGAATATCACAATAAAGCAAGTCAAATGAATCTTTTGGTCTCTCAGAACATATGAAAGTTATGTTTCTACTATACTATAGTCTATTAAGTGTGCAGTAGTATTCTGTCTAAAAAAATGTACGTACCTTAATTAAAAATACTTTGTTGCTAACAAATGCTAACCATCATCTGAGCTTTCAGCAAGTCATAATCTTTTTGCTGGTGGAGGGTCTTGCCTCAATGTTGATGGCTGTTGACTGATCAGGGTGGCAGTTGCTGGAGATTTGGGTAGTGTGGTACTGTTCCATCAGCTAAGTTGATGTAATATTCTAAATCCTTTGTTGTCATTTCAACAATCATCACAGCATCTTCCCCAGGATGAAACTTATCTGTTCAAGTTTTATCATGAGATTGGAGTAATTCAATCACATCTTCAGGCTCCACTGCTGATTGTAATTCTCTTGCTGTCTCCACCACATCTGCAGTTGGAACACACACACATTTATTAGTTTGCTGATTTAGTTGGGCATGGTTTGTGGCACCCCCAAATAATTACCATAGTAATATCAAAGATCACCGAACACAGATCACTATAATAATATAATAATAATAAAAACGTTTAAAAGTGAGAATTACCAAAATGTGACACAGAAGCATGAAGTGAGCAAATGCTGTTGGAAAACTGGTGCCAATAGACTTGCTCGATGCAGAATTGCCACAAGCCTTCAATTTGTAAAAAATGCAATATCTGCAAAATGGAATAAAATGAAGCTCAATAAAACAAGGTACCCCTGTAATTGTTTATTTACTTGTACTTGTCTTTCTTCCCCACTTGTCTGAAGGCCCTGTAAGGATAAGGACTGTTTCGTGCAAGTCTTATCCCTACTGCCTGGCACAAAGTATATGTTCAATATATGCAAATTAATTGAATGAATGACTTCTTTTTCAAGTTAAGAATAGTAAAGAGAACATATGTGCTCTTTGATTGAGAAAGAGAAGATGGAAGATGGCTAGTATGCATGGATGTTTACAAATGCCACCTGTTTGCTTCTGAAGGTTCTCATGTAGCGACATAAGTGGCATGATGTAAAATAGGCACGATTAATGATTTTCCCAGGAAACTGCTGCCATAGTCACATGGGTCTTTCTTGCTTGCTTTGATCATCGTAGAGAGCTTTGTGATTATAACTTGTGCAAATTGGGGAAGGCATGACTCAGGGTTCAAAAGGCATAGTTTTGCCATTTGCTTTATGTCCCCGATAAAGACATTTCAACATTTCTGGTTTAATCTTTGTCATCTCTCAAATTAAGAGTTTCAGATTAGGTCAACCCTTTTCGAATTTATAAAAACAATGCAACCATTTTCCAAGTTCAAAGTCTGATGCATAAGGCCAATAGATGAAAGCAGAGGTGCTCTTGTTGACCACTAAAGGTCTTCTGTTTGACATTTGTCTTCTGTGGTGGCCCCTGAAAGGGCTTCTGTGAATCAGAGTGTAAAAATTATTTGAATAATAGTTTCTAAATTCTCTGTCAGTTCTCATATTCAATTATTATTATTATTTTTAGTGAGATGATTTTTTTTTTTTTTTTTGGTGTGATGGGCACTAAAAGCTGAACTTTTCCATATTGGCAAGGGTCTATTACCTGCAGAGGGGATATTCAGCTGGTAGGCTCTCATGTCAGTGTGCTAGTTGTTTATGGGCAATGTTCTGTCTAGCTAACCTGGTGTCTAATTTATGCTGGTCGATCAATGCCCATTCCATACTAGTTGTTAAACATTTGCACAGTCACCCTGGTTTCCAGCTAATGTTTAAATGTGTGGATGTAGGAAAGGAAAAATTACACATTGGCACTTTTTCTGTTTCTTTTGTTTCTCTTCCTTCTTTCATTCCTTCTTTCATTCTTATTGAAACTTATTTATTTGTTCCTGTTTATTATAATCTTCAGAAATTAAAATTATGCCTCAATTTTTAGGTTAGTACATTTTACAAATGAATACACTTGAATAATTGTCTTTTGTTTGGACTTTGCTCCTTAAAGTAAGACAAAACTTAGCTTCAACAGTTAGTTTGACTAATAAAGGGTTAAATAAAACTATGATTAGTTTAAGTGTTCTGATACCCAGTTCTTAATATACATATGAAATCATTGATTTTGTCAGACTCAGGTTAGTTATGATAATATTGACAACAAGAGATAATATAAGATTTTGTGATAAATTATCCAAACATATAAATTATACTATCAAGAATGCTATCATAGGAAATTATGCAATGTTTTTTTCTTACATTTCAGAAGTAGTATTAATATTGTTTCTAATTTTTGGCTGTAGACAGACAATATGAATTTCAAAATAGTTCATGTTATCAGAGTAATTCAGCCTGATTTACAGTAGGCTGTGATTATAACAATACTTTTAAGCAATGGCTTTTAACAGCCATAACAAATACTTTATTTGATTTATTTTATTTTATTTTTTAACATCTATTGATTTTTTGAGAGAGAGAAAGAGCTCAAGCAGGAGAGGGGGAGAGAGAGAGGAGACAGAGGATCTGAAACAGACTCTGTGCTGACAGCACGGAGCCCGATATAGGGCTCAAACTCATGACCGTGAGATCATGACCTGAGCCAAAATCAAGAGTCAGACGCTTAACTGACTGAGCCATCCAGGCACCCCCAAAACATATACTTTAAAAATAAAAATATATGTTGAACTATGAAACTCAGTGTGAATTCTACTATAATTATATAGTGAAATTAGAATAATGTAGACATATTCCTAGTATTTACCTATTGACGCTTGAGGATAAAAGGGTTAAAGTTTAAAATATACACTATATTCCACTCTTAATTTTTTTGTGGGAACTGAGAGTCTATAATCTCTTCTGAAATACATGTTTTATTTTCAAATTACATGACCATACAGTTTGATATCCTGCTAAATTTCTGTGTTCAAATACTTTTGTGCAGCTCATCAGTGGTATCCAGTTACCTCCCAGTAATCATTCATCATCTAACAAAGCTGACGCATTAGTGATTCTAGAACTTTTTGGTGTTCCAAATGATCAAACGAAACAGCAGACTCGTGTCATTAAAAGAAATGGTGAGCTCCTAACATATTTTATTGAACTTCTACTGGATTTCTTGCTGGAAAGCTTATAATTTGTCTATTGATAGAGTTTTGATGCATATTTATTATTCATAAGGCAAGGGCTTTGCATTAGGTTTAAGGTGACCAAAGTGTTATATACAGCAAAAACAATCTGATAATGATTCAATGTATTTCAGATTACAGATACAAAAATTTATCTGGTCTGAAAATTGCTGCTTTTTTTTTTTAAGTTTATTTATTTATTTTGAGAGAGAGTGTGAGCAGGGTAGGAACAAAGAGAGAGAGGGAGAATCCCAGGCAAACTCCATGCTATCAGTGCAGAGCCCGATGTGGGGCTTGAACCCACAAAAAAATGAGATCATGACCTCAGCTGAAATCAAGAGTTGGATGCTTAACCGACTGAGCCACCCAGGCACCCGAAATTACTGCTTTTTTACACTTTGACCTCCTTTTTATGTACCATATTGCTGAATTCAAGAGGCATTTTGATGGCTGCAAAGCTGCTTAGCTTCTAGACTTTGTGTAAAATAAAGAATGTACGATTGTTCTGATACAGCATGTTACCCATTTTTACTTCGCTGTTTGAATTATTTTAGATCAAAGGTCTGTGACTTCTGGCTCTGGCTAAAGATGCCATAGAAACCCACTCATACAATATTTGGATTCATAAGTCAGTCATTTTTGCCAGAAGGGAAATGTAGAAATGGAAGTGACTTGGGTAAGATTTTCAGTTCTGCAATCCTGTGATATTTTATGTAATACAGTACTGATGTTGTCACTTCTTGGTTGAGTTTGAAACCATTAAGGACATTACAGTGTAGATTCCTGGGATTGACCTTTAGTCAGGATCACCTTGGAGGAGACCTTGGAACTGATTCGTGAGTCTGTAATTTTCTTTGAGTGGGTATTCCCAAAGTATAGTGGGATTCATTTCAGAGTCTGAAAGTACGTACCAGATTAAATGGCACTGACAGAAAAACAGGTGCAGTTTTAACACTTTTTTTTTTCTTGGGTGGGTCATCTCCAGTAATATCCACCATCTGCCCCCTGCACTGACACCCCAAATACTCTTCCAGTGTGGCCCCTCATGCAAAGGGCATGGAAAAAAGATGTGGGGAGTTTTGGTTACTTCATCATAGGTCGTCGATGGGAAGGGATATTGGTGATGACCTGCCGCCTTATTTGTCGTTCCTCAGAGCTGAAGGCACATTACAATGGATTTGTCAAGAAATGGTAGCCGCTTATGTCAGGAAGCTTATAGTAACCTACCTCTTGTTCTCTTCATCCCCATACTTGAATCTTCATGGCAAGATACACAGAACATTTATTTATACAGCACACCCCTTATAATGTGTTTCTAGCTCCCATTAGAATTTAGATTACGTCCTGGGTTTTATGGAAATATTCCTGTGAAATTAAATTTGGTGTATCTAACATTACTGAGCCTGTTTTATTAGAAGTCTGATGCTAAGTATCAAAAAACTTAAGATCTCCACTTATTAAAGGTATTATTATTTATGTATGTCCCAACTAACTCTATTTTAGATAGTTTTCAGTTCAGTATGGGACATGAGATACAATAAAACTATCACGATAGAGTCATTAGTGTTTTTTTTTAAGTTTATTTCTTTATTTGAGTTAGAACGAGAGCGTGCAGGGAGGGGAAGAGGGAGAGAGAGAGCAGAAAGAGAGAGAGAGAGAGAGAGAATGAATTCCAAGCAGGATCTACACTGTCAGCCAGACACAGAGTTTGAACTCACGAACTGTGATATTATGACCTGAGTCAAACGCTTGACCGGCTGAGCCCCCAGGTGCCCCAAGTCATTAGTGTATTAAGGAAAGTACAGAGAATTGTAGTGGAAGGGGCACATTTGGAGATGGTTTTGGAGAATGAATCGGATTTTTTCCCCAGAGATTGTGGATGAAGCATTGTAGGCAAAAGGAATAATATGCACACTAAAACCTGGAGAAGACTAGCTTCAAACACGCTAGGTGAAAATACTGAAGTTTAAAATGGGTGAAGTACAGGGTACTTAAGAGGGATTAGTGTGAGATAAAATATAAAAGTTAGGTTGGGAATGGTCATGGAAAATCATGAGAGCCATGATGAGGTGTTAGGTACTTTCTTTTCTGTGTTGTATGTAGAAAATGAATAGAATTAAAACTCTTAAGCAGGGATATAACGCTAATATAGCTGAGCTTTAAGGAGATTATTTCTACAGATTAGGTAGGAAGACGTGTATGTGGGGGAAATGAGGAATACAAAATAGAGTCAGGATATGATTTCATGGCTAGAGGATGGGGAATTCAGGCCAAAGAAGGCACAGGCATCAGAAAAGCAATGGAGGACTTATGTGAGGAAGACTAGCGGGAGTAAAAGTCTAGAAAGCTGGACAAAGGAGGATACTAAGGTGGCTTAGCTGCTAGAGTAATTGTGGTGTAATAAGAGACATGAGAGTGGAAGGAAAAAGATCATATATGGGTAAGGTGTGGAAGCAATTCTTCAGTTTTGGTCATGCCAGAGAAAACTGTAACTATCAAATTTGGTGTCCTGATTTATTTCCCTTCTTTCCTCCTTCCCTTTCTTTCTTTCTTTCTTTCTTTCTTTCTTTCTTTCTTTCTTTCTTTCTTTCTTTCTTTCTTTCTTTCTTTCTTTCTTTCTTTCTCTTTCACAAATAAAAAGACCTTCTCATAGAATACATATGATATATGTGAGACAGAGAAAGGGAGACTGTTTATAGTGAATTAGGGTTGGAGGAGGAAGATAAGTCAGTATAAGAATTTTGTGCAGACATTTTGCAGTGTCTATAAAGAACTGACTCTTAGACCTGCTCCTGTACTCTATGGAGTTTTCTCTTTTCTTTTTTTTAAATTAACTTATTTATTTTGAGTTAGAGAGCATGAGTGGGGAAGGGGCAGAGAGAATGGGGGACAGAGGATCTGAGGCAGATTCTGTGCTGATAGTGGAGAACCCGATGTGGGACTCGAACTCATGAACCATGAGATCATGACCTGAGCCGAAATCAAGAGTTGAACACTTAACTGACCGAGCCACCCAGGTGTCCCAGAATTATTTCCTTTCTTAAGGCAAGGTAATACATTCATTATACCCGCGTGAGTCAATTGGTTTAATATTTTCATGGGCATAGACAGTATTCTGGATCACTCTCAGGTAAATGTGTGCTTGTTGACCACAGATGTACCACAGAAAACAAATTCTTTACCATTTGTGACAAATTAGTCACAAATTCTTTAATGCTTCTGGAAGGGTGACCTAAAGAGCAAAACCTATTGACATAGCAGGCATAGCATTACCTTTGTACATGAAAACAATATTATTTCACCCTGAACCTTTGGGTCTTTATTAAGTAGATTTTATATTTTATCTGGATGTGAATTTCTTTTTTAATTTTTATTTATTTTTGGGAGACAGAGAGACAGAGTGCAGACAGGGGAGGGGCAGAGACAGAGGGAGACACAGAATCTGAAGCAGGCTCCAGGCTCTGAGCTCCAAGCTGTCAGCACAGATCCTGATGCAGGGCTTGAGCCCACAAAGCATGGGATCATGACCTGGGCTGAAGTCGGACGCTTAACTGACTGAGCCACCCAGGGCCCCCGGATGTGAATTTGATTCCATTAAATTACACTTAAGAATTGGATGATTTGGGTCATATCGTGATGGATTTCTTATTTGGCAAGAAATTGTTGTTTGGGATGATTTATTTTGCTAGAGATCTAACTTACTCATCAACTTGGGACTTTAAAGTGAGCACTTAGTCAAAAGAAGGATCAAAGGCTGGCTTTGGAGCACTTAGCTCTTAGGCCAACAACTGTCTATGGGGTTCTTCCCATAATAGGAACTGCTATAGAAAAATTATGTTATTTCATGTATTTGTTACTGAAATGCCCAAACATAGCATTCATGTTGCCTAATGAAAAATTTCTGCTCTGAAATCAGACTCCATTTGTTTGAATTCCTGTCCTGCCACTTAATGACTATGTATGTGAAACCCTGAGGAAGTTGTGTAATATATTTCTGGCTCAGTTTTCTCATCTGTAAATATGGGTTGTAATAACCCTGATGGGTTTGTGGTAAGAATTAAATGACATTATCTACTTAAAGTTCTTATATTGCCCAGCAATACTAAAGACCCAATAGTTATTGCTACTGTCATAATTATTCCTTTCTCATTGGATGAGTGAAAAACTCAAGTGCTCTAAAACATAAGCTATTAACATTACTAAGTGTTGAAAAGAAAAATTTCAGAGAACAGCTATTATGTATTATTCCCTAAAGAACACGTCTATGATTCTTTGATTATATCTTCCTTTATCTTTCAGCTTTTAGTCCAAGATGGAATGAAACGTTCACATTTATTATTCAAGTGCCAGAATTGGCATTGATGCGTTTTGTTGTTGAAAGTCAAGGTTTAATAACTGGAAATGAATTTCTTGGCCAATATACTTTACCAGTTTTAAGCATGAACAAAGGTAATATTCCTAAAAGTAACAGGATTGTGATACCAATTATAATTTAAATTTACCAAAGACACACATTGATATACCAAATAGCTCTATTCATGAGAGTCAGATGTAAAGGAAATTTTATGAATTGACACACATTTTCTCTCAGTGGAATTATAGAAATGTGTTTTCACATGGAAGGTGGGGTTGTGGTTTGGGATTGCTGGGAAGACAAATTAGACCAACTTGGTATGTATGAGCATTTCTTTACATGGATCATCGCTCTTTTGTTTCAATTAAGAGTAGTCATGACTACCACAAAGAAATAAAGGATGGGAATTAAAGAGAAGGGACAAGCAGTGACTCATTCTTCTACCCAAGGAGAGACTGGGAACCCAAGACAATCCCTTCTTGACTCTTTTCAGGGCTGCCTTTATGTCGTAGTCAGCTTGCTGGGGTGATTTATACTCTGCCCCCAATTACCTCGTCCCAACGTGTTTGTGTTTACTTCTCTAACACCATCTGAGCTGTACCTTGGAAACAGAGTCTGAAGCAGAAGGGTGGTGGCTAATTTAGCACACTGCACTTTGAGAGAGAAGAAGTGTGAGCTGTGTGTTCAGCGTTAGGCAGTAAGAAGTCAAAATAGAAGCTTCAAATATTTTATAGTTTGTGGGGAATTAACACGCAAGATGAATATAACTATGCTGTCATAGTTTTTACCTATGCTTAGTAAAGATAATGTTCTTTCTCAGCAGCTCTATCGGGAACACTGCTAATTTATCTTTATTGTTCTAATTAGCTCTGATTCCTTTTGCAGGTTACCGTCGTGTTCCTCTGTTTTCCAGAATGGGCGAGAGTCTTGAGCCTGCCTCACTGTTTATTTACGTTTGGTACGTCAGATAGCAATTAATAGCACCTGACATATCATTAGCTATACATCGTAATAAAACAGCCAAAATGAATGTCTATATCTTTTTTTTTAACATGAAGCAAAATAATTATTTGCAAAAACAGAAATATTGAGCAAGTTCACCTGTAACGCGCAAAATAGAATGGTGGAAAAAGGAGAACCAAATCTTCAGAGGTTCGCAACACTGTGGCATTCTTGTCAGCCAGATTTTCCTGTTCCTCTATTGCTGAAGCTGCTCTTGCCACCTGCTTGTATCATTTTAAATTGGTAGAACTTACAAGCTCTTAAAATATGTCTGATTATATAAGATATGTTGGCAAATATTTATCAGTAAAAAGAAATGTGAAATCTAAGAGTGTTTTAACTTCTTGACACCCACTACTGCAAGTGGTAGTGAAAAGGAATTAGATTCCCAGGTGCTTTGTGCCCTTTTATATCCTAGACAGTAATTAGCCCCTGCCTTCTCGAGCTAGTTCTTAGATGCTGTGCATTGGATTTGGTACCCTGTAATTACACAGACATTTTTATGAGTGTATATGAAATTGATTTGCAGTCAAATGGAATTCAATCTCCATACCTGTAAAAGAGATCTACTACGTGGGCTTCTAGGCTTGCATCTCTGAATTAACCCACAATGTTTCTGAATCTGTGCTAAATGTACTTTGAAGGTTGTCTCTTGGTCAGAGATGGGATTCCTGTGCTATTTCATAGGCTGGGCTTCTCACCATCAGCAGGATTTTGATTTACTAAATGATATATGGAGAATAATACAGTTTCTTATGAACTCTTCTTCAAAAAACAGGCATATTAATACTTATCCTACTGCATTGTTGCATGGAGTGAGGCGAAAGTACCTGGCACAATTTTTGACTGATTAGGGGACCCTGATAGGTATTTGTTGAAATTAAATCTGAACTTATAACTAAAATCACAAATGATGGTTTGAGGTGTTTACTAATGTATTATCTCTTGCTGGCTAGAAAAATAAAAAATAACCCATTTACCATATTTTACTACTATGACTTACCCTCAAAACCAAATATTTAAAATAATAATGCCACTGGGAATTCAAATACTGAAGCCATAAGTAGTAAGAACTGTCCCAGTACATCATCATCAAGATGCTCTCTTATACAGTTTCTAGATTTAAGAGTGGGGTACACTCTTCCCCATAGGGGGGCACAGCCACTTCCCAGAGGGATGCTTTTTATTTTGCTAGATAAGAAAAAGATCTTGTTTAAAACACCTATTGTTCAGAACATTAGCAGGTGAGATATTCAGCCCATTGGCCCAAGGCTTTAACCTTTTCTAAACTCCTAAAGCCTTTTGAAGATCTGGAATTCCATGAGATTTAAAGACTGATCAGGTGAGTTAGGCAAGAGTTCACTAATTCTACAGCAGTATAAACTTCTATTTCTTGTTTATACCACCAAGATTTGAAATGAGGGAGAAAAAAAGATATATGTATTTTTTTTCTCACTTTTTCTTCAGGTACTAATTAAATTCAGCTCACTAACTTTGAAGACCAAATCCTTCATTTTCAATATCCCCACTCTACATCAGAAAGGCATTTTTGAGAGGAAGCATTTAGATTATTTTATTTCCTGTCCAAAAATCTTATAATACCCTTAAACATCTTTGGTTCCATTTTTTGTATACATTATTTATCATTTACTTTCCTTTTGAATTGTACTGGAATATTATTATTATTGTTCTTGTTACTACTACTATTATTATTATTATTATTATTAATTTTCTCACAATAGAAACTACCATAGAAACTCCAGAGCCAGGGAATGTTCTCACTTTAGAGAAAGTTGGGAATGATGTGAGAAGCCAGCTTTGACTCATCCTGTCTAGGCATAATTCACTTGCAGGAAAAAATAGTGTTGGTGGAGGGAAGGAAACAGAATGAAAGGGCTAAATGAGCCCTTGGGCTGTGGCAACAGATTACCTCTTAAATTCTTAGGGGAAATGTCAGTTCCTCAGAGAAGCTGTCTACAATCTTTTAGTCTAGGTCATGTTTTTTGGAGTACATTTCCATACAACTGACAAAATGATAGCCAGGAACTGCTGTGGCACTATCAGGTAGGCCCTGTCATTGGTAGGAGCTTACCTGACGCTTACATTTAGGCAATAGTGTTCTGTTGACCATGACCGACTTCACAGAACAACACCAGACAAGGACACTCTGTGACTACAATGGGTCAAGAAAAAAACAAGATTACTTTGTAGCCATGACTAAACACGTGAATATTGTCCAAAAACAAAAATGCCAAACATCTTCCTATCCTGGCTAACGTGAATGGCTGTTGATTCTTTACCAATTATACCTTTTGCCTTGATTTATTCTTTTTATCTTATGGATGAGATTTATTCCAATCATAGAATTGCCCCCAATTCTTGACAACATCCAATACAGAGGAGAGCCCTACTTCCTTGAAGCCCCCACAAACCATCTAACACAAGACTAAATCCAATATTAAGTGCTCTTCAATATCCTATCACTGAGTTGCTCCATGGTTCCCCATTTGTGCATCTCTCTCATTACAACAAGCATAAACCCAACTGTATGTGTTCCTGGTGATCTTTGGCTGGAGGGCATAGACATAAACTTGGCTTCTCCTTCTGTAACATGTACTGCCATATAGTGATCGGTGCGACAGGAAAGTTTTGTTATGTTGTTGATTGTGACATTTTCTCTTTTTTTAATGCTTGTGGTTGTTTAGGGCCTCAGATAGAAAACAGAAAGAGCACAATCTCCCCATTTAGACTTACTCTGACTTTTGTTTGAGAGATGGTGGCCACTGGAGGCCAATGATGCTGGTTGCTGAGGAGTGAAGTTGCTCTATCTCTTAAAGAAATGTGGAGAAGCTCCCTGGAGCCATAAAAAGAGGTCTTTATTGTAATTTTGGGTAGTACATTGTGCTTCTGAGGGATACAGACAATGCACCCAAGATAGTACCTCCAAAGGTTGCAGTTAAAACCTTTATGCAGGGGCGCCTGGGTGGCTCAGTCGGTTAAGCGGCCGACTTCAGCTCAGGTCACGATCTCGCGGTCCGTGAGTTCGAGCCCCGCGTCAGGCTCTGGGCTGATGGCTCAGAGCCTGGAGCCTGCTTCCGATTCTGTGTCTCCCTCGCTCTCTGCCCCTCCCCCGTTCATGCTCTGTCTCTCTCTGTCTCAAAAATAAATAAAAAAACGTTAAAAAAAATTAAAAAATAAAAACAAACCTTTATGCAAATTTCAAGGAATATTTGGGAGCCCCAGTGGTAAGAAGCTCACGTTGTGGATTGGTATACAGAGAATGGAATCACTTTCAGCGAAGGCTTTATGGACTTGAACAATGAACATTTTATTGGGACAATACATGAATTTCATTTTGCAGAAGTAATTAAGATTCCATAGTCTTGGTGCTATATAAACGTTTGTTAAATTGCATTTATTTCAAAGTAATAACCCCCTAGAAATATTTGCACCAACAAAAGATTCTTATGATGCATTTTTGATTCTTAGACCATGAATTTGAGGTCTCTGTATAACTAGAGCACACATTTTTACCAGCTATTAGAAATCTCTATTTCAAACATCAAAGCGATGGATTAAAGTGGTGTTTGAATTTATGATAGATTGGAATCTATGTGTCTTATATAGTTACACAACAGCCCAACACCTGGTGGTAGTTGGGGGAGAGTTGATGTTAAATGCCTTAACAACTTACACGTTTTCAGCAACACATGCCTTCTTTCTACTGTCCATGTGTAAACAGTTTAACTTTCACACTTCCAGTCCTCTTTCCTGTTCTTGTCCCAGGACAGTTACTTTTCTAACATGAGACATATCTGTAGCATCAGCAGTACCTAATATATGCTGATATTAAACATAAATTAACCTAAATCCTTTCAACAATCCTATATTTTACTGTTAACAAAACAACCCCAAAACATTAAACTTGTCCAAGGTCTATAGTAAATGCCAGAATCTAGGTTACTGGTCCAGGGCAGTCTGTGAAAAAAAAATAATGCATTGATTACATCACACAATATACAAAAATTAACTCAAAATGGATTATAGATCTAAATGTCAAACTATGAAATTAAAACAAAAACTATTAACCTTTTAGAAGAAAGAAGATAGAATATTCTTATAACTTTGGGGTAGGCAAGGGTTTGTTGGAACATTAAACCATGACATATAAAAGAGATGGTAAGTTGGACTTCACTTAAAAAGAAAAGAACTTTTGCTTTTTGAAATACAAAAATGAAAAGGCAATTTACAGAATGGGACAAAATATTTGTTTTAATTTTATTTTTATTTTTTTAAATTTACATCCAAGTTAGCATATAGTACAACAATGATTTCAGGAGTAGATTCCTTAGTGACCCTTACACATTTAGCCTATCCACCCTCCCACAACACCTCCAGTAACCCTCAGTTTGTGTTCCATATTTATGAGTCTCTTCTGTTTTGTCCCCCTCCCTGTTTTTATATTATTTTTGTTTCCCTTCCCTTATGTTCATCTGTTTTGTTTCTTAAAGTCCTCATATGAGTGAAGTCATATGATATTTGTCTTTCTCTGGCTAATTTCGCTTAGCATAATACCCTCTAGTTCCATCCATGTAGTTCGAAATGCCAAGATTTCATTCTTTTTGATTGCCAAGTAATACTCCATTGTATATATGTACCACCTCTTCTTTATCCATTCATCCATCGATGGACATTTGGGCTCTTTCCATACTTTGGCTACTGTTGATGGTGCTGCTATAAACATTGGGGTGCATGCGTCCCTTCAACACAGCACACCTATATCCCTTGGATAAATGCCTAGTAGTGCAATTGCTGGGTCATAGGGTAGTTCTATTTTTGGTATTTTGAGGAACCTCCATACTTTTTTCCAGAGTGGCTGTACCAGCTTGCATTCCCACCAACAATATAAAAGAGATCCTCTTTCTCCACGTCCTCACCAATATCTGTTGTTGCCTGAGTTGTTAATGTTAGCCATTCTGATGGGTGAGGAGATATCTCATTGTGATTTTGATTTGTATTTCCCTGATGATGAGTGAAGTTGAGCATTTTCATGTGTCAGTTGTCCATCTGGATGTCTTCTTTGGAGAAGTGTCTATTCATGTCTTTTGCCTGTTTCCATTAGGTATTCTTTCCTGCTTTGTCAAAGATTAGTTGGCCATATGTTTGTGGGTCCATTTGTGTGTTCTCTATTCTGTTCCATTGATCTGAGTGGCTGTTCTTGTGCCAGTACCATGCTGTCTTGATGATTACAGCTTTGTAGTATAGCTTGGAAGTCTGGGATTGTGATGCCTCCTGCTTTAGTTCTCTTTTTCAAGATTGCTTTCGCTATTCAGGTCTTTTGGTATTCTGGTTCCATACAAATTTTAGGATTATTTGTTCTAGCTCTGTGAAGAATGCTGGTGTTATTTTGATAGGGATTGCATTGAATATGTAGACTGCTTTGGGTAGTATCTACATTTTGGCAACATTTGTTCTTCCTATCCAGGAGCATGGAATCTTTTTCCATTTTTTTGTATCTTCTTCAATTTCTTTCATAAGCTTTCTATAGTTTTCAGTGTATAGATTTTTCACCTCTTTGGTTAGATTTATTCCTAGGTATTTTATGGGTTTTGGTGCAACTGTAAATGGGATCGATTCCTTGTTTCTCTTTCTGTTGCTTCATTGTTGGTGAATAGGAATGCAACCAATTTCTGTGCATTGATTTTATATCCTGCAACTTTGCTGAATTCATGGATCAGTTCTAGCAGTTTTTTGGTGGCATCTTTTGGGTTTTCCATATAGAGTATCATGTCATCTGTGAAGAGTGAAAGTTTCATCTCCTTCTGGCCAGTTTGGATACCTTTTATTTCTTTGTGTTGTCTGATTGCAGAGGCTAAGACTTCCAATACTATGTTGAATAACAGTGGTGAGAGTGGACATCCCTGCCTTGTTCCTGACCTTAGGGGGAAAGCTCTCAGTTTTTCCCTATTGAGGATGATATTAGCATTGGGTCATTCATATATGGCTTTTATGATCTCAAGGTATGCTCCTTCTATCCCTACTTTCTTGTGGGTTTTTATCAAGAAAGGATGCTGTATTTTGTCAAATGCTTTCTCTGCATCTATTGAGAGGATCATATGATTCTTGTCCTTTGTTTTATTGATGTGATGAATCACATTGATTGTTTTGCAGATATTGAACCAGCCCTGCATCCCAGGTATAAATCCCACTTGGTCGTGGTGAATAATTTTTTTAATGTATTGTTGGATCTAGTTGGCTAATATCTTGTTCAGGATTTTTGCATCCATGTTCATCAGGGAAATTGGTCTATAGTTCTCCTTTTTAGTGGGGTCTCTCTCTGGTTTTGGAATCAGGGTAATGCTGGATTCATGCTGGCTTCATAGAAAGAGTTTGGAAGTTTTCTTTCCATTTCTATTTTTTGGAACACCTTCAAGAGAATAGGTGTTAACTCTTCCTTAAATGTTTGGCAGAATTCCCCTGGAAAGCCATTTGGCCCTGGACTCTTGTTTTTTGGGAGATTTTTGATTACTGATTCAATTTCCTTACTGGTTATGGGCCTGTTCAAATTTTCTGTTTCTTCCTGTTTCTGTTTTGTTAGTGTATGTTTCTAGGAATTTGTCCATTTCTTCTAGATTTCCCATTTTATTGGCATATAATTGCTCATAATCTCTTAGTTTTTTTTTTATTTCTGCTGTGTTGGCTGTGTACTCTCCTCTTTCATTCTTGATTTTATTTGTTTGGGTCCTTTTTCTTTTTAAGAAACTTTTTAAAATGTTTTTTAATTTATTTTTGAGACAAAGCATGATTAGGGGTAGGAGCAGAGAGAGAAGGAGACACAGAATCTGAAGCAGGCTCCAGGTTCTGAGGTGTCAGCACAGAGCCCAATATGGGGCTCGAACTCACAGACCGTGAGATCATGACCTGAGCTGAAGCCGGATCCTTAACCGACTGAGCCACCCAGGCGCCCCCTTTCCTTTTTCTTTTTGATCAAACTGGCTAGTGGTTTATCAATTTTGTTAATTCTTTCAAAGAACCAGCTTCTAGTTTCATTGATCCGTTCTACAGGGTTTTTGTTTTTTTTTTTTTGGTTTTGATAGCATTAATTTCTGGTCTAATCTTTATTGTTTCCTGTCTTCTGCTGTTTTTGGGTTTTATTTGCTGTTCTTTTTCCAGCCCTTTAAGGTGTAAGATTAGGTTGTGTATCTGAGATCTTTCTTCCTTCTTTAGGAAGGCCTAGATTGCTATATGTGTGTGTGTGTGTGTGTGTGTGTGTGTGTGTATATATATATATATATATATATATATATATATATATATATATTGCTCTTATGACCGCCTTTGCGGTGTTCCAGAAGTTTTGGGTTGTGGTGTTATCATTTTCATCGGCTTCCATGAACTTTTAAATTTCTTCTTTAACTTCTTAGTTAGCCCATTCATTCTTTAGTAGGATGTTCTTTAGTCTCCAAGTATTTGTTGTTACCTTTCCAAATTTTTTCTTGTGGTTGATTTCGAGTTTCATAGCATTGTGGTCTGAAAATACACACGGTATGATCTCAATCTTTTTGTTGGCATATAATGGCCAGTATATGGTCTATACTGGAGAATGTTCCATGTGCACTGGAGAAGAATGTATATTCTGCTGCTTTAGGATGAAATGTTCTGAATATATCTGTTAAGTCCATCTGGTCCAGTGTGTCATTCAAAGCCATTGTTTCCTTATTGATTTTTTGATTAGATGATCTTTTCTTTGCTGTAAGTGAGGTGTTGAAGTCTCCTTCTATTATGGTATTACTATCAATGAGATTCCTTATGTTTGTGATTAATTGATTTATATACTTGGGTGCTCTAACATTTGACGCATAAATGTTTACAATTGTTAGGACTTCTTGGTGGATAGACCCCTTGATTATGATATAATGCCCTTCTGCATCTCTTGATACAGTCTTTATATTAAAGTCTAGATTGTCTGATACAAGTATGGCTACTCTGGCTTTCTTTTGTTGACCATTAGCACGATAGATGGTTCTCTATCTCCTTATTTTCAATCTGAAGGTGTGTTTAGGTCTACAGTGGGTCTCTTGTAAACAGCATATAGATGGATCTTGTTTTCTTATCCATTCTGTTACCCTATGTCTTTTGATTGGAGCATTGGGTCCATTGATGTTTAGACTGAATACTGAAAGATATTAATTTATTGCCATTATGATGCTTGTAGAATTGGAGTTTCTGATGGTGTTCTCTGGTCCTTTCTATCTTTGTTGCTTTTGGTCTTTTTTTAATTTTATTTTTATTTTTTTGTCCTTTCTCCCCTCAGGGAGTCCCCCTTAAAATTTCTTGCGGGACTGGTTTAGTGGTCACAAACTCCTTTAATTTTTGTTTGTCTGGGAAGCTTTTAACCTCTCCTATTTTGAATGATAGCCTTGCTGGATAAAGAATTCTTGGCTGCATATTTTTTCTGATTCAGCACACTGACTATATCCTGCCACTCCTTTCTGGCCTGCCAAGTTTCTGTGCCAGGTCTGCTGCAAACCTGATCTGTCTTCTCTTGTAGGTTAGAGGCTTTTTTTTTTTTTTTTCCCTTGCTGCTTTCTTGATTCTCTCCTTGCCTGAGTATTTTGTGAATTTGACTATGATATGCCTTGTTGATGGTCGGTTTTTGTTGAATCTAATGGGGGTCCTCTGTGCTTCCTGGATTTTGATGTCTGTGTCTTTCCCCAGGTTAGGAAAGTTTCCCGCTATGATTTGCTCACATAACCTTTCTACTCCTATCTCTCTCTCTTCCTCTTCTGAGACCCCTATGATTCTGATGTTTTTCCTTTTTAATGAGTCAGTGATTTCTCTAATTCTTAAATCATGCTCTTTTGTCTTAATCTTCCTCTTTTTTCTGCTTCATTATTCTCTATAAGTTTGTCTTCTATATCACTGATTCTCTTTCTTCCTCATCCATCCTTGCTGCCGCAGCATCCATCCATGATTGCAGCTCAGTTATAGCATTTTTTTTCATTCTGAGTATTTTTTACTTCTTTTATCTCTGGGAGTCTAATCTATTTTCGACTCCAGCTCGTGTTCTTATTATCGTGATTCTAAATTCTGGTTCAGACATCTTGCTTGTATCTGTGTTCGTTAAATCCCTGGCTGTCATTTCTTCGTGCTCTTTCTTTTGGGGTGAATTCCTTTGTTTTGTCATTTTTAAGGGAGAAAAGGAATTAATGAGGTAGAAAAATTAAAAAAACTAAAATTAAAAAAATATTAAAATTAAACACACACACACACACACACACACACACACACAAATCGAATAAATGATGCTAGATCCTAGGTGTGTTTTAGTCTACGTGTTGAAAGTGGTTTGACAGAGAAAAAAGGGGGGAAAAAAAGGAAATCATTTGAGAATTTGAAGAAATGAATACACCGAAGTAGACGCAAATAAGATGATGGGAGTAAAATAGAATATGAAAAAATTTACACAAAAGTAAAGGATATAGTAGAAAAAATTAAATAAAAATATTTTTAATAAAAATTAAACATAAAAATGATTTTTTTCTCTTTCTGTATTTAAGAAAAAGAAAAGAAACAAAAAAATGAAAAAAGAAAAAAAGGAAATCGGTTGAAAATTTGAAAAAGTGAATACACTGTAGTAGACTAAAATAAAATAATGGAAGTAAAATAGAATTTGAAAAAATTTACATAAAAGCAAAACATACAGTAAAAAAATAAAGAAAAATATTTCTGATGGAAATTGAAAGTAAAAATGAAATTTTTCTCTTTCTGCATTCAAGAAAAAGAAAAACAAAAAAGAGAAAAAAAAGGAAATCGTTTGAAAATTTGAAAAAGTGAATACACTGAAGTAGACTAACATAAAATTATAGAAGTAAAATAGAATTTGAAAAAATTTACATGAAAATCAAAAATATCGTAAAAAAATTAAAAATATTTTTAATCAAAATCGAAAATAAAAGTAATTTTTTTCTCTTTCTGTACTCAAGAAAAAGAAGTGAAAAAGAGAAAAAAAAAAAGAAAGAGAATTGAATAGATGGACCTGCTAACAGATTGAAATAGGACTGAAATTACTTTGTTTTCCCCTAGAAATCAGACTATGAAGCACTTTATTGTCAATGAACTAAGCAGGCGGTCAGACTTGTGTTCTTGAAGAGCGAGGTTGGCCCAGTTGTGCAGGGCTCTGTTATTGCTCCATTCTCCACTAGATGGCACCGCTAGCCTACTGGGGTGGATTGTTGGGGTGCTTGTCGATGCGCATGCGCGGGAGCGGTGAAAAATGGCGTCCCCCAGCCACCCAGACTGTTCTCCCGAATCAGCAATCGCGCACCCGTCCTCCGTTTTCAGCTCTCGTCCACTCCTTGCTTTTCCACACTCCATCACCAAGCCCCAGGCAGTACCTCTCTCCTGAGTTTTGTCTCAGATGTGGCTGTTTTCCCGGCCCCTTACTTCTGAAGGACTGCGGCTTTGACCCATTCTGCCCCTCTGCGGGAGGGTCTCACTGAGCAATGGACGAATGTCAGCTGCACCCAGGAACCCTTGCTGGACCCGGCTGTTGCCAGTGCCCCGAGACTGCGGCCAGGTGCCAGCCGGCCCAGAAAAAGTTTGCGAGACAGTGTTAGCAGCAGCTTTTCAGGGATTATGGAAAATCACCATACACATTTGGCACCAGGCTTCACCCTCAACGACCTTGTTCCAGCACCAGGGAATGTGGCTGTTCTCTGGGGTCTGCAGGGACCAGGTGGCTTCAACAGTCTGTACCTAATGTTCTTCCAGCAGTGGAACCGCTTTTCCCCATGTGGCCCAAGAACCTCCCTGACTCCACTCTGCTCCTGGAGACTCACCCTTCCCACCAGAGCACCACCAGGTATAGAGCTGCAGAGTTGCAGACTTTTCACTCCCCTTGTTTACAGTCTTAATGGAATTTAAACCCTCTCCTTTCTTTTTTCTCCCTTTTAGTTTAGTCCCTGCAGTTTCCAATTTTCCGCTTTCTCTCTAGCTGTTTTCGGGGAGGGGTATTCTCCCCACCGTCTCTATCCCCTCTCCGCACACAAAAGCACCTCCCTTCCCACGCCTTCTCGCTCTCCAAGTTCAGCTCTGCACTGTGTATCTTCTGAATTCTGTGGTTCAGGTTGTGCAGATTGTTAATGCTCCAATCAGTTTACTAGATGTGCAGGATGGTTTAGTGTTTGTCTGGCTGTATTTCATGGACATGAGACACACAAAAAACTTCCATGCTGTTCTTCCATCTTGGCTCCTCCCCTGAAAATATTTTTAACATATCTATAAAAAGACTTGTATATGCACTATATAAGGAATATTCACAAGTCAATAATAAGACAACCCAATAAAAATGAGCAAAATTTTTGAACATGAACTTCCCAAAGAAAAATATATCAATGCCCAATAAACATCGAAAAGGATGCCCAGCCTCACTATTCATTAGGGAAATGAAGAAAGCACAATTAGTTACCAATAGAAAGGCTAAAATAAAAGGAGCCATATAAATGTTGGAAAGGATGTGGAAACCAGAATTTTTATACATTGCTGTTGGGAATGTAAAATAGTACACTTTGGAAATGGTTTGGCAGTTTCTTTTTTTTTAAATTTTTTTAAATGTTTGTTTATTTTTGAGAGAGAGAGAGGAAAGAATGAGTTGCAGGAGGGGCAGAGAGAGAAGTAGACACAGAATCTGAAGCTGGCTCCAGGCTCTAAGCTGTCAGCACAGAGCCCGATGCAGGGCTTGAAGTCACAAACTGCAAGATCATGACCAGAGCCGAAGTTGGAGGCTTAACCCACTGAGCCTCCCAGGTGCCCCTGGCAGTTTCTTATAAAGTAAAACATAGGGGCACCTGAGTGGCTCAGCTGGTTGTGTCAGGCTGCTGATTTCAGCTTAGGTCATGACCCCAGGGTCGTGGAATAGAACCCTGTGTCAGGCTCTACGTTGAGTGTAGATTCTCTCTCTGCCCCTCTCCCCTGCTTGCATTCTCTCTCTCTCAAAATAAAATAAAATGAAATAAAAATAAAGTGAAACATATACTTACATATGACTCAGATATTCCTCAAGGTCTACAAACATACACATGACTCCTTGATATTTACCCAAGGGACATGAAAGCATATGTCCACACAATATGCGACTGTTGATAGCAGCTTTATTTATAATAGCTACAAACTTGAAATTACCCAAATGCCCATTAACAGGTGAATGGATAAAGTGTGTTATACACATACAATAGGATACTATTTAACACCATAAAAAAACTAAACTATTGAAATATGCATAAATGTCAATGAATCTCAAAGTCATTATAATGAATAAAAGAATATAGGCAGAATAAGTCATACTGTGTAGTTCCATTTATTTACAATTACAGAATATATAAACTATAGTGCCAGAAAGCAAATCAGAGCAGGGGGATTGAGATGGAAGTAAGGCTGGATTAAAAGGAGTTACAGGAAATTTTGGTAGAGATGAAAATGTTATCTTGATTGTGGTGATGGTTTAATAAAGGCATATATATCAAAACTGCTCACATTGTGCACTTGAAACACATGAGGTTTAGTGAACTGCAATTAGATATCAAAAAAGTTGAAAAAATACAAACTCTAAGAAAGTAGTATCATCTCAATTCTCTTTTGGGCATTCTCAACCAGTAATCTGCATCAATGGTACACAAAATGTTGACCTGATTCAGCCGTGACAAAATGCATTCTAAGTGTAAGATTAGCCAATCTTCTAATCAGATCAGGTGATTTAAACTTCCCTAAATTGGGGAACAAAGGACTGAGTGGAGTGCTAAGCATGGAGCACTCTTCTAGACTCTGTGGGGTGCTGGGCTTGACAGAAACTTGCATGGAGTTGCTTGTACAATATTTATGGCCAACCCACATATACTGAACACCAATCATTTAACCAATGAAAACTATTTCTAATATCCCTTATGCTAATTGACATACTCTATTGTATAGAGATAGGCAGAGATATTAAACCTGTAAAGTATCACCTTTGGAGTGTAGATCCCTGATTAGAGTTTTAAAAGTGTTAACTGATCACTTTGGGAGGTTGATTAAAACTAATTTATGCACACACAGATATACACATGCATCACACAAACACACACACTTATGCACACACATGCTCATACATATATATTACATGTTTTATTCTGAAGTTAGTAAATTATAGATATTTAAACCAAAACAAAGGATGGATTTGTTTTTGAATTTTTAAATCTCTTTAAAATACCCAAATAATTATTTTTGTTCCTTGTCTAGAACAGTGGTTTTCAGCCTTATCTGAAAGTCAATTAGAACACAGAAGTCAATTAGAACATTAAAAAACATTTTCAGAGATTCTGATAAAATTGATGTGACATTTCTTGAACACTGAGATTTTAGTTTTTATTTTTTTAAACTTTATTTTGAGAGAGAGAGCGAGAGAGAGCGCACATGTGTGCGGGGGAAGGGCAGAGAGAGGGAGAGACAGGATTCCAAGCAGGCTCCATGCTGTCAGCAGAGAACCAGACACAGCGCTCAAACCCATGAACCGTGAGATCGTGTCCTGAGCCAAGATCAAGAGTTGGTTGCTGAACTGACAGAGCCATCCAGGTGCCCCGAGCACTGAGATTTTAGAATTCTTCAGTTTATTCAAATACAGGGCTAAGTATGTCCTCAAACCAGTGTCAGTAGCATAATCTGAGGACTATTTGGAAATGCAAAGGCCATGAGAAGCCAACCAGGGGATTGAAGAGAGGGAAAAGAATGAGTTCAGTGTATGTCTTCCTCTGATTCCCCCCGATGAGGTTACCTTGGAGTGGTCATAGTTTCAGTGTGACTTGCTTATCTGCTGGGTTCTGGTCAGTAAGAGTCAGAGTCAGAAAATAAAATACTAAGGAATGAAAACAAATATTCTGATTTTCTTTTATATTCATTCACATGTGATGTGTTGTAGGAATAGAAAACAGCCTCCAGCATGTTAAATGTATATTAAATGGCACAAATTTATTTTTATATATAGTTGGTTCATTCAAAATTTATATTCTCTCTTTTTCAAGGTATTTGACTTTGATTCCAACATCTATATTAAAACTTACGTGATCAGAGATAACATTATTGAATGATCTAGTAAGAAATGAGGGAGCTAGCACATAACATAAGTAAAAGCAAAGAAACAATCAGTCAAAAGCTTAATGTAATTCGAGACACTTTTTGGCTCCAAAAGCAATGAAGACTGAGCCTGGGGGTTAGAACAGGATTGTTGCAGGAGAGACAGTACCTAACAGAGGTGCTGAGAATTAAGTTAGAACAAGGTGACAGCTGTATTTTCTTATTAAAAGACAGTATTACAAGAGAATTTTCTGAAGTAATATACGTTAATTCCCTAAAAACTATAAAGCTATAAATCATGATACACCATGGTATCAAATAATATCTTTTACACTCTTTTATATTTTGAAAAAATCAATCCTTTTCTCATCTATTCTCTAGAGCTGTGTGCCATCCCATAGTAGTGTCTGTGGTGTCCCTCTGTCCAATAGGGGAGCCACCAGCTGCATGTGATTATTTGCCACTGGTGATGTGGTGTCACTAAGGAACTGAATTTGTGGTTTTTTAGTTAATTTATTTATTTATTTATTTTTTTCAACGTTTATTTATTTTTGGGACAGAGAGAGACAGAGCATGAACGGGGGAGGGACAGAGAGAGAGGGAGACACAGAATCTGAAACAGGCTCCAGGCTCTGAGCCATCAGCCCAGAGCCTGACGCGGGGCTCGAACTCACGTACCGTGAGATCGTGACCTGGCTGAAGTCGGACGCTTAACCGACTGCGCCACCCAGGCGCCCCTTAGTTAATTTAAATTGAAGTAACCACATGGGGCTACCGTGTGGGTGGGTATAGCTCTGGAGTGCAGGCCTTACTTCTGCCCTTCTCAGTTCCAGGCTTTCTCCATTATGCTCACTCACACGCCATCCCATATTCCACAAAAAGGACATGATCACCTGTCATTTTTCTGATATGTGTCTCTTTCTTCCTAGTCCTTTTCACTACATTGTGGATTCAACCCAATAAGATAATATCTTATTTGGATAGCACTTAGCAATTTACAAAATGTTTTTACATGCATTATTTAGTTTGATCCTTATTTAAAAAATATATATAATATATATTACATATTATATATACTTTACATATTTATAATTTATATATTATATATAGATATATAGATGATAGATAGATAAAAATCTGTGGTTTTCAGTGATTTTCCCAAGTGAAAGTTTCTTAACTGATTTGATCAGGTAAAAGAGCTCATTTAAAAGAACAGGTGATTGACAATATAAACATAGGTGATCTGAGGCATTATGGAAGAGCATATTTAAAATTGTTCAGTGCTAATGTGTAAAGAACACTGAATTAGCAATATTCTCTTATTTATTTTATAGCTAGAAGTTTGTGCCTTTTAACTCCCTTCCCCTATTTTGCCCATTCTGCCCCCTATTATGAGTTAGATTTTTAGAAATTGAGGATAATAATTCCAACTAAACAGATTTGTTTTAAAGATTAAATGAAATAATATATCTAAAATATTTACTACTGTGCCTGACAGATAATAAGGATGAACAAAAATGGCTATAAGGATAATAACTATAAGGCTATAAGTATAAGGGCAATCACTGGCTATAGTACAGTGGTTAAGGGCTGACTTCTGGCACTTGATTTCCTAGGTTTCTAGCCTCTATTCCCTATTAGCTGTGGGACCTTGGACAAATGACTCAACTTTTTTTTTTGTGTTTTAGTTTTCACATCAGGGGACTCAAGACAATAATCATTGTTACAAGGATTAAATTAACAAATGTGTATAAAGAATTTGAAACAGTGCCTGAAACAGGAACACCATATACATAGTAGCTATTGTCACTCTTACCCTTGTTTTCATTACCTTTCTTCAATGAGAGAAGTTACTCTGATTACTCCCCTGGAGCTTCTCTATTATTATTTTTCTCATATGTCAAATGATTATCTCTGTTCTCATTTGTAGCCGAAAATCTAAAAAGATCAATCATAATTTTTCGCTGGGTGATCTTCTGCACTCGTGTGTTCTGATGAGTGGATGGGCATCAGGCCCTACATGTCACCAGGCAGCATCCCTGGGCAGCAGGCATAGCTTTGGGGTTTGAGCACTTCTATCCAGAGAGTGACAAATCTTCTTGTGGGGCTGGTGGTGAGTTAACCTGTGGTGAGAAGAGCCTCACAGAAAGGAGATGAATTACACTAACATCACTGGGCTTCCCCAGGATGTAGGTCCTGTCTTCAGTGTGTCAGAAGATGGTGGGCCAGCACTCATGAGGTCCTTGAAGAAGGCAGGGGTCTGTAGGGCTGCAGCCCCAGTGCTCCAGTGGTAGCAAATGCTTGGACTGCTAGTGATGCTCTCAGTCCATCTATTGCCCGAGTAATTTTGATGCTTTATGTATGTAGGTTGAGTTCCAGCTGGATGAACAAGGTTTTGCTCTCAAAAATATTCTTTATTTAAATCACCTCAATAGGAGCTTAGTAAACTGGTAAACTGGTAAAATGGCAAAGATGTATTCTTAGATTCTCCAACTTTCTAAGGAATTATTATCAGTGGGAATCTTCTTGGTGAATAGAAACCTATTATGTAAAAATTTTATGTGTGTTTCTTTTTAAGAAATAACATCTCTAATGTGATATTCTACAGAGAACATTACTGAAGTTATGGTTGCTGTTGTTCTCTTAAATGCCACTACCCACTAGTCCCTGAGAGACACAGGAGGTTAAGATAATGAGAAGGTGGAGGGGAGAAGTTTCTGATAATATAGCTTGAGACTGAGAGACAGGTGTTTTCATTTTTTAAAGCATAATTATCAGTAAAAGATGCTAAATGGATATTAATTTTGATGACCTCAGAAATCTGATTATCTTTTAGGTACTATTTCCTGAAGGTAAACCCTGGATAAAACTTTTCCCATTGGGGTACCTGGGTGGCTCAGTTGGTCGAGTGTCTGACTTGGGCTCAGGTCATGATCTCGCGGTTCGTGAGTTCGAGCCTCTTTTTGGGCTCTGTGCTGACAGCTCAGAGCCTTGAGCCTGCTTCAGATTCTGTGTCTCTCTTTTCTCTCTGCCCCTCCCCTACTTTCGCTCTGTTTCTTTCTCTCAAAAATAAATAAAAATAAAACATAAAAAAAAATTAAGATTTTTCACATCGTTCCTATTCCTCCTCAGGATCCAAAGTGCTCCCAGCTCCCCACCCACCTCCCTACCTTGTGCTATTTCCTAGAAAAAATCTGGTAAAGCTGTGAGCTAGCCCTTTGCATGGACTTTGAATTCAAGCCAGGACTGGGTTTGACTACTGGGTTCAAAAATATTTCTTAACTTTTTTTGAGATTTTATTTTGTTTTGTTTTAATGGAGATACCATTGCTTAGTGTACTGAGTTTTGTGAAGATTAAATCATGTACTTAGGGTTGAGTGCCTTGTACCGTATACAGGCCTTCAACAAATATTAATTTTCCCCCCTTTGTCAATACAGGAATTAGTGAACAAGGATGTTGACTAAGAAAGAAACTTAGGCAAAGACAAAAATGTCTTAAGAATTTTTAAAAACAAGCCAAACTCTGCCCATTCCCAGCTGTTTTGTATTATCTCTTTATTGATCTTCTCTATTTGGTGAGGTATCATTCTTATGGTTTTCTTTAGTTCTTTGTATGTGATTTCCTTTAGCTTTTTGAGAATATTTAAATAAAGTCTCTACTAATTCTAGTGACGAGGATTTCTCAGGGACAATTTCTATTAATTTCTTTTTTTCCTATGTATAACACACACTTTCTTGTTTATTTGCATGCATTATAATTTTTTGCTGAGGATTGGACATCTTAAATATTGTAATGTGACAATTCTGGAAATCATATTTTCCCTTTCTTTGGGGTTTGTTGCTGCTTCTTGTTACAGTAGCTGTTTAGTGAATTTTCTGAATTCACTGTTCTGAATTTTCTGAACTATTGTTTAGTAGTTTATATACTTTATTGTGTATGCTCACTGAAGTCCCTGTTCTATTTCTTCAGACTACTGGAAAAAGATTTTTTTTTAATTTAAAAATCATTCTAGTCTTTGTATATAGGCTCTGTATGTATGTTGAGGATGCCTTCAACACTCAGCCAGGAAGCTTGTGGCTTTGCCGTAGTCTTCATTTCTTGTTGCCTAAGGTCAGCCAGGGAGGTCAGCCAGGGATGAGAGATTTGTGCCTTGACAGGTCTTAATCTGAACATGCTCCTGCCCTGGGCATGTGTGTGGTCTTATAGATTCTCAGGGACATGTGAAAGCTTTTCAACGCCCTTGTTTCCCAAATCATCACATTCCCTAGCCTTTCTTCCCATACATTTCAGTCTATTGTTTGCCCAACTGTTATCCCTTGTCCCCAGCAGCAGTGCTAATGAATACATTTGCTCTTGAATATTTTCAACAAATGTTCCCTGGCCAGCCACCTCAGCACTGGGAGAGTTATGAGGTAGGTGAAATAAAGACAAACGCTTTGAGCTGGTCCTTCAGGGAGCACCAGACAGATCAAAACAACCACAATTCTTTTAGAATAAGGTTTGTTTTGCTTCCTTCTGTATTAGGAACCTATATTAGGAATGTGGGCTGTTGTCTTTATTGGTGCTATTAAGCTGGGGAGTGGTGTATGAGACCAGGGTAATTTAAATTGTCACAAAACTTTACCAAAATTCACTTGTCTTCTCTTGTTTAAGCATCCTTTTTATTTTAATTTTATTTTTTAAAACTTACATCCAAATTAGCATATATAAGCATCCTTTTGTGTGTGTGCGTGCGCGCGCGCGTGTGTGTGTGTGTGTGTGTGTGTGTGTGTAGATGGACCTTTGGAGTTTCCTACTTTATCATTTTTGCTGATGTCACTCTCCACCAATATTATTAACATCTTATATTAATGTATTATATTTGTTACAATTAATGAGCCAATATTGATACACTATTATTAACGAAAGTCCATACTTTATTCAAATTTCCCTAGCTTTTATGTAATGTCATTTTCATGTTCCAGGATCCCATGTCAATGTCATGTTCCAGGATCCCATCTAGGATACACATAACATTACAAGTCATGTCTTCTGAGCCTCCTCTTGGCTGTGACAGTTTCTCAGACATTATTTGTTTTTGATGAACTTGACAGTTTTGAGAATTACTAGTCAAGTATTTGGTGAAATGTCTGTCAACTGGGTTTGACTGATGTTTTTTTTTTCTCGTGGTTAGACTGAGACTGTGAGTTTTTGGAAGGAAGACCTCAGAGGTAATTTTCATCAAATCTTATCAAAGGTACATACTATCAACATGATTTTTCACTGTTGAGATTGACCTACATTACCTGATTGAGTTGGTGTTTGTCAGGTGTCTCCACTGTAAAGCTATTACCCATCCCCACCCTCTTTCCGTATCATATTCTTTCAGAGGAAGTTACTATGTGCAACCCACAGCTAAAGAATGGGTAGTTCTGTTTCATTTTCTAGAAGGCAGAATATCTGCATAAATTCTTTGGAATTCTTTATGGGATATTTGTGTCTTTTTCCTCATTTATTTATTCATGTTGTTATTCTTACCGATATGGACTCATGCATAACTGTTTTATACTTTGGGATACGATCTAATGCTAATTGTCCTACTTCTCCCAGCCTTGGTCATTGGGAGCTCTTCAAGTTGGCTCCTTGTCCTAGGGAATATCTTCACCCCCCACAAACCATCTAACACAAGCCTAAATCCAATAGTAAGTGCTTTTCAACATCCTATCACTGAGTTGCCCCATGGCAATCTTGTGGGGGAATATCTTCACCCCCATCACCACGTTTGTTTCTTTGTTTCAGCTGAAGGATCCCTGGTGGTAGATCCTTTCCCTGAAGCTGTGGTTGATGTTTGTGAACAATAGAAGTCAATAGTGATGATTAATGCTTTTGCCACCTGATCTTGAAAACACTTTGTTTTCTCAGGTTTAAATTTTACAAGTGTTGAACAGAATTTCCTACATTTAAAATCTTTAATATTTTTGTCCTTTTATTATTTCCATATTCTTATGCTTCTCAGATAGTTACAGCTGGTTTTATAACTTTGTAATCAACTTCTTATTTTGGCTTCTTTACTTCTCTAGCTCACATGGGCACAATGTTGTTTCTTGGATCTGAGTGCCTTTTTTCCTTTTCCTTTGCTCTCTGGCCCAGACATTTGTTTTTCTAACTTTCTACTCTCAGAGTTTTGCCTTGACAAAGATGAAGTTGGTGAGTTTCCACGTTTGTCACACAACACTTTCAAGTCTTGACTATCTTGACCCTCTGGAGTAGGACAGTCCCACCTACTCAACTTCTATTAGACCAATATCTATTCTAGGTCAAGCCTTAACCTATAATCATCTTGTCTGGCTTCCTTTTAGTAAGTTTTCCCTTTGCTTGATTTTCTTTTCTTTTTCTTTCCATAAATTTTCCAAATATGTTCTCCAAATATGCCACCCCCTTTGGCAATAATTCTATTCCTCTGAATGTCACACAATAATTCTTGGAGTCATTTACCTCTCTCTTCCTGGGGTTTCCCTCTCAAATCTGACCAGATTTCCTTAACCACTTTATTGCTCTGTCCTAGTTTTTAAGGGATGGTTTGCTGGTTCTTACAAAATGTTGCTGCTTTAAGAGGGATCTTTTTAAAAATTTCTGAACTTAGTTCTCTCTAGGATGTCATTATATCTGCTCACCAAGGCGTTTCCTCTTTTTTATCTGATTGATTTTTTTAGGTACCAGTCTTCCTTTCTGAACTGGTAACAACTGAAATATATTGCCCTTCTCCATCACCTTCCTTCAGAGAAGTTAGACTTGAGCATTATCACTTTTTTAACTTTGTAGTTCTCTCTCCCGGCTCTTAGCATCTCATTTCTCCTTCATATCTGCCCAGCCTATGCCTTAAGACCCCAATATTTTTTTAAGGAAATATCTTTCTCATTACTTCTCAGTTTGACACCTTCTATTTTATTTTCCTTCTTCTATTACCCTTGTTTTGATGGTAAGAAATAAGGCACCTGTTGAATCTACTTCAGTTTCTTCCTGGATCCTGGGGTAAATCAGAATCTCAGAGCCAAAGGCTGTCAGGCACAGACCTTTGAATGGCTTTCTCAATTTTTGGGCATTTAATAATCTCACTCAGTTATTTTTTGACCTCAGCCTAGGAAGAGAGCATTTTCTCTTTATAAAAAGAGTCCTAGTCCTTTTGATTTAAATATTAATAAAATCGACATCCCTTTTATGATTACAGCCATGGTTTGAACCTCTGAGCTCTAATAACTAGACTTTCTTCGATTATCAGATACAGAGCCTACTGGGGACTGTATTTTTGAAGTCACAGAGGTCTAATGAGTGTGCCTCATGAATTTAAGTTTGGTATTGTCTCTTCCATTGCTCGGCCACCCTAAGGGCACTTCACACACACACACACACACACACACACACACACACACACAGAATACAATTTGGGGAAGCTGAGATAGTAGGCAAGCATATTCGTGTCTGGAGATAAGATTTTTAAACTACAATTCCACTAAAATTTGTAGTGCATTTTCAATCCAGCCACTGTTCAAATTTCTGGCCTAGTAGTTAGAGATCTGGCTAAGAAATCCATTAAAGAAAACAGCTGATGTTCTTTTATCACCTAACGCTTAGAAAAGCTTATTCAAGAAAATAAAAAAGGTTGTCTTTCCTTATAGTCTGTTTTGTTCCAGGGACTAAATCTTCTGTGGCTTGTATTCATGAATGCCTAAGGTTTAATGCTACATCCCTTTAATGATAAAAACCCATCATGTGGTGCAATATAAGCCGTTGCAAACTACCAAGATTAATAAATTCGCATGGCCCACACTTACCAAAGCCCAAAGTCTAAGCGGGGTGTCTTGGTCCACTGAAACTCCTGTGTTTATGCTATGTAGGCCCCAGCATTCTTTCTAAAGAAAAAGCTTTCATTAGATTTAATCAGTTCAACTAAAATGTTTTCAGAGCATACAAGCTCCTGTGCTAGGAAATAAAATATATCTTCATTTGTGACAGTTGTGTTGCAATATAAGACCTGAAATCGCTGAGCAACTGCTTTAGTCACTAACATTTCTCCCATATGCTATCAAGTCATCCCTTCGGGCCTGGATAATATGTAAATAGTGGGACCTTCTCAATAATCCATTCCCTCTGGGAATCAAGTCCTGACCTTGAGCTAAGTTTGCTGGAAGTGGGTCTCTGCTACCACGGCTACTTAATTGTTATAGGTAGCCATGTTGTGTCTGTGATACTCAGTTTCTTTTAGCGTGTGTTTTTTTGACATGTCTTCCTTTTCTGTGGAAGTTTCTCAGGAATTTTTAAGATCAGAATGGACAGTTTGAGGGGGGTTGAGGGGTGGCCAATTGTCCAATGCTTCAGGTCCCTCACGTCCACTTACCTTAAAGATACCTGTCTGCGGGGCACCCAAGTGGCTCAGTTGGTTAAGCGTCAGACTTCGGCTCGGGTCATGATCTCATGGTTTGTGAGTTCAAGCCTTGCATTGGGCTCTCTGCTGTCAGTGATGAGCCCACTTCAGATTCTCTGTCCCCCACTCTCTCTGCACCCCCTCATAATAAACATACATTAAAAAATTACCTCTCTGTGTCTGTCACTCTCTCACATACACACACATGCACAAACATTCCATTTAAAATTTCATTTGAATGGAAAGATTATGCTACAATGAGACATTTGAATGTTATTACCCTCTAAAGATATAATCATCCTTCCTTCCCCATCTCATTAGATTTCTTGTAGGGAACAAATAAAGTACATTTGTAAAAAAGACTAAAGGAACTTTAAAACATTATATGAATGAAAATTAATATTAGAGACCTTGCTTTTCTTGTTTACTGGTGTCATTCAGTCATTTATTTAGGCATTAATTCACAAATACTAACTTGGCATCAACTATGCACCAGGTATTTGTGGAGCTGAAACAGAAAAACAAATGAAGACCCAATGTATTAGTTAGCTAGGGCTGTTGTAACAAAGTACCAGAAAATGAGTGACTTAAACAACAGCTTTTTTTGTTTTTTGTTTTTTTGTTTTTTTTTGTCTCACAGTCCTGGGGACTAGAAGTCTGAAGTTAAGAGGTCAGCAGGGTGGGTTCCTTTTGACAATCTGTTCTATGACTCTCTCCTAGCTTTGGGGAGTTTGCTGGCAATCTTCGGTGTTCCTTGGTTTGTGGATGCATCATCCCGGTCTCTACCTTCATGTTCATGTGGTGTTTCTGTGTATGAGTCTATGTCTAAATTTCCCTCTTTTATAAAGGCACCTGTCATATTGGATTAGGGGCCTACCCTACTCTAGTGTGACCTCATCTTAACTAATACATCTGCAATGGCCCTATTCCAAATAAAGTCACATTCTGAGGTGGGGGTTAGAAATTCAACATGTGAATTTTGGGGAGACATGATTCAGTCCATAAAAACTGCATACCATCTGCTTAAACTTAGAAGTTATAAATAAAATTAACAAGCTGTTAAAAATAATATGCTTTGTTCTCCTATTGCGACAAATGCATCTTCATAAACACCTGGAAAGGTAGGTTTTAATTTAGAATTCTTGGACTTCTTGAAGATTGTTGTCAGATTACAGTAGCCTGAAAAGGGCTGGCTCCCCTCCGGAGCCCTCTGTATGCCCCACTTTTTCTTCCTGCCTTGGTCTGCTGTGGCTGCCTTCTGCACATCTGTGGACACTGTAGCTGACACATTCTGCATCCATATAACCCTGCGGGCAACCTCCCTTAGGCCACCACTAGGGCCTGCTCATTTCTCACACTGAAGATGCAGTCTCACTGTAGATGAATGTGTCTCTGTAAGAGGCCTGCAAAGGCTGTTCAGGCAGGGAGTTCTGGGATTCCTGTCCTGGAATGTGGTCTAGAAAGAGGGTTCTGGGGGTGACTAATGCTCATAACTGGAGGAAGCAAGATTCTCTATGGTGAGGGCCCCAGGGCAAGGACTTCCTTTGCCGGGGTCTAAGGTTGCATTGTCAGTGAACAAAACTTGTTTACAGTCTTGGGGTTTATGGTTTAGTGAAAGGAGACAAAACATAAAACAATAAACAAACGAAGTAAATTGTATACAGTGTTCAAAGGAGTAAACTGTATAGAATGTTCAAAGATGATAAGTGCACAAGAAAAAAAAGTAGAGCAGAGGGGGAAGGATCTAGTGTTTATCTGGGGATAGGGCAGGTTCCAATATTACAAAGAGCTGTCAGTGTAGGCCTGACAGAGCTGGAAACATTTGATCAAGACTTGAAAGAGGTGAGAGGGTCAGGCAAGTGGATTTATGGGACCAAAGCACCTTTTGGAAAGAAGGAGCTTTCTGATAAAGATTCAGGGTGGAAACATGCCTGGAGTGCTCAGGAAACAGAAAGGAGGCCAGTGCTTGAGTGCTATGAGCATAGGAGGATGTCATGGGAGTTAAAATCAGAGGTAGCTAATGGGAAGAACACAAAGGCCTTTTAGGTTATTTTAAAGTTTGGGGCTTTTACTCCGAGATTAGCAGTTCCTGGAGAGTTTTGAGCAGAAGAATGACATGATCCCTTTAGCTGCTGTATTGAGAATAGACTATAAAGGGGACAAGGTAAGCATAGAAACAAAGAGACTATTTAGAAGAAGGTGAGTGTAGTAATCTGGGATAAAGATGGCAGTAGTACCTTGAAGCAGAGTGGTAACAGATGGAAATTAAAAAACAGTTGGCTTTGGGCTATGTTTTAAGGTAGAGGCAATAGGAATTTCTGATAGACTGAATTAGATTAAGAAAAAGAGGGGGAGGCTAGCAAGGATTACTTCAAGGGTTTTGCTCTTTAAACAGGTTTGAGGGGAAAAGATCAAGTGTCTCATTTGGGATATGCTGAGTTTGAGATATTTAATAGTAGGCAGTTGGATATGGAACTCTAGAATTTGGGAGGGGGATCTGGGCTGGAGTTATAAAACGGGATCATCAGCAAACAGGTATTTAAAGCCATGAGAATAGATGTGATTTTTAGAGAGAGAAGGTTGATGGAGAATAGGACCCAGGAGTGAGCCCCGGGACACTCCAACATGGGAGGTTATGGAGATGATGGTCCTGCGCAGAAAACTGAGGAGTCACCAATGTTACAGAAGGAAAGCACAAGAGGGTGTTGGGTGTCCTGGAAGCCAAGTAAAGAATGAGTACTGAGGAAGATGGAGTTACTGATTGTGTCAAATACTGCTGATGGGTTAGGTCAGATTGGAACTGAAAATTAACCTTTGAATTTAGCTGTATGAGTCAGTAGAGATCTTGACCAAAGTAGTTATGGTGAAGTGTTAGGGGCAAATAGCTCCTTGGAAAGAATCTGAGAAAAGAATGCAAGCAGAGAAACTGGACATGGAGTAGGGACAACTGTTCTGAAGAGTTTTGCTATAAAGAGGAACAGGGCAATAGGTAAATATTTAAAAGAGGAAGGAGGGTCCTGTTAAGTTTTTTTATTATGGTTGTAGCATCATGTAACCATGTAACATCATGATTTTATGCTGAAGAGAATTATCCCCAGTAGCAAATAAAGAAATGAAGCTTTTGAACAGAAGAGAATTCCAGTAATGTTTGTGAGTACATAAGAGGGGTTGGGATCAAATGTACAAGTTGAGAGGTTGATTTTGTGTAGGAGTGTGGATAGTTCTCCTATGGTAATAGGTCAGAAGGTGAAATACAGGATCTGCTAGGTGGGTAGATGCTGTGCGGGAATCTGCAGAGGTCTTTTGACCGATTCCAATTTCTTTTTTAAAAGTGTATTTATTTATTTTGACAGAGAGAGAGAGAGAGAGAGAGGCACAAAAAGAGAGGAAGAGAGATAGAATCCCAAGCAGGTGCTGCACTGTTTGGAGCTTAAACCACAGAACCTTGAGATAGTGACCAGAGTCGAAACCAGGAGTTGGACTCTGAACTGACTGAGCCACCCAGGCGCCCCTGACTGATTCCAATTTCTAAGTGATGTAGGAAACATCAACCTGAAGACAGCACTTAGGGTAGAAGGTGCTAGGGTTTCAGCAGAGAGAAGAGCTTATAAGCATTGTCTAGCAGAAACAGAGAGTGGGGCGCCTGGGTGGCGCAGTCGGTTAAGCGTCCGACTTCAGCCAGGTCACGATCTCGCGGTCCGTGAGTTGGAGCCCTGCGTCAGGCTCTGGGCTGATGGCTCGGAGCCTGGAGCCTGTTTCCGATTCTGTGTCTCTCTCTCTCTCTCTGCCCCTCCCCCGTTCATGCTCTGTCTCTCTCTGTCCCAAAAATAAATAAAAAATGTTGAAAAAAAAAATTTAAAAAAACAAAACAAAACAAAAAAAAAACAGAGAGTGAAGGGACCTGGAACATATGGAGTAATTGCCCAGCAGTACTGATGGCTTACTTGACTTGGATGATCATATATTTTATTGTTTTGTTTTGTTTTTTAAAAAATTCTATTTATTTATTTTTTAAATTCACGTTAGTTAACATACAGTATAGTCTTGGCTTCAGGAGTAGAACCCAGTGATTCATCTCTTACATGTGACATCCAGTTCTCATCCTGAAAAGTGCCCTCCTTAATTCCCATCACCCATTTAACCCACACCCCCCCCCCCACACACACCTCTCCTCCAGCAACCCTCAGTTCTCTGTATTTAAGAGTCTCTTATGGTTTACTTCCATCCCTGTTTTTATCTTATTTTTCCTTCCCTTCCCCTGTTCATCTGTTGTGTTTATCAAATTCCACATATGAGTGAAATTTTGAATGGGATCACATCAACCCATACCAGGCACTCAAATATTTTCTTCTTTTAGTTTTTATTTTAATTCCAGTTATTAACATACAGTATTATATTTGTTTCAGGTGTACAGTATAGTGATTCAACACTTCCATAAATGATGCAATGCTCATCATGACAGGGTTCTACTTAATCCCCATCACCTATTTAACCCATTCCCAATCCTCTCCTCTCTGGTAACCATTTTCTTCTCTATAATTAAGAGTCTGTTTCTTTGTCTGTCTCTCTCTCTTTTTCCACCCTTTTTCCTGTTTGTTTTGTTTCTTAAATTCCACATATGAGTGAAATCATGTCGAATTTTGTCTTTCACTGACTGACTTAATTTAGCTTAGCATTATACTCTCTAATTCCATCCATGTCATTGTAAATGGCAAGATTTCATTCTTTTTTATGGCTGAATAATATAAACACATGTATATATATATATATATACATACACATGTGTATATTATGTATATTACATACATAACACATATATGATTCCATTATATATGTGTTACATCTCCTTTATCCATCAGTTGGTGAGCACTTTGGCTGCTTCCATATCTTGGCTATTGTAAATAATGCTGCTGTAAATCTAGAGGTGCTGTATCCCTTTGGATTAGTGTTTTTGTATTCTTTGGGTAAATACCCAGGAGTCAATTGCTGGATCTTAGGGTAGTTCTATTTTTAACTTTTTGAGGAATCTCCACAAAAAAATACTGTTTTCCACAGTGGCTACACCAGACTGCATTCCCACCAACAGTGAATGAGAGCTCCTTTTTCTCCAAAAACACCTATTGTTTTTATGCTGTTGACTTTAGCTATTCTGACAGGTATGAGGTGACATCTCATTGCAGTTTTGATTTGTATTTCCCTGATGATAAGTAATGAACATCTTTCCATGTGTCTGTTGCCCATCTGTATGTTTTCTTTAGAGAAATTCATGACTTTTGCCCAATTTTTAATTGGATTATTTGTTTTTTGGGTGTTGAGTTTTATAAGTTTTTTATATATTTTGGAGAGTAACCCTTTATTGGATATGTCATTTGCAAATATCTTCCCCCATTCTGTAGGTTGCTTTTTTTTTTTTTTTAAATATTTATTTGAGACAGAGAGAGACAGAGCATGAACAGGGGAGGGCCAGAGAGAGAGGGAGACACAGAATCTGAAACAGGCTCCAGGCTCTGAGCTGTCAGCAGAGAGCCCGACGTGGGGCTCGAACTCATGGACCGTGAGATCATGACCTGAGCCGAAGTCGGACGCCTAACCGAGTGAGCCACCCAGGCGCCCCGGTTGCTTTTTAGTTTTGTTGATTCTTTCCTTACTGTGCAGAAGCTTTTTATTTTGATATAATCCCAATAGTTTGTTCTTGCTTCTGTCTCCCTTGCCTCAGGGACATATCTAGTAAGAAGCTGTCACAACTGATGTCAAAGAGGTTACTGCCTGAGTTTTTTTCTAGGATTTTTATGGTTTCAGGTCTCACATTTAGGTCTTCAATCCATTTTTAGTTTATTTTTGTGTATGGTGTATTAAAGTGGTCCAGTTTCTTTCTTTTGCATGTTGCTGTCCAGTTTTTCCAACACTGTTTGCTGAAGAGACTGTCCTTTTCCCATTAGATATTCTTTCCTGCTTTGCTGAAGATAAATTGACCATATAGTTGTGCATTCATTTCTGGGTTTGCTATTCTGTTCTATTGATCCATGTTTCTACTTTTTTTGCCAGTACCATATTGTGTTGGTGACTACAGCTTTGTAATATAACTTGAAGTCTGGAATTGTGATGCCTTCATCTTTGTTTTTCCTTTTCAAGATTACTTTGGCTGTTTGAGGTCTTTTGTGGTACCATCCAAATTTTAGGATTGTTTCTTCTAGCGCTGTGCAGAATGTTGGTGGTATTTTTGATAGCAGTTGTATTAAATATGTAGATTGCTTTGGGTACTATAGACATTTTAACAATATTTGTTCTTCCAGTACATGAGCATGGAATGTCTTTCCATTTCTTTGTGTCTTCTTCCATTTCTTTTATCAGTGTTTTATAGTTTTCAGAGTACAGGTCTTTTACCTCTTTTATCAGGTTTATTCCTAGGTATTTCATGGTTTTTGGTGCAATTGTAAATGGGATTGATTCCTTGATTTCTCTTTCTGCTGCTTTATTATTGGCATGTAGAAATGCATCAGATTTCCGTACATTGATTTTGTATCCTGCAACTTTACTGAATTTATTTACCAGTTCTAGAAGTTTTTTTGGTGGAGTCTTTGGGTTTTTTATATAGAATATCATGTCATCTGCAAAGAGTGCAAGTTTTACTTCTTCATTACTGATTTGAATGTCTTGTATTTCTTTTTGTTGTCTGATTACTGTGGCTAGGGCTTCCAGTACTGTGTTGAGTAAAAGTGGTAAGAGTGGGCATCCTTGTCTTGTTCCTGACCTTAGAGGAAAAGCTCTCAGGTTTTCCTCATTGAAGATGGCGTTAGTTGTGGGTTTTTCATAAATGGCCTTTATTATGTTGAGGTATGTTCCCTCTGAACCTACTTTATTGAGAATTTTTATTATGAGTGATGTTATACTTTGTCAAATGCTTTATCTGCATCTATTGAAATGATCATGTGGTTCTTAAACTTTCTCTTATTGATGTGATATATCACGTTAATGATTTGTGAATATTAAACCACCCTTGCAACCCAGGATTAATCTCACTTGATCATGCCAAGTGATTTTTTAAAATGTATTGTTGGATTTAGTTTGCTAGTATTTTGTTGAGGATTTTTGCATCTATGTTCATAAGGGATATTGGCCTGTAGTTCTCTTTTTTAGTGGCGTCTTTATCTCGTTTTGGAATCAGGGTAATGCTGGCCTCATAGAATGAATTTGAAAGTGTTCCTTCCATTTATATTTTTTGTAACAGTTTGAGAAGAACAGGTATTAACTCTTCTTTAAACATTTGGTAGAATTCCCCTTGAAGCCATCTAATCCTGAACTTTTGTTTATTGGGAGTTTTTTTGATTACTGGTTCAATTACTTTGCTGGTTATCAATCTGTTCAAATTTTCTATTTCTTCCTGTTTCAATTTGGGTAGTGTATATGTTTCTAGGAATTTATTCATTTCTTCTAGGTTGACAAATTTGTTGGCATAATGTTTTTCATAATATTCTCTTATAGTTGTTTGTATTTCTGTGGTGTTGGTAGTTACTTCTCTCTCATTTGTGATTTCATTTATTTGAGTCCTTTCTCAACTTTCATAAGTTTATCAATTTTATTGATTTTTTTTTAAAGAAGCAGCAGCTGGTTTCATTAACCTGTTTTTTTTTTTTTGCTTCTAAATCCTTTATTTCTGCTCTAATCTTTATTATTTTTTTCTTCTGATTTTAGGTTTTGTTTGTTGTTATTTTTGTAGTTCTTTTAGGTGTAAGGTTAGGTTGTTTATTTGAGATTTTTTTTTGCTTCTTGAGGTAGGCCTGCATTGCTATAAACTTCTCTCTTAGTACCACTTTTGCTGCGTCCCAAAGGTTTTTGATCATTGTGTTTTCATTTTCATTTGTTTCCATATAGTTTTTTATTTCTTTTTTAAATTTCCTGGTTGACCCATTTATTGTTTAGTAGTATTTAATCTCCACATATTTGTGGTTTTTCAGATTTTTTTCGTGTAGTTGACTTCTAGTTTCATAGCATTGTTGTCAGAAAAGATGCATGGTATGATTTCAATCTTCTTGAATTTGTTGAAGCTTATTTTATATTTTTATGTGATCTATTTTGGAGACTATTACACGTGCACTTGAATGTATGTTCTGCTGTTTGAGGATGGAATGTTCTGCATTAAATATCTTTTAAATCCATATATTCCAGTGTGTCATTCAAAGCCATTGTTTCCTTGTTGTATTTCTATTTAGATGATCTGTCTGTTGATGTTAGGTGTTAAAGTCCTCTCCTATTATTCTATTATTATGTATTAGTTCCTTTATGTTTGTTATTAATTATTTTATATATTTGGATGCTCCTCAATTGGTTTCACATATATTTACAATTATTATATCTTCTTGTTAAATTGTCCCCTTTATCATTATATACTGTCCTTCTTTGTCTCTTGTTACAGTCTTTGTTTTAAAGTCTATTTTGTCTGATATAAGTATTGCTACTCTGGCTTTATTTTGATCTCCATTTGCATGATAGATGTATATCCATCCCCTCACTTTCAATCTGCAGGTGTCTTTATATCTAAAATGAATTTCTTATAGGCAACATATAGGTGGGTCTTGTTTTTTTTTTTTAACCATTTTGTCACCCTATGTTTTTTTATTGGAGTGTTTAGTCCATTTACATTCAAAGTAATTATTGATAGATACATAGTTTTGTCATTTTATTATTTGTTTTATGGTCGTTTCTGAAGATTTTCTCTGATCTTTTCTTGTCTTCCTCTCTTTCATGGTTTGCTTATTTTCTTTAATTTTATATTTGGATTTATTTCTGTTTATTCTTGCACATTAGTAGTTTTTGATATATGGTTGCCATTAGGTTTGTATATAGCCTCTTCTGCACATAGCTGTCTATATTAAGTAGATGGTTGTTTAAGTTTGAACCCATTCTTTACTCCTTTTCTCCCCATGCTTTAGGCATATGTTGTTATATTTTATATCCTTTTGTTTTGTGAGTTTCATGACTGAATTTTTACAGAAATATTCATTTTTACTGCTTTTGTGTTTCCTACCTTGATACTGTCACTGTTGGTCTCCTACTCAGAGTCTCCTTTAATATTCCTTGTAGGGCTGGTTTAGTGGTCACGAGCTTCTTTAGCTTTTGTTTGTCTGGGAAACTATCTCTTCTTCTATTCTGAATAGTAACCTTGTTGGAGAAAATATTTTTGGCTGCAGATTTTTCCCCTTCAGCTCTTTGAATATATCATGCCACTCCTTTCTAGTTTACAAAGTTTCTTTTGAAAAAATCTCCTGCTAGCTTTTTGGATTTTCCCTTGTAAGTTACTGTCTTCCTTTGTCTTGTTGCTTTAAAAATTTTGTTTATCACTATTTTTTGCCACTTTAATTACAAATGTGTCTTGATGTGGGTCTGCTTTTGTTGATTCTGAGAGTTCTCTGTGCCTCCTGGATATGGATATCTGTTTCCTTCCCTAGATTAAGAAAGTTTTCAGCTATCATTTATTCAAATAAATTTCTGCTCCCCTCTCTCTGTCTTCTTCTGGGATTTCTATAATTTGAATGTTTTTACATTGGTGGTGTCACTGAGTTCCCTAAGCCTATTCTTATTTGCATAATCTTTTCTGTCTTTTGTTTAGCTTGATTACTTTCCATTCTATCTTCTAGGTCACTAGGTCCTGTTCATTCCATCAAGCATGTTTCATTTTGTTTATTGAGCACTTTATCTCTACTGTTATTTCTTATCTCTGTGTTAAGGGTCTCACTCATGTCTTCCACTTTTTTCTCAAGCCCAGTAAGTATCCTCATTATAATTGCTTTAAATTCTCTATCAGGCATGTTACTTATAGCTATTTTGCTTAGATCTCTGGCTATAGCCTAGTCCTATTCTTTCATTTGGGATAAATTTCTTTGTCTTCTCATTTTCCCTCCTTTCTGTGTCTGTTTCTCTGTGTTAAGAAGGTCAACTATGTTTTCTGCTCTTGAAAGTGACTTTACATTGAAGAAATCCTGGAGTTCCCTGCAGTGCAGTCCCTGTTCACCAGAACCAGGCACTTCAGGAGAGTATCCTACATGTGTTGCTTATGCCCTGCTGTTGTGTCAGAGTCACTTTTCCTTTCAGTGCGGTCATCTGCATTGACTTTCTGCCTGCTGTAGGCTGGCACTCAAATGTTTTCAATGAGTAAATTTTACAGTCCTTTATGTGTTTACATGGTTATGTAGATGACCATATCTAAGAGCTTAAATTACTTTTTTATTCATTCACAGTGAAGCATTGAAAAAAAAGCAAGAATTTAACTTTTTTAAGTAATTTAAATGGCAGGGATAAAAAAAACCCAAACTCCTATTTTGTTCTCTTAAAGAATGGAGCATAGTGCTTTGAGTTGTACCTACTTTGTAGGTAGAAATCCGTAGGATTTTCTACTCAAGTCATGATGAGTACACAAGTAGCTTCAGAAGTTAGAGAAATTCTTGATGTGCAAAGAGAAGAGGTTTTGATCAGAGGGGAGAGTTTCAGAGTTTGACATCGTGGAGTTAAGGGATAATGAAATTTAAAAATGTGATCATGCCTCTGGTTGGGTGAAATCCAATGATGATTAATTGATTGGCATAGAAAAAGGCAAGAAACTGCAAAGAAGTTTCTTCCAAAAATTGGATTTAAGAATTTCAGGCATTTTTCCTTTGTTTTTCTGATAGAAAATAATAAATCATTCTGCTGGAGCTTACTAATTCCCTCGATAAATAGGATTATAAGTCAGTATGCAGGTATGTATATTTACTTCAAAGTTAAAAATCTGTTACAGATATTCTTAGATCTTAAATTAATTGATGAGATTTATGGCCATATTTCTTGGAAACTACAGTCAGAGTGTTGATTTTAACAGTAGGCACACAATTAAAAAATGTGAGCATGTGTTTGATTTAAAAGATATATTAAAATTAGGTGTTCTTTTATTTTACACAATAAATTGGCACTTTGTTAAGGAGAAAAGATTCTAAGAAAACAATGAAACACAAGTAGAGAATATATAACTCTAACAGACTAATTCTGATGTCTTTGTTTTGGGTGTCCTTGATACACTATGCTACCTTTGACAACAAAAATGTCCTGCTCTAGTGACAAAGAGGCCCAGAAGTGGAAAAAGATATAGGTAGTTACTGAATAATGCATTCATTGATAGAAATGGTCAAATTATACAGTTTCCTAGTGGATACCATTTTTCTTCATTGAGTGGGACAGTATAAAGTTGGATGTTAATTGCTCCCACAAATATGCTTTTGCTTTTCACAATAAGCATTAAAACATGTCCTTGGAGCTCTGTGACTTCATCATACACCACCTGAAAAGGGAATAATGAAAATATAAATCAGATATGCTTAAATGCACTTTTTAAAAAATATTGCTTTTAATAAAAATATTTAGCCGTTAATATCATTTAGCTTGCAATAGATATGTTAATGTAGGATCTTTCATTTCTAACTGTAATTCTGGAAAGCTAAAGGTTCTCTTAACATAATGGAGTTTAATGACAGAATATTTCTCTAAGAAGTTTAGAATTTATTCTGATTCCATTAATAATTGTCCATCCCAAATTTAATATGACTGTAAATTACTCTCTAGGAGGAAATTTAAATACATCACCTTTTAACTGTCCTTGAATTTATTGTGCCACATGGGACCTTGAACATTATCTTTTTTTGTTGAAGGCTAATGAGGGGAGCAGGCCAATCTCCATGATTTCCTTGTGTTAATTTAGTGCAGTACAACAATATTTCCTTCTACATGGGAAGAATTAATTCTATGCTAACTTTAATTTATTTAAAATTGTTTAATTTTTAATTATGAAAACACATGCTTATTAAATAAAATATGGATGAAACAAAAAAAGGAAAATCTATATTTCCACCATTGGGAGATAATTACAGTTAATATTTTGATGTTTATTTTTTCTATATATAATTACTTTTTAAGAACTGAGCTGTAATTATGCTGTATGTACAGTTTTGTGTCTTGCTCTTTTTCACTTGCTAGTCATATAACTAGTTTCTAAAAAGGGATCTGTTCAACTGTGTGTTATAATTTCCAGGAAGTAAATCATGGGCATTACCACTGGGTGCCTACAGTAGTAAAGAAACTTCAGAAGTGTAGTACTATCGAGAAATTAGTTACCCATCATAAAGGGAGGGGAGACCTGTGTATAAACCCAACATGGTTGCCAGGGAAACTCCTCAGAACACATTTAGAAAAGGAGTTTCATATGCTACTACAAACTTGCTTGCTTTTTATAGCCAAGCTACAAGATAGAAATAAAGTGTTCTCTATATGTACAAAAAAGAAGCGGGGAAAACCCTTTCAGTCAGTTGGGAGGTCTCCTCAGTGTATATGGATATGGTTTCTGGTCCATCACTTTGCATTTGTCTACCATTTATGAACCCATGAAGTTATTGATGAAGTTCCATTCAAGAGCCATCTTTTAGCTGTTCTGAACAATGATTCCCTTATCAAATAAACAATTTAATCAAGGGACATGAGATGTGATATAACAGGTTAATCCAGTCTACCCTGCTTCATGTGACAGCTCCTGGCTACCTCCTCTTCTAGAATCCTATTCTCATTCCAAACAGAATATTATCGTTTCAGTTTCTTAGGACTGCTGATTCAGATTATTCCATTTCACTTATTGAGTTCCCCTGAGATAGTAAAGGAGTCTAAGCGCTGCCTTAAAAATCTCAAAACGCTATTACATTAATTATTCTTCATTACCAGCAATGGGATGCCCAGCATAGACTCTGTGAGCCACATCTCCTCCTGAACTCTTATCTTTCCAGGACTATAGAGTAAGCTCCTTTTCTTTTTCTCCACAGTGGCTATTTTGAACTGTTTAAACTATCTTCCATTTTCTTCTCCACAATACTTTCAGCAGATAAACTCATTTACTTTACAGAGAAAATAGATGAAGGGGCCCTTAAAGTGTGACTGTATGTGAAATAGAAAAATGGAATAAACCTAATTATTAGGGCTTTGCAAAAGTCTGGCTTAAGAACTCTGTGAATCATATAAATAAGCTCTAAAGATACAAATTTCTATGACATAATAATTTGTATGCATTTATGGTCACCTATATGTTTTTTCATTTGCATAATAATAATGGTGATAATAATATTTGCCTTTTAGCACTGTGGGGAGAATAAGTGAGATAATGAATGTAAGCCTTACAACAAAGCCTGGTACCTATTGAACACTAATAAATTATAGCTGAGAAAGATCCATCAAATACACAAAAAGGAACAGCTGTTTCTTGCTATTTTGCATTAGTTAACTGGAGAAAACAGTTCCAGACAGAAATGAGCCTCCCTGGTATTTGGCAAGTTGAAATTCTCAAAAAATGACTTTAAGAATTAATTGCCTTTCTGGTTAAAATACAAACATTTGAACTCTAGAGGTTACATTACCTTACTTCCCCCCCCCCCCACCTTGTGCTTCATTAGGCAAAAGTTATTTTCTTAAAAGTAACTCAAGTTTTATAAACATGCAATCATTATACATCATAGATAATATAGATCTATTTTAATTGCTTTACTGTATCCATAACATTGTTAAAAAAAAAAAAGTACTCTTATTTGTTGTGATGAGCACTGGGTGATGTATAGAAGTGTTGAATATTATACACCAGAAACTAATATTACTCTGTATGTTAACTAAGTGGAGTTTAAATAAAAACTTAAAAAATAAAGAAAAAAATAAGCACTCTATTCTTACCGCACAATGACTAATTAGTGGTTAATGCTAGAGAAGTATGCAGATGATTATATTCTTTGAGACTTTTTCACCAACTGATTTAATATGAATATTCTGTCTTCACATAAACAGAACCAAAATGCACAGCTCTTTCCGTTTAACTTTATGATACTTTTTACTTATAGACATGAGCCAGGTCTTCATTGCCTTCTGACAAATACTGAATTTGTAGGCTTTAAATTATCGCATCAAACAGAAAAAAAAACCTTGTTTAGGGTAATTAATATCTGTTAACTTGTATACAAGCACTCACCATATGTTATTTGCCCTGAGGGCATAGTAAATAATTCTGAAGTGTGTTTAGCGTGACTTCAGTGGAAGAACAAGAACATGGAAACCAAAATGTGTCTACTACTGGTGGTAAGGGGAGCAAGGAGGCAGGATAATGAAAAGGAGAGTTCAAAATAAGTGAGAACAGGAAAACTCTGTGGGTGTGGGAGGAAGGGACCAACAGCATAACTTAGTGGGGTCGGTATGAGTTTAGGAATCTGGCAGTTTTGGACTTGAAAACTAGTAGCTGGACCCTGGTCGAAATGTTTGACATCAAGGTCTCAATGTCTTCATTTACAAATCGAGTTTTCATCATGTTATGAATATCAAACGAGAGGATGTTACAGATAACCATAGCTATGACTTACTGAGTGTACCATACACTTACTGCTATGCTAGATAATCATTCACATTCCGCAAGATATTTTAAGATCTGTGAAACATGTAGAATGTTCCTGTTCTGTTCTAATTTCCCCTTTATACTTTATAACAGAATAGTACCTAAGAAAGGAATACAATGTACAATATGCATTGGCTATAACAATATAATTGTGCCCTAAAATACGATCTGTTTTTCTAATGAATCATTGCAAAAAATGATGGTTTTTAACCACAAGCCAAAGGTAACAGAGTGAAAAAGAGCAAGGGCATTAGCGCCAGGATCCCAGCTCTGTGTCTTAAAAGCTGAAGGGCAGTTTGTGAGCATGCTTACTGCCAGCCCCACCCACCTCCAGTCCAGTCATGTCTCCAACAGGGATCTATACATGATAGGGATTTTCAGGGAGACTGCTGGCAAAGTCTGTTGGGAATCACTCTGGGAAGTGTCAAATAGACAAGTTTGGCCCTGTATCAAAGAAAGTTTAGTATCTAAAGGGTGGATATAAAAGGGACCCTTGGCAGTGTCCCTGACCCAGCCTTTCTCAGTCTGGGTATTAGGGGGAAAGAGAGAATTATGAATAAAAATGGAAATAATTATTTTCATGAAAACCTTTGTAAGACATTGGTGATGCAATGTAATATGCACTTTGTATTCCTTTAAGAGATTTATATAAAAAGGGGAGTGAGGTCATTCTCTCCCACTTCCCAGAACATTGCGTGGCTTCGGCAGTTTAAGAAATCCCAGCCATACTGAGGGGTTGATGTAGCAGTATTTGGGAAGCAAAGCAGGGGACAAGTTAAAAACGAGGTGGATGCCATGTGATAATTTTCTGGGCTTCCGAGAAAACATGTAAATTGTTGCTGAGGGTGCCCAGAAATATTTGAGGGGTTTGGCACAGAGATGAGGCCTACAGCAGCACAGTAGAGGGCAAGAGAAAGTAAAACCAGAGTTAAAACCGGTGTACTTTTTTTGGCATTTCTTATAACTATTCTTGTATTGATACAAGACACAGAACAAAACAGGGGAAAAATTAAAATGTTGTCTTCTTTTTATTCTCATCGCTTTCTAAATTCAACCAGCTTCCCCACCAAACTTGTTTATATGATGATCATTACTATTAAAATAGTCACTTATCCACATATTAATTAACATTTCTGCTTATTTGAGTTATGTAGAAATCAGAGTGTACTAGGTAGGCATGGACTATGGACTATTGTTGAAATAATTTTAAAAGTTTCCAAACAATTTTAAAAGTGTTTAAAATTTATAAACAGTGTGTCCAAGCTACAAGTACTGGCTGACGAAAAAAGCATTGCAGTGATTTCTAATCAATGGGCCACGAATGTGGGAGGACCCAGAATTATTGCAAGCCATCAGAAAACTTATGGAAATAATAAGCAATATAAAATAATCTCCATGCATATGTATTTGCTATTTAAAAATATTGCTTTAAAATATTGCTTGAAATAAATAAAACACAAGTTAATTTAAACTCCTGAATTGTCAGTGGCTTTTTGTCCTTATGTCCCTCCTTGGCTTACAAATGCTGAAGTATAGCATTAAGTCTAGAGAAATTTCTTTTTTTTTTTTTCTTTTTTTTTTTCTTTCTTTTTTTTATTTTTGGGACAGAGAGAGACAGAGCATGAACGGGGGAGGGGCAGAGAGACAGGGAGACACAGAATCGGAAACAGGCTCCAGGCTCCGAGCCATCAGCCCAGAGCCTGACGCGGGGCTCGAACTCACAGACCGCGAGATCGTGACCTGGCTGAAGTCGGACGCTTAACCGACTGCGCCACCCAGGCGCCCCTAGAGAAATTTCTTGATATTGATGTAGGGGGTCTTGTACTGAAAACATATGGAAACAAATGATCTACTATTGGGAGAGTATATCTCTAGCTGCTGATATCATGATAAATAATAAAATTTCAGAAGATCTTTCCTTACTAAATTATATGTATAAATATATATGCATTTTTACACATCCATATAAAGCATCACTTATAAAACTACCCCAAATATTAAATTCCATAAATCTTTTTAGAAACAGCTAAATTTTAAAGATATTAAAAAAAAACAAAAAACAAAAAGGTATTTCCTTTGCCCTCAAGAAATTTACAATATACTAGAAGAAAAAAAGCATGTAGAACTAAGTAAAAGAGGCAAGTGTGGCATAAGAGTCTAGGAGGGAGTAGTTCCCAGAATCCACATTTGAGGTAAGCTTCAAAGTTGACAGGGAAGAGCAGAAAGGGTGAAGGGAACGAGCTCCATCACAGAGGTCCTAAGGATTGTTCAGGGAATGACAAACTGTCTTATGTGACCTGACAATAGGATTAGGTGTGAAGAAATAAAAGGTAATGAGCACACATATATTCCTGACCTATTTTTTTTAAGTTTATTCATTAATTTTGAGAGAGAGAGAAAGCACAAGTCAGGAAGGGGCAGAGAGAGAAGGAGAGAAAGAGAATCCTAAGCAGGTGCTGCACTGTCAGAGGAGCCCGACACAGGGCTTGAACCCACAAACCATGAGGTCATGATCTTAGTTGAAGTTGGATGCTTAACTGGCTGAGCATGAGGCTCAAACACATGAACTGTGAGAAATCATGACCTGAGCTGAAATCAAATGCTTAACCGACTGAGCCACCCAGGAGCCCTCTGACTTATTTTTGACAAAGTTACAAAGACATTTGGTGGATTGCTTTTTTTTTTTTTTTTTTTTTTTTTAATTTATTTTATTTTTTTATTTTTGGGACAGAGAGAGACAGAGCATGAACAGGGGAGGTGCAGAGAGAGGGAGACACAGAATCGGAAACAGGCTCCAGGCTCCGAGCCATCAGCCCAGAGCCTGACGCGGGGCTCAAACTCACGGACCGCGAGATCGTGACCTGGCTGAAGTCGGACGCTTAACCGACTGCACCACCCAGGCGCCCCCCAAGTGGATTGCTTTTTCAATAAATGATGCTTGAGTAATTGGCATTAATAGGTTAAAACAACAACAACAACAACAAAATGAACTCCAACCTAAACCCCATACTTCATTCAAAAATTAACTCACAATAAATAATGGGCTTAAATATAAAATGTAAAACTAGAAAACAGGAAAACTAGAAGAGAAAATATTTAGGACTAGTGCTAGGTGAAGAGTTCTTAGATTTGCCACCACACATGCAGCCAAAAAAGGAAAAATTGATAACTTGTACAAAATCAAAATTAAAACTTTTAATTTGAAAGACCCTGAGAAGAGGATGAAAAGTAGTCATGGAAGACAGGTAGAAAATATTTGCAAGCCACTTATTTGACAAAGGACTACTATCCATAATATATAAAGAACTCTCAAAACTCAGCAGCAAAAATACAAACTACTCAATTAGCAAATGAGCAAAGACATGCAGAAACCTGTCACTAAAGAGGATGGTAAATAGGCACATGACAAGAAGTTCAGCATCATTAGTTATTAGGTAAGTGCAAATTAAAACCACAATGAGGCACACTCAATACCTATCAAAAGGACTAAAATTAAAAAATAGCTGGCATAGATGCAGAGAAAACTGGATGCATGACTGGTAGGAGTATAAAATGGTATAGAAAAAGAGTATGGCAAGTTCTTTCTTTTTTTTTTTTTAAACCTAATATGCCATTACCATATATTCCAGTAATTACATCTTGAGCGGTTATCTATGAGAAGTTACAACTTATGTTTGCACAGAAACTTATCCGTCAATGTTCACAACAGCTTTGTTTGCAATAGCCCAAGCCAAAAATAACCCAGATGTCCTTTAATGGGTGAACAGTTAAGGAAAATGTTATACTTCCATACCATGACTACTACTCAGTGGTGAAAAGAAAACTATTAAGACATGCAGCTACTTGGATAGATTGCTAGGGCATTATGGTGAGAGAAAAATGTTAGTCTCAAAGTGTTACAAACTGCATGATTCCATTTATATAACATTTGAAATAACAAAATTATAAAGATGGTGAGATTACTAGTAGACAGTGATGGGGGAGTGGGCATTAGAGTGAGGGATGTGTCTGTGGCTATAATAGAGTAGCACCAAGGGTCTTTGTGATGGAACTGTTCTGGACCTTGATGGGGTGATGGTCACACAAATTTATACATGTAATAAAAATGCATAGAACCAATTGGAATGAAAATAAAAATGCATAGAACTAAATACAACAAAATGCATAAGAACACATGTAAAACTGGCAAAATCTCAATAAGGTCAGTGAATTGTAATCAATGTCAGTTTCCTGGTTGTGATACTGTACTCTAGTCATGCAAAATATTACCATTGGGAGAGAGTAGCAAAAGGTTATTTGAATTCTCTCTGTATTATTTCTTCCAACTGCATGTGAATTTACAATGATCTCAAAACAATTTTTTTTAGTTTATTTATTGAGAGAGAGAACGAGTGTGCAGAGGAGGGCCAGAGAGAGAGAGAGAGTGGGAGAGAGAGAATACCAAACAGGCTCTGCACCATCAGTACTGAGATCGAGGTGGGGATTGAACCCACAAACTGTAAGATCATGACCTGAGGGGAACCAAGAGTCAGACACCCAACCAACTGAGCCACCCAGGTACCCCCAAACAATCTTTTTAAAAGTATATAGGGATGATACATAATCCATGAGGCAATGAGGAACTTTTTTTTTTAATTTTTTTTTAACGTTTATTTTCATTTTTGAGACAGAGAGAGACAGAGCATGAACAGGGGAGGGGCAGAGAGAGAGGGAGACACAGAATCTGAAACAGGCTCCAGGCTCTGAGCTGTCAGCACAGAGCCCGACGCGGGGCTTGAACTCATGGACCGTGAGATCATGACCTGAGCCGAAGTCGGACGCTTAACCAACCAAGCCACCCAGGCGCCCCCAATGAGGAACTTTCAAAAGAAATTTAAATAGTAGAAAAAATAAATATGACTGGCTTTTGAAAGACACCTTAGGTAGAAATGTGAATGATTTGATTGAAAAACACAAGAGGCAGATAGGAGGCTATTCTATAGTAGCCAAAGTCACAGGGACCTCAAACAAAGAAGCAGGGATGGGGCAGACAGAAGGTGATGGGTTTAAGAGGCAGGTGGCTGTACATATAAAAAACTTTTAAAATGACAAAACTTGGGGATTAGTTGGAAAAGTAGTGAAAGAGAGGGAAGTGTCATTAGAAGATATCTTTTTAGATGGGAAACAGAGGAGGGAACTCTGGTTTAAAAGTGCCTAGGAGACATTCAAATGGAGCTCTTTAGTAATCAGGCAGAGTACAGAAGGTCAAAAATTTAAGGCAGAAGCCAAGGCTTGAGGAATAGATGTAGATGCAACTTACAGAGAGGTGTTAAATGAAAATTTTTAGGTATATAAGATAATTTTGAGACTGTGTCTATCAAGAGGAAATGAGGGTAGATCATGGAACAGCAAACAAGAATATTTTTCAGAGGAAGAATGGCAAAGAACAAAATTAAATGAGTGGTTAGAGAAGATGGAGGGAGTTCAGAAGAGGTAAGACTCAAGCAAAAGGGGGGTGTCAAAAAGAGGGTGCAGTTGGCAGCGTGGCTGTAGAAATGTTCAGGAGAGTAGAACCTAAGGGTTCATTAGGCTCATTGAGCAATTAGGAGTCTACTGATGTCACTCTTAATAAAGCAGCATCTTTAAGTTCAAAATCCACACTGCAAAGGATTAAAGAATGAAAAGGAAGTGATGAAGTGAGAGCAGGAAATGTGAGTTACTTTTGCAAAAGTTTGGAGGCAATAGGGAGGGAAAGAAAATGTGGGTGCTTTAGAAAGGCTGAGTTCAGGAGTTTGTTTTGTTTTTTTAAAATTTCTGACCTAACCAGTGGATGAAGTAGCCTTAAGAAAGGCAAACAAATTAACATCCGAGCAAGGTACAGAGGAGATGAGAAGGGATGGAGTCAGGAGAATAAATGTGGGGTTTGCCTCAGAAAGAAGTTAAGGGTTTGGATATTCAAATTGTGAAATACACGTGAATTAGAGAGCTATATATAATATAAATTAATTTTATTGGTGGTTTGTACTTGTTTATTGTTTTTCATTTTTTTAAAGGAGATTTTATGAAGTTTATTGTTATACACAGGATATACTATGATAAAGTTATTAGGTAAAGAAAACCAGGTAAGGGAAAATAAGGTTAGAGAAAATAAGATGAAGTCAGGGATAATGTTAGGCAAAACAAACGCCATCGTGGGCTCTTGCTGGAGGATAGCCAAAATTTGAAAATTGGTTCATAAATGCTTTGAAAGCAGAATCTGTATTTTCCAGTTCCCATAGCATCGAGAACAGTGATCAGCGCACAGTGGCTATTTTTTGAAATGTCTTCCCTTTATGGAATAATGCTTCCAATTACTGCACATTTTCCATATTTGGTTGTTAAGCTGAAAAATGGTAAGAAAAATACAAAGCAACCAGACAAGAGATGAATCATACTTACAATTTCATTATAAGTGGGGTCGGTACATTTTGGAACAGATTTTGTTTTCCTCCTACGAACTTCACTGGGATATGGTAAAAGATAAAATTCAACATGTGCACTGGGCGCAGAGCCATCTGGGAGATGCTGCAAAGGAAAATGGTTATAAATATTAATGCGTGTTGCTATCAAAGAAAACAAATACAGAGCTACTAAATATCGAGACCAAAGGCAGGATCAAAATTTATTACGGTACTGTTTACCAGAAAATAAGAGAACAATCAAAAGAAATTCATCATTGCTCAAAAATATTCCCAAAGCACAGTGTAAAAGAGTAAAATCATCGATCTTAAATTAAGTGTTGTGTCAGAGAACTATATTTAAAAGCTTATTAAATGTAATTTACTTTAGTTTTTTATGGTAGAAAATAAATTTGCAGTTCTGACAGAAATGGTCAAGAGATAAATATAAACCACAGGCAGAGATAGGAATTAAGTGCCTCAGGATACTGTCCACCACTTGAAAATTAAAAAATGCAAGTTTAACACATAAAATAAAAGGTAGCATTTAATGATAAGTATATGCATATTATGTAATATCACATTTTAAAGCAGAATGTAATTAATATATCAGTTAGACCTGCAACTTTAATATAGTTAAAAGATTTTAAGATAGTTATGATAATTTTATTATAAATTACCCTAAAATATATTGGATAACCCCTTTCAAACTATATTCTTTATTTTATTATTATTATTATTTTTTTATTTTGAGAGAGAGAAATATAGATTGAGCTTGGGAGGGTCAGAGAGAGAGGGAGACACAATCCCAGGCAGGCTCCACACCCTCAGTGCAGAGCCCAATGCCAGGCTTGAACTCACAATCTGTGAGATTATGACCTGAGCCAAAATCAAGAGTTGCATGTGTAACTAACTGAGCCACCCAGGCACCCCTAAAACTGTTCTATGGAGTCTCTAAAGTTGCCTAAAATACTGCCTGATGGGTAGATTAATGTTGTTAAATATCTAGATCTTTGGACCCCCTGTCCCCAGGTCGTCCTAAGTGGCCTCCCAATTTCCTCCCTTCCCAGCTTCTCCATTCTGGCTGCAGAACTTCTCTCCTTCTTCTTTTCCACCTTTCCTTATTATGGATATTTTTATTTCTTAATAGTCATTTGAGGAATAAGTCCATTGTTTCAAAAACTTGGAAACCACCAAACTTCAAAGAAATGTGTTTCACCTTTATCATCTTGACCAAATGGAGAATAAATCATACTAGAACTCCAAATATCCAGTTTGATAAATGTTAGTTTGATAAATGTGTAATTTATATTTAAAGAGGATGATTTAAAAGTCTAATTTGAGAAATTAAATTCTTATTTGGTTGACTATATTCTAAATATTAAGTTGTTAATTTTCAACAAATACATTTTACTGTTCTGAATCACAATGACATTTATATGTTAACATCCAGTGCCCCAATGTCATTAGCTTTAATTGTATATCTTTCTTTGGCACTCAAAAAAAACATAGTGGAAAGTAAGAAAATATGATATATATTATAATAGTACTAATTTTTACTCAGTTCTAATTTACAGGGTGAAAATTACATTAGGAAAATTTTTTACTTTATTATTACTCACAAATTAGATATAATACATCTGGATACACCATATGTCAAAATGCTAAGATTGTCAAAATTGCTACTTCAGGTAGAGCTCAAGGTTTCTTTCCTCCATTGAAAACCTCCTCCAGGATAAAAATCTCTGAAATGTTTCAATGGGATAATGGAATCTTTGGTGATGCAGAAAGGAAGTGCTATTAATATTTGAGAGAGTGCTTTTACTTTTTTTGATTTGGTGTGGTTTGGTTTGGTAAGAAGGATGAAGGGAGAGTAATGTTTTGCTCTGTAATTCTCTCTTGTCTGCCATGGTGTTTGAGGATACTGCACCTATAATCACTGTATGCTCCAGCTTAGTGGTTAGAATCATGGTTCTGAAAATGGACTTTTTGATTGCAATCTGGGCCCCCAAATTTGCCAGCTATGTGGCTTTTGGCAGGCATCTTAACTTTTCAGTGGATCTGTTTCCTAACCTGTTGAAGGAGGATAAAGGTGATATATGTCTTATAGCATTTAAAAGACAAACCATGTAATGTGAAATGGAGTAAGACCTGATAAATGTTTGGTACTATTTTTATTTTCTATAAATTAAATTTAAATTGAACATAAATATACTATATGCACTGATTGCACAAGATATCCCTAATGTACTATGACATTTATGAGCAGAGTTCTTAACCTTGGCACTATTGACATTTGGGCCACATAATCCTTTGTTGTAGGAGGTTGTTCTGTGCATTGCAGATATTTTAACAGCATCACTGACCTCTACCCACCAGATTCCAATAGCACCATCCTTCCAGACATTGCTAAATATCATTTGGGGGACCAAATTAACCCTAAGAACCGTTTAGATGACTCCCAAATAAAGAATCTCTAGTTCATCCTTAGAATCCAAGCATAGTGACCTGTGAATATTTCCATCCGGATATCTTCTTGGCACACTTATATAAAATCTAACCAAAATCTGTTGTCTATCCTTCCTTACACTCCCAAACAAAATTTTCGAGGTTGTTAAAGCTATATTAAAATAATACCATTTATTTTCTCTAGGGTCTCCCTTGTTACTGATTTTCAAATCCAAGCGTAGCGAGATCAATATCCTCTGTTTGCCCAAGTACATCCGCCACCACAGATCTTTATTTCCTAACTTATTGTAACTAGATTTTAATGACTTTTTTGGCCCAGTCTTTCCACTTCTTTCCTTCATTCATTCCATATATCAATGTTGTAATTAACTTTCCTGTAAAGCTGCTTTGATCATGTCACTTTCCTTCTCGGGGCATTCAAGATTTTCCCCCATTGCCTGAAGAATAAACTCCCAATCACAGATGGGGAAAGATATTTTGCATACCAGATTTCACCAAGCATTTAGCAACGAAAGGTTTGGGTTTCTGTTTCCAAGTTAATGTCCTTGACAAGGTCCTTGAATATCCTGAAGGTTTTAGGATAATAGAACAGAACAGGTTTCAATTTAAAATCGGAAGTGCATTAGATCTGAACAGCAGTGGACTTAGTATATCCTTAATAGCTTTCAATGCAGACATTGATTTCTCAGGTCTTTCAGAGATTCTTTTTGTTTTTTGTTTTGTTTTGTTTTCCAAAGCAGCTGTCCTATCAATATTATTATTTTTTCTTTCTTGTACTGTATCTTGATCCTTAAACATCACAGCTAATTTATTTAAAAAACTCTAATTGTGTTCTCATCAGTACTTCTCATTTCACCCTTTGCCCGGATGTTTATATGAGTTAAATTTAACTTTGTTTTACAATATATATTTTTTAATGTTTTTATTTATTTTTGAGACAGAGAGAGACAGAGCATGAGCAGGGGAGGGGCAAAGAGAGAGGGAGGCACAGAATCTGAAGCGGGCTCTAGGCTCTGAGCTGCCAGCACAGAGCCCGACACGGGGCTCAAACTCACAGACTGTGAGATCATGACCTGAGCCGAAGTTGGACGCTTAACCGACTGAGCCACCCAGGCACCCCTAAATTTAACTTTAAAAGTGATTAAATAACCTGTACTTGTCTAAATGCCTTAACCTAGGATTTTTACTCTGGTTGCAGTTTAGACCTTCACAAAGACATAACACTTTTACCTGAAGAGTCATAAGGCTTGGAGATTCAGAGTTCTTAGTCTGATGCTCAGTCTAAGCAATGAGAAGTTTCCTTGTATCGCCCAGAGGATTTTCATATTCCCAGTGGATTGAAGTCAGGCAGTATTACTACCACTTTCTTCTAGAATTCTGGCTAATATTGTTACTGTGCTAGAAGATGATGTAAAGTCATCTAAAATTAATTTTTGTTAATCATCCTAACTCTGGATTCTATAGATCCTAGATTTTCCTAAAATATTTTCTTTACATTTTTAAAAGTTTTGTATATGTTATCTCCCTTATGACATTAAAATTCCTTAAAAAGGAAACCCACGTCTTGCTGTTTTACACTTCTTCCACATTTCCCTTGGGCTTTGCTCCATTGGTTACTCTACTACTCTACTACCCTAACCCTACCCTCAGTTCCTTCATTCTAATCTTTTAATATGTCTCTGAATCTCCAACGAAAAATGTAAAATCCTCCCTTGAGATTTGGCTTCCCTTTACATTATTCTTTTCTTCCCTTTCATAGGTATGCCTTTCTTTCATAGCATTCCTAGAAATCCAGTCCCTAACACAGTGCTTGGCATATAGTGAATACTAAATAAATAGTTATCAAATGACTGAATGGATGAGGTATATATTTAAAAAAAATTTAATATTTATTTTTGAGAGAGACAGAGTGCAAGCAGGTGAGGGGTAAAAGAGAGAGGGAGACAGAATCACAAGCAGTCTCCAGGCTCTGAGCTGTCAGCACAGAGCCCAGGGCAGGGCTGGAATTTGTGAACTGTGAGATCATGACCTGAGCCGAAGTTGGACGCTCATCCGACTGGGCCACCCAGGTGCCCCTGCACACATTTAAAAGGGACGCCTGGGTGGCTCAGTCAGTTAAGTATCCAACTCTTGATTTCAGCTGGGTCACGATCTCACAGTTTGTGAGTTTGAGCCCCGTGTCTGGCTCTGGGCAGGCAGCATGGAGCCTGCTTGGGATTCTGTCTCTCCATCTCTCTTCGTGAGATCCAGCCCCATGTTGACCCCTAGGTCAGGCTCAGTGCTGGGTGTGGAGCCCACTTGATTCTCTCTCTCCTTCTGCCTCTCCGCTGCTTGTGTTGTCTCTGTAAATAAATGAGTAAGTAAGTAAATAAATAAAATGGTTTTCAATGGTAGTTCTCTTGTCTCTGTGGTCAAAGAATAAAACTATATTGAAAAATGGTTAATTTATCAAAATTCAGGAAAAAAAAGTAAGCAGTAGCATGTTGGTATAAAAAGAAAGCACAATATAAACCATTTATTAAGTAAATAAAACCATTTCACATTGCAGGGTATGACAACCACCCTTTAGTATTTTCATAGAAGTGTATGGGGAAGAGACTTATTTTTCATGTATAGTAATAATAATCATAATAGCTATCACATAATGAGTATTTGCTTTATTTAAAACACTCTCTTAAAAAACCTTGAGGGGCGCCTGGGTGGCTCAGTCGGTTAAGCATCCCATTTTGGCTCAGGTAATGATCTCACCATCCGTGAGTTCAAGCCCCGCATCAGGCTCTGTGCTGACAGCTCAGAGCCTGGAGCCTGCCTTGGATTCTGTGTCTCCCTCTCTCTCTGACCCTCCCCTGTTCATGCTCCATCTCTCTCTGTCTCAAAAATAAATAAACATTAAAAAAATTATAACAAAAACAAAAAAACCTTGAGCCAGTATGATTGTCTTTATCTTATTGAAAATATTTTATTAAAACTTATGCTCTTAACCATTACCCTATATATTGAGTCTCTACAAAGAATGCAAAGGAAACTACCAGATTCAAATTAAGAGCTCTTCTACATCAAGTTTTATCAGAAATGTGATGAAGATAGATGGTTTAAAAATAACTTCTGTAGATTAATTCAAAGCTTAATTGTATTTAATAGGTTCTTATCTTTTTGATGAATAATTTATGAGAATTTTCCATCAAATTTTTTTTTAACTTAAATGTTTCCCATCATGTGATAATATAGGCTTTGGTAGAAATCAACTGCTGGTGATTAAAATATGATAGGACTATCAAAACCTGAGGTCTATGCCAGAAACAAAATAACATAATAAAAAAGCATTTTCCTCTTCTATGTGCATGCCAGATTGCAGTACTGAAACCCAGGCTAGCTACTATGAAAAGGGTCTTTTTATAAAATGACAATGCACAACAAAAATACGAAAGTACAATAAAAGTGCTTGTGATATGTGGTTTGCTCAGTGCTTTGGTTAAAGAAATAGTGAAATGATCTTTCTAATCTTTCTGTGTGTTTTCGTTAATATAGAGTGGCATGATTTCAGGTCCTCATGAATTAAATTGGATAGTCTTCTGCTTCATTTCACACCAATTAAGCCTTTAATAGAATTCTTGTCACTGATAGGTGATTTTCAGTAATTTTTTAAACAATCAATTCAAAAATCAAACTACCATGTGTCTAACACTTTGGATAGTCTATAAGAGGTCACAAAAAAGTGATTGAAACAGTTTTTACTTTTAAAGAAATGACAAACTCATGGGCATGATCATCTTATTACATACCTATTAAAGATTTTTCATCCTCAACTTGATGCAGTTAACAACTAGACAGAAGTCACAGTCTAGTAGATAGAAACACTTTTCTGACTCAGTAAATAGGAATTGAATTGCTTTTAATAATGCAGAGTTTTAATTAGAGCTACAGACCAGACTTTGCTACTGATTGTGTTGCAAAGTTTGGGAAGTTTTTCCATTTCTCAATCTTAATAACATATAAGAAGTAAGGCTTTAAACCTCATTTCTTTTTAACAATCTATTCAATAGAAAATGCTGAAGAATTGTTTATGAGTTAAGTGGTAATTAAACTTTTTCTTCTTCTTTTTTTCTTTCTTTTTTTTTTATAATTGCACTGAACCATTCTAAATGATTTCAAATCCTATAACCCTTAACTTCTATCCTCCAATGCTGAGAAAATTGTACAAATAAGAGACAGAGTACGTTTGTTAATGATAATTAAAGAACTGTGAAGAACAGATGAAACACTGGAATATTAGATTTATGATATTATACTTGATAGTATGAAAGATTTTTTGCAAAAAACCCAGAAACTAGTAATTCAGAGGGAAAGTAAAAGAGTTTTCTACTCGTATATCTCAAAAATATGCCTTGATTTTGTCCTAGTAAACAGTTTTATCATGATTTAAATAAAGATATTGATATATGATGGACAGTTGTCAATAATTGGAGTGTTTGGGGCAGTATGTTTGATTAGATAATCAGGAATGAGATGTGAAGGGCTGGAATGATGAACTATATCTAACAAGGTTAGAAACAAATAGACTCAATGCCAAGTTCTCCTTTTGGGCCTGAAAACATCATTCTGAAAATCCAGGATATGAAACACTTGGCTTACGAACAGCACTTGGAAAAACTTTACAAAAATTGTATGTGACTATTGGTTCAATATATCTATGAGCCAGAGATTGCTAGCTACAACCTACAGTATGGTCCTCTATCACCTGTCTGTCTGTCTATCTATCATCATCATCTATCTTCATCTATCATATCTGTGTTTCATCTATCTATAGCAAATATACAAGAAACTTTAAATGTAAAGAGATGAAAGGTTAAAGGTAAAAGGATGGAAAAGATATACTATGCCAACCTTAATCAAAAGAAAACTGGAAAACATATAAATATCTGACAAAGTATATTTGACAGCAAAAAATACTACCATAAATAAAAAAGTTCATTTCATAATAAAGGAGTCAATTAATCAAGAAGACATAATCTTAAATGTTCATGTAACATTATACCAATGCACAATTATTGTTAAAAGATTATAACATCCCTCTGTTAATAATTCATAGAACTAGTATACAGAAAATCAGTAAGGCTATAGAGGAAAAAAAATAGGGGGAAATGAGTGTCTTATAGGCAGCATATAATTGGATCGTGTTTTTTTTGTTTTGTTTTGTTTTGTTTTGTTTTGTTTTGTTTTGTTTTGTTTTACCCATCCAGCCACTCTATGCCTTTTGATTGGAGAATTTAAACCATTTACATGGAGAATAATTATTGACGGCTAAAGACTTAACTAATGTCATTAATTGTTTTCTGGCTGTTTTTTTAGTTCTATCATCCTTTTCTTCCTCTCTTGCTGCCTTCTTTTGTGAACTGATGATTTTATGTAGTGGTATGCTTTGCTTTCTCTTCCCGTCATCTTTTGTGAATTTACTGCAGGTTTTTGCTTTGTGGTTACCATGGGGCTTGCATAAAACATCTTAGGTTTACTAGTCTATATATGCTGATAAATTTACTTCAATCACATACAAAAACCCTACCCTTTATTCCCCCATTTTTTTATGTTATTGAAGTCACAATTTACCCCTTTTATACTGTTTATTCATTAACAAATTTTTGTCACTGTAGTTATTTTTAATGCTCTTGTCTTTTAACCTTTATACTAGAGTTAAATGGTTAGTAGTCCACCATATTACACTATTAGGATACTCTTACTTTGATTGTATACTTATTTTTGCCATGGGTTGTATATTTTCATATGTATTTATATTATCTGTTAGTATCATTTCATTTTAGCTTGAAAAATTCCTTTTAGCATTTCTTATAAGGCAGGTCCAGCGGTGATGAACCCCTTCAGCTTTCATTTATCATTCAGCTTTTATTTGTCTGGAAAAGTCTTTATCCCTTCGTCATTTCTGAAGGACAGCTTTGCCAGGTAAAGTGTTCTTTGCTGGCGTTTATTTTAGTTCACTACTTTGAATATATCATTCCATTCCCCCCTGGCCTATAAGGTTTTTGCTGAGAAATCTGCTGAAAACCTTATAGAAGTTTGCTTATGTTACAAGCTTTTTTCCCTTTTAAAATTCCCTCTTTGTCTTTGATTTTTGATAGTTTTATTATAATGTATTTTGAAGAGGATCTCTTTAAGTAGAGTGTTTTGGGGAACTATGAGTTTCATGAACTTAGATATCCAAATATCCTTCCGGATTTGGAAAGTGCTCAATCATTATTTCTTTAAATATGCTTTCTGTCCCTTCTCCCTTTCTTCTTCTTCTGGAACTCCAATAATTCAGAGTTCTTGTTATGGTATTCTAAGATCACATAGGCTTTCTTCACTCTTTTTTTTTTTTCATTTTCTTTTTCTTTTTTTGTTCTCTACTGACTGGATAATTTCAAAGTTCATGTCCTCTATCTCACAGATTCTTCTTTTGCTTGATCCATTCTGTTGGTGATGCTCTCTGTTGGATTTTTCTTTTCATTTATAATATTCGTCAGTTCCAAAATTTGTTTGCTTCTTTTTAAAACATTTTTATCTCTCTGATAAACTCTTATTTTGTTCATATATCATTTTCCTGATTTCGTTGAATTGTCTTTCTATGTTTTCTGTAGCTCACTGAGTTTCCTTTAAAAGTCTATTTGAATTCTTTATATCAAGCAAATCACATAATCTCCAGGTCTTTGAGTTTGGTTAGTAAAAGATTATTGTGATCCTTTGGTGGTGTCATGTTACCTTGATTTTTCATGTTCCTTGAAGTTTTGCATCGCTGTCTTCAAATTTGAAGTAGTTGTTACCTCCTCCAGTCTTTACTAACACCCCACTTCAAAGTGTTCAAACTTATCTTTTTCTTTGCCTTACAACAGTGTGATGAAATGTCTCCTTTGCAAACCTGGACTTCCACAAAGGCTCTTTTATCTGTGGAGTGTTCTCTAAGACAGTGGTTTCTAGGAGCTCCCTGACTATAGCTAAGAGGGGCTGGAAGCAGTTCATGAGCCACTACAACGTCATCAGCAGGGACTGAGGATTGAGTGTCTATTATCTGATGTATGGGTGCCTGGATCCCTTGGTGTATGGTGTTAGATCCCATAGCTCTCACAAACATAACTTTTGTCTGTGAATGGATGCTGAATTTTTGTTGTTGGGTGAGAGATGTCTTTTGCATGATGCTAATATGACTCTTAAGTTGATTACAGAAAAGCCAGGAAGAAACCAGATTAAGAGGACCAATGTCAGGACTCTAGCTTATGTTTTGTGTTTGTTTGTTTGTTTGTTTGTTTCAATTAGAATGAAGAATTGAGGGAGATTTGGATAAAGAATAGCAATTAGGGTATAAGCTTGTCAGTAAAGAACAGAGAGTGATTAAATAAAATTTGTATAATGTGGTGACCTGTACATTGATGGTTATGTCAGCTGGAGATATGGTTAAGTGTCCAGAGTTGTTGAGTATTTAGAGAAATAATCCTCAGCAGGAAATCACTTTATTTTTTGAATTTTTAGAATTTTAATAATACATTTATTTAATTTATATATATATATATATATATATATATATATATATATATATAATCATTTGAACATGTAATCTACATAAAAATTGAAATTTATTTATTTATTTTCAGGAATAGAATTTAGTGATTAATCACTTACATATAACACCCATTGCTTATCCCAACAAGTGTCCTCCTTAATGCCCCTTACCCCTTTAGCTCTTACCCCCACCAACACCCCACCAGCAATCCTCAATACATTCTCTGTGTTTAAGCCTCTTATGGTTTGTCTCCCTCTCTGTTTTTATACTGAAATCACTTCATTTTTAAGTGAGACAGACTATTTAGGTCAAATATTTGTCACCTGACTATTCTCAGTTTAGTATTAAGTATTATAGATAGCAGAATTCACAGAGAAAAGCTATTCATTTATGAATGTAGCTTAAATTTAACTGCTCTGCATTGTGACTATTTTCACAGTGGTATACACTTAAATGAATATTCACTTATTTAACAAACATGTATTAAGGGCATATTATTGTGTTAGGCATTGCAGAATATACAAAATATATTTCCCACAGTTTCTTCCAATAAGTATATTGTCAATACAATTGAAACTACAGGATAAACCAAAATGATAAAGGTTTTAAGAAATGAGATAAGGCAGTGAATATCAAATGGGTGGTGTAAACAGTAAGTGTAAGGAGGTCAAAGGACAGAAGAATTACCAGGAACAAGAGTGATCTGGGAGATTCAGAAAGGATGAGGTTTGAGGTGAGCCTGGATGTTAGAAGGTAAATAGAAGGGAAGAGGAAGTATGATATACTTTGCTAGAATGACTGGAGCATGTTTGATAAACAATTAGTAAACCATCTAGAATATAATACATGTTTTCTGTTGGGGAGGGTGGATATAAAGGCAGGTAGAGCTAAATTGTGTAGTACCTTAAATATTAGGCTAAGGAATTTGAGATTTACAAAGATTCTGTTAGCATTTTTATTGATATGTTAAAAATAGAATTTTAGGATGTTTTATGCAGAATGGGTTAAGAAAGTAGAACACAAGGACAGGAATATCATAACAATCAAAATAGTCCGTAAGTGAATTAATAGAGACTATAGAATAGGATTTTGGCAAAAATAAAAGTAACAGTAAACTAAAAGGATTTTCTGATGATTATATATAGCAGTACTGGAATAAGTTAAAATATGGAAAATAAATTACAAGGAAATTTTGACCAGGGGTTACTTGAGGTTGGTGCAACAATTTTTTTAAATAAGCAGTCAAGAGTGAGAGTTGATTTCAGTGAAAAGTAGAGAGCTATAATTTAGCACTGTTGAGTTTCAGGAGATGGCAAGATATCAGAGTGCAAATGTCCATCAGGCAGTTGAAAATATGTAAATTGGGTTCAGAGATATATTTAAGGTAGAGATATAAATTTAGGAGTAATTCACATAATCTTCAAAGCCTCAAGACTGGATGGATTTTTTTTAGGAAATCAATTTGAAGAGTTAAAACCATGAATACTGGAAAATCTTCACATTTAAGGGTTAAAGGTGAAGCCAGCATTTATTAAACCACTACGTACATTAGTTTAAATTTGTAAATGTTGGGGTGTCTGGATGGCTCAGTTGGTTAAGTGTCCAACTTCCACTCAGGTCATGATCTCATTGTTTATGAGTTTGAGCCCTGCGTAGGGCTCTGTGCTGACAGCTCAGAGCCTGGAGCCTGCTTCGGATTCTGTCTCTCTCTCTCTCTCTCTGCCTCTCCACCACTCATGCACACACATATACACACATACTCTGTCTCTGTCAAATATAAATGAACGAAAAATAATTAAAAATAAATAAATACATTTGTAAATGCTAAGGAAGCCTCAGAAAGAGTGCTGTCAAAGAAGTGTAGAGAATATATGGACAGTGAAGTTTCACTTTGTGAACAGTAAAGTTCACAAAGGAAGGACTAGTTAAAAATATTGATGATGGAAAGAGATGAGTTATTATTAGCATATTATTTATCATAGGTTTAAGAACAATTTATGGTTTTTTTCATTAAGAAGTAATTGGTAATCTTCGAGGGTCAGTGTTTACTAACCCTGAAAAATCATGGAACAATGAAATATCTCTATCTGGGCCAGCTCCTCTCCACTATCCACTGCTTTGCCTCATATTCTTTGAAATGGGAGATCAATGTCATAATGGGCCAGCTCTAGAAGAGTAATTTTTTATTAATGAAATATAAGCCAAATACAATCAATGGGATAATTATTATTAGAAAATTATCCTTTATCAAGAAATTGACATTTATTTAGATTGAAGTGCATTTAGGATAGAACAATGACATATCTCTTTCAAAAATCTAGATTAAAAATATTGGATTGGGTTAGTCAGAGGAGTTAGCCAAGTTATTTTTAAAAGGATATACAAGGGGCGCCTGGGTGGCTCAGTAGGTTGAGCATCCAACTTCGGCTCAGGTCATGATCTTGTGGTTTGTGAGTTCAAGTCCTGTGTGGGTCTCTGTGCTGACAGCTCAGAGTCTAGAGCCTGTATCAGATTCTGTGTCTCCCTCTTTCTTCCTGCTTGCACTGTCTGTCTCTCTCTCAAAAATATATAAACATTTAAAAAAAATAAAAATAAAAAATAAAAGGATACACAGAACATTGTTATCTTTGTATGTCAAACATTGTCATCACCTGTACTTTATTTTCACAACCCTCTTTTATCAACTTTACTAAATCTAAGTGTTGTATCTTCTACACCAACAGGCCCTTCAATTTGTTTGGTACCAAGTACAGAACTGGAATTGTATGTAGAGTGCCATTTTGAGGTGTAATTAACCATTTGAGTGGTTCATGGACTACTTGTCCATGGAAGATATGGAAGAATTGTATGATCTATGAGGCCAGGAGAATATATATTTTAAAAATAAGAACTTCCAAGCTACACATACACATTAAAAATGTAAGAAAAATTTTAAATAGAAAATAAAATGCAATAAAATGTGTGTGTGTGTATTTAGCCTGGGGTTCTTATTGATGTGTTTGAGTCTATTTATTTCTCTCCTGTTATTTTTTTTTATATTGATTTCAGTGCATTAAAGTCCAAATGTGTATGTGTTTTGAAATCTAGTATCCAATTTCTAATGTTTAAGCAAATCCAACAATAAAAGAGACACATTTAAATCTTCTCTATTTTTTATATTTTGTCTTACAGCTAAATTTGGGCTAATAATAATAGGAAAGGAAAGAGAAAGTAAAATAAAGGAAAAGAGAATAAAGGGAGAAAGTGAGGAGAGGGGGAAGAAAAGAAATGAGAACAAAGTTTTATCCTTCTGCTTTTGAAACAAATTCTTTTATTCTTGGAGAACTAGATATGGTGAGAAGACAAGTTTAGGGCTATAAATGATGAGGTCAAGGTTTTACACCAGTATTGCCTCTCTAGATACATCTGTCTTCTCATAGAATGAGACAAGTCCCATCGTTTCTGTTCCTTCATCCCTTCTGAGCATATGGCTAGGAGATCTAATACCATAAATATTCACAGCAAGATGAAACAGAACTTTTAATTAATTACTATAAGTTGCTTATTGAATAATAAGGCTACAGAAGTCTTTTTTAATTGAAGTATAGTTGGATCACAGTGTTACATTAGTTTCAGGTGTACAACTAGTGATTCAAAAGTCTATATGTTACACTATGCTCACCACAAGTGTGACTACCATCTATCACCATACAATGCTATTACAATTACAATACCATTGGCTATATTCTCTATGCTATACCTTTTATTCTCAGGACTTATTCATTCTGTAATTGGGAGCCTGTATCTCCCACTTCCCTTCACTCACTTTGCCCATCCTCCTACTCTCCTCCCTTCTGGCAACAATATAGTTTGTTCTCTATATTTATGGGTCTCTTTCTGCTTTTGTTTGTTTATTTGTTTTGTTTTTAGATTCCTCATATAAGTAAAATCATATACTATTTGTCTTTCTCTGGCTGACTTATTTCACTCAGCATTATACCCTCTAGGTCTATCCATGTTGTCACAAATGGCAAGATCTCATCCTTTTAACATGGCTGAATAATATTCCATTATAGAGACAGAGATAGAGACAGAGATAGAGATCAAGATAGAGATTGAGATAGAGATAGAGATGATAGAGATAGAGACAGAGATATACCACATCTTCTTTATCCACTCATCTGTCAAGGGACACATGAGTTGTGTCCATATCTTGGCTACTATAAATAATGTCACAAATATAGGGGTGCATATATCTTTTCCAGTTAGGGTTTTCACCTTCTTTTGGTAAATATCCAGTAGTGAAATTACTGGAAAATATGGTATTTCTGTTTTTAGTTTTTGGAGGAACCTCCACACTGTTTTCCACAGGAGCTGCACTGATTTACATTCCCATCAACAACACACAAGGGTTCCCTTTTCTCCACATTGTCATCCTGTTTTCATATCACAGCTATTCTGCCCTATTTTGTGTCTTATTAAAGGATTAAACAGCATTCCATCTGAGATGTGTCCTGCTTTCCCTGATATTACTTGCACCTCATTTGAAATCATATCATTTTGCTATAGTGTAAGAGTCTCTGAGAGTGTGAGCACATTCAATATCAGAAGAGAGTCTGGAATCTTTATTGATTACTTTTAGAGCCTACTAGAATGCACATATTCTGGAGCAAGTAAATGAAAACAGTCTGGAAATGACGCAGACTAGGGGAATTCATGAGACCAGGAGAGACACTGCAGACATTGCAATTCATAGAGAGACATGTATAGAGAGACATGAAGATATCAGTGGAAAAGAGCATTTTATAGTGGGCTACTTGGGAAAATGCTAGAGAGATTTTTAAAAATGTTTTAAATTCAAATGATTTTTATATATGTCTCTGTTATATAAACTGAAACATTATTTTTAAAATTTTTTTTTCAACATTTTTTATTTATTTTTGGGACAGAGAGAGACAGAGCATGAACGGCGGAGGGGCAGAGAGAGAGGGAGACACAGAATCGGAAACAGGCTCCAGGCTCTGTGCCATCAGCCCAGAGCCTGACGCGGGGCTCGAACTCACGGACCGCGAGATCGTGACCTGGCTGAAGTCGGACGCTTAACCGACTGCGCCACCCAGGCGCCCCGAAACATTATTTTTAAAAGTCTTTGCCAACCTTCCAAATAACTGCATTACTTTGTCAGTCTCTGTTCACTAGAATAAATCACATTGGGCTGCTTTAAAAGGGAAAAAATTTAGCAAATTTTGTTTTAGCTTGTGAATTCACAGGAGGGACGTAATTCTTAGAGCAAAGCTTCAAAGATTTAATATAAGATAAACAATTCTTTTCATCAAACTTAATATTAAATATAACAGAGCTGCAGGCAGAATAACTCACTTTAACATTAAAATAAAATGAAGCACGACTTCAGTCTGATTACTTTGGCATGTGAAAATACTAAAGGCTCAGAAACTAAATAACAATTAGTTAAAACTTGAAATAAGCAAAGAAAATATGTTGAGAATTTATAGATAGATTTTCCTGTCATTTATATTATAGTGTTATCTCTGTCCTCAGATAAGCAGAAGAAATAAAAGAGTCATTTAAAAGTAGCTCTGAAAAATGCAAGGCATGAGAACTTTGTTTTGGTGGTTTTTGGTAGGTGAACAAGATCGTAATTCTTAGTTGTTTATATCAGAAATAATTTGACATTCTTTTATTTAACAAAGTATTCATTGAGCATCTACTATGTACTTGACACTGTTTTAGCCCTTGGAGTAATAGCAGTGATATAGGGCCGTGGAGACAAAAAGTTAGAAAAGGAAGTTTGGAAGTGGCAAAAGGTAGTGGTTTTGCAGCTTTACATATGGGAGTCAGAGAGGACCTCACTGAAAAGGTGGCAGTAAGACTTAATCCTTCAGGATATGTGAGACTGAGCCATGAACCTGGGAAAAAACATTCCAGATGACATGAATAACAGGTACAAATGTCCTGGGGCAGAAACATGCTTATCATATTTAAGGAACAGGAAGGAAGACACTGAGGCTGGAGTGGAGTGATTGAGGGAGTCTGTCGAGATGCGGTTGGAGAGATCAAGGAGGCCAGATCAGTAGTAGGGCTTCATAGATCATTAATAAGTACTATGCCTTTCATTATAAGTGATATGAGTGAGACCTTACCCTCAGAAGGATATGAGAGAAGAATGACAAGATCTGACTTTTATTATCAAAGGAATATTTTGGCTCCTAGGTTAGGAAAAGATTAGGAAGAAATACAAGTAGAAGCAGGGAGACCCATTAAGAGACTACAGCAGTGGGGTGCCTGGGTGGCTTAGTTGCTTAAGTGTCCTACTTCAGCCTAGGTCATGATCTCACCATTCCCAAGTTTGAGCCCTGCATCAGGCTCTGTGCCAACAGCTCAGAGCCTGGAGACTGTTGCAGATTCTGGGTCTCCCTCTCTCTCTCTGCCCCTCCCCCACTTGAACTCTGTCTCTTGCTCTCAAAAATAAATAAACATTAAAAAAGTTAAAAAGAGAGACTACAGCAGTGATTTAGGTGGGAGATGATGGTGGCTTGAACCATTTATGGTAGCAGTGAAGGGCAAAGGAGTGCAATTCTGGATTTGTTTTGAAAGCAGAGCTGACAGAATTTGCAGATAAATTGGTTGTAGTTTGTGAGAAATGTCAAAATGACACCAGGGACTTGGAGTAAATAGTAGGATAAAGTTTCTATTTCCTGTTATGGGAAAGTTTGCAAAAGGAGCAATAATCAGGAGGCAATAAGCAGAAGTTTGATTTGGTGTATCTTAAGTTTGCAATGCCTATTCAATTTCTACTAGAGTTGTTGAGCAGTTAGTTATACATAAGCCTCTGGATTTCAGGGACAGTTCCAAGATGAGTTATAAATATGGAAGAGAAAGACATGTAAATGATATTTAACATCACAGGGCTGGAAGTAGAAAAGAGAAGAGGTGTAGGAATGAATTTCAGGGCAATGCTAAGGGATCGGGGAGAAGAGACGAACCAGCAGGTAAACTGAGAAGTCAGATTGCAAGAAGTATTATTTCATTATTAATAAGAGGACATTGGCATAGGCTCTAGGGGCCCTAGATGGCTTTTTACTCCTTATAGGATGCACCTGGTCATTTGCCACGTGCCTATCACTTGACCTAAATCTTTAATTCTAGCTCTTGCTTACTTTCTCCCCTCCCTTCATGCCTGCATCACATTCGTTTTGAATATTCTTATTGTTAGTGTAACTTCATCTCACTATAAAATGCATTTTTGAGGGGCGCCTGGGTGGCGCAGTCCGTTAAGCGTCCGACTTCAGCCAGGTCACGATCTCGCGGTCCGTGAGTTCGAGCCCCGCGTCAGGCTCTGGGCTGATGGCTCGGAGCCTGGAGCCTGTTTCCGATTCTGTGTCTCCCTCTCTCTCTCTGCCCCTCCCCCGTTCATGCTCTGTCTCTCTCTGTCCCAAAAATAAATAAAAGACGTTGAAAAAAAAAATTTTAAATGCATTTTTGAAAACTGTCAAAAGTAATTTGGATATTTATCCGGTGAATAAAATGGGTGACCAAATTGGTTAATACTGCTTTTGATCAAATATTAGGCATGACTATTGAGTAATATCACCAAGTTTACTGTGTGGTTTATAGGCCAGATCTAAAAGCAATGTCAATAGGCGTGTTCTAAAACGTTTTGATCAATGACATTAATGGAATAAATATATAATTTCCAGGAGGACTATTTTCAGTTAACAGTCATATAGCATATACATATGTAAGTGCTGTTAACTTGATTAACACCATTTCTTAACATTCTCTTACTTTATCACATATATTTATATAGATGCTTAAAGTCTATGAACATGCATATAGCCATAAACAGTGCCTAATTGAATCTTCATTTCCCAGACTAAGAATTTCTTAAACAACTCCTATTCTCATTTAAGATGATTATCTGATCAAAAGCAATTGAAAATAATTATTTTAATGACTAAAGTTCTACAGAAACACATCTAATAATATTTGCCCAGCTATTACAAAAATTGCTGATTACAAAACCACAGACTTACAAATAAGCATCCTTGGATAGCTGGCTAATTCTAAGTTTGTAATGGATGTATCCCCTGCAAATTATGCCAACTATTTGTTCACTGAACAGACATTTGTTAAATTCTAGTATGTTCCAGATCACATCACAATGAAGAGTTTGCTCTTTTAAGTATTTCCAAGCACATCCTGAGAGATTTATATGCATAAGGGATAGAGCCAAAATAGGGCTACTGACTTTCTCTATAGTCTCCTAGGGAGTTTTACCAAATGAAGGACCTGCTTTGAGTAGACTAGAGGAAGACTGGAGAAGTGGCAAGGCTTAGAGTTACCTCCTTCTGGTTACTGCACCCAGACTCAGACCATGAATCAATTACACTGTGACGCAGAATGCTCCCTCCCTTACTCAATGTCAATGGTCCAATTGCTATTCATACCTCTGACTTGACCCATCTTCAGAGAGGAATAGGGTATATAATGGAATAGCTTGCAGTTGTTTTTAGAGGCTAACTACCATTGTTGTCCTATGTTCTGGTATATAAAGATGGGTTTCCTGTCCTCAAAATAATATTATGTTTTGAGGGGAAAGATATATCTCTGAGTAATTACATCAGAACATAATAACTGTTTGGGGGGTATGAACTCAATGTACTCAATGGGCATCTGGGGAGAAAGCCTTAGAGTTGCTGGCTTCACAGAGAAAGTGTTGGCATTATTCAAAGAGATGAGTTAATCTTCCACTAAGCTCAGCAAGATGAGATAGATGTAAATTCTTGGGACCTAGCTTTTTTCCCTTTGGACCTTAATGCTCTAGCTATTCCTGTATTTTCAAACCTTTTTCGCGAGATTTGACCTAACACTTCATTGTGAGTAAAGTCTAATTTTCATTCTAGGACTTGGCCTGTGAAATATTTTATAGTCTTTACCCTAGGGATTGCAATCATACAGAGGCAGAACATTGTAATTGGCCTACTGTTCCTCACTTAAACTTGGTGGCTGGCCCCATTCCTCTTACTAATGTTGACATTAATTGCCTGAGGGAGGCAAGTGATTTTTAAATGTAGGTTTACATGTTTCTCATTAGAAATAATAAACTTACAATGTTTTTCATGTGTTTCACTAGTATGGTCAGCTTCGCATCCTCATGTGATATCACTAACTGCACCTTAGGCGTCTTGTCAGGAAACTTCTCACCTGATAAAGCAATAGAATTTCAGTGGGTTAAGTTGGAAGCGGTTCATCACAGGATAAATTAGACATTTAAAGAGTAAAATAGGACCAATGAATAATGTGCAAAAGAAACATTTTTCAGATCATGTAGAAAACATAATACTCTTTCGGAAACTGAGTTGGTTGAAGATGGGATTTTTGTCTAATCATCCTGAACCCTCTCTTTCTCCTTATATTTTGTATTTTTGATTGATTTTGTGTTTGTTTTGATTATTTTCCCAATTATTTAAATTTGAAAACTTAGTGCCATTTTTGGCTCCAAATTTCTCAATGTTCAGTACAATAAGGGTAAGTATTAGAGAGCATGAAAGTGTTGACTTTAAAAGTCAGTAAGCCTGGGGTTCAGGTCCCAGGACTATACTTAAGACTGTGTTATAATAACTAAGTTAATTAACTTCCTTAAAGTGGAGATAATAGTTACCTACTTCAGAATAGTTGAGATGATTAGCTGAGAAATTCAAAAGTTTTCACAATGTAATTTCTCAATAAATGTTTGCAATTAATAATAGTCTTCTCCACATATTTGCATTCATTTCTTCCTGTCTAGTTCCATAGCTCCTAGTTCAGACTTATACGAATATCTTGTCTGAACTACTAGAACATTCTCTTCCCCTCTCCTAGAACTCAAATCTATTTGGACACAATCACCAGTGTAATTTTCCTATGGCAACTTCTATAAAATTACTGTTTTTTGTTGTTGCTTATTTATTTTTGAGAGACAGAGAGTGGGGGAGGGGGCAAAGAGAGAGGGGACAGAGGATCCGAAGGCACTCCTGTGTTAACAGCAGCAGGCCAGTGCGGTGCTTGAACTCATGAACTAGAGATCACGACCTGAGCCAAAGTTGCATGCTCAACCAACTGAGCCACCCACGTGCCCCTATAAAATTACTTTTTTAATCAAAGTACTCTTCATAGATTGCCAGTTCCTGTGAAAAAAAATCTGAATTTCTCAGACTTATATTTTTGCTTCCTATTGTATTGAATATTTCTGTTTTTTTTTTATTTCCCACTGTCTTTATTCCATACTGTAGTCTGTATGTTCAGTTCTACAAACATGCTCTGCTATATTATTCTCTTTATATGAAATGACCTCTTCTACCATTTTTGGCTATTGAACTTTTATCTTTCTACAAGGACTAATTAAAATGCAAAATAGTTTCTGTGGTCATCTCTCTCTGAACTCCCCTAACACAGCCCTTATCACTTAATATTTGTATCGTAATTATTATCTTACATGCCTCAATTTGTTTCGTGGACTATAATCTCCCCCAAGGGTGACTTTTTTTCCTATATCCTCAAGAGATGTATAAATCAGTGTTGCTCCATAATGTCACACTAAACTTTTATTTAATAACAAAAGTAGTCTTATTTTTTTTTCGAGTTATATCATTCCATCAATAAAATGAAGGCTCTCATTTTTTAATTAAAAATTTCTGGTTTATAGCCCAAAGATTAAGCATAATTTTCAGTGTCTCTGATATTTCCATTGCTAATCTTTGGTTGTATATTCTCTGAGGGAAGTTAGAGAGAAGTTTATTAATAACAAGAAATTTGGCAGCATTCTGCTGTGGGCTCATTGTGGTCCACATTGTTTTCTGAGAGCCAGTTTCAGCTCTGTAATCCTCTCTAACCTTTGAGAATTAAACTTGACTGGTATGTTTCCTTTTCCAAAGATTTTTACATGTTTATGAGAGTAGTTTACACATTGTACGTTGGTAATTTTTTTTAAGTTTGTTTATTGATTTTGAGAGAGAGAGGGAGAGAGAGAGTCCCAAACAGGCTCTGTGCTGTCAGTGCAGAGCCCTACAGAGGGCTTGATCTCACAAACTGTGGGATCATGACCTGAGCCAAAATCAAGAGTCTTACGCTTAGCCAATGGAGCCACTCAGGTGCCCCTGTATGTAGATAATATTAATTAATTTTATCATCAATGTGCATTATTGATATTGAAATAATTAAAATTGACATTGTTTCTTACAATTGAAATGGTAATTACATAAAAATAATTAAAAATTTCCTTAAAATATCTTGATTACAATGACTGAGAGACATTATGAGTTAGAGGTACTATGGGATAATTCTGATTGTAGTACTGAGGTAAATGGAATTCATAATAAAAAAATTTAATTGGATTTTTGGTATGAGCATGTTAAAAATGATGACTTTTTGATGTACAATGGACATTATTTTTGCATTAAAGTGTGAAAAGATTACTAGCTAGAAACTCAATGCATTTAATCAGAGGACTTTTAGGTTGAAGGTAAGAAATTAGCAAAAATTTATGATTGAGTGTCTAAATAGTAACCATATAACTGTTATTTGAACTGACTGAACGTGATATTCCACTCTGAAACTCTTGTGCCAGATCAGTAACCAGATCTGTCAATACCTGGCAGAATTCAGAACTCAGTGAAAATTCAGGCCACCAGGAAGTTTTAGTAGTCAGTGTAGTAATAGTAGAGGTACTTAATATTTCTAGAACTCTTACTGTATGCCAAACATTGGCTGAGAGCTTTATGTACATGAACTCACTCATCCTCATAGCAATTCTATAAAATTTGTGTTACCTCCGTTTTACACATGTGGGAACAAAAGCATTTGGTCAGAAGTCATACAGACAATAAACCATGCAGGGTCAAATGATCTCTAAAGCCTATGTTCTTAAACATTGTGCTGTAAAGGGGCAAACATGGGGGCAATAATCTAAGGGAAAGAAATGAAGAACCCAGAGAGGGAGAATTTTGGGAATAGTTCCATATGGACAAGAAGATGCTGGAATATTTTGGCTTTCTGCTTCAAGTTAGTCTGGAGAATCTGATTATACTTAATTTAATCATTTATAATAACCCTAAGAACTAATGGGACACCTGGGTAGCTCAGTCAGGTGTCTTACTCTTGACTCAGGTCATGATTTTGGCTCAGGCCATGATCTCATGGTTGGTGAATTTGAGCCCTCCCTCAGACTCTGTGCCGTGCTGACAGCTTGTCCTTACTCCCTCATGTGCATGCACTCTTTCTATCTCTTTCTGTTTGATCCTAAGAATGATTGTATTGAAATGTTTGAATGTATGACACTATAGCAGATAATACAGCACTCATTATGCATCCTGTGTCCATTAATGTTAAGAAATAGCATTTCAAAATCTAACATTTTCAGATGATAATATATTCATAATTAAAAAAATAAAAATTTACTTTAAAAGTATACAGCAAAACATCTTCCCCCATTCCTAACACCTATCCACCTAGTTCCTTCACCATTATTTCATTAGTCTCCCATATGTCCCTCCAGAGGGACATTTCTCCTTCCACAATTTCTCCACATAAGCAAATACGAATAAGTATTTTTATCCACTCCCCCCCTTTTCCACAAAAGGAATAGCATATTTACTATTCTGCACAAAGATCTTGGAGACATTTTTATAATAACACAGAGTTTATTTATTTTTTAAAATATAGTTTCATACAAGGTGAAATACCATAATTTATTTAACCAGTTCCCTATCGATGGGCATGAGGGCAGTTTCCAATGTTTTCCAGCTGTTACAAACCATGCTGCAATAAATAGCTTTGTATGCATGTCATGTTGTACCTATGCACAAATATTATAGGATAAATTTCCAACAGAATTGATGGTCAAAGGGTATTAGCCATTTGTAATTTTGATAAATGTTGCTAAATCACCTTCCATGGAGGTTGTAGCAATTTGCATTACCACTAGCAGTGTCTAAGAGTGCCTGCTGATTTGTAACCAAGCTTATTAATTAAATTTTTGAATTTTTGCCAAATCTGATGAGTTAAAAATGGTATCAGTGTAATTTTAATTTGCATTTTTATTATGAGTGAGTTTGAGGACCCTTTCTGTTGCTTAAGAGCCTTTGTATTTTGGGGTGCATACATGTTTTCATATTCTTTCCACAATTTTTTATTTGGTTATTGTCTTTTTCTTACCAATTTTTAGATGGTTATACATTTGACAACCAACTCTGTGATAAATTGCAAATATTTCAACCATTTTGTCATTTATCTTTGAATTTTTTAAAAGTTTGCTATAGTTTTTCTATATCATGCAAAATTATTATGGCTCCTGGATTTGTAGTGTTACCTATACCAGCTCATCCTCAGATTATAAAAGATTCTTCTATGTTTTCTTTGTTATATATATGGTTTTGTTATTTACATTTAAAATCTTTCATCCATTTGGTCTTTAACCTGGCATATGGTCTGAAATATGCTATCTCATCACCATTTATTGAATTTTCCCTTAGTGGTTTGACCACATATTAAATTCCTGGATGTATTTGACCCTATTTATGTACAATCTGTTATGTTCTATTTATTCATTCTTTTTAGGCCAACACTACACTGTTTTAATTATCAAGGCTTTGTAATGTGTTTTATAGGGCTAGTATTACCTCTCTGCTTGTGTTCAATTTTCCTGGTCTTTATATATTTTTGTTTATGAACTGTAGAATTAACATCTAATTAAAAATAAATCTATTGATATTTAAAAAATTATATTCAGAATTATATCAGAAATATCTGACATAAGATTCATGATGTAGAATCTTCCTATACAAGAGAGCATGCTGTTGGGTCTTTCCATTTGCTCAAGGAATCTTTGAAATCCCTCATTAATGCTTTAAAGTATTTTTCATTTGCTCTTGCATATTTCCTGTTCAATTTATTCCTAAGTTTTTTTTTTTTTTGGCTGCTATTGTAAATGGGATCTATCTTTCTTTCTTTTCTTCTTCTCCTTCCTCCTCCTCCTCCTCCTCTTCCTCTTCTTCTTCTTCTTCTTCTTCTTCTTCTTCTTCTTCTTCTTCTTCTTCGCTGCCTCCTCCTCCTTCTTCTTCTCCTTCTTTTTAAGTTTATGTATTTATTTTGAGAGAGAGAGTGCAAGTGGAGGAGGGGCAGATAAAGGGAGAGAAGGAATCCCAAGCAGACTCTGTGCTGTTAGCGCAGATCCAGATGCATGGCTCCATCTCATGAACTGTGAGATCATGACCTAAGCTGAAATCAACAGTTGGATGTTTAACCAACTGAGCCACCCAGGTACCCCTGGGATTTATCTTCCATGTTTATTTTATCTTTATCTATACATCAATTTGGTACCTGATACCTTTATTGAATTTTCATCATTTGTGTTAGATTCTTAGTTGATTCTTATTTTTTTAGGTATGTAATCATGTTACTGGCAGACATTGTTTGTTTTGTCTTCTCTTTGCCAAACTTTGTTTCTAAGATTTTTTTTTCAATTTCATACAATCATTTCACAAATATTTATGGATATCTTATGGACAAGGCACTGTTCTAGACCCTTGGAACAGGTTAGACAAAATTCCTCTCTTGGCATTTCTATAGTAGCCAGGGATATATAAAAAGCAAAACCACACAATAAACCAGTAAAGTTATTATAAGCTGAATATGATGAATGATAGGAAAAAAAACACCCAGAACATGATGAAGGCACTGAGGACCAACAGAATAAGAGTCAGTTTGCAATTTTAGATAGGATGATCAGTGTACTTCTCACTGAGAAGGTAAATTAAAAAGTTATTTTTTAATTTATTATTTTTGAGAGGGAGAAAACGCATGCCTTAGTGGGGAAGAGGTGGGGGGGCGGTGCAGATACAGGATCTGAAGTGGGGCTAGAACTCTTGAACCATGAGATCATGACCTGGGTGAAGCCGGACTCCGCTTAACTGACTGAGCTACCCAGGTGCCCAGAGAAGGTTAATTTTTAGCAAAGACCTAAAAGAGGTGAAACAGTAAGTTATCTGTTGGTAACCATGATGATCATGGGCATAGTGTCTTATTTTATAGTTTAGTGGAAATGCTTTTCCACTGTTTCCTTGTCATGCCTGATGTGGGCTTTGGATAGCCAAGATAGATACATTTTCTCATGTTAAAGCATTACCCATTTATTTTTATTTGAGTGCTTTGTCAAGAAAGTTTACTGAAATTTATCAAGTGCCTTTTCAGGGTCTATAGAGACAACCACATGATTTTTCTCTTTAAGTCTTTTAAGATGATAACATGTATACTGTATATTACCAATATTGAACCATTTTTGCATTTCTGGTCCTGGTGAATTTCATTCCTTTAGTGTGATGATGGATTATTTTGGCAAATATTTTAGAATTTTCCATTGATACTCAGAAGTGAGATTAGGCTGTGATTCCTTTTTTGCTGTTCTTGTATTCCTTGAAGCTACCAGCATAAATACTTTATATGCTTCATAAGAATAATATGGAAAAATTTCCTTATTTTTCTCTGCTCTGGAATTGTTTAACAGTGGAATCACCTACTTTTTAAAGGTTTTATAGAATTCCTGTGGAAATCATCTGAACTTGGTAGTGTTCTAAAGTTTGCTTTTTGAAGCTTTTTCTTTTCTCTCAAACTTGATCTTTTCTAGAGCAAGGAAATTGTGATTTCCTCGAACACTATTTCAGACAGATTTGCAAATTTAGTTTTGTAGACTTGAGCAAAGTAGTCTCCTACTATTCTTCAGTTTCATCTTTTTCTATGGTTACTTCTTGATTCTCCTTTTGTATTTTACATATTTGCATTTGCCCCATTCGTTTTAATGTTTATTTGTTTTGGGGAGAGACAGAGACAGAGCGTGAGTGGGGGGTGCAGAAAGAGAGAGGGAGATACATAATCTGAAGCAGACTCCAGGCTGTCAGCACAGAGCCTGACGCGGGGCTCGAACACACTAATGGAACCGTGAGATCATGACCTGAGGCGAAGTCGGATGCTTAATGGACTGAGCCACCGGGGCATCCCTGCCCCCAGTCTTTTGATTATATTAGCCATTGGCTTTTTTATTTTATTGTTTACTTTTAAACTTCCAGATTTATTTATTCTGTTTTCTGTGTTCTAACTCATTAATCTCTACTTGACTCTTCATCCATTTATTTTTCTCTTTTGTATTCCTTTGTTTTGTTTTGTGGTCTTATTCCAATTGTTCCAGTTATTGAGCATTGCTTTATCTTTCTCCCATGTTTCTGAGATGTATTGTTATTCTTTAGAAATTTTGCCATTTTGTGCTTTAAGTCCTTTTGGCCCAAGAGTTAAGAGAGGTTTGTTTTCATAAATATCTAAACTTAAGTATCTTTTAGCTTTCTGAATTTTTAAAATTAATTTCTCACTTTACTTTCTCATGATTAAAAAATATATCTGTACTATTTCTACTTTTTAGGATTTATTGAAATTTTCTTTGTGGCCTAATATATAATCTATTTTCATGATTTTCAGGATAAAGAGTTTTTATATAAATTACCAATTTTCCTTATTAATTTTATTTAGTGTTCTTTGTGTCTACTTATTTAAAAATTTTTAAATGTTTTTATTTATTTTTGAGAAAGAGAGAGAGAGAGAGAGAGAGAGAGAGAGAGAGAGAGAGAGACAATGCAAGTGGGGGAGGGCAGACACACAGGGAGACAGAATCTGAAGCAGGCTCCAGCCTGTGAACTGAGAGATCATTACCTGAGCCAAAGTCAGACGCTTAACTGACTGAGTCACCCAGGCGCCCCTGTATCTACTTACTTTTTTCTCTCAGTCTTTCATAAATCAAGAGAAGTTAATTAGAATATCCTATTACCAGTCTGTGTATTTTTCCTTGAATGTTCCATAATTTCTGCTTTATATGTGTTGCTGTCATATAGTTGATATGTAGTCATAACCACTCATATCGTTATTGAGAATTGTACTTATGATAGTTTAAAGTTGTATTCTTGTTTAATTCAATGCTTCTTGTCTTAAATGCCACCTTTTCTTTATTAACATCATGGCTTCTGGTCTCCATGTCCTAATGTACCTGTGCTTGGAGTTTAATTTTTAATTTTTAAAAATCATTTTCTCTTAGGTGTGTTTTTACATAAAGTATAGAGTTATGATTTATACTTTTACTCCAACTGGAAATTTTTTCTTATAGATTAATTTAAGCCCATTTCTACTTATTGATACAATAGATTTATTTTCTGTTATTGTTTTATGTTATTAAAGAAATATAACATTTTTGTTTTTATAATTTTTAAAGAAAATCTTTGGCTATGTAATTTGTTTTTATTTTTATGTACTTGTAATACTTAGAAAACTTTTACTTTTGTTATAGTGGTTACTTTTATTTAGTATTCTTAAACTTTTATTTTTTTTTGACAATATTTGTTTCCTAATAGAGACAGAGATAAAATTAATGTGTATAAAATTTTGCACTTGACTTTCATCTACCACCTAATTATATTCAATGTTATAATCTTTCTCAGTGTTTCCCTAACACTAATATTACATATGCTACAATTATTTTTATCACGTGATTTGTTAGGTTTTAGCGATATCTTTTGATACTCAGCTTTTAGAAATAAAATAATTAGAAAAAGTCTTCTTTCATCTTCTTTTATCTTTCCTTGCCTGCATTAGCCACAAATAAAAGTCTAAAATAATTTTCTAATTGGAAACATGGTATTTTATGATATAATATAGCAAATGCGTAAAATTTAAAGATTTCAACTTTCAAAAACAACCTAATATAAATATTTATTTCTAAGTAGCCCCAGCCCTCCCTTTCTTGTCCTTCCATCTCATTAACAGTTACATTGAAAACCTGGGTAACATACTTCAGTGTATAGATAATTGACTGAGTTCTGCTAGAGTAAGTAGCTATAACATTAACCAGAGAGACCCTGCCATGGAGACAGTGGCTTCAAGTTCCCTTTTAAATTAATAGCATCTCCAACTGGAGGTTGGTAATGTGAGGTAATGATTGAAAACTCCTGTTTGCAACCATTTGTTATTATCAATGGCATATAAACATGTTTATTAATTCATCCTCTTAACTCTGACAACTGTTACCTTTGATCATGTTCTACTCCATTACCTATGTTATTGTCACTATACCTTGACAATAAAATCTATCTTCTTCATGTCAGTGTTGTGTACTGGTAGAGGATGGATAGATTTATATTTTTGTGGAGGTACTATTTTGCATGGGACCTCTATTAATTTGGGGGAGTATAGAGGATCATGCTATTAGAGAGTTAAAGAGTATACAAGATAAAATGCAGCAACTTTCTGGGTAGTGCTTTGGGTGAGTCTGGTTGAGTCCATATTTAATGTGGTAATTTGTAGAAGATTTCTTTTCTAGGTGCTACTTCAAGAGAATTCTAGTGGTTGGGAAGCAGTGAAGTTCTTGTGCCTGGGCACTGCCATGGGAAGTGGGAAGTGTGGGAGAAGTGGCATGATTTGGGATTTTAGTTTTCTTCTCTTTGTCCCTTTAATAAAAATGACAAGCTACCTTGGTAGAGAATATAAATGTGTCATACATTGTTCTTTCTGTCATCAATCATTTATTCAGTAATTATTTATGGAGAGTGAATCTATAGTAGACCACTGTGCTAAGCCCTGGGGTTCCATTGTGAGCAATATAGACATGGATCATGTCTTCATGAATTTCTAGTCTACAAAGAAGCACACAAAGCCATAATCACCACTGCAATAATTTTGAAAAAAAAAAAAGCATTTTAGGAGTAAAGAGCAAAGACAATTGAGATGAGATATGAAGGATGCAAAAAAAAAAAAATGGTGGAGAAGGTAGAATGGGAGTCAAGTGGTCCAGGCAGAGAAAGATCCATCTGTTACGTGCTGGTGTGCTTGTCTTAGTTGAGGAACTGGAAAAAGAATCAAGATAGGGAAGGGTCTGATATTAGAGCTGGAAAAGGAAACTGGAGGATGCCAGATTCTGCTGGGATGCCATCATGAGAATTCTTTACCCTAAGGGCAGGGGCAACTATATAATTTGTGAGGCTCAGTGATAATGAAAATGCAAAGCGAAAATGCAGGGTCCCTTTTACAAAAATTATTAAGAATTTTGAAATAGTGACAGAGTATTAAACCAAGTGCAGGACCTTTCTAAGCACTGTGCCTAGTGTGACTGCACAAGTCACAAACCCATGAACTTGGCCCTGCCTAAGAGCAACGGGAAGCCAAGGAAAAGTGTGAAGTAGAGAAGAGTATTTATTGGATTGGCACTTTAAAAGACAAATTCTTGGGGCGCCTGGGTGGCTCAGTTGGTTAAGCATGGGACTTTTGATTTTGGTTCAGGTCATGACCTCATGGTTTGTTGAGTTTGAGCTCTGTGTCCAGCCCTGTACTGACAGTGTGGAGCCTACTTGGGATTCTCTCTCTCTCTCTCTCTCTCTCTCTCTCTCTCTTTGCCCCTCTCCCGTGCTCTCTCTCTCTCTCAAAATAAATAAACATTTTACAAAAAGACAAATTCTGGGGCGCCTGGGTGACTCAGTCGGTTAAGCGTCCGACTTCAGCTCAGGTCATGATCTCACGCTCTGTGAGTTCCAGCCCCGCATCGGGCTCTGTGCTGACAGCTCAGAGCCTGGAGCCTGCTTCAGATTCTGTGTCTCCCTCTCTCTCTGGCCCTCCCCAGTTCATGCTCTGTCTCTTTCTGTCTCAAAAATAAATAAACGTTAAAAAAAAAAAGACAAATTCCTTTTTTATTTTTATTGAAAAAAATTTTTTAATGTTTATTTATTTTTGAGAGAGGGAGACAGAGCATGAGTGGGGGACAGGAGAGAGAGAGACACAGAATCCAAAGTAGGCTCCAGGCTCTGAGCTGTTAGCACAGAGCCTGATGCAGGGCTTGAACCCATGAGCTGTGAGATCATGACCTGAGCCCAAGCCAGATGCTTAACCAACTGGGCCACCTAGCCACCCTTGTGTTTTGTTGTTTTGAAACAATAGGCTGTATTTCATATGCAGTCAAATATTGAGAATCAAATCTTTTGTCTATCACCACTCTGCCAAAACAAGTCTTGAGTATTGTATGATGTAGTAAGAAATTAGCAATGAGAAAAAAATCAAACCACCATTTTATTTTTTACAATAATCCTAATTTTTCGTGTGCTTATGTATTTCAAACATCCTATAGAGAAATAATACCTCAGCAAAACTACAAATTTGATAGTGATCCACAGTTTAATTTTTTGATACATAGAGAAACAATTTCCCTTAAGGACTTTTATGACAGAATAGAGATCAAGCTATTACTCTTTAAAAAGTCTGACAACTATAGAAATCAGCAACCTTATGCTTTTTTTTAAATCTCGTTAGTTCAAGTTTATAAATACTAATGGTAAAAGTTATCCCCAGCTAACAATATTTTTGAAAAGAAGATAATTGTTAGATATTTGTGTATCATGACAAGAAAAAAAGGAAATATTTTTTGGGGGGGATGTCATTCTTTAGATACATGTGATTAATTATAAGAAATTACCTTATATTTACTTAAAAATATTTATGGTTTGTTCTATTAACTATATTTACTTAATAATGTTTATGGTTTGTCTATATAAGCAAAGTGTCAGAGAGTGATGTCAAATTTGGAGATTGTGAGAACAGAGCAATGCATAGTGGGGAAGTGAGGCCTCAGTTTAAAGTTGCTTCAGTCTAACAGAAGAAGTAGGCTGACACACACATAAATATACAACTTAATAAGCAATTACACTATTCAGCTTGATCTGGTTGTATAGACCTCTGCACTTAAGTGTAAGTAACTACAATGTTAGATACGAGCAGAGGTGAGAAGCCGATGGGTCTAATCTTAAAGGCAAAGAATCACAAGGAGGATACGGATAAAATAAAAACAGAGAGCTGTGAAGGAAAGGAGGGTGAGGCCTAGCAAATTATGGGCTTGCAAATCTTTGTGAGATAAAAACCAGTATCAGTATTTGATAGCTACTGGCAATGGAATTATACTATGGACACTTAAAATTAATGGGACATTCAAAGAGAGTTCCTGCCAGTCTGGGAGAAATGCTAGAAAAGTTCATTAGGATTAACACACATTTGGCGAAAAATAGGGTAGATAATTGTGCTGGGATAGTTTGGGATCCAGGTAATAAAAGAAGACTTTGTGAGGTAATTACTGAGCTTTAAAGGATAAGAGTGAAATGGCTAGATAATTCATAATCATTGTTATTGCCTAATATTTACTTCTGTTGCTTCCTAAGATGTTGAGTAACCTGGAAAACTTACTTGCAGGGGAAAACAAGAACGCTGTCTCTGACATGCAATTCCACCTCGAAGCACAATTAATTGAAATGAGTTAATAGCGTGACATCATGTAGTTATCATAAATGGACAAACACAACTCGGTTTAATTTAACTTGAACATATTTTAAGGGGTTAAAAAGCTTTGGAAATGGAAAAGACCCTTAAAGCTTATTCTTTAAAAAGATTTTAATTTGAAAGTTGAAAAAAATACGTAGTTGTGATTTTTATGCACAATTATATTGAAACTCAAAAATTGTACATAGTAATAATGATAAAATTACTTGCCTAGGTCCACAAATGATGGTTCTTCAATTGTTTGTTGCACAGGCTCAGAGAGGAAAAAACTAAGCACGCAATCACTCTGAAAAAAAAAAAAAAGAAAATATAATATTTTTTCATATGTTACTTATTTATTGCTCCCATTCACTAGTAGAGGATAGACCCCTAATTTAATATGACTGGTGTTCTTATAAAAAAGGGAAGTTTAGACACAGGTATTTATGTAGGAAAGACAATGTGAGGAGACATAGGCAGAAGATAGCCTTTTATAAGTCAAGAAGAGAGGCCTGGAATAGATTCTTCCCTCACAGCCATCAGAAGGAAACAACCTTGTTGACACCTTGACTTTAGACTTTCATATTCCAAAAACAAGAGACAACATATTTCTGTTCTTTAAATCATCCAGCTTGTGGTACTTTGTAATAGCAGCCCTAGGTAAGCAAGACAGCACCCAATGCTGATCCCTTCATCTATGTCCTAGATTCTATTTCTTCTTCCTTAGGAACCTTGTGGAATATCTCAATCTATATGTTAGTAACTTTACTTTCTTCCTTTCTTTCTCATCAGCATAAAGTAGTCTCTCCATTTTAACAACTAGCAAACAGAAGAGTCAAACCACACAAAGTATACTCACACGTACTGTCACTAATGCCCCTTTCGAATCCTGTTATTTCTGCCCCCTCCCTTCCTTGACACAAACCTATGGGAAGAGCTACCAACATTCATACTGGTTTCACTTCTTCAATTTCTACTCTATGGTCTACAGCACTCAGGATTCCCCCCACTAATCATTCTCCAAAAATGCTTATAACATCATCTCTAATAACTTTTTCTTTTTTCATGTCTCCCGCCCACCCCACCCCACCAAATCTGATGGGGATTTTCTTGGCTATTATATAGCTACTCTATTTCTAGTGAAAAACTCTCTATCATTTGTTTTTATGATACTAGGTTGTCTCAGTTTTGCTTCCATTTGTCCCGTCATCTCTTTTTGGACTTTTTTTTTTCAGGCTCCTTTTCCTTTTGGTTATAATTTAAGTTCTAGTGTTCTTCACTTCCAGGCCATCTCTCTCACTCCTGACACATTCTTTCTGGGTGATGGTATCCCTTTTGGCAGCTTCTACAGTGATGCACCAATCTAAACCTTTATCCCAGATCTGTCTCCTGAGCCTCAGCCCTCTATATCAAAACACCTATTTGTTGGCTTCCTTGACTTTTCTAAAGACAATTACAACCAAAAAGTACACCAATAACTGCATTTTCTTTGCCTTCAATTTGCTACTTCTTCCTATGTCCAGGCTCAAAATAGAGTGTATTTTTTAGACTCTCCATTGTTCCTTACTCCACACATAATATTTATTGCTAAGTCCCCTATTGAATTCCTAAATATCTCAACTACCCATTTCTTTTTTCCAGGTATGCTTCTGAGTTCCAACATCCTCACTTTTCACCTAAATTACAGCAGGGATTCCCAACTCTTACCTTGCTACTCTTTTTTTTTTTTTCCTTAAAACTGAAATTTATTCATTTATTTATTTATTTATTTATTTATTTATTTATATTTATTTATTTTTTATTTTTTTCCAATATATGAAATTTATTGTCAAATTGGTTTCCATACAACACCCAGTGCTCATCCCAAAAGGTGCCCTCCTCAATACCCATCACCCACCCACCCCACCCTCCCACCCCCCATCAACCCTCAGTTTGTTCTCAGTTTGTAACAGTCTCTTATGCTTTGGCTCTCTCCCACTCTAACCTCTTTTTTTTTTTTTTTTTCCTTCCCCTCCCCCATGGGTTTCTGTTAAGTTTCTCAGGATCCACATAAGAGTGAAACCATATGGTATCTGTCTTTCTCTGTATGGCTTATTTCACTTAGCATCACACTCTCCAGTTCCATCCACGTTGCTACAAAAGGCCATATTTCATTCTTTCTCATTGCCACGTAGTATTCCATTGTGTATATAAACCACAATTTCTTTAATCCAATCTGTTTTCCACTTCATAGTCAAACTGATCTTTCAAAATAAATATCTAACAGTTAACTGCTTAAAACCCAGCAATGGCTCCTTATTGCTTTTATGAAACAGGCTAACTGCTTCACAAGGCTTGTAAGACCTTTTTTGCTTGGGATATTGCTCATTTCCCCTCTTTATCTCTCACCATTTCTCTTCTAGGACTTCATGCTTAACTACACTGAATTATTATTAAATTCAGTGTAAATTTAAAATAAATTTTAAATAAATAAAATTAAAATAAATAAAAGAATTATTCTTTCCTCAAGTGTGTCAGCTCTCTCACCTCTTTGTCTTCCTACACACTTTGTCGTTATCCATCCTTTCCACACTTATCCACCCATTTGCCCAAGGTTTTTCATGTGCTTTCTTTTCTACTCTTTTAGCCTCGTCGATAGGATATCAAGAGGAGGGACTGTCATTTATTCACTCATATCTAATAGAGTATTTTTGCTTAATCAATATTTATTAACCAGAACTGAGATCTGTTTTTACATAAAGAATACATTGGTTTTCCAATGCATATATTGTTATCTATGTAGCAGTTTTATGCATCAGTGTAAATTAGTTAATTACCAAATTTTGATCTCTATGTATTAATCTCTTGTGAACTTGCTTAATAAGAATCTATCCCCAGGAAATGTATCCATATTCAGGATGCTGACCAAATCAAGTTTTTTGTTTTTTTGTTTTGTTTTGTTTTGTTTTGTTTTGTTTTGTAAGCTTAAAGTCAAACTTCACACTGTGTAGAATTTGTTGAGGAAAATTTGACCTTCTTGGGCCTTTTGACAACTAGTCAATTATTCTTCTCTGGCGACATTTTGGCCTCACCACCCAATGGTTATTAAACTTCAATAGTAGGCAGAATATCTTCCCAATTAGTGTCTGAAATGTCACCACTAGCCAATTATTCCCTTGTGTTTACACTGTCATATCCTTGAAATCCTCATTTGTAATTCTGGGTGTGGGTGACATACTAAATACTAATTCCTTATTGTAACGAGATTGTTTTCATTCTTGAGGAGAAACATGACTCAGTGTCAATGGAGGGAGAAATCAATAAAAGAGATGAAGAGGGGGAGGAAAAGTAATGTTGTTGGATCTTAAAATAATTAATTTTGAAATTTTCTCAGACTTGGCTTTACTCACGTGCATGCCTCCCACTGCTTTTTAGCACACTGCACCACTATAGAGTATGAGTTATAGAAATGTCAGTACTAAAGTTGTTCTTACTGATGACTTAGATCAATGTTCTCAGTTGGGTTTGTATTGATCCCCAAGCAGTGTAGCTACATTTAGTTGTATAGGTTGTATACTGAGCAACATTACAGGTGCCATTTTTACATGGATTCTAAGTATAATCCTAGTTAGCAGTGTTCCCCATAAGTAGGGCTGGCAGATACAGCAAACAAAACCAGAGGATGTCCATGCAATATTTGCAACATACTTATTCTAAAAAGAGATATGTTTATCTCAAATTCAAATTTAACTGGGTGGCCTGCATTTTACTTGCTACCCTACAATATGAGGTGTCTAGAAAACGTGTGGGCACACTTTTGGTTGTCTCAGAGGATACAACTGGCAATTAATGGGCAAGGCCACTTATCCTAAATGTGCTGCAATACCCAGGAGGTTCTCACATTATGAAGAGTGTTTCTTTTCTGCTTAGTTCTTCAAAAGGTAATGGTCTCCCAGGTTAAAACAAAAACAAAACAAAAAACTCTGAAATTAATTACTCTATTGTAGAAGTGAGAAACCTGAATATTAGATAGCATAAGTGATTCAGTGATTGAAATTAGTACCAAAAACAAAACAAAACAAAAAACAAAATGCAACCAACCAACAAAGCCCTGTGTTACCTGTGTTATCATTGCCAATGGCCTATAGATGTGAAGAATGCATATGGGAGACAGGTGGGAGATGTGGCTTCAGAGTCCTAGAGCACACTAGTTCTATAGAAACCTGAAACTACTGTGACCTGTTGATGAATGTTAAGCAGAAAAGCATCACAATCAGATATTTTTAGAAAGGTGACAGTGTAGCATTGTGGAGAAAGAAAAGGCAGCAGCCAGTTTTGGAGAATATCATCAGCAACATATTGTATTTTCTAAGCATATTGTATTTTCTAATTTTCCATTGCGCTTTCCCATTAATTCTCTAAAATGGCATTTGCATTCTCTCCCATTCCCTTTATCTCTCTGGTCCTGGTGGTGGGGTAGGTAGCCTCCTCGCATCTCCTTGCTCTTCTAACCTCCATTCTTTCTTCTTTTATAAAAATACCCTGCTTTGAAGATCATGTCTGCTGACTCTACTGCCCTCCCCACCTCCCTTGCTGTTGCACTTGTCTACTGACCTCTAGGTCACTGACCTTCATTTCTTGAACATTTTCCACCCTGGAACATTGTCATTTTCTTCAATAGTTCTTGTCGTAATTCACACTGTTTTATTTTATTTTATTTATTTTTGAAATAATTTTGTGTTTTACTTTACTTTTTTTTTTTTTTAGAGAGAGTATATGAGCAGGGGAGAGGGGCATAGCGAGAGAATCTTAAGCAGGCTCCATGCTGAGCATGGAGCCCAACATAGGGCTCTATCCCATGACCTGAGCCAAAATCAAGAGTCGGACATTCAACCAACTGAGCCACTCAGGCGCCCCATTTCATGCTTATCTTAATATTCACACAAATTATCCTTTCCTGTGGTAGTTTCTTTGCTTTTTAACTCCTCTCACCTATTGATGTTATTCTGCATCCTACTCAGGCACTCACTCCTGTTCCCTTGATCTTGTCTCGATCAGTGAAGAAAGCGCTTCCATTATCTTGAAAAGAATTTCTATAAGCTACCACCAACACATCTATCATCTTACTTCACTTCTACCCTTTCCTCCATTACATGGGTGGACTGTCTGTACTTTAATCTCACACTGATTTGTCACAAGATATCATGCTCTTTACTCAAGGTTAACACTTTGGCCTCTGGCTAAGTTCTCATTTTTCTCATCATCAGTTTTTACTTCTTCAATAGATGTTCCTACCAGCATACATATATACTATTAACATTTCAGTAAACAAAATTTCTTGACCTACATTTTCCTGCACATTATCTTATTCCTGTTCATCCTTAGATAAAAGCTCCTGCAAGGATAATTTCCTATTTTTATCCTAAATGCCTCTCTTCATATTCTCCTTTGAACCTATTCTTTTTTTTTTTTTAATTTATTTATTTTTGAGAGAGAGAGAGAGAGCGTGTGCACACGAGTTGGGGAGGGGTAGAGAGAAATACAGAGATCCCAAAAGAGAAATCTGGGCTGACAGCGCAGAGCCCTATGTGGAGCTCAAACTCACAAACCATGAAATCATGACTTGAGCCAATATCAAGAGTCAGAAATTTAACCAACTGAGCCACGCAGGCACCCCTCTTTTGATCCTGTTCTAGTCAGAGTTTTGTTTCTAACACTCCCATCAAACCGTTGTTAAATTCACCAATGATACTCATTTTTCTAAATCCAGTGGTCAATTCTCAAATTTGACCTAGCAGTAGTATTTGAAACAGCTGATTTTGCTTTCTTTGAATTTAATTTTCTATTTGATTCCAGGCATAAAATGCTTCTGGTCTCTAAGAGGTCGCTTTTTTCTCAACCTCTCTTGTTGATTCTCTCCCATCTTCTCAAACTTTAAACTTGGTATGCTGCAAGGTCTAGTCCTCAGATCTCTTCTGTGTTTACATTTCACCCTAAGTAATCTCATCTAGTCCTATGACCTAGAAAACCAATTATTTGCTGACAACTTCAATATTTGAATTTCCAGCCTTTCTTTTTCCCTCACCTCAAGACAGTCAGTTTTCCTCTTGACATCTCCGATTAGAAATTTTGTATGGAACTCAAACCTAGTGTATTTTGATCTAAACTCCTGTTTGCTCCCACTCTCCACTGCTCCGCCTATAGTTTTCTCCATCACAGCAAATATTCAGCCAATACAGACTTGTATGGCCCTAATGGTGGGTTAGTGGCTGGCACTTTTCCTGGTCAGTGTCTGTGCCCTAACACTTGTTAAATATTTGGTCTATCCCTCCTATGTGGAACATTATATATTTGGTGAATAAATCAATAAGAGTTTGGGCTTTTTTTAGGGACTCTAAAGTTACTGGTCTTTGATATATCAATGTTTCAGGTCAATGCATTAGGTTTTATTAAACGCTTTATAAGATTATATACATATTTTCTTTGCTAGAGTAGATGTTTCACTAATATGGGTTTTTTAATGTCTAATAATGCACTTGAAAGTTAGAAATGCAGTCAACAAAAAGCAAATTTGAAAGCCAATTGAACAATTTAAAATTAATATCTGCATCAGCTTATTTTTGTCAAGTTCAGAGCTCTTATTAATATGTTGTTTACCAATTATATTATTAAGCCATTTGCAATTTAAAATGATTGATTTATGAGAAAGCTAATCAATTCAAAGTTGCTCAAAACTTGTGTTTTTCTTACATGAACAAAGACTACAGAGAGTTAAAGTATTTGCAAAGATCAGAAGTACTGTAATATAACACTGGGATCAATTTTTTCTTTCTCCAAAATAACACATTAAGAATTCCCATTTATTAACTGGCAAGCCAACATCTAGAATTGGCTGCAAGATTTAGTTTCAGTGAGTTAAAACAATAAGCTAAATCTCTCTCTCTCAAACACTGTGAAAGACTGTAAAAATGTGAATTTAAAAATGAATTCCCATAAGAGTTTTAAATCAAAGTTGAACAGTAATTGTATTTTATTGCCTTTTTCATAAGGTAGCTTGTCAGAATGTCCAGTCTTTAATGTAGTTCAACCCATTATGTTCATATTGGAGTTACATAGAAGAACGGCGAACTTCTAAAGAATCTTTCATAATTCTCATTCTAAAATGTCATCAGCACTTCACTAGACTCTGAAAAATAATCTTGGTTTTACTGATGGTACACATGTGACATTTATCCTGCCTGCAAAGTCATCCCAGCCAGCTCCAAATAGGAAAAGAGCAATGTAGTGACAAATGTAGTAATTAACATCTGGGTTTAGCAACCAGGGAACAAGAAACATATGTTCACTATTAAGATGGGATTTACCCATTTGGATTTATTTTGACATTGGATCTCTGCTTAAAATAATAACATTGCCTACACCATAAGTGATACTATTCCTTATTTTAAGAGGCTTTTAGAAATGAGCAGCAATACTGCTAAGAGCTAGAAATTACAGTGAATATAACTTTAAAATTAAAAAGAAAGGAGAGCTGTTTATATATCTCAGCTGAAGTCAGATGTGGGGATATGTGTGTTTAGGTACTGCAATCATGTGCTATAACTTATTATTTCATGTGTATATTGTTCTTTATAAACATCTTATTTAGTTTGCAACACAATTCCACCAAAACAGGGCAACATTTAAAGCAAAAAGAATTCCTGTTATCACAACTATCATTTGCTTGTGGAATGAAATTACATTGAAAGGATAAAAAGAAGTTTCTATTAGCTTCAGAGAAGAAAGTAAAGCTAAACAGACAAAAGCCAGGTAGATACAGGACTAGGACATCTAAACTGATGCTTCCAAGCTCATTAAAAGAGATATTGAGGTAGCATAGAATTATAGTCTTCATTTATGCCTATTTTCTTTTATCAACAGATTATATGGGCGTGTGTGTGTGTGTGTGTGTGTGCATGAGAGAAAGAGAGAGAGAGAAACAGAGAGAGACAGAGATTTATAGGCATTGCTCTATCTGGGTCCCTCTTATGTCTTTAGACCAAAGCCCCAAAGATGTGTCTCCCATCTAGCCTAACTCTGATACCTGATATTGGACTTTAAAACAGACTGTTTTGGGGCACCTGGGTGGCTGTCAGTTAAGCGTCCGGCTTCGGCTCAGGTCATGATCTCACCATTCGTGAGTTCGAGCCCCACATCAGGCTTTGTGCTGACAGCTCAGAACCTGGAGACTGCTTCAGATTCTGTGTCTCCCTTTCTCTCTGTTCCTCCCCAACTCATACTCTGTCTCTCTCTCAAAAATGAATAAAGATTACAAAAATAAAAAAAAAAAAACACCCTTTTTATCTCATTTGCTCAACAAAAAGCAAGACTGTTTACATTTGTGAATGACGCTAGGAGGGAATATAGCAGCTGATTTAGCAAGATTGTCCAGTTTTACATTCAGGCTGCATCTTCTACTTCTTCTCTTCTTTTTCCATTCGCTGCCATATATTTCTTTATGTTCATGTCTGTATTTATCACTGTATTATAAACTCATTGAGAATAAAGTTTATATGGTATTAGTTGAATCTCTCCAATTTGTTCTCTACAACCAATTTAATCCTCTTAGTCTAGAGTGTTATACATAGTAAGTGCCCAATAAAAATTTTAAAATCTTTACAAGGTTATGTTCAGTGATATAGAATATTTTTAGTTACAAATAAATGTACTAAATGTACGTTAATAATAATTGTACTAATATAACTAAAAAAGAATGTGAGCTTTAGTATATAGGCATAATAGTATTATTTGCCTTTCCTACACTGCCATATGACAAGCAGCTAGGTAAGAAGAAAAGTATTTTTATGAGCATTTTTCTAGGGCCAGAGATGGGGATTATTCTATTGCAGGAATATTCAACACAAATGTAAAATTACTTTAAATCTCTTATTTTATTAGAAGCAGAAAGGAAACTTGCGTATGTATAAAAATTTCCTCTAAGCCATTCATAGCACTTAAAATAATTAAAATATTCATGTTACATCCAAGACTCTATAGATTTGATGATTACATAGATAAAACTTGTTGATATATATGAGAAAAGGGAAAAAGTATATCAATAGTACAAAACTTAGAAAATCTCAAAATAACATGATTTACTTTGAAATTATGTAACTTTTAGGCTGATAATGTTTTATTTAGTTAAACGATGTTTTCATTTCTAGAATATAAACAAACTGAACCAGGGAACAGTCCACCAACATATGGAGACACATAAAGTTTTCACCATGATTAATCCATCTGAAGATAATTGATAACTGACCACATTATGCAATTATGCACAAAGAACCTGGGTGATTAGGCACCTGGTATTAATGCTAATCAGCATCTGATGATATCCCTGTCAAATTATTATTGTTCTATTATCATATAATCCATATAATGAGTATTATATCAAGACCCATAAAGTTCCTTAGCAATAGGGTGAAAAACCAATTATGAAGTTATGGAAGTCTTTATGGGGCCACTGGCACTTATCAACATAGACAGACTATTGAGAAAGACTGTAAACTACAAGGGAAGTGCCCTAGTCTGATTCCACTTTTGACTTTCTGGAATAGAATTTCTCAAATCTGGCTGTGCGTCTAAATCCACTTGAGTTCTTAAAAAACAATACAGATACCTAGATATCAACCTTTACCTAGAGAATCAACATTTGTAAGGATGAGGCCCCAGAGCATACTTTTTATTTATTAAAAATTTTTAAAAAATGTTTATTTATTTTTGAGAGACAGAGACAGAGTGAGAGTGGGGGAGGGGAAGACACACACACACACACACACACACACACACACACACACAGAATCTGAGGCAGGCTCCAGGCTCTGAACTGTCAGCACAGAGCCTGACACGGGGCTCGAACTCACAAACTGTGAGATCATGACCTGAGCCAAAGTCTGACACTTAACTGACTGAGCCACCCTGTGTCCCAAGAGCATACTTTTTAAAACCTCCTCAATTTATTCTAAAAAAATTGATCACAGGTGCTATTAAGGCACCCCTGGCCAGACCATATACAATGTAGGCAATCAATACACATTTGTTGAATGACTAATGCAGTTTTCCAAAATAGCCTCTTTTATGCTAGTGCCCACATTTAATTTTTGTTGACTTGATTTTTATTAATATAGCACTACTTTATTTGTTTTGTAGTATAGAAATGGCAACTAATGAATTCAATTAAATTATCAGGGGGTGTTACTTTAGAAGAAGGCACATCTATAATATTGGTATCCTTTTGTAAGAGACAAATGGGATCCCCCTCGTTGGAAGTTCAGTGTGAGAAGATGGCTGACATATTCTCACTTAGAGTATTTATAGGATCTGTGATTTTACAATAGTGTCTCATGTTTGATGATATAAATACCTCTTCTTTTTCCTTCTGTTTTTTTATTCTCACTCAACTCTTAGACCTTAATTCATCCAAGAACAAAACAATGTGGTGTCTGAAGTTTCTTCACCTTCCTTTTCCTAAACACTGACCAATAGGGATTAAAAACAAAAGAAAAACATCTCTTCCTGGGGTATCTACCGTAGAACTTTGGTTACCACATTAGCAAATGTGAATGTGATGAAACCTGGGACCTCTATGTGTGGTGTTTTTTTTCATCTGCCTGTGTACAGCAGTGACTGTGGTGGGCAGCAATATTCACTAAGCCTTGCTGTGTTAAGTTGCCCCTTTGCAAGTCTTACCCACCTGTTATGTCTGACCATTTGCTTTCCCCTCTCATAACAGTCCTCTGCTAACATTTCTGTAGACCTCATCCTGTGAGCAGACACATCTAAGCGTTCCCTATTGAAAGCCTGCTGCCACATAAAAACGGATCTCAAAACTTGTCTTCTTCACACTGGGGCCAGAAATCAGAAGCCTCTCCACTTTGCACTTACTTTTCTCTGCCTAAATGGGCCAAGGCCTGGCACCTTCAATGGTTACTAGATATTTTGTCAATCACCCTGAAAAGGCATCGCCTTTAAAACAGCTTTAGTATAATCAGTAAGGCAGCCTTCCGCATACAAAGATGATAATCCCATCCACTATCCCCTCATCATTTTCCTTTATAGACAACTGCCATGCCCATGAGGCCCTTGACTATAGCATAAGTTAATGGACATGACCTTAGGAGAATGTTAGAGTTAGTAGAGAACATTAAGATGTCAACATTCTAAAAAGGGATGTCTGGCGAGACCCCTTGATCTTGGGGTCATGAGTTCAAGTCCTATGTTAGGCATAGCATTCTATATTCTGAAATACACAAAAAGTAGTTGAAATCCAATGAAATAAATTAAGTTGCCTTGATCCTATAGGGCAGAAGCCTCTGTTATAACACATTTCCCATTACTCACTGATTAAGACATAAATCCAAATATATTCAAAAGATAGAATACAATTTATATTGAGTAGGCAAGTTTAAATTAATGTATATGCAATATATCTACACATAATCATTTATTATAATATAGTTTTACTATTGGTCTAACACCATTTTCAACAATTATTTTATATCTTTGTTTTCAGTTTCCTCATTATATAGTTCTAGTCCCATAATGAACACATACTGTTTACTTCTTTCTCTTTGTTCGTAACAGACATATTAAAAATGTGCTCTGAGTGGTGTTTCTGAAGGGTACAATCATGATCCAGTGCACTATTAATGCTCATCCTTTATGAGCATGGCCAGGCAGCGTTCCTGGGCATGGTACTGGGTAACCAGTGGGACCACTTTCTGAATTGGCAGCTAGCAGAATTCCCAAGATTATTCTCTAGCCAGCCAGGCTCCGTCATGGGGTTCCTATGGATTATACACTGGGGTGAGGAAGAATATCAAAATTACGTTAATTTTTATTTTGTAACATCATCCAAATATTCCATTTGTCTACAAATTTTTATTTATTTATTTATTTATTTATTTATTTATTTTATTTTTTTCAGATTCTAAACACATTCTCTTTATCACATATTTGATCCAGAGGAGAAACTATGTGTGGGAGGTGGGGAAAGGGACCACCTTGCCTAGGAGCAACCCCCATCTATTTTTCTACAAAATTTAAAACATTTATTACTTATTAGTTTAGTAGTTTCTATTAAAACATAAATAAATGACATGTTTTGGAGGCATGAGCTAATTTCTAAAAAAAAACAAAAAACAAAAAACCAAAAAACAACCCGAACTTATAGGATGTAAGAATAAATAAGCAACCACTGTTAAATACTTTTCAGATGCAAACTTTCAGTCTTTCAGGTTTTGAAAAGCAATATAAATCCCATTGTTAATATATGCCAATGGTTCTGTTATTATTCATTTAAAATATCAATTAAATATTGATGAGTTTGTAAATGCTATACATGGGTAAAAATTGAATGAATATAGTTATTGAGTTTTTTAAGTTTCAAAACAAAAGGAAAGCATAAAACCATAATGGATGCTTCGTCCTTGAAATTCTTTTTGTCTAACACAACTTTCTCCCAATTTCTATTTACTAACTCCTATTTGCCCTTTACAACAACCTGAATGCCCAGCTCTCTGGGATGCCTTCTCTAACTCACTTGGAATTCAGTTAAGTATACCTCCTTAAGTGCTCAACCACTTGTCCTTTGATACAAAACAACATCTCCAGCTGAGAATCTACCAGCCTGGAAACAATTTTGGAGCACAATCTTCTTGAGTTCATATTTGCTAAAAGTCAATCATATAGGAGGGCACCTGAGTATCTACTATATTGAAGGCCAAATGTCTGATCATGTCCAAACTGGAAAAAAAAGTGTGTGTGTGGGGGGAGATGTCTATAGTATATACCTCATACTATAGGTAATTTTTCTCAAACAATAGTGTGCATTAGAACACCCTGCAAGACTTATTATTACACAGATTGTTGGGTCTCATCTCCAAAATTTCTGATTTTGGGCCTCTGGCTGTCTCAGTTGGTAGAGCATCGACTCTTGATCTCAGGATTGTGAGTTCAAACCCCATGCTGGGTGTAGAGATTACTAAAAAATAAATAAATAAACTTCAAAAATAACAAATGGGCTAAAATTTCTGATTTAGTCTGTCTAGGATGGGCTGAAAAATTTGCATTCTTGTAAGTTCCCAAGTGAAGTTCCTAGCACAGTCCAGAAACTATGCTTTAAGAACCACTAGTCTTAGAAACTGGTGATAGGAATTCAAAAGTCTCACCTCTTGCTTCTAGCTATATGGAATCTAATGCAGTCATTATTGACAATTCTGGGTTTTTTTCTAATAGCTTTAGGACCCCTAAGATCTGAATTGTGGGATTTTCTTCTTTTAAGTAGGTCTATTCATCATCAAACCACGATATTACCCAACTGGGAGGTACAGCAATAAGCTAACATCCTGAATCAGCAAACCTACAGTTGAGACAGAATTTTTAATACATTCATTAATATATTGTATTTTTAAATTTCAGTAAGGTTTCCTTGATATACATTGATTTACTCTACCATACAGCATGTAACTGAAAAAACTTCAAACCATGACTGCAGTAGTCTCATCTACTACCTTTCCCACATTCCAAGTAGAGAAAAAAGTTGTTGAATTAACAGCTGAGAAACATAGGATTCTTTGACCCTTTATTAAGTCTCAGTTGTGGGATCTAGTGTAGTCTTCCTGCATAATGCTTGCAATTTACTGAAGCTTAAAATATGTCTACATATATAGGATGATGTTATGTGTAGGTTTCTTAGGTCAAGGTAAAACCCAAGTACTGCTGACATTTAACTAAGACTACAAAATCCAGGAATTGCCTATTAATGTCTGAATCAAGGCTACACTAAGAGGGGCACCTGGATGGGGGAGGAGAAAAGGAGTGTTCTCAAAATTTTAATCAAGAAACCTATACAAGGGCCAGTTGGTATAAATGCTTCTGTTATTCACCCGCAACTCCAACAACAATGGGCATTTTATTAATTAGCATATTGAATGTCAGACATTAGATTTTTTAAAATAAAAATGGTAGCTTATTGGCTAGCTTGATTAATATTGGAAATGGGCTCTCATTGGTGATATTAAAGTTATTCCAGATGTGTGGATTACTTACAAATATTCCATAAATGTTTTTCATTTTTGCATTAAAAGGCAAAAAACAAAACAAAACAAAACAAAGCAAAACCACAAACAACCATAAGAGGCTTGCATACTGTACCCTTAGGGATAATGTTTTAGATAAATCCCTAAAGAGTCCTAAGTCTAAGAACTCTGAAGGATTCCGCTAGTTTGGTACTTGCCTCTAAAATTTAGCATTTGTCTCATAGAAACCTTTAATTCAAATGGTGATAGAAACACCTAATAGTATAGAGAGCTAGTGACCCTTTGAACATTTGGAAGGAGTTGCACATCCATGTGCATGTATAGCTTATATGCTTATATGAGTGTGTATGGTATGTGGGATCTTAATGTTTTTTTTTTTTTTTTTGACACGTATAAGAGAGCAGAACAGAAATGGAGTCTGGAATTTCTGGCATTAATTTTCCAGACTATTCTCAGAATTATTGGTGAGTACATCAAACAGCTTACCAAGGAATCATTAAATATTTTTTCAGATGGGAAGTGTCAATAGACTTAGACCCTCTGATATAGCCTATGAGAGAAAAGTTATATTTGAGCATAGGATGGGGGTGAGAAAGCAAAATGGCAGATATCTCTGAAAGCTGTGGGTGATGATTGCAGTTCTAGAATCCGATTTTTGAGGACAGTAGATTAAGCAAGCCATTTAATGCACACCTACTGATGAGGATAATTGGATTACTGCACAATTTGTGTCTTGAAACTTTGCTTGAAAGCATCAGAGAGCTAACAAGATAGTGAAGAAGTACGAAGCCAGGATGTGGGACAAGGATTTGGAGATGCAAACTTGGGTTTGACACTACATTTCTGTTGTGGGTATTTATTGATATGGGTTGGAACAGTGGATGGGCTGAGAGGTTGAGCAGTACTTTTGACCACCTTGCAGAAATAAGAGGAAAGGAAATGGAACCCAGAGCTAGCTGCCAAGTAGGCTCTTGGTGAATCTGCCTCATTTTGGACTTAGATCCAAAATGGCTACATCTGGGGCACCAAGGTGGTTCAGTCAGTTAAGCGTTAGACTTCAGCTCAAGTCATGATCTCATGGTTCGTGGGTTTGAGCCTGACTTTGGGTTCTGTGCTGACAGCTCGGAGCCTGGATCCTGCTTTGGTTTCTGTGTCTCCCTCTTTCTCTGCCCCTTGCTCACCTGTGCTCTGTCTCTGTCTCTGCCAAAAAATAAATTATATATATAAAGAAACAAAACAAAATGGCTACAATTAAGGAATGAAGATGAACCTGAAATAGGCCCTCATAAAGGCTACAGTTTGGTTTTGAAAAATCTGAATCCCTGCTATTGAATTTCAGTAATCCTAGATTGTTAATGTCCTCAGATATTATAATTCTCTATACTAAAGTAACAAACAACAGCATAGGCCTCCAATTATTTTTACAAACGACATTGCAGTGCAATATCTGGCCACAATAAAAAGGAATATAACCAACCTTACAAAGGAACAAGACTGGATGATTAACGAACAGTAGAAATACTAGACAATAGAAATATACATGCAGTGGGCCCCAATGTTGAAGTTTTTACAAAGATTTAAAAATAACTATGCTTATTATTTTCTTTTTTTTTTTTTTTTTTTTTTTTTCAACATTTTTTATTTTTTATTTTTGGGACAGAGAGAGACAGAGCATGAACGGGGGAGGGGCAGAGAGAGAGGGAGACACAGAATTGGAAACAGGCTCCAGGCTCCGAGCCATCAGCCCAGAGCCTGACGCGGGGCTCGAACTCACGGAGCGTGAGATCGTGACCTGGCTGAAGTCGGACGCTTAACCGACTGCGCCACCCAGGCGCCCCATATGCTTATTATTTTCAAAGAAATAATAAAAAGACAGATTTTCAGCAAGGAATAGAAACCAAAAAACAAGGAAATTCTAAAACTGAAAAATGTAATAATTGAAATTGAAATTAAGAGCTCAAAGGATGGATTTAACAGTATATTAAGCACAGATAAGTAGGGGCGCCTGGGTGGCTCAGTTGACTAAGCAGCTGACTCTTGATTTCAGCTCAGGTCATGATCTCACGGTTGTGAGATCAAGCATTGCATTGGGCTCAGTGCTGAGTGTGGAACCTGCCTGAGATTCTCTCTCTCCCTCTTTCTGTGCCCCTCCTTCACTCGTGGGCTGTCTCTCTCTCTCCCTTAAAATAAATAAATAAACTTAAAAAAAAAACTTAAAACAACCTTAGGTAAGTAGAAAATAGGTAACTCAAAAGCTAAGTCAGAAGAGAACTATTGAGAATAAATTAGGAGAACAAAAGGAGAAACAAGACAGGAGTAGAGGTATGAGGAGAATTAACATATGTGATTACAGCTTCAGAAAAAGGGAGAGAGGAAAAAAATATTAACAATGTTGGAAGCAATAATGACAGAACTGTCCAAAACTGATGAAGGACATCAAGGAACAAATTTAAGAAGTGTTAATAAGCATGACAAATAGAAACAAAGTTGTATTTGAGCAATTAAATTAAAACTGTGAAAAACAAATATAAAAAGAAAGACATTAAAAGCAGATAAAGAATAAAGAAAAATAATTTCAAAGAAGCAACAATTATAACAATTGGATTTGAAACAGAATCCGTGGAAGCTAAAAGACAATGAACTGATAGCTTTAAAGATTTTAAAATAAAATTACTCCTATCCAAATAACACATTCAGCTAAAATATCTTCTGAGAATGAAGACAAAATAAAAAATTTTCAGACAAATGCAGATTTAGAAATTTTTCTACCAGCAAATTCATATTGAAGTAATAAATTGTGTTCTTCAGGTAGAGGGTAAACAATCCCATATATAAAGTCAGCGTTACAGAAGCAACAAAGATGAAATATGTGGGAAATATTAAACAGATATTGACTGTATAGAAAAAACCAGTGCTTATTAATTTTATGGGATACAGATATAGAGATATATTATTGGGATACAGGTACAGAGATATATTATTAGCATAGCATGTAAAACTCAAATAGGTTAAATAGACTTAATCCATAGTCTCAGGAAAAATCATAGTGAACACTTATAAATATTTTAGAAGAATGATAATATATAATACTGTATATAAAAACTTAAGGGGTCAATTAAATCTTGATTAGGCAGGGGAATGTAGAATTTTATTTATTATTACTTACTTATTTTAAAAACTTTCAATGTTTATTTTTGAGAGAGAGAGAGAGAGAGAGCAAGCACAAGCAGCAGAGGGGCAGAGAGAGAGGGAGACACAGAAGCCGAAGCAGGCTCCAGGCTTCAGGCTGTTGGCACAGAGCCAGACACAGGGCTTGAACTCATGAACTGTGAGATCATGACCTGAGCTGAAGGCAGATGCTTAACTGACTGAGCCACTCAGGCACCCCTAGAATTTTAAATGTGTAAGTGAGGACAGGTTGAAAATAAATAAGTAACTATCTGTGAATGTAATACATAGAACAGCAAATCATAACCAAAGGAAGAAGAGGAAAGGAAATAATCATGATCAAACATAAATAAAATAGAAAAATAATATAATAAAGAGTCAATAAATCCTATGTTTCATTCTTTGCAAAGATTTTTAAAATTCATAATCCTCCAGCAAGACTGATTAGTGAATGACATATGCAAGGACTAGAAGAGTAGACATCTTTTCAGATCCTATAAATGTTAAAAAGATGGTGAGAGGATTCTCTGAATAATTTCATGCCAATAAATAAGCACAAATTCCTAGAGAACTATAACTTAGACCCAGGAAGAAATAGAAAATGTGAATTGTCCTATAACTCTTAAATAAATTGAATCTCCGTACTTATATGGCTTTCCAAATTAAAGAAATAGAACCAATTCTATACAAATTCTTCCAGTGAAAAGAAGAAAAGCAAGAAGTCTTTGCCATTGACATTATGAAGCCAGCATATTCTCCATTCTAACCTGGTAAGGACATTATAAGATAGGACACCTTTGGTCTCTGTCATAAATAAAGGTGGAAAAAAATGCTAAAGAAAATGTTGTATCAAATCTAGTAATACATAAAAAGGATAATACATTATGACCATGTAGCGTGCATCCTAGGAATGCAAATTTGTTTAAAATTAGAAAATCCATCAGTGCAATTCACCACACTAATGGAATAAGGGAGAAAAATCACTTGATCATTGATCATCTCAACAGATTCAGAAAAAAAATTGATAAATTCAATATTCTTTATTGTAAAAACTTTTTCTTACAACAGGAGGAAACTTTCTTAAAGTAATAAAGGGTACCTACAAAAACTTGTGTATTTACTGGGGAACTTTAGACCTGAAGTCGGGAATAACACAAGCATGTCTGCTATCACCACCTGGAGGCCCTCGAGAGTACAAAATATCCAGAAAAAATAAATATAAAATATAAATATTGGGGAAAAAACCTCTTGTTATTTGCAGACAATATGATTGTAAGTAGAATATTTAAAGATACAGATAAATTATTACAAGTAGAAGTGTAGTTAGTGAGGTTGTTGAGAAAAATGTCATTATATAAAATCAGTTGTATCTGTATACTCGTAAAAAAAATAATTTAAAAAATTCTTTAAAAAGAATTTTACTAAGTAAAATAAAATATTTTAAGATAGTATTGTTAAACTACTTTCGAGAAAAAAATATTTTAAAGATTTAAATAGGTACATGATAATGGATTGGAAAATACTAAGATGCATTTTCAACTAAAATCTCAGCTAGCTTTTGCATGGAATTGACAAGAAAGTTTTAAAATTTACATGTAAAGATGAAAGTCCAAGAAGAGCCAAAATATTGTTTATTAATAAGGGTAAATTAGATTTCAAGACTTAGTATGAAACTACAGTAATTAAGCTTGTTGGCACAAGGGTAAACAAAGAGATCCCTGGCATAAAATATAGAGCCCTGAAGTAGACACATCCCTACATGGATATTTAAATCATCACAAAGGTGTCACAGCAGAGGAGCGAGAAAAGGAAAATATTTTAAATAGTGTTGGAACAATTAGAAGTCTACACGGAAAAAAAATAAGAATGACTCTTATCTCACTTGATGCACTAAAATCTATTCTAGACCAATTGTAGGTTTCAACTTGAAAGGCAAAAGAGCAAAGCTTCTAGAAGATAATATATGAAATTGTCTTCATGACATTGAGGTAGCACATGTTCTAATTGTCTGGGAAAATATCAATACATTTTACTATATTAAAAATAAGAGTTTCTGTTTATCAGAAGATATAATAAAGAGAACAAGAGGGCAAAACACAGGAGTGGAAGAAAAATCATTACGACATATTTAATTAGCAAAGGATTTTTATCCACAGTACATGAAAAATACTATAAATTAATAATAGAATGTCGTATATTTTAATAGAAAAAGGGCAAGAGACATGAGCTGTCACTGTACCGAAGGGGACATCCAAATGACCAAACAACATATGAAGAGGTGCTCCATCTCATTCGTAGTTAGGAAAATACAAACTAATGCGCAATGAGATGCACACTCACCAAAATGGCCAAAATTAGAAAGACTGGCAATACCAAGTATACACAAGGTTGTGGAAAATGTGAACTCTTATTCATTGCAAATAGGACAGTAAATTGGTCATTGCCTATAATCCTGAAGATAAGCATATATTGAAATCCAGAAATTCTGTTCTTAGGTGAATGACCAACCCATGTAGATTAAGAGACATACAAGTAGAAGAGTATTCATAGAAGCATTATTTGTAATCCTAACTTGGAAACATTCCAAATGCCTATGTAGAGAGGAATCTACAAACTGCCATATATTCATGTAAGAGAATACTATATAACAATGAAAATATATGCACCTTAGATATGGTCTATCCCTGCATTGTTGGTTTAAACGATCATTTTGCCATTGTCTCCCAGTTCTGCGGTTTGGCTGAATTCACCTAGGGTGTCCTTGCTTGTCTCTAGTAAACAGTCATTTGGTGACTGGAGCTGGAGTCATCATTCACTCAAAATATTGTGACATTGAAGCTAGCTGAAGGTGAGAACCTCCGCTGGGGACCAGCAGAGCTGTGTTCTCTGGACCTCTCTCTATTTGATCTATCCATATTGTTTCCCCACCTGGCTCACTCCGGGGAGCTCAATTTCTTATATGGCAGCTGAAGGTTCCCATTGTGAATATCCTGAGTGAAATTGGCAGAAGCTGCATGGCTTTTTGTAACCTAACTCTAAAGTCTTCTGTAGACTTTTCTGGATATATGTTATACAATTTAAAAGGCTAAAAATTAAAAGAACATAATTCCAGCCCAGTAAGGAGGGACAGGATCTCCCAGAGTGGTGAGGAACATTGTTCTTCTTGTTTTTAGTCCCTCACTACCCTCTAAGGCTTAGCTTAGCTCTTGACAACCTGGCCCCAACCTCCTTGCTGATTTTAATCTTCCTTTCACATTTTGCACTTAGATCACAAGAATGCTGAGAACCAACTGAATTGTGCTGCACTTTTTCATGTATCTCTGTGATAGAATTATGGCCCTCCAAAGATGTTCACATTCTAATCCCTAGAACTTTTGAATACGTTACCTTACATGGCAAAAAGGGCTTTGCAGATATAATTAAATTAAGAATCTTGAAAATGGTGAGATTGTCCTGGATTATCCAGGTAGGCCCAGTGTAAACACAAGGAGACTCAGAGCAAGAGTCAGAGAAGGAGATGTGAGGACAGAATCAGTGGTCAGAATGTGCAATTGCTTGAAAGGGCACAAGTCAAGAGATGCAGGAAATTTCTAGAAATTGAAAAGGCAAGGAAATGAATTTTTTCCTACTATCTCCAGAAAGAACCAGTCCACCAACACCTTGAGTTTAGTCCCTCAAGACCCATTTTCAGAATTCTGACCTTCTAAACTGAAAGATAATAGATTTCTGTTGTTTTAAACTCCCAAATTTGTGGTAATTTGTGACAGGAGCAATAGAATCTAATGATATCCCACCCCCCCTTTTCCCCCAATTTATGACCTTTTCTATATTGTTTGGTTTTACTTGAAACACTTCCTTACACCAACTCTTTTTAAAATCTTACCCGGTATTAAAGACCTAGTTCAGCTGCTCTCTCCTCCTTGAGAGCTTCTTACCATCAGAATCAGAAATAACTCAATCCTCTAAAACACTAGGGCACTTACCAGCACTGATAGTCCACTAATCACATATTACTTCAAGTACTTCAAGTATATAAAGGTGCTATATACCTTACTGCTGTTCCAATTTCTGTTCAGGAATTTTATACATATTAGTCACACACTCACTTGTTGAGTGGATATAGGAGGAAAAGAAGGTTATCATAAAGTATTTAAAAATATTTCTAGTAATAATACATAAAATAGTTGATATTTATATAAAAATATAAAAGTAAGTTGTAACATACATTTGCAACTTTATATGATCCATTTAATATCTGTTCCATGTAATGATTTAGATCTCTGAATCGTTTGTGGTCTGAGTTTGTAAAAGGTATGTGCCACCAATGAGGAAACCTGTTTAAAACATAAATAAATTAAAAAAGAAGTGTATCTTTATTAGTTTGAAAACTGGTCTCTGCATCTTAGGGTTGTTAGTGAAGTTATAGCTACATCAGATGGAGGGGCCAGTGAAAACATTAAAAAAAAAACACATAGAACACATGATTAATCCTGAGAGTTTCATTAACATGATTGTGGTCACTTGTGCTATTTTAACTTTCATTAATATTAATGCTAATTTAATTTAATTTAACCTATTAAACTAATATATATGTTCCTTCTTGCTGTATTCATGGAAGACCACACATTTTGTCTTTTAAATACATGTGGAGGCTTAATAAATACTTTCTGAAGTTAATGATTCATTATTTTTCACAAAGGTCAGATTGTATTGCTTCTTCTGGGTTCATTAGAGATATTTCTGCATTAACTAAATTAAACATTTTACCAAGTGACATATGTTTCCATCTGGTCTTACTCTTTTGGAACACTGTATCATTTTCCTCAAGAGTCTGACTTGCAGAATTTCCTCTGCACTCTCTGAAGATTCCACTTGATGGGTTAGATGTGATTAAGACCAATTACTGAGTGGAATGAACTGTTAATGGATAGCATTTGGTGACATATTTTTCTGGCTAAGTACATTTTCTTAGGAACTACCTAGCAGCTTTCTCTGACTTCAGTCTTGCTGCTTCCTCCTTCATACTTCTGCTTCTTTGGTACAGGTATTTCCCTGAGGTAAGGGTATGAGGGATAGAGAAGGGCTGTCAGCAGACACAGAAATAGGTGACAACTACGGGCCAACCCATTCACTGTTTCCTGTTGTAAATGTTAAGGAAGTCCAGAATTACGTTTGTGTATTTAAATAATTGACATTTTATTTTTCAAAAGGTTTCCTGCAATTCTAAGGCTTAAAGTATTAAAAATTTTCACCCAGATTTAATTATCACAATAATTTGTACCATATACAATTAGTTCAAAACATAGAAACACATTTGATTAACAGATGGATTGGGCAGGTTTTAAATATTAATTTGGGGGCTCCTGGGTGGCTCTGTCAGTTGAGCGTCCGACTTTGGCTCAGGTCATGATCTCATAGCTCTTGAGTTTGAGCCCCGCGTCGGGCTCTGTGCTGACAGCTCAGAGCCTGGAGCCTGCTTTGGATTCTGTGTCTCCCTCTCTCTCTGCGTCTAACCCACTCTCATTCTGTCTCTGTCTCTCTCAAAAATAAACATTAAAAAAATTATTTTGTATATCTGTAGATGAATTTTCCTTATTGTTAGAGTAATTTGGAGTTCACTATCAATTCTGTTCCCTTGTTGATGTTTTTTTCAGAGGTAGGTACTAAAAAATCTTGTATATAATTAAGTATGAGAGAATGTAAGAGTTTAGCCACAGTAATGTCATTCAATTGTCTGAAATGCTTTTCAGTTACATGTCAAATATAATATAGCAATCATTTTGTGAAAATGAGTTTTTATCTTTTATGTGACAGCACCATCATGTCCCCCGCCATTTTGTTCATGCCAAAGAGTAGGAAACATCTGACTGACAAACAGATTTGATATCTGGGTATTAGAATAATTCCTTTTTTCCCCATTACCAACACCAATGTCTTGACTTGCCTTTTATTTGATTCTCAGAGATTTTTTACTCTCTGGGACAATGTGCCAAAATAAGTTCTAGATGGTCGGGAGAAGAACAATGTTGAAAGTAGAAGAGGGAAAGGAAATCAACCGTTTAATTTTTAAGCAGGTTAATTTAAAGACCTTTAATTGTATGGAAGATTCCAATGCCTGTGTATTCTTGGGAGATACAAAGAGCCTGCTTTGAAGACCCCTGTCATATACTATGAATAATGTGAATTTTATTCTTCATGACTCTAACTTTCTGATCATACTCTCCAGATCAGGTTAACATAATTCTTGTAGGGCTTCTCTTAGTAAATTTGGGAGTCCGAGGAAATCTTGATTTCATCCTTCATTTATATGTATCACTGGAAGCCTTGGTTCCTTTGGAACTATCAGCATACAAATATTGTCAAGGGCATACACGAACTATATGCTCCCCACCTCCAACCCCCCTCCCCCCCTCCCACACACACACATACACACTGCTTGAACGGTCTTAAAATCTTTTTAAATACCATTGTCAGGCAGTTGAACAAGGCATAATCTTAGAACTAAAGCTGAAAAATCAAGAAGAGACATATGGAGAGAGATTATTAACATTTTTAAGATTTTACAAGTTATGTTAAGTGTAGTGGACAGATAAAAGTGTAGAACAGAGAAGTTCTTGAAACCAAAAAAGGGCAGCCATTGAACAATAACATTTTAAATCATTAATTGGTAGAGTACAATGACAGTCCCTGATGTTGAATTCAATATTTGCAGGAACTTTGAATTTTTTTTTTTTGCCAGCACCTCCTTTTCTGTTATTTTATCAGATGGTTTTCAGTAATTCTTAAAGCTGGTGTTGCTTTTAAGTTTCCACAATGACACTCCTTTCCTCTCAGTCTCTTGAACATACTCTTACTCTAATTTGTTGACTTCCTGATATTTAAAGCATCTGTATTTCAAAATTTCTGTAGCATCTGCAAGTAGTGAACTATTCACTCTTCAATATTGCACCATATCTCTCCATTCATTGATAACTTTGCTTAGATTTTATTTTGGAAGGTGACTAAATCCTGAAAGCCTAGTAAAAAGCCTAGTACTTCATCCACATGTACAAAGTATGTCAGGTCAGATATGGACATTCACATTATTAAGGGACCATTTCCTTAACAAAAATTCCTAAGTGTAGATAAAATACATCCACATGTACAAAGTATGTCAGGTCAGATATGGACATTCACATTATTAAGGGACCATTTCCTTAACAAAAATTCCTAAGTGTAGATAAAATAACGTTTGATTTACCTAAGTGCCAATATAATTTCTGGCAAGTTCCTTTTTAAAGATACACCTTTTGTATACACTGAAATCTATGACCTAAATTTGGCAAGTTCTAAGTGATGAATTTTAGAAGGTTTATTTGAACAGAAGTTGTTTGCAGTTATATTCTTAATTTGTTTATACTTAAATATTTAAAAAATGATAACATGAACAAAAGCAATGTTTTTCAAGATTGTTTGAAAAGAAACATAATGACAAATTAGATTTAGACGATCCAAGTCAAAGTTAATCATTAACAACAAAAGTGAGTTGGTATTAGTAAATTTTACTTCTATGCTAAATGATATTAATGAATCTTTTTCTGGTATGGAAAATAAATGTATCAGGGCTTTTAACTGCAATTATTTGTTGAAAGAGTAGATATATCCAACTTAGTTCTGCATTTTCAATGTCAATTTTATTTTTATAGAAAAACCCAAAAAGCTAAATTTAAAAACAGGCAAATAAAACAATTTTCCTGGTAACTGATGAAAAATGAAATCACTCCTGAATTTTTCTGTCTACAAAATCAATGGCTAAAGGCAAACAGAGAAATTGCAAACCTTGTTCTGTTTTATGAGACAAAAGATTCTTTACTCTGGGAGTCATACAGACTCTGCTGGGATAGGTTCAATGGCATTGGAGTCAGAATGCTGTGTTGTTCACAAATAGAAAACCCCATAACCATAATTTTTCCTTATGTTCAAGGACTAGAACTGCAGACAAAACACAGGGGAGGAAGTGCCTTACTCTGGGAGAGTCAATGATGCAAACTGCTTCTGAAGTTGGCTGTGAAGTTTTGAAAACTGGTCAAATGATTTTTCTGTCAGGCTCATTTCATTGTTACCATGTATCACCTGGATTAGATACAGCTGCAGAAAATAGACAAAAATCAAAAGGTGGCATTATCAACCTGTGATACATTTTAAAATATGGTTTCATGTAAACTAAACAAAGCAAGAACTTTTCCACAAAATGTCATCGCACGAACAAAAGGATGCAATTTGTAAAGGCAGAATTACCTATAAACACAGTATATAAAGATATCGTAATCTTATGTGCTGGGAACAGACTGCCTAATTTCTGCTCTTCTTTTCATGCAGACACTTTAATTAGCTCTTGATTTATGGTCTACTACAGGCAGGAACTGTTCTCTTTGATGGTTCTCTACTAATAGCTCTGGTTGTTATGATTTCTCCTTAGAACACCCTCCTTAATGGCACTTCTGCTCAAACCGTAACTGCTTTTTCATTTGCATAGTAAAAAAAATATCATGATATAAGGAAGGATGTGTAGCATAGTGAAGGGAAGTCTGAGCTGAGGTCAACAGATATTTAAGTCAAATGACAGACTTGAGACTTACATTACTGGTTTTCTTACTGAACCTTAAAATTGTCGCTCTTTGAATTGACCTGGTTGCACTCAGCATACAGGATTCCTGGGAAGGAGTCTGTGAAGCAGATTTGGCAGGACTTGTGGCTGTCATTTGTGCAAGTGTATGGATCAAGTTATTTAACTTAACAGGGAAGCACTCCAGACTTTCCTTTATTTTCCTAGAGAAATGAAAAAGGAAAGATAGTGGGTAACATTTCCCTGAGTTGACTCATTTCACTTAAGATTTGTTTTCTTGTGTTTGTTAGACGTGGAGGATAGTCAAGAGCCATGTCTGTTTATTTGGAGCCCAACTATTAAATGTTATTTTTAAAAACCCCAAGTCACAGCTTATGTTGTTAGCGAACATGTGTTGTTAGCAAACACAAAACTGTAATTGCAATTTTGACTTATTTTAGGTTTGTTTTCTAATTTTAGGAATGATTTATTTAAAATTTAATTTTAGTTTATAATTATTTAAAACATTTAAATAATTCAGAAGTTAAAACTACAAAACAATGTATATTCCAAGAAGCTGAGCATTTATCTCTGTACTCTCTATGCTATTCTTTCTCTCCCCCATATTTAAACATCCAAAAAATTATGGTTTAACTTTTATTGTTTATTTTATTTATATATATATATATATATATATATATATATATATATATATATATTTGTGTTCTTCTTTCAACTGTATTACAAAAAAGTTGCAGTTTATAGACTATATTTAATATACATTATATGAAATATTTTTCACTCTGTTTTTTTTTTTTTCTGGTGGGTTGTTTTTGATGTGTCACTGTTTTTCAAGTCTATTTTTTTTGTATTTGAGGCTTGCAATTGTGTTCTAATGATACAATAAATATCTGCATATAACATTTTTATTTCCTCTGTACCCTCCTCTCCAGTATCTGATTTGCAGTGTTGTCCTTTTTATCCTAGTTTTTTTTTTTAATAATGGTTTCAGGAGTAGAATTTAGTGATTCATCACTTATAACACCCAGTGCTCATCCTGCCAAGTGCCCTTCTCAGTGCCCATCGTCCATTTAGCCCTTCCCCCCACCCAACATCCCCCCAGCAACCCTCAGTTTGTTCTCTGTATTGCTTCCCTCTCTGTATTTTATTTCTCCTTCCCTTCTCCTATGTTCATCTGTTGTGTTTTTTAAGTTCCACATGTGAGTGAAATCGTATGATATTTGTCTTTCTCTGACTTATTTCACTTAGCATAAAACATTCCAGGTCCATCCACATTGTTGCAAATGGCAAGATTTCATTCTTTTTGATCACAAAGTAAGTAGTATTCCATTGTATATATATACACCACATCTAATCTTTATCCATTCATCAGTTGATGGACATTTGGACTCTTTTCATAATTTGGCTATTGTTGATAATGCTACTATAAACATTGGGGTGCATGTGCCATTGGAATCAGCACTTTTGTATCCTTTAGAAAAATGCAATTTATCCAATTGTATTTATTGCAATTGCTGGGTCATAGGGTAGTTCTATTTTTAATTTTTTGAGGAACCTCCATTCTGTTCTCCAGAGTGGCTGCATCAGTTGGCATTCCCACCAGCAGTGATTTGTATTTCCTTATATTTTGATTTGTGTTTCCCTGATGATGAGTGATGCTGAGCATCTTTTCATGTGTCTGTTAGCCATCTGTATGTCTTCTTTGGAAAAATGTGTATTCAAATTTTCTGTTCATAACTGGATTATTTGTTTTTGGGTGTTGAGTTTGATAAATTCTTTATAGATTTTGGATACTAACCTTTTATCGGATATATCATTTGCAAATATCTTCTCCCATTCCATCAGTTGCCTTTTAGTTTTCCTGACTGTTTCCTTCACTGTGCAGAAGCTTTTTATCTTGATGAAGTCCCAATAGTTCATTTTTGCTTTTGTTTCCCTTGCCTCTGCAGACATGTCTAGTAAGAATTTGCTGTGGCTGAGGTCAGAGAGGTTGTTACCTATTTTCTCCTCTAGGATTTTGATGGCTTCTGGTCTTATATGTAGGTCTTTCACCCATTTAAGTTTATTTTTGTGTATGGTGTAAGAAAGTGGTCCAGCTTCATTCTTCTGCATGTTGCTGTCCAGTTTTCCCAGCACCATTTGCTGAAGAGACTGTTTTTTTCTATTGCATTTTCTTTCCTGCTTTGTGGAAGATTAGTTGGCCATGCATTTCTGTTATCCTAGTTAATACTATAAGGCAAGCAGTATGTATACTCTGCTCTTCATATGTACTTCATATACCACTTCCATTTTCTTATAGAGCTATTCTACCTATGTGTAGCATACATACCACACAGTTTCTCTTCTAACTACCATTAAATCTTAAACTATCTAGTAGGCATTATGTCTGCATCTCTGTCATTGTGACTACCTGAAGTTCATTCTCTACCTGAAATTCCTCAGAAAGTGCTCAAAGAAAAAAGTTTTTGAGTTTTAGATGTTCACAACAGTTTGTGGCCTGATTTGTAAGTCAGTTTGGCCTAATACATCATCTTTGGCTCACTTTTTTTTTTTTTTTGAGTGCCAGAAAAACATTATTCCATTTTCCCCTGGAATAAAGAATTAGTACGCAGAGCTCTGATGACATACTGAACTTCTTTCTCTTATAAATAATAAATATTTGTTTCTTTTTGCCTAGATGCCTCAAGGAAGTTTATTTTCCTTCAAAGTCCAATAGTTTTTCTAAAATATGTTTCAGGTTGGTTACTCTGGGTAATTTTTCCAAATATTCAATGTATCCTTACAATATGTAATTTCAAGACTTTTGACCTAAGAAAATGTAATTTATGATACTGATATTTATTAAAATGCTAAATAATTTAGTATTTATACCATTTTAATATATTATTTGGGTTTTATTTTTTAGGGACTTTTAATACATATATATGTGTATATATATACATATACATATATATATATATATATATATATGTATATGTATATGTATATATATATGTTGGATTTTCATTGCCTTTCTTAATTTTTTAATTTTAAAAGTCCTCCTTTTTTTCATCTATTTTTTCTAGAGGCATCTGTTGTGTTGTGTTTAATATGCATTCTTTCTGGTTTGCTTTTAAAACTATGTTTTCTTTTCCCAGAAATGAGCTCACAACTGTATTGTCAATTAATCTTCAACAAAGCATGAAAGAATATCCAATGGGAAAAAAGACAGTCACTTCAACAAATGGTGTTGGGAAAACTGGGCAGCAAAATGCAAAAGAATTAAGCTGGCCTGCTTTCTTATAGCATACACAAAAATAAGTTCAAAATGGATCAAAGACCTAAATGTGAGACCTGAAACCATCAAAATCCTGGAAGAAAACAGGGGAAAATTTCTTTGACATCAGCTGTAGCAACTTCTTTGTAGATATGTCTCCTAAGGCAAGGGAAACAAAAGCAAAAATAAACTATTGGGAGTAAATCAAAATAGAAAGCTTCTGCACAGTGAAGGAACAATCAATAAAACTAAAAGGCAACCTATGGAATGGGAGAAGATATTTGTAATTGACATATCTGATAAAGGGTTAGTATCCAAAATCTACAATGAACTTATCAAACTCAACACCCAAAATATGAATAATCCAATTAATAAATGAACAGAAGAGGGGCGCCTGGTGGCTCAGTTAGTTAAGCCTCTGACTCTTGATTTCGGCTCAGATCATGACTGTGAGGTCATGATCTCACAGTCATGATCTCCTGATAGGTATTGAGCCTTGTGTGGAGCTCTGCTTTGGGCATGGAGTCCGCTTGGGATTCTCTCTCCCTCTTCCTTTGCACCTCCCCTGTTCATGCTCTCTCTTAAAAAAATAAAAAAGATAAAAACAGATTCTCTTTCTCTCTCTGCCCCTCCCCTCCTCACTCACATGTATGTGCCCTCTCTCTCTTTCTCTCTCTCATAGACACATAAAATGAACAGAAGACATGAATGACATTTTTCCAAGGAAGGCATACAGATGGCCAATAGCCATGTGAAAACATGTTCATCATCACTCATCATCAGGGAAATGCAAATCAAAACTGAATGAGATATTAACTCACACTCGTTGGAATGGCTAAAATCAGCATCACAAGAAATAACAAGTATTGGTGAGGATGTGGAGAAAGGGGAACCCTCTTGCTCTGTTGGTGGGAATGCAAACTGGTGCAGTCACTATGGAAAACAGTATAGAGTTTCCTCAAAAAGTTAAAAATAGAAGTACCCTGTGATCCAGGAATTGCATTATTTACCCAAAGAATACAAAAACACTAATTCAAAGGGATATACGCACCTCTATGTTTATAGCAGCATTATCTACAATAGCCAAATTATGGAAACAGATCATGTGTCCACTGACTAATGAATGGATAAAGAAGATGTGGGATACACACACACACACACACACACACACACACACACACACACAGTGGAATATTACTCAGCTATAAAAAGAATAAAATTTTGTTAATTACAGGAATGTGGATGGATCTAGAGAGTGTTATGCTAAGTAAAGTAAGTCAGTCAGAGAAAGACAAATACCATATGATTTCACTCACATGTGGAATTCAAGAAACAAAACAAATGAGTAAAGGGTAAAAATAGAGAGGCAAGCCAAGAAACAGACTCTTAACTGTAGAGAACAATCTAATGGTGACTAGAAAGGAGGTGGGTGGGGTAATCTGTTAAAAAGTTGACAAGAGATTAAGTTAGTGCACTTGTCAAGATGAGCACTGGGTGGTGTCTGGAAGTGTTGATCCATGATCCACTATATTTTACACCTGAAACTAATATTACATTGTTAACTAGTGGGAATTTAAATAAAAACTTAAAAAAAAGAAAAATAAGCAATCTAAAAAGTTGTGTTTTATTTTTAATTCTTTCTTGGGTTCAGTCACCTCATTACTGAGTTTTTTAAATTGTGATATATATTGTTCCTTTATGTCTTTATCATTTTCTTAATTTCTTTTAGCTCTATTTGAAATATAAGGATTCAGTTTAATCCTTTGGTGGGAATATCTTTCTGGCATACTTTATTGTAGGGATTTTGTTTACAACTTCTTTTTCTTTTTCTTATAACTTTGTATGACATTCAAACATGATCCATTTGGTTTAATCATTTTAACATGAAATTAGCATTCCTAAACTTTCAAGATGGAGTATAAGGTTTTTGAGGGTCTGAAGCTCCCTTTGCTGTTGGTACCATACAGTGATGAAAAATATTTGTTTCATATTTTCTGAGATATGTTTCTTTTGCTTCTCCCCTCACCCCACTTTTTTCTGGACTTTGGTTTTCTTTTTCTCCTATGACCTTTCTCCTCTCAGTTTGGATTATACATATAGTAGTGTCTCTTCAGTGTAGGACTTTTTCCTGGAAGGTAGCTCCAATTACCTTTGAAAGCTCAAAGAGTTCTTTGACCTTTTCAGATCTGCCACAGAACGCTTGCCCTTCCCAGTGAATTGGGGTGAGTAAAAATTCTTCCAAGTTTTAGCTGCTGTTATCAAATTGACCTGCTCAGCTTTCCAGTGAGTACCCATGGAGTCTTTGGAGTTTTGTTCTCAGGTCAATCAGATGACCTGTTGCTTCTTTAGCTTCTTCCCATGATATGCTGGTATGCAGGTCTTATAGCTGACTTGTCCTACCTGCTTATATTTTAGGATTCTCAGGAATACTTTGTTGCCTAGTTTTGTTGTAGATACTGTCCATAGTTTTTGAGTTTTGCTACCTTATTTGATATGTTTTATTTGGAAGAGATTCAGGGATATTAAAAAACTTAACTTTTTATACTATTTAATTCAAACAACACAGTAAAATATGAAGTAAACCATGAAAGGATCCCTTCATCCCTCCTCCATTACCACTCTCCTCCCCAGAAATAACTAGTAGAAACAATTTGATATTATCCTTTTGTACTTTCTCTATATTTTTGTGCAAAAAGACACACGCACATACATATCTACTATATTTATTCCTACCACATGCCAGCTGCTATTGTAGCGTTGGGATATATAGCAAAGAATAATAGAAATGTCTTCCTTTATAGAGTTTACATAATGTGAAATTCAGACAATAAGGAAATAAACATTTAAAAATAAAAGAGTCAGGAGAGTAATATATGCTATAAAAACACTAAAATAGAAATTGTAGAGATGGAATATGAGGTGGGTAACAGTTTGCAATTTTAAATAGGATGGTCAGCGAAGAGTTGAACTATTTGATACAGATCTTAATTTGGCCAGAGTGTAGGCCATGGGGACTTCTGATGAAAGACTTTTTTGTAGCAGAAACAACAGCTAGTCTAGAAACTCAGAGGAAGATGGGTGACTGGTGTTTAGCAGCTGGCAAAGAACAGCAGTATGGTTGACAGAGAGAGGAGGGGAAGAACAGAATTAGACAAAAAGAGCACTATTTTGTAAGGATGATGATGTGTGAGATAGAAGTAAAAAGACAGGAATCAAAATCATAATTCCATGTCATGTTGTAATTTGCTAATTTAACTAAGTAATATATTTTGGAAGAAAAATTTTATAGTGATTGGTATAGTACGTGGCCCCCAAATATCTATTGAATGAACAATCTTTCTAATTCCGAACAGAGAAAAAAATATTCTATTTTAAAATAATTATTTAATGCTTATTTATATTTGAGAGAGAGAGAAAGAGAGAGCAAGGGAGGGGCAGACAGAGATAGAGATAGAGACAGAATCTGAAGCAGGCTCCAGGCTCTGAGCTGTCAGCACAGAGCCTGATGTGGGGCTCGACTCACAGGCTGTGAGATCATGGCCTGAGCTAAAGTTGGATGCTCAACAGACTGAGCCACCCAGGCGCCCCCAAAATCTATTTTTTCAAATGACCACATACTAGCTGAAAGTATAGATGTAGAATTTAACCAATTTTTTTTAAATTTCAGAGACTATTCTTTCCTCACTGATTTAATTTTGTCCAATACTAAGGCTCCATATAAGCCCAGGCCTGCTTCTTCATTGTGTTGCACTTGTTATTTGTCTATTTCTGCATCAGTTCTACACACTTCCTTAAAAGCTGGAATTTATAATAAGTCTTGAAATCCATAAGTTCTTTTACCCTCTTCTTCTTTAGGCATTTTTTTCACTATTTTAGGCCCTTTAATTTGCCAAATTTATTTATTTATTTATTTATTTATTTATTTATTATTTATTTATTTTTAATATTAGTTAATTTTTGAGAGACTGAGAGAGAGACAGAGTGCGGGCAGGGGAGAGGCAGAGAGAGAGGGAGACAGAAGCAGACTTCAGGCTCCCAGCTATCAGCACAGAGCCCGACATGGCGCTCAAACCCACGAACTGCGAGATCATGACCTAAGCCAAAGTTGGACACTTAACCGATTGAACAACCCAGGCACCGCAATTTGCCAAATATACTTTAGAATCAGCTTATCAAACTCACCCATACACAAAATAGATGTGTACGGATTTGAGTGGTATTGCATTAAAACTATAAATCAAATTGGAGGAGAATTAACATCTTACATTATTGATACATGCAAGTGGTAAACAGGATAGATTTTTCCATGTAGTTAGGTCTTGTTTTACATCTCTTTGAATGAGTTTTGCATTGTTTTCTTCCTGTGGAAGTTTTGCATATCTTTTGTTGGATTTATTCATTAATTGAACATATTTTTGTATGGCAAATGGTAAATGCTATTTTTTCCTATTTTTAACTAATATTTGATAATATATGAGTAGAGTTTAAACTGATATTAATTCTAACAATATTTCTGTATAATCTTTCCAAAATTTGTATTGACAGAGTCATGTAATCTGTAAGTAATGCTAGAGTTTTGTCACCCTTTGCACTGATAACACTTTCAGTTCTATGTTATCAGTGGTGATAGTAAGCCTTTTTGGTTTGTTCCTGATTATAAAGAAGTTTTCAATGTTTCACCATTAAGTATAATGTTTTCTTTACATTTCTATTTCTAGAGTTTTTAAAAAATGAGTGGTTCTAAATTTTATTAACTACATTTTCTTTATCTATTGAGGTGATCATATAGTTTCCCCTTTAATCTTATTTACTATGGAGTCTTGAATGTTTTATCTTGTAACTACTTGCTTTACTGAACTCTTGTTACTCTATATTTTTTAATTCTATAGAATTATTTTATTTGCTTTCTTATTCAAATGGAAAATGAGAATATAATAAAACTTAAACATAGAGCTTTACTATCAATATAAAGGTATTCATATCTTTCTCCTGACATTCATGGGAATGCTTGCAGTTTTCCATTTTTATTTTTTTATGTATTTAATGTTTTATTTATTTTTATTTTTATTTTAAAAAAAATTTTTTTAACGTTTATTTATTTTTGAGACAGAGAGAGACAGAGCATGAACAGGGGAGGGGCAGAGAGAGAGGGAGACACAGAATCTGAAACAGGCTCCAGGCTCTGAGCTGTCAGCACAGAGCCTGACGCCGGGCTCGAATTCACGGACCACGAGATCATGACCTGAGCCGAAGTCGGATGCGGAACCGACTGAGCCACCCAGGCGCCCCTGTTTTATTTATTTTTAGAGAGAGAGAGAGAGACAGGGTGCAAGCAGGGGAGGGGCAGAGAGAGAGGGAGACACAGAATCCGAAGCAGGCTCCAGGCTCTGAACTATCAGCACAGAGCCCGACACGGGGCTTGAACTCATGAGCCGCGAGATCATGACCTGAGCTAAAGTCAGATGCTCAACCAACTGAGCCACCCAGGTGCCCCATCAATATTCCAGTTTTAAATGTAAGATATTTACCTAAGTTTCCTTCCATTCTGAGCTTACTAAAATTTTCTAAGAGGAATGGATGTTGAATATAATTAAATACTACTTTTCTGGGTTGGCATCTATCAAAGTTATCATGCAATGCCTTCTTTAGACTAATGTGACATATCCTCAATGTTAACCATGTAGTTCAATAATGTTTAATAATTTCCCCTTTAATTTTGTAAAACTTCAACCCATCTATCTTGTTCTGGTATTAGACTCTTTAAAATAAATTCCAAAATTTGTCATTATTAAACATCAATCTAGGCCAAAATTTGCTAAGAAAGTTAAAATATGACTGATCATTATTCACTTCCACATGTTCATGTTTCTAAAGATATTCTTTGACTTTACGAATTTATGGGTATATAGTATAGTATAAAACATTCATTTCTTTTCTCATTCATAGTTTAAGGAATGAAGATAATAATAATAGCGGAAGTATAATGCTAATCATGATTTATGGAGACCCTATCATTCGTTCATTCATTCATTCAACAAATATTTACTGAACATATTTTGTGTGTGGGGTGGAAAGCTCTAGGGTAACAGCATGTACTCGCTTCTCATGACGATAGGCCATGAACCGTAAATCTTAAATTCTAATGTATTCACCTTCATAAAATTTCAACTATGTCCATGCCTTACTCTTATGATGCCCAACAGTTAAGATGTAGGAAGACTGGAGATGAAGGATGAACTTTTATGATAAGCCTATAGTTTTAGGGCAGACTTTCACCAATCCATCTCCCCTCTTGCAGGTGATAGATTTAAGGCCTGATAGCACAGTGCTGTTAAATATGACCCAATTTGGGACTGGGGACCCGAGAGCAGTAGGTTTCAGGCCTCTGCAAGGATCTGATTTATGCAGGTGGCAGCCCTGTGATTTATTTTGCTTAATGGCAGGATCAGCAGGATTATGCTTTGGAGTATCCTTATACTACAGGTTCAAAGCCGCATTTCGAAGGAACCAGTTCTTAAATTTCTTAGGGAAAGCCTCCAGATCATCCTGATAAACACTTCCAGCTCCCTGCCAGCCACTGTTCTATGTGTTGGGACATAGAAGTAAAGGAGAGAAATCAGATTTCTGCCCTCAGGGAGTATATATACTTTGGCCGACAGTGCCACTAAATGCCTTATGTTAATCTTTTCATCCTTATAGGAAAGCAGTAAAATTATTTTAGCAATGATGCCAGAAAAAAAGACCAAGAAAGGTTAAATGAATACCAAAGGTGACATCACCTAGAAAGTAGTAACCAAAAATTTCAACTCATGTTTATCTGATTCCACAGTCTTTGCTCTCATTGTGGATTATTTATAATAAACAGTATTTCAACTTTGTCTTTGATTAGCCAATCAATACATTTAGCATGGAATTCTTAGATGGAATAAAGGCACTAAAATAATGATCCTTTAATTTTTACATAGAAATAATGCTTAGAAAAACATTTAACAGTATTTCTTGAAGCCTGTTCTTGAAGGGAACATGGTCCAAAGGGTTATAAAATAACCATAAAATCTTAAGCCTTAGGTCCTATCTTAAAAATCTGTATAAATTCTACTCTACTTCATAACATACTTATCTTTTAATATGGCATAAATATTTTAAATAGCTTATCATTACAAACAAATGCTACTAACAGGTTTCCTAGCTATGTGTGTGTGAGAATGAGCCATTGAGTTTTTCAGTCTCAGAAAATTGGGTTGAATCCAGGAGGTCTGGTCTTTCATGTCAGGTTCAACATAGAGACAGCAGTTTTTTTCTCAGATTAAATATTACGATATTTTTTGAATGCACATTTATATTAATATGTGACTATAAGGGGCAAAAGTTTTTCACTGCTTTATGAGTCACATCAGAGTAACCATTGAGGAGAGATGTCTATAATGCCGTGGACTGCAGTTGAGCGAAGGTTCTGAGGCAACAGGATGGGAATTTCAAGAGCATATTTCTATTGCTGAAGTTGTTTATATCATTTTGTGGCTTGATAGAATACCTGTTTTACTGGTCAGTCTCTTTAGTCTAAGGAAAACATTTCTCAAAAGACTATCTGTGAAGGAATTTGCAGAAGAACATTCTTATTTCCCCATTGACTCTCTAATTTTATCGTATATAAATAGAAGACTTTTAAGTGACTCATTCTCCCCATAAACCAATTTCTTCATCTAACCTTCAAACTTCACTTTGCTTTGATTTTGGCGTTTGTGATAAACACATTACTTTTTTTTGTCTTTTGTATTGGAGTTCCTGATTGAGTGTCCAGCTTTGTGAGTCATAACGATTCAGAGGGAACAATGACTTAATACAACTTTGTCACAGTTTGTTTTATTCCATTAAGAAAAGTAATAGCTCAACATTGAATTTGTAATCTCTAAAATATATGACCAATGTTTTCTCATAGTTAAACCTATAAAGTGTGCTATCAAGATAATTCCTACTTTGCTGCAAATTTATACTGGACAATAAGTATTCAAACCCATATTTTTTTTAACCAAAAAAAATATTATGAGATGAATTCAGTGAATAATCATTCTTGATACACAATAAAAAAAGTTTCTGTCTATGCATTTTTATTTTTAAAACTTCAAGATTGCCTGACATGAAAAAGAGATGCTTTTGGCCGTATATGTATGTACACATGTGAGAACACAAAAATTTAAGCTTCATGTTCTAACCTTAAATTTTAAATAAAATAGATACTATGAAAGGATATTTCATATTAATCCTTGTGGCTTTGATGGCCTGGTATCCTAATATGAGATACATGGCTATAAGCATTTAGATATTTTCTTATTAAACATTTAGATGTTTAGATGTTTTCTTACCATGTTCTTTCACTTAACCTGAAGACATCAGAGTTAAAAAAATCTATATTTATCTGAGATTATCAGAGTATGAGGACTTTCATAGGTAGGATTTTTTTTCCATGTGATTTTGCTTAAGGTCCTGGGAAGAACATCCATTATGCAAGAAATCAATTTTGCTCTATTCTGAACTCACTTATTAGTTCTGCCTGTGATCTCAAGAAAGTCAATTAGCTTCCAGGAGACTCAATTGTTTCATCTATAAAACATAGTTGACGACTAAACCATGCTATTCCTCCAAGACTGTTGATAGAATTGAATTAGGTAACATATGAAAAGTCATTGGAAACAGAGTAATATTATGCAAATATTATTTCAGAAAACTTATTACCAAATAAGTAAAGAAATGAATATATATGAGCCCAAAAGGTAGCAAACTAAGATAGAGGGATACAAGGGAAAATAAATGTGCAGATTTATGGTTTTATGGAAAATGACTTACGGGGAACTCTCTTGAAATCCTACAAAAAATAAAGGTTAAAACAAGAGGCAGCTTTAGGTTTATCTTTCTTTTCTTATTTTTGTTTTCTTTTCTCCTGCTTCATAGTTTAGAACGTGGCTTAAAAACACCAAACAAACAACAACAAAAACTTTGCTCTTTTCCAAGTTAAAGTTTGAAGTCTTCAAAATTTACCTATGAGGTTAGTGAGTCTTAGGTAAATGTCATCTCAGGGACCTAACTCTGCATACAAACAAGAATTCCAGGCTCCGTGGTCTTGACTATCAATAAGTAATTCTTATACTTTCTTAGGGAGGCTACTTAGAAAAAGCAGCCACATCAGATCAGATGGAATAAAGGAACTAGAAAAAGGTTGATGGACTGGTCTTATTATGTGTAAGTATTATGCCAGTAAAATGATATTCCAGGTTTCCATTCCCACCCTCCCCAAAGCCAGCTCATTTTATTGATGACATTAACATGAAATCTTATGCAAAGCAAAAAAAAAAAAAATCTTAACATGCAATAGTATAGAAAAATCAATAATAATAATTGATTTTTTATAATAACCAATTGATAACCAACTGATAATTGGTGCTATAATTAAGGTAACAAAAATCTTTAAAATGTGAAAAATATATTTAAAAATAATAAATTACTTTAGCTGTTTGTTAAATCCCTGGAATATAGCAATCCTATGCAACACATAGGTCTGTCAGGAATGCCAGTGAGGATAGGCTGTTGCCCTTAGCTGTTGAGGGGTTAGCAGCTGTTGTGAAACAGCGCCATCTGGACTATTCATCTTTTGTAACTAATGACTTCTGGCACTCTGGGTGGGTGCATTGAACTTTCCAAATGCTCTTAACCTTTAGACTGATAGTCTCCGGAAAAGTTAAAATATCTTTTTTAAAAAGCTAATAGCTAAGGTGTATCATGACTTGATATTTAGGCAAATTGGGCAAATTCTCAGCGTAGCTTATATAATTCAAAAACAGAGACTCTCCTATTGCAGAAATTTAGAACAGCAGCCAAGCTATGGAACATTGTAATGAGTGTCACTAGGTCATGCAACTTAGGAAATACAGTATTGTAAAAGGTATTATACCTTCAGTTAAAAAGTGGCTTATAAAGTCAATTTAGTTCAGATTTGTTTTTACAATTATTATTTTTTTTAATGAGAGACTTTCACAATGAAAAAGAAACTTCCATCTGTTTTAATTTGCATATCTCTTTGAAATTTGCTTTCCTAATTTAATGAAAGTTGGACATCATGATTGTTAATTCCTCTAGGTTCTGGGTTTTTGTTTTTTGTTTTTTGTCTTTTGTTTGTTTTTCTTGTGAGCATTTATCTCTATGGGTATCAATGGTTACTAAGGCAAAAGAAAACTTTGATCCATATTTGTGGAATTACAACAATCCAAGAGATAACAATTTGCAAAGTACTAGAAAAGCATCAAGAAAGTCTAAGGACAAAAGAATCCAGGAATCATCCCTCTCCCATATTTTCTTTAATGTCAAAGAGAAACTAGACAGAAGGCCATTGAACTGTTTTGAGGCATTGAGCACAAAGAGTCTCATTTCACTCTGTAGCCATGAAAAATAACTAAGGAAGAATGAGGGAAACACTGGAAGTTTCTGGCATTATGTCTGCACACTCAGGAGGCTCACAGACCCTGGCTCCTTTGTCTATGTGGAATCCAGGAGCACTTTTTCTGGATGTCATCGACATTTCCAGTGGCTTCATGGTTGTACTGGTTGGGACAGTCATTGTGCCTGCTCTGCCCAATGGCTCCTCATAACTAAGATTGCTCTCTCTAAAGCTCAAAGTTCAGAGAAGAAACTCTAGGCTGTTCTTTGGCAAGGAATGGCCCATGATAGGTGTAAGGATAGGCAACAAAATCCACGATGGCTTTGTGTGAAGGATTCTGTCCAGTGGGGACAAAGGCAACTATTTAAGTCAATTAGATTGTCTCTCTCTGGAATTTCCACTAGAGAATACTGGCCAATGGGCAAAGAGGTAAAATATAGGCAGAGTAAGCAGAGTAGAAGTCCTTTGTTTCCTCTAGAAATCAGGTCCTATTGTTTCTGGGATTTGTTAGGTTATGATTTGAGTCCATTTATACCCTTTTCTCCAAGGATATCAGATAGAATCTCTGGCTCTTGCTACCAAAATACCTCATGAAAACAAAATTAAGTTTGGAGTTTTGTGTTTTGCTTCTAGCTGCCTTCAGTTTTAGCCAAAGAGCCAGAGATCTTATGCTTACTAAACCAAAGAATCTGTGTGGCAGGCCAAATAGAATATCTGGAAATACATGGAAAATTTCCTCTCACATGTTTGGAGGAGAAAATGGATGAAGTGAAAAGCATGATCTGTATGTGGGAGGGGAGGTAGGCAGGGAAATTTATGCTTAATGATCCCAGTCTGGTCTGTGAAATAGGTTATCTGTTTCTAAGGACAGCTAACCCGAGGTTTGAAAGTGATTGAAAATTCTAAAGTAACCCATTCAGACAGCATTTTAATGGATCGTTGCCTTTGTTGCCTAGCAGTGGGCTCTGCAGAGGTATTACATGAGAGTATCCTTTTGCAGGAATTGAGTCACGAGACTTTCTTGATTCTATTCAACAGCACTCAGCTGTAAGGGGAGTCGAAAAAAGTAAGGGAAGCAGAGAGAGGAGTTGGCAATGCTGTGAAAAACCTTTGTGGTCAGTAAAAGAATTTTATTCTCATTTTTCTCTAAATGCCATTAATTGTAATACAATTTTTAATGCCACGCTGAGTACAGCATCTTCTGAAACACTTACGATCACCTCTTAAGCCTGAGTGCAAATACCCAAGAATGAGGTAGGATCCTATATTGTTCATAAATAAAGCATTCTCTCGGAGAGGGAAGAAAAGCCATTTCTTTCAAGTCTCAAAAAATATCAAGAGGGCAGCCTCTTACTGCTACTGTAGTCAGGACTGGGCACTTAAGGTAGCCACACATGCTGTGTCTCAGATGGCTTAGTCCTCATTCATGACCCACATCTGTGGGCTTGGTGGTGGTGGTGGTAGATGGTGGATTTTCTTATTTTTACTTCTATCTTAGTAGTAATATTGGAATAAGCAGTAGTATAAAACACTTTTAGCCTGTCAGAACACAGAGAACACAGACTTTAAATATACAGGGGCTCTCAAAAGTATATTAGAATTAATGTCACCCATTGAAGCACCAAGACTAGTGCTGGATCCATTACATAACTTTCCTTTTTTGGTAAATTATGTGCACTGGCGTCTCTATTCAAGTATCTCCTTCAGTTTTGTAACCCATGTGATGTCAGAGAACACAGTTTAAGATAACAATATTATTTACACAGAAAAGTAAACAAGTGCACATAATTTTTCACATTTATTTTAAATTTTTTTTTTTTTTCAACGTTTTTTATTTTATTTTTGGGACAGAGAGAGACAGAGCATGAACGGGGGAGGGGCAGAGAGAGAGGGAGACACAGAATCGGAAACAGGCTCCAGGCTCCGAGCCATCAGCCCAGAGCCTGACGCGGGGCTCGAACTCACGGACCGCGAGATCGTGACCTGGCTGAAGTCGGACGCTTAACCGACTGCGCCACCCAGGCGCCCCAGTTTTAATCATGTGGATCAAGTCATTCAAAAGTCCACTATTGTTTTTAATTAATCAGGCTACTTTTATAAATTCATTCTATATATTGCTTGAGTATTAACAAAAGAAATATCCTATAATTAGGTTACAAAATTTTAATATATAAATAATAGAGAGATCTTAAGTAATTTTTCAAATGGTTAAGAATCCTAGTCACAATTAATTGAGGTTTCTTAAATCTCCATAACAGGGTCTTCACAGTGCTGTGTGATAGGAAAGATCATCAGCACACGATCCACATTTGCTTACCAAAGAACTTAAGAGAACATGTGGAAAGGCAAACTCAAAACACATTAAATCATATCTAAAAATAAAGGTATGTAGTTGAGATTATAGGATAAAATATATCACTAAAGGGAGACATGAGTCTCATGGGAGATTTCTCTGAGCAGAAAAGGGGAAAGACAGAGAGGTTCAAGGCATCTGGTAATGAGCCAAATCAGAGAAAGGAAAGGGGTTGAGTACCTTGGAGTCAAATTACCCCATGGCGGTCCCCTGGGGCAGCAAACATAGCAGATCCTAAACCAAACATCCGGGGGACACCTGGTGATGGCACAGAGATGATAGTACTGGGAAGGAACATCTGTCCTCCATCAAGGCTTGGGATAGTCAAGATGTGAGGACTATTGCCCGAAAAAAGATCTACTTTGTTCAAACTGTAGCCAAAGTGGGCTCTAAGGAACCTTGAGAAAACTATGGTCTGAATTATGAAGCGACATACCCCAAGAGCCTGCATATGAGAGGGGTGGTTTTGAGCCCACAGGATAGAGTGTAAGACCTCACACTCTGTAGCATAACCCCCTGGATACACATTGTAGTTACATCTACAGCTGGCTATATCCTTTGGTAAATTATTTAACTTCTCTGGGGTCCTAATCTAAAAATTTAGATTAAAATTATATTATCTTACAGACTTTTTTTTAAATCACTTTACTGAGGTATGATTGACATGCAAAAAGCTGTGTATATTTAATATATACAACTTGATGAGTTTGGAGATGACTATACATTTGTGAAACTATTAGGATAACCTATACCATAAACATACCCATTACCTCCAAAAGTTGCCTCCCATGCTCTTTATTTATAACTGCTATTATCAGTATTACTAATCATTTTTCTTACAGACTTGTTATGATGATGAAACAACTTACTCTATGAAAAGCACTAGAACAGGGCCTGACACATAAGAAATACCGCCCTAAATGTTAGCCATTATTATATAACTTTTATAGACTTAATGTTTGATGTTTACATTGCATCTCCTGTTAAACTTTAAAATATATCTTAAGGGGAATGAGGTATGTTTCACATTCAGATATGTTCGAAAGTGGAAAAGTGGGACTATGTCCCCTGTTTTACTTGGGAGAAACTGGTATAACCAATAAGTGTATTAAGGTGATATACTAGACATCATGTAATTCAGTAATAAATTAAGGACAGCATGAAATAGCACACATTCTGTAGGATTATAGAACAAAAGACTAGTCATGATGGGAATAATCTGAGGTTTCATGGACAAGAACCTAGTTGTCCAGCATCTTAAGGGATACGTAGAGTTGAAAGATCAGACTCCCCCCCATTCCAGTAATTTTTTTGATTCTTGGGAAGTGTTTCTGATGTATTAAATAGACAAAGGAGGAATGAATGTATATGAGAAATTTATCTACCCAGAAGAGGATTCCTTTGGGAATAATAGAGGTGGAGTGGATAAACCTTGGTAAAGACAATCAGATTATAAGGTTGTCAAAAGTAAGAGGTAGGAAATGGCAAGTCAAAAACAATTATTGAACAGAGAAATGATGTGCCCTTATTTAGATGATCAAATGCTTTTTTTTTTTCTTTTTTTTCTTTTTTTTTTCTTTTGGGGACAGAGCGAGACAGAGCATGAACGGGGGAGGGGCAGAGAGAGAGGGAGACACTGAATCGGAAACAGGCTCCAGGCTCCGAGCCATCAGCCCAGAGCCCGACGCGGGGCTCGAACTCACGGACCGCGAGATCGTGACCTGGCTGAAGTCGGACGCTTAACCGACTGCGCCACCCAGGCGCCCCAACCAAATGCCTTTTAAGTCTGCAATGGAGAACAAGGTGTTTACCATAAAATTGTAGAAAGAAGTTTAATTAACAGAACATACTATATAACATCTAAAAGTGAGAAAATTAGCCTGGCAGAAATATGCAGGCAGGATAATGAGGTCTAGCTCACTGCCAGGAGATTAGTGGCTTTAGATCTACTTCCCATATTAGTTCACAATCTCTTGACTCGGAAGAGGACATAAGTAAATGTAGGCAGGCTCATTTCATGTCGAAGATTCTGCTCTTTATAGATCTGGGTGTATCAGTTAAAGTCAGAAAATGTGGAGGGATGGAACTCTGGCAGACAAAGCCTATCGACATTTTCCCTGTGGCCAGGACCTGAAAGAGCTTTTCTTCATCCAATATATAGTTTCTTTCCTTTGCTCTAGGTAGTAGTAGGGACTATTTGTAAACTGTCTAAGCAATGACACATCAAACACAGGCTTTAGCTGAATCACATGTTTCCAACCTTCATCTTTTCTGGACCTCTCTCTGCAACTCCTCTATCTCCCAACCAGGTCCCACTGACACATCAATCATTGTGCCTGTAGTGCAGCAGCCCACTTCAAAGGAAGGGATCCCACTTAGATCATAATTGGATAGCCTGAGGGGGCTATTTTTGGTACCATGTGCACTCACCTACTTAGGATGGAGGTAACTAGACCAGGGGCGAGCAGCTGGAGTATAAAGCTGCTTCCTGCTGATGGGATCCCAGAGCTGTGTTGAACTCTGAAGGACCTTCCAGGCTCTGTGACAGAAGACCTTCTGCTCTTCCCGAGGCCAATTGTTTGCCTTTCCCTAGGATTTTTCATACAAATCCCCCATCCCCAATAGCTGAGGCAACTTGAGAGTCTCTTATCCTTAAAATCAAGGATCTGAAACACTTATGCAAATCTTTAAGCTAGCGTCTTTGGCCACAGACTATTGTCAACTAATATTTATAGTTTTCTAAGTAGACATAAACAGATGTTTCTTTCAGAGATAACCTTTACTACCAGAGGGCATTTTTCAAGACTCAAAAAACCTACTAGACCTCACTAAAGAATCTCTTATGGTAGAATGTCAGAAACAAAGGAGGTAGCAGAAATGTATATTTTTGGCAAGGGCTCTGCCTGGTGTTCCTTAATGGTATCATATAATTTTCTATATTAAATGTTGAAAAACCCTAGACCAGGGGATTGAAGTCCTAGCTATGGGCCCTAATCCTAGCTGTATTTCTTACTATTTTTTTATTGTAGGCAAGATGTTTAATTCTTTGAATTTCAGTTTACTTATTTGCATATTTATTGTCAGAATAAATGAAGTATGAGGTCTCTTCCAGCTCTAGCATTCTGTAATTCTACCATATTGCTTCTATTCAACCACAAGAGGAACCTATCTAGTAAAGTTCACAAAAGACAGATTCTTTGCAAAAGTGAAATTCTTTATGTAGGATGGCACAATCAACTCTCATTGTTCCCTTGTAATAGAGAGAGTCCTCACTATACATTCTGGAAGGGGAAGTGTAAAAGTAATAATTGGCTGGGAAAGATTTTATTTTAAATACTGTTTTCCTCAAAAAGACAAAGCATACATCCATTAAAAAGAGTATAATCTGTGTTTACAAATTTCCGAAGTATTTGAACAATTAAAAAGTAGACTCAAGATTCAATATTAAGGAGTTATAGGAAAAAGTGTATTTCTCTACTTAAACTCTTTACTATGATAATAATTATGCTAACATTTATTGAGCACCTAGAATTTGCTAGCAATTATACTATCCATTCAAAAATTGAAGTTCAGAGGAATCTTCTATTATAAAATGCACCACCCTTTTGACAATGATTTTGAGTGTAATTAATATTCACTATATTCCGGACAGGCTCTTTCTTTGATGTATATTAGTGTTTTCTCAGACTTGCTTAAAAAAACATAGATTTAAAATAGAAGATAGTTACCAAATACTCCAATATTTGTATTGTCTTAGAGTTGAAAGTAGTGAGTCCATATCTCATCATAAATCTCTTTTTCCAAATTGTTTTCCTGGACATAGTTCAAGTAGAGCAACCAATCTATTTATGTCAGTCCTTGCTCTTTTTAGTGACCTCTTATTGAGCAATGTAATAGATGAAGAGGCTGGTTAGCAAACAATAGCATGGTACAGAAACACTGACTAAGGCCCTCTCCTCGACATTCACATTGCTCCCTTTCTATCTCTTGGGAAAGAAGACACAAGCTGGTTATAGAAATGACAGCTTTATAGCACTGACTGTTCACCCTGAAATCACCTCAAATGTGAAATGTATTTGTACACATGAATAAATTCATACTCATACATTCACAGCTTATCTTACTTGGTAAAATGACTTGTTGCTTCTAGGTCTGTGTCTTGTGGGCGAAGATTATTATACACATATTTCAGGTCTTGAATTCCACTCAGCTCAGGCAATCCTGCATGTAGCATCTTAGCAGGTAAACAAAAGAAAAGCAAACAAACAAACAAACAACACCTCAGAATAAATGTAAATCAGATCTTAGTTAAATTTGGTTAAGTTTACTTGGTTAATTCTACAAATGCATATACACTTAAACTTATACAGCAAAGCCTTTCAGTTTATAATCATGAATGGATAGAAGTTCATGATTTTTTAACTTCCTGTATTTACTAATAGAAGCAACAAAACAACAATAAGAAGAAGAACCAATAAAATTGTCAAAGTGCTTGCAGATTAATAATTTAATTTTATTGGGGTGCTTGAGTGGTTCAGTCAGTTAAGCATCAGACTTTGGCTCAGGTCATGATCTCATGGTCCACGAGTTTGAGCCCCGTGACAGGGTCTGTGCTACAGCTCAGAGCCTGGAGCCTGCTTCAGATTCTGTGTCTCCCTCTTTCTCTGCCTCTCCCCTGCTAGTACTCTGTCTCTCTCTCTCAAAAACAAATGAAACTTTAAAATAATAATAATAATTTAATTTTATCTTCATCATAAACCAGTGAAATAAGCATGATAGTATTATTATCCCTATCTTGTCTTCTTGTAGAAGAAGCATAGTCAGCATTGGATGGTAGAATGATAAGGGTTCTAGTATCAGAATTTCTGGACCCACCATTAAAAATCCGAATGATCATGAAAGTCTCTTAACCTCTTTGAATCTCCATTTTCTCATTTTGAAAGTGGAGATAAGAATACTCAACATGTTCCGGGGGCAATCAAATGGCTAATGAATAAGAAAGAGCTTTATACATTATAAATTATTACACAAAAATTATATTGCAATACCCATTTTAAAGAAGAAAAATTTAATCCCCAAAAAAGCATAAGTGAAATGTCCAGATCAAATGGTGTGTAAGCACAGAGTATAAAACTCATCCCTCTGGCTCTTAATCTTATGTTCTTTCGTGACTCTATGACTCATACTCTAAGAACAGAATTTTCCCTATTTAAGTGGTGATTACATTTATTAAAGATTATTGAAGCAGTGCAGTAATTAAAGATAAAATTGTACAAAGGCTCAGATATTTTTCTGGCAGCCTTTGGAAAAGTACTGTGTTTATATTATAGTGTAGACTGAGAGATAATATTCTTTTTAGTTATAGGCAAAAAGAAAGAAAATTTTTTTGAGAAAAAGTAGATCTTTCTGAAATAAATTTAAACTTTGAAAAAGAAGAAGGAGGAAGAGCAGGAGGTGGAGAAGGAGGAGAATGTCAACAGTACCTCTATGACTAAGATAAATTATTTCCTGCTCTGGAATAGAGGCACTCTTACAGTAGTGGGAAGTTAAGAACAATGCTGCTAATTCTAAAAATGTAAAGGAAACAGTGAGAATATGGTTATGAAGGATGGGTATATTTATGATTGACTTGATGAAGTTCAAGTGAGAAAAAAAATGGATTTGAAACTGTTCTTTCCTACTGTCCCCACCCAGGCAGAGGGAACAGCATGTATAGATGTACCAAGGAGCGCAAGATGTCTTTCATTATTTCACAAAAAGAACTCCAGGAGAGCATCTGGAACATAAGATATCCTGTGGGTAGGTGACAAGAGATGGGCCTGAAAAGGTAAGTAGGGTAGGAACTTTTAGCTATATAAAAGTTTTGTACTTTATCCTAGAGGCAAAAGGAAGCTCTTTTAGTGTTTTTAAATGGGCACTAAATAATTGAATTGTGTTTTTAAAAGATCATTGTGGTTATTTGTGGAAAATGGATTAAAGTGAGGCCAAATACGAGACTGGACTAGGAGAATGTTTATGAATAAAGAATAAAGTTATTGGATTTTAAATATATTTAGGAAGTAGAGTTGAGAAAACTGGGTGATTAATTGGATAAATTTGAAGGGCTGGGTGGGATCTAAAGTATATAGCTGTAAATATAGATTTGGGAATCGTTAACATATAGATAGTAATTGAAACCTTGAAATGGATCAGGTAGTCCTGGAAAGTTATTAACTGCTTCTCCTTATGGATGATCTAAACTCATAATATCTAAATTTGAGCAAATTCTCTTCTTCCATAAACTCTTCCTCCTTTTTCCTCTCCATCTCCAGTGCAACCATTGTCCAACTAAAAAGAAATTCATATCTTCTTTGATTCCCTCTTCTAACTGATTCCCAATGTCAGTAACATAATTCTATAAAAACTACCTCAATGGTCTCTTGTATTCATTCTCCTTTCCATTTCAATTATTGTCTTAGTTCAGCTCCTCATTTTCATTTGATTAGATAATTTTGCCTACTTCTCCAATCCCTCTGTCTCTAATTACATAGCTTCTGAGTTGTCAGTTCAAAATCAAAGCTAGATGATGGTACTGTCTTCATCAAAAGCAAAGAAACTTCCAGGTTCTCAGGTGTCTGTATATCAAAGTCCAAAATCCTCATTCTGATCATAAATGTCTTTTGTAATCTAACTGTGATCTGTCACTTCATCTATTGTCTATATAGGTCTCCCTGTGTACCACAGACTAAGTACACTTGATTACCTCTATTTCCAACGCATGTCACGCCCATGTTCTTTGAGCTTCCACACATACTTATAGTTTTCTCTCAGCCGGGATTCCCTTCCTATCCTTCCTTACCTATTGAAATTCTTTTTGAAAGCTTAAATATTTTTTTCACCTTGAAACACCAGATTGTCTTGATAAGATTTAATTACTGCTTTTTTTGTACAGCAATCGTATCTTGGTCGCACCTCTTTCAAGTGCTTATTGCTGTCTTACTTTTACTATGTTTGGTTCACATATATGTTTGTCACATTTGGTTTTAAGATCTTTGAGGACAGGAACTGAGTTTTTATTTGATGTTAAATTGTTTATATCACCAAACATGGTACCTTGCAAATGGAACTTAATGAATGTCTGTGAAATAATGCATGCATGCAGGAATGTGTGAATGAATGAATTAATGAATAAATGAAAAAAATGCCTAGCTTTGTTGGGCACTGGAAGCCTGTAAATAGTAAGTTCAACCCCAACTACTAAACTTAAAATCAACTATAGAGAGGTATATTCTCAGGAGCAACTAAAGTGTAGAGTAGGCTTTATCTTTTCAGTTCTGTAATTAGAGTTCTGGACACATTTGTGTACTTATTGAGACAGTTTCCCCTTTATTAGACTTATGATTCTCTACTTGCTAACAGCTTTCTTCCCTAGATCTGAATTGCTTTCTGGTTTCTCTAGATACTCAGAATTCACACCTGCTTGCTTAGAACTCTGTCAAACATTTTCTTGGGAAGTACACCCTATACTTAATCCTTCTCCACCCCCCACCCTGGGCCCCTCATTATGCACCAACATCCAAGTGCAGATGGCTTCAAAGTAGATGAACTCAGCTTTCTCCTTGATATGTGGCTAATTAAAGGTAAAAAGAGCAAATTTTGCCCTTGCTGATGTGCTCTGTTCCCCAGAGAGGCGGCTTTGAGAATTGTGACTCTGCCACTGGAGTAAGGATGACCTCATACCCGGGTCCACTTAGCCATGTCTGTTCTCTGACCCACAGAGATGCGGTTCAAGTACCTCTTAGCCTAGATTATATGGGCAATAACTTTAATTGGGGCAATAGGAAAGGGAAAGGGTGGCTAGGCTAGTATAGGTAATGAGCAGATACAGGCAATAAACAGATAAATTCCTTTTTAAAGGACAGAAACACTTTTAAATTTTCTACTTTTATTCTTCAAGTCCAAATCTATTTTGATAGTTATGCTTAGGGAAGCAGACACTCTTTGCCACCTCATAGAGCAGTTAGAAAGATTTCTTCTGGGAAATATCTGGTATAATAATGGGTGTGATAAACATTTTAAACTGGGTGAATGGTCCCTATGTTCTTTGGGAGCCTTCCATAATAGCTGATATTGATTTTTTTAATGAGAGAAAAGCTGATGAAATACAGGCTTTTATGTTAGTGACTTCAGCCAGCAACACTCTTGGGTCTCCTACAGATGTTTTGCTTTTAAGCACGATGGGAATTTCATGGATTATTTTTTTCCCTGATTTTCCCAGGAGCAAATAAAAAGGACTGTGGATATCTGGAAACATGCTGTTCTCAACAAGGGATGAGCCATTAACTCCATAGTAGACTTACCAGACACTTGTGGCTCATAATCCTGGATACTGACCATTCACAGAAGATAGAATTTATGACCCATGTCAATTATTTCTCAAGTTGCAACTGGGTCATGGAGCAGTAGATTTAGTTCTTTTAAAATAAGTTAATACAACAAGAGTCAGTTTGAGAGAGAATTGAGGGAAATATTGAGTACCCACATGGGCAGAAAATACTCTTTCATGAATTTAAATTTGTTTTTATTTTATAGGAAGCTATGCCAGAGAAAGTGTGGTCCTGAAGCCTTACTGAAGCTTTGATTATCTACAGAATCCCATAAGAAAGAAACCTCAAAAGCAGAGAATGAAGAGGTAAATGACCAGAAACAGAAGTAATATACTGCTGTTTCATATGTATTCATTGGTCTAATTGGTCCACATTGCTTCTGTCTGTTTTAATTTCTGTGAGAGTTTAAATCTAAGATTATTTGCTTAATCTGAATTAGGGCTCTGTACTGCCAAAATTTCCTTCTTAGCCTAAAACTCAAGACCTGGGAGATTAAAACATACGAAGATTGTTTGGATATACTTTGTAACAGAAATCTTCAATATTTGATTTTAATACTATTTTATGAAAAATTGCTTCAGTACTTGATTCAAACATCATTTATCTCCTTCTTTTAAATGAAATAACATTACATAAACTCTTTAATAATTATTTTATATATTATGACTCATGGGCTAAAAGTTTTCTTTTCAGGTAGGTAGAAAAGTTTATTAAGCAAGAGGAAAAAGTCCACCAATAGCCTTCTCAATTTTTTCAAAAGGCTGTCCTCTCACATTATTTTAACATGCTTACTTTTGTTATTCAGCATAATTTTAGTGTCACCTGAGAAATAGCATAATCTATATTTTGTGCTTTTCTATTTTGTGTTTATTTTTAAAATGTCTGTTGCTGGTTCAAGTAGTTGTTAGAATATGGTACTTACTTGTGTGCAGTTATTTATAACATTATAGACATGTAGAAATGCTGGACACTTCATTTATTGTATACACAAATTTTATCTTCCTTATCATATTGAAAACCTTAAGGCTGACTGGGTCTTATATATAAATGCATCCTCACAGTTTCTGGTATGTAGTAAGTACTCATGACCTCATGGATTCATGATTTGGAGCCAGTTAGAACCCAAGAGAATATTAGAATGATATGACCTGGATTTTTACATGTAAATGGAGTTGAGGTCACAGAGTTAGTCTTTGTAGAGTTTCCTCTGTGGTATGAACACAGATTATGAACCATTAGCCATCTCATAATTGCAATATGGCCTAATAGAATTGGGAGTTAGAATGCAAATCTACCAATATGAATCACTGGCTATTATTGAAATAGCCAACTTGAAAATTCTAGACATGGGCAAAATTTATATATCTAGTTTACACAAAGAAACCAAAGTGTCCTTATGCATGAAAGACTATATGTTTATAATACTTTTTTAAATATCGATTTTTTAAGACAGAGTAAGGTACATATGTTGAAAGTTACAACAAGGATCCAATCAAGTCTTCATTGCAACAAGGTCAACATTTATTCAATACTACCCAATAGAACTTTTCTGCAATAATGGAAACGTTTTATATCTGTGTTGTCCCATATGGTATCACTAAGCCACATGTGGCTATTGAGCACTTGACATGTGGCTAGTGAGATTGAGGAGATGAATTTTAAAGTTTAGTCAATACTAATTAATTTAAATTTAAATAACCACATATGAGTAGGGGATATTATATTGGACAGTACTCTTTTGGATTAATAAAGATCTAGCATAATAAATTAATTGAACTCTACTATATGACAGGTACTATGCTGAGTGCTTTATATTAATGATCTAATGAGGTTATTATGAAATATAAATCAATTAGTACACATAAAGCACTTAGTATAATGGTCATGGAAAACATTCACTATTAGGTCATTTATTCATCAATCCTGCAAGGTAGACTCTATTATCTTCATTTAATAGATGAGGAAACATAATCTTATTGGAGTTAAGTAACAGCACCTAGTAGAATTATTGTCATCTGAAGGTTGTAAACCAGCTATTTGGGATTATTGTATTGACTCCAAACACCATATTGATTTACCAAAGGTGTGTTTCTCTCCTACATTTTGCTGTAGTTACTAGTATATATGTGTGTGCCCAAAGGAATCACCTCCTCCTTCTCCCAGAAATAGTTCTGTCAGATTCCTTTTCTCTCTCCCTGTATATATAGTGTCCATCTCTTTAACATTGGACAGCGAAATGAAACTTAAATTTTACACTTAAGTCAACAGAGAGCATACAGGAGCATGACTCAGTAGACCCAATGTACACCACTAAGTGTACTATTCTGTGGTTGAGTTGCTAGCAAGTTGTCTTATATTCTTGACCCCTAATTTCTTAATCTGAAAAATAGGCAAATGATCAAAGGAAGAGATTGGGAGGGATGCCAGGAAAAATCCTTGCTTGGTCTACATCATTGGGTTGTTATAATGTGTAAATGAGATAGTACTTTTTAAAGTACTTTTGAAAAATCCTAAAGCATAATAACAAGTGATATAATACTCTAACTACTGTCCTTAATCTTTAATCAAAATATACTGAGATAACCCATGAATACATCAATATTATTGTGAATAGAAATGTTTGAGACAATAACTGTGAATTAATGTAATGAATTATTAAGAAATGTGTTTATAAGCTGTACAGTGGTACTTTTAGTTTGCTCATTCCTTTCTCGTTTGAATAGCTCTTTGGGGAAATCCAAGCCATTAGCAAAAATAGACTACTGGAAGAGAGACATATATGAAGCTTATTATTTTTGTTGTTTCCTCAAGGGACTTACCATTTCTAGCAGGTTCAAGAGCAGTCGACTGTGCCTTCTGACAATATTATAAGCTCGACAGCAAAGCTCCACAAAATCTTGGAAATGCTGTGGGTTTTTCCCACCTTCTGTAATAAAGTACTCCATCTCTGAAGTAAAAATAAAAGGTGCTCGGTCCCTACAAACAAAAACAAATAGCAACCATAAGCAGGAAGAGAAGTGGTGTGTAGAGTTCAATTAGGCATTTACAACAACTTATTTTCATTTGATTTTTTTTTTTTTTTGTATTTTCTATCTATTCTAAGGAATGGGACTATCTCCTTTATGGAGTAGCTGAAGAAACTTGCTAATTATGGGCTTTGAATAGACTAGCTGGGCTGACAGAGAAGGAAGAACATCGATCTATATATCAAATATTTAATTCCAAGTTATATTTGATGGAAATATTATCCATTAAAAATTATTGTAAGACCAATTAATAATGAAAGTGATTTTACAGAAAATATATTCCTAAAATAAAAATAAATAAGACAGATCATGTATTTGACTTCATGGTTTTGTTATTTAAGTTTTCTCTTTTCTTTTCTTCTTTTCTTTTCTTTTTTCTTTTTTTCCTTAGAAGATATTGACTATTTAAGGGAAAAATTTTCAGGTAATGACAAATTCTTTCAGAAGGCAATCTGAGGAAAAAAAAAATGTTACCAATTCACTGTTGTATGCTTAGTAAGGGAAAAAAAGAGTCAGCTGTATTTTATTTCACACTAGGTCAAATAAAAATACGGATCAGAAAGCAGGAAATATGTGCAAACCATGTTGATATGTATATAATATCACCCCCTGTAGTTCTCAAGGTTGAAAAACAGGAAAACAGAAGACCAGAAAGATGATCCTGTTTTCTCTATTTTTGCCATTTTTCTCATTTTATTTGAGACATAAAGAGACCTAACATGAAACATTAGCATATCTAAGAGATTAGCAAAGAAAGGATTGGAAACACTTTTCTGTGATGTGAAGAACAACGATGAGACAAAGAATTTTGATACTGATTTGGCCTACGGTCCTCTAGAAACATTTGAGATAGGAGTACAGTTTTGATTAAAACATTGTTTTAAAAGTAAAGACATTTTGGGGCGCCTGGGTGGCGCAGTCGGTTAAGTGGCCGACTTCAGCCAGGTCACGATCTCGCGTCTGTGAGTTCGAGCCCCGCGTCGGGCTCTGTGCTGACAGCTCGGAGCCTGGAGCCTGTTTCCAATTCTGTGTCTCCCTCTCTCTCTGCCCCTCCCCCGTTCATGCTCTGTGTCTCTCTGTCCCAAAAATAAATAAAAAAAAAACATTGAAAAAAAATTAAAAAAAAAAAAAAAAGTAAAGACATTTTTATTTTATTTATTTAAAAAAAATTTTTTTAACGTTTATTTATTTTTGAGACAGAGAGAGACAGAGCATGAACGGGGAGGATCAGAGAGAGGGAGACACAGAATCTGAAACAGGCTCCAGTCTCTGAGCTGTAAGCACAGAGCCCGATGCGGGGCTCGAACTCACGGACCGCGAGATCATGACCTGAGCCGAAGTTGGCCGCTTAACCGACTGCACCACCCAGGCGCCCCAGTAAAGACATTTTTAAATAAATTCAAATAAAACATATTTTAAGATTTCAGCCTGGCAACCTAGATATAATTAAGGTTAGTCTAAGCAATAACTGAAAAAATCAAGGACTATTGAGAAAGCTTCTTTTTTTAAAATAAAGAATGATTATGTTTTTTATTGTTGCTATGCTTAGCATTTGAATAAATGTATAACAGAATGGAAAATTTTGCTAACCTGATTTAGGCCTCTCAGAAGTGTGGCTATTTAAATCAGAAAGCTATAACCTAGGCATTTTGTAGGTGACGTGGAGAAGCAGAATCTAATCATAGGCAAAGTATTTTAAAGAAAATAATCTACCTCTATTTGGCTATAGTTATTTTATTTTATTTTGTTATTTATTTTATTTTATTATTTATTTATTTATTTATTTATGATCCATACTACCACTGAATATCTGACTGAGAGGCTGGTGTAACAGTATCTCTACTTAGCTTTATGTTCATTCATTCATTCATTCATTCAACAAAATTTATCAAGCACCTAGATACTGAGGAATGTGTCTTAAGAATCAAGTCCAAATTTAAAAATTTCTGCTTAAAATCCTTTTATTTTTGGCTGTCATTGACTTATCCGATGTATATGCTATAAGTATACTTTATAGCTCTTTATTTTAGTCAAGCTGGAAGCAGAGCTATTGAAAACAGGAGTTATACCATGGGTTCTAGTCCTGGACCTGTTATAACTCAATTTCCTCATCTCTGAGATGCGTAGATAATACTGAGCTCTTAGAATTACTGTGAAGATTAACTGAAAACATGTACACACTGCCTGATACACAGAGAGTTCTACATGCTTATGAATTGCTATGGTTAGAGGCTCTATGCAGAGGAAACAGATTGCAGGTTTTCAATCATATTCTAGCATTTACTAGTTCTGTGGCCCTGAGCAAGTTATTTGTCCTTTCCATGCCTTAATTTCCTCCTCTGTAAAACAGAGACAAGGGCACTTGACTCCTGTGACTTTTGAGAGGATTAAATGGGTTACAGCATGTAAAAGTTTTAGGACACAGTCTGGCACATAGTAAGCACTGAACAAATGTTAAATACTATTGTTAGTCCTCAAACTAATAACAAATGTGTTCTCAGAGCTAAATCTTGTCATAATTAAATCTCTCTTTCTCTTCAAAAATGCCATCAGTTTAGGGCATCTGGGTGGGTCAGTTAGTTGAGCTTCCAACTCTTGATTTTGGCTCAGGTCATGATACCAGGGTCATTGTATGGAGCCCCACATCAGGCTCCATGATAACTGTAGAGCCTGCTTGAGATTCTTTTCTTCTCTCTCTCTCTCTCTCTCTCTGTCTCTCTCTCTCTGTCCCTCTCTCCTCTGCCCCTCTCCCCCACTCATGCTCTCTCTTTTAAATTAAAAAAAAAATGCTACCAGTAAAATTCCAGGCTTCCTTCAAGGTTTAATTTACTCCCAGATCCTCCATATAACCTTTTTGCATAAGCCCTTAAGTGGACCTTTGAATTTGGTAGCACTTTTTATTTTTATTTATTTATTTATTTATTTATTTATTTATTTATTTATTTAATATATGAAATTTACTGTCAAATTGGTTTCCATACAACACCCAGTGCTCATCCCAAAAGGTGCCCTCCTCAATACCCATCACCCACCCTCCCCTCCCTCCCACCCCCCATCAACCCTCAGTTTGTTCTCAGTTTTTAACAGTCTCTTATGCTTTGGCTCTCTCCCACTCTAACCTCTTTTTTTTTTTTTTTCCTTCCCCTCCCCCATGGGTTTCTGTTAAGTTTCTCAGGATCCACATAAGAGTGAAACCATATGGTATCTGTCTTTCTCTGTATGGCTTATTTCACTTAGCATCACACTCTCCAGTTCCATCCATGTTGCTACAAAGGGCCATATTTCATTCTTTCTCATTGCCACGTAGTACTCCATTGTGTATATAAACCACAATTTCTTTATCCATTCATCAGTTGATGGACATTTAGGCTCTTTCCATAATTTGGCTATTGTTGAGAGTGCTGTGGTAGCACTTTTTATATGTCGCTCACACATGTAGTCATCACTATCGTTAAAATTTTAGTAGCATCTTAGCAATATCCCAGACTTCCATAATCAGAAAAAAAATTTTTATATATAAAAAATTTCCAAATTTTTCATACTCTCTATACTATATTTACTATATTGAATGGAACTCTTGAAATAACTTCAAGAGAGTCAATTTTACAGCTTCCTGAAATTTTCTTTTCTAATGTTGTAGATATGCTCTCTTCTTCCATATGCTTGACCAAATGGATTTCCCTTGGAAAGTTGTTGTAATTATGCTCAAGTTCATGTGGTGACACATTTCCTCCTTCCATGGTAACCACCATTATGAGTCAGATGAAGAAACACCATAGCAGAAAATCAAATACACAAAAGAAGCATATCTAGGTTAGAGAAAATATAAACTAATAATAATATTGAAGGACCCAATTTTAGCTGTGTTTAAATATTATCATAATCTAAATTTTCCATGGGCCCCCAAAATAAAATGTTACATTTTTTCTATATGATTTGCATGAGTCACTGCTGAGAAATTTTTAAAATAATGTAGACTAAAATTTTTTTGTAAATGGAAAGAAGTTGAACATGTGAAACAGAATCCTATCACATCCCTATAAGCTGTAAAAATCGTAGCTGGGATGTGCTTTATCAATTCCCTCAAATGTGAACCTAATCCCAGGTCACAGAATTAATGTATTGGAGCCTATGTCTGAAGTTTAAGCGATACTTATAAATTTGAGATATAAATTGGTTATGGCATGAGAGAAGGTTGAAAACTATTTGATCTCCTAGAGTCCATACTGATACTACATTCTGAATCATATGCTGAAAATCTGTCACTTGTAGCTGGACAAATTTACCAAGAAATTTTTTGGTTTCTATTTCCCTAATAGTGGTTTTACCATTGTTTGCCTAAATCCTATCTGTTTTTGCTTCTGTACCTTTTACTTGTATTTTTTCCTGCTTCTGGCCATGTTTCTCTCTCTCTCTGTGTCGCACCTGATGCTCTATTTTTTTTTTTTTTCTAATAATTCTTCTCTAATTTACCGATCCCTCACTGGTTTCTCTCTTACTTTGCCTTTTCTTTTAACTTGGCTCTACAGCTAATATATTTCATTCTTTTTAGTCCCTAGTAGTCTTATGATTTTTTCTCCCAAATAATCTGTGTGATTATCAAGAGGAGAGGCATTATTTTATCTTTCCTTTCTATATTCTTAATGTCTCAAACAATATTTTGATGATATTCTGCAATGGATGCAACAGTAAATATACTTAGTTCACACAGTTAAAAACTTGTGATAATTTAACATTTATGTGGGAAGGCTGTATGAACAATCTTATTGGTTACAATTCTGTCATTTTGTTGTCCAAGTTAATCTTTTTATTAACTTCTAATCAGTCCTTCTCTGAAAGTATTATTCTGTAAAACTGCAAGAATATTTTATACATTTCCCAATATACGCGAGAAGTGAGTAGTGCTTTACAAATGTATATAGACTTGAGAATTTTAAGGATATTTTTATTATAAACAAATACTAATTATTAAGGAGATAAATTATTTCCCATATCAATGGTTAATAATTTGCTGTTTATAATTACTTATGCACAGACTTCCCCCTTAATCATTCTGTAGATGTGATCTCCTTGTATAAAGTCACTAGAATACTAAGATCATCATCATTAACACTTACACATTTTTATTTTACTGAGGGTACAGAAGCTTTTAGGATATGTCTCTCCACTGGGTAACTAGGGAGGCATGCACCCAAACAAAATGTTAGAGTACTATAGTTATTTATCAACAAATATTTATTGAGCATCTATAATAGATGTGTATAAGGCTTATAGGTGATGTTACATATTTTAAAAATCAATATCCTAGAAGCAATACAAATGTATTAATAATAATGATAGTGTTTTGAAAAGGTCCCTCCAGCTGTAATATGGAGAAGAATTTGGGAGAGGGAGAGTATGTGAGTAGATCAGACAAGAGATTTTGCAGAAGATTTTGGTTAGATATGAGTAGCTCAGATTAGGTTTGTGGCTTGCAAATACAGAGAAGTGGGAAGACAAAAAATATTTTGAATCAAAAATCACGAGGACTTCATATGGTTCAAAATGAGAAGAGTGTTAGGAACAGATTTAAATTTTTGGCTTGTGTATCAGGAAAACTAAAGTGCGACATTCCGAGTGGGTTCAGTTTTGAACAAGCTATGTTTGAGGTGCCTTTGAGATATACAGGAGTAGATGACATTGAGGTATTGTGATACTTATTTCCAGACCATAGAGAAAAGATCTAGGTTGGAGGTAAAATTTCGTGTGTCAGATTTCCACTTCGACTGCATCAGGACCTCAGGACTCAAGAAACAACATGGTGGGGAATTCTCTGGAGGTTTTTTTTTTTCCCACATATATTCTAAACATAGACCTCAAGAAGCTGGCAATCGTGAAATGCCAGTGGGTGCAGACAAAAAAATTGCCAAGAAAAGCCTGCTCTTTCTAGCCAAGGGCCCAGGAAAGGGATAGCTGAACAAGGCAGAAAATTAAGTTTAGACAGTAACCACGCTACTCCAACCAAATACTGCAGAAAAGAAAAAAAAAATGACTCCACTCCCCAATGACACCAGTGAAGTCTTCAAAGAGAGCCTAAAATTCCATTCTCACCAAGCTGTAATGAGGGACATCAATTGTTGTCTCTGTGATATCGAGACCATTGAATAAGAAATTGGTATTGGCAGAAGGGAAGACACATAGATCATTTGAGTAGGATACATAACAGAAAGAAACTTACACAAATATGCCCAACTGATTTTTGATGAAGGTTCAAAAGCAATCCAACAGAGAAAAGATACAGGTTTTTGATCCCATGATACTGGAGCAAATGGACATTCATAAGCAAAAATAGAAACGTAGACCTAAACCTCATTCCTAATATAAAAGTTAACTTTAAATGGATTACAGACTTAAATATAAAATGCAAAACTACAAAACTTTTGGAAAAAGACATAGAAGAAAATCTTTGAGACCTAGTACTATGCAGAGAGGTTTTTAAGAAAATAAAAAGACAATTTATAGACTGGGAGACAATATTTGCAAACCACATAGCCAGCAGTAGACTTGTATCTGTAATCTACACAGATCTGTAAAAGAAAAACAATACAATTAGAAAATGGGCAAAAGACAGACAATAGAAGATGATATGCAGATGGTAAATTACCACATGAAGGAAAGTTCAACATCATTAGATTTTAGGTGAATGCAAATTAAAACCACAGTGAAATATCACTGCATACCTATCAGAATGGCTAAAATAAAAAGTTAATGACAATTAACTTGCCAAATGTTGGCAAGGAAATGGAGAAACTGGATCACTCATACATTGATGGTAGAGATGGAAAATGGTACAGCTACTCTGGAAGACCACTTGGCAGTTTCTTAAACAACAAGAACAACATCATGCAACTACCATACAACCCAGCAATTATACTTTTGAAAATTTGTCTCAGAGAAATGGATATCTATATTCACACAGAAGCCTGTACACAACTGTGAAGAGCAACTTTACTTGTAATACATAGAAATTGGACATAATCCAGATGTCCTTCAGTGGGTGAATAATTAAACAAACTGTAGTTTATCCATACTATGGACTATTATTTGTCAATAATAAGAACAAATTATGGATATACAGAACAGCTTGGGTGACTCTCCAGTGAAAAAAGCCAACCCCAAAAAGGTACAGACTGTTTGATTACATTTATATAATGTTCTTGAAATGACAAAATGATAGAAATGGAGAATAAAATTAATGGAGGGATACAAGGGTGAGAGGAAAGTGGATATGACCATAAAAGGGCAACAAAGGATACTAGATGTCTTGAAACTCTTTTTCATCTGAACTATATCAATATCAACATCCTGGTTATGATATTGTACTATGATTTTATAAGTTGTTACTGTTGGGGAAACTGGCAAAGGGTACATGGGATTTCTTTGTATTATTTCTTACAACTGCATGTGAATCTACAATTATCTCAAAGTAAAATGTTTAATTGCAATTTGTATGAGTCATCTGGCTATTGATATTGATTGGTAGGAGCCTTGGGTGTGGCTGATACCAGTTTGGTGGAGACTGTAGAGGGAGAATAGAAGAGGGAAAAGAATGAGTTTTGTGGAATTCAACATTTAGTGGCATGGTAAAAGAGAACCTCTTGCATTGGATACTGAGAGGGGAAGAAAAACCAGACAGTGAGGATCCATTCCAGAGGGTAAGCTGAAAATTATTTTGAGGAAGGAGAAGTCAACACCATTGAAATTTGCTGATCAATCAGGTAAAATGAGGAATAAATACTGTTCACTTAAACACTATACAGGTCATTGTGAGTCTTATGTAATAAAGAAGAAAGTCAGTTTGAAGTGGTTATGGAATGAAAGGTATGGAAAAGATGTCAAGAATTTAGACAACTCCTTCAGGAAGTTTGTGATGAGCAAAGTGGCATGGAAACTGGGCATTTGAGGCAAGGTCACTTAAACTTTGAAGAGACAAGGATATTCAAAAGGATTATTTAAGAGGGAGAGGATAAATATGTAAGACAAAATGAATTATTGATAGCATAATGTTTGTTAGAAGGTGGGAGGGAAATGGCTGCAAAGCACAGATGGAGGGATTGGCTTTAGAAGGGAAACAAATCTACTATAACAAGAAGGAAGAAGTTTATGCAACTGAGATGTAATTAGGTTTGTTAGTTTTGAATTGAGTTGAAAAGCAGTCTCTGTTACTGTTTCTATTGTCTCAATAAAATAGGAGTTCTGGCCCTCTATCTAAAGTAGGGAGTAGGGAATAAGGGTTAGGAGAGATCTGAGGTTTATTCTGCAAGAATAAAGTACAAATCAATGTGGAGCAGGAAATAGTTATATGGCTACAGAGTGTTGTTGGATTTCTGGGGTGTGAGGACAGCGTATTTGAAAATGAAGACAACCTGGGAAGGAGGTTGAGCTCCTGAGGTTGACTCACTAGGTTGAGCATCTGGCTCTTGGTTTCAGCTCAGGCCACGATCTCATGGTTCATGAGTTCAAACCCCTCATCAGTCTCCGTGCTGATGGTATGGAGCCTGCTTGGAATTCTCTCTCTCTCTCTCTCTCTCTCTCTCTCTCTCTCTCTCTGTTCCTCTCCCCACTCATGCTCTTCCTCTTTTTCTCTCTCAAAAGAGATAAATAAAAACTTAAAAAAAATTATTTTGAAAATGGAGACGTTTGCCCTATAGTGTTGATGGTTTCTTACAGCGCTTGACTACCATGGTGTAGCACAGAGAAAGATGAGTGGGTTATGGCACATGTTTATCATCTGCTTTCACACTTTTATTCACAATACTCTACTTTTAAATACAGGCTTTTTGCTCCTTTTTCCCCACTAATTTAAGTCTTACCCTTTCTTCAAAGTCCTGCTCATATTACACTTCCTCTTGAAATCTTCCCAATATCACTAGCCCTCACAATGGAGACTGATCTATTCTGAAATATATTTTTAAGGAAATGAACCACGCATCCTAATTGTAACGGATGCATTCTGAAATATCTGAAGTCTTATATCCTTAAAATGAGTGGCCATTTATTGTTTTATTTCTTAAATGTGTACGTACTTTAAAAAGAATGATGTTTGATTTTAAAGTATTAAACACATAAGCTATTTAAGGACACAGTAATTCACAGGAGCAACTTCCTCAAATGTGAATTATATACTCTAGATACTACCACTGGGCTTCATCCCAGCTGTTCAGGGTGGTCTTTGGCCATCCTAAGTTCCATAAAACAGTTCCTGGTGGGCTCTGAAATTACAGTCACATTCCATAAACTTTAGACTTCTCTTAGCTATTCCTATTAGATAGTTTTTTTAAATGTAAGAGAAAAAAATTTTAAATGTAAGAAAAAGGAAAGAGAATGAACAATTGTGCCTGCCCTTTTACCCATAAGAGAGCACATTGCCCATAGATGGGAGAGTGGTGCTGCTACTTTAACACTTGGTTTTAGTTTGCGAGTGCCTCTCACAGTGCATTCATCTTGCAGTATATTTGATTGAAATTGTTAAAGATATGGATTTAATATATATCATGGTCATAAATGCACGATAACTCTGTCATCTGTTACTAACTAAAGAAGCAGCCACCTGTCCCAATGCTGGACAGAAAACAGAGCATGCTGGGATTATTGAGAAATGGGATTATCAGTTGCCTACGTGGCATTTTCCCAAGGCTCCTACCACCTACTGTCTATGATTTTGGACAAGGTATAACAACTAAGACTTCTCTCTGTCTTAGTTCTTGACTTGTAAATTAGAGAAAATAACAGCAACTACTTCAAAGAGTTCCTGTGAGGATTAATTAGCTAATGCATGCCAAGTATTTATGAGGCTTTCAAGGGTAATTTTGACTATTTCCTTTAGAATCTGATTCCCCATACCAGATGATGCAGCATCACACTAAGGGTGCTTACTTTATGCCACTTCCAGTGATGATCCACAGCAATTTGAGAAGACGTATCTGTTTCAGTATTGGTAATATTGGATATGGAGAGTGAAATGGAAAGATAGAGAACTTTATGAAGGATTCATGACAGTAGAATCTGTCTGCTGGGCTCCGTGAACATATATATTTCTTCTTTTGTCGTATAGTTCATCTAGTATTTACTTGAGCAACTGATAATGTCAATAAATGGACATTTATAAATTTCAGTCCCATACTTTAGATTCCAGTGTTTGAATATGTATTTGTACCCTGAATTGAAATGTGGGACTCAATAATAAGGTACATTTTATTATTGTTATTATTATTACTACTACTACTATGTTCATGATTTTCAGGTGGTTTTATCCCACACTAAAATATATTGTTTCAGAGATTTAAAAAGTTGCAGACTCCCATCATAGTGAATGGTGTCATTAGTACACAAATAAACAAATGCAGAGTACACTGGGGAATGTTTAAGCCTACCCTTTCCCTGATATCACAAATGACCTACATTTCCGAGAACACATTTTGCTGTCCGACAGAAAGAACACAAGTCTCTTGTCTAATATTATGAGTTAATTGAGAAAGCCAATTTGGAATCCCCACTGGATAGGATAGAACCTTGTATAATTAGACAACACAGGAAATCTCCTATGTGAAATACAGAGGAAACATAAGGGTGTATATACTATTACAAAATGAACATTTAACGCCCTTGAGATCTCCAAGCTCTCAGCAATTATTAACTGAAGGGACTCTCGCCAATAATCTGTTCAGTGTAAAATATGGGTTTTTTTTTTCCTCCTTGTCTAGCCTCTTGTAGATGCACTGTAGGGCCATAGTCAGATTCTGAGAAGTTCCTGATCTTAATTAAACTGCTTAGTAACTTTAGATACTGACTCTGGAGTTCCTGTCAGGCTCAGATACACTATCTCGTATTTGAAAAGGGTAGTTAACATCCACCTCTTTAAAATGAGCAGTTCTAATTTCTTAAATCTGATATTTTGGGTGGGAGTTTATAGTAGGTCAGGATTTTGTGAGGAGAAGAAGAGACTGGTCAGCGTCTCTAAAATATAATATTCCCTCCCTTGAGTTTGAGTTCAAGAATAAGTGTACTGTTAGGCTTTGCATGGAATTCCAGTGTATTCTTGGAACAGAAGTTAGTCTACATATGAGGAAAAGTTGACCATTGCCATAATGCTTGGTTGAAACTGGATTGTGGAATCACATTTTAAATAGGCTTAGGTTAGAAAATCAAGTTGGATGTAAAAATCAAGAATAGTCCAAGTTACCTCTGGAAACATTTAAATCACCCATTAAGTTACCATGATCAAAACTTAGGAATCATGCTTGAAATAGATATTTTATCTCTAAGTTTAACACCATGCATGAGTTAAATTCTGCCAAAGGAGGAGGTACTGTTTCTTCAGTTGGACATCAGGTGAAGTTCTTTTAATAGGCTCATGTTTAGGAGACATTTGTAATCTTTATTTTTTAAAAAAAATGTTTATTTATTTATTTTGACACACACACACACACACACACACACACACACACCACACACACACACAGAATGAGCAGGGGAAGGGCAGAGGGAGAGAGAGAATCCCAAGCAGGTTCCACACTGTCAGCTCAGAGCCCAATGTGGGCCTTAATGTCACAAGTTGTGAGATCATGACCTGAGCCAAAATCAAGAGTCAGATGTCCAACCAACTAAGCCACCCAGTGCCCCTGTAGCCTTTCTTTAAAAACTAGATTCATAGTTAGTACTACAAGATGCTTCTATTGACAGGCATGTTTAACTTAGACCTACTGAGGAGAGCATACATGTCTTCTGCATGCTTTGTTCACAGACCCACTGAATGCCAGAAGGCAGAATCCTCCCACCATTTAAATTGTACTCACTCTCCCTCTTCTTCCCCCCTCATTTCCTTCCTTTTATTTCCCCTTTCTCATACTTCATCCTTTTTCAATCATCCCTCACTCTCTTCATCTGAAAACTTACATGTCTCTCTTTGAAGAAAATTCATGTTTTTTTTTTTTAATTAGAGGAACTGTTTTCCACTTATACTGGGAGGGAAGTAGATATAAAAAAGGTTACTCAGAAGAAACAAGGTGATAAAATATAGTGTAATGATATGGGGAGGTAGGAGAAGAAAGAGAAACAATAGTATGGAGATGAGAATGACACAACAAACTTCTTTTCTGGAAATAAGTCTATGTGAGAGTGCTTTGAACATCCAAGCACTGTTCAAATGTTAGGTGTAGTTTGTTTAGGGCTGGCTTTGTGGCTGGAGAAAGCCTTTGTACCATTTTTTTCAGTTATTTTATTGTAGAATACATATTACATAAAGTTTACCATCTCAACAATTTTTAAATATATAGTTCAGTGGTATTAAATATATTCATAATAGTGTGGAACCATCAAAAAAGCCATCCATCTCCACACTTCTTTCATCTTTTAAAATGAAACTCTATTCCCACTAAGCAATGACTTCCCATTCCCCCATCCTCCCAGATGCTGGCTACCACTATTTTGCTTTTTCTGTGATTCTGATAACTCTAAGTGCCACACGTAACAATTTTGTCTTCAGAAACATTGTACTTTCTCAGGTCAAGGGAGGTAAATTTTATGGCATTTTTGTAGTGATCCTTCAATCACCCAAGACTGAGCTTCTGCTAAGTGTCAGGAGACAGGTGTATATGATTCAAAGATGTCCTGCAGGCATTCACAGTTGGAGAGGTATTGGCAAGTGTGATTTTTTTAGATACTGAGGCCTGCTTTGAGTAAAAAGAATCACAATGTTTATTTAATAAACAAATGTGTGAATAACAGACCAATGAGACTCACCCAATTTCAGAGGACATTAAGACAGTAATTAAAGCATGTGGGAGATCATTAATGCCTATATAGCATTTGGATTACATGAATATTACATTAAACCAGAATGATTGGAGTAAAACAAAAAATCTTTTAATCTGCTAAGGGAAAATTTTTTCGAAGATGGTTTTAAATTGACAATATTTAGAATATAAACATACAATACTCAAATTAGAAATTAAACATAAAAAAATTTTACATCAGGGATGCCTTGATGGTTCAGTTGGCTAAGTGTCTGACTCTTGATTTCAGCTCAAGTCATGCCCCATGTGAGGATCCGTGCTCAGCGCAGGCTCCTCAGTCACCTTTTATTTGTAGAGGGCTACACCTTTCCAATTGCTCTCCATCCTTCATTTCTTGTTTCCTCACAATAATCCCATGAGGTAGGTAGGATAAAGAATACTATTGTTCCTACTTTACAAATGGTGAAAATGTAGATCCAGAGAGAGAGGTTACCTGACCCAGACCCATGTACTGTCAGGGGCAGAGATGTCACTTAGACTAGAGGGCCTTGTTGACAAGACTGCCCTGCTCCTTGTCACTTCCACCTGCCTGCCTTTGATCCATCAAGCTGACAGCTCCCCCAAGCCCTCAAGTCCCAGATTCTCTCTCCCTCTTCTCCCCCTCTTATACACACTCTCAATCTTTCTCTCAAAAAAGTTTTTTTTTTTAATCAGTGGTAACTAACTATTGAAGATCATGTCAAGATGATTACAGATATAGGGAACGTTTATGACTAATATTTGAGAGGAAAATTCTGAGATTAATTATATTTGGTGATTGATGATCTATTGGGACAAAACTTCAAAAGGGTATAAACCATGCTGTAATAAGACATATATAATATTTTGATTATCCTCATGTAAATATTTCAATAGGAAAATAAAAGTATTTTATTTTGTTTGTATGCTGGGATGATTTTTCATCTGTTTTAAATGGATTTATGTCCTCTGGTATGCTGATATATATTTAATAACTAGCTAATTTATTTTAAGAGAAAAATAAAGCTCTCATTTATGACATTTGCCAATTGTCATGGTGTATACACTCTCACCATGGCTGATTTTAGGTTGCCAAAGTGATGTTTTTGAATATGGAGTTGAAAAGGAATACACAAAATAAGCTCTTGCCAGCTAGCATGAGCCCAGTCCAGCACACCTCTGTTTATGTATGAAATCATATCAGAAGTCAAGAATGATTTGGTGAAATACCTTACAACCTAATAAATCTGAAGAACAGTGCAAGGCAATCCAGTCTGTCGATCAACAAGCCTCAAAGTCAGAGAAGTTAAAGGACTAATAGTTCAATTCATGAATTTTAAAGCACATACTTTAAAAAAGTACCAAAATAAGATACATCATTTAAATATTTTTTTCTTTATTTAGAGAGAGAGTGAGCATCCACAAGTGAGAGAGGGGACACAGGGAGAGAGAGAGAATCTTAAGCAGGCTCCACACTCAGGGCAGAGTCAGATTCAGGCTCAATCCCCCAACCCTGGGATCATGACCTAATCCAAATCAGGAGTCTGACCCTTAAACAACTGAGCCACCTTTTAAATAATTTTAAACACAAAGAAACAATAATCATCTAGAGATTCAATTTCACTTCTTGTCACTTCATTTGGAATACTTGCATTACAGTTAATTACAACAAACATTTCTAGAGCTTTCACTGGATGCCAGGCATTCTTCCAAGCACTCTATATGTATCAGTTAATCTTCAAAAAAATCTGTTTTATAAAAAAACTAAATTGGAGCACAGAGAAGCCATTTGTTCAAGGTCACATCATTAGTACATTAATTAGCATGGGATTCAAAAAAACTCATACAGTCTATCTCTGGACTACCTGACGTCAACCACCACTCATACAGTCCCTAAAATTAAAGACTTCATGCAAGTCTAGCATTACTGAAGTGAAAGACCATACAGGTTGTAAAATATAGTTTTCAAAAAAAAAAGTATCAAATAATGAGTTAGAAGAGTAGTAAATATCACCAATAAATGTCTTCCTTAGTTTCTCCTCCTCTGTAAAAGAGTCACTATCAAGAAATTATGGAGTTGAAATTTAGAGTTTGTTACAATAATATCTTTTATTTAATGAAAAAAATGCTATATAGAAATTGTTACAGGGGAACTTTGAAAAATTGTGGATGCATAACTTGTTAACCACTTTAACTTGAATTTTTGTGAGATAAAATAAAATAAAGAAGATAATAATTAAGCAATATTTCAAAAGAAAAACCCATTGGCTTCAGAAAGTTGATGAAATTCTTCATTGTTTACATTGTGAGGATTAGCCAAATTTTCCCCAGAATCATTAAGGAATGCTAGGGCTGAATTGCCCTGTGATTTAATCCATTGGTGAATATCCTCTTTATCTAATCTAATAATTAAAACCAATAATGAAGGATTGTTTGTTTATACACAGGATGTGAAATCCTTCATATTTATAACTGAGATGTGAGGTTTTTTTTCTTTCTTCAAAGTTAGAAAGTCTGCAGAAACCTCTGATTTGGTAAAAGCATGGGCTTTCCATATTTCTGGGAAACTGAATTCAGAGGAATGGTTTAGAGACATCTGGGCAAGGACTCCAAATGTGAGTGTTGCTGGGCTGACTCAATATAATCCAAGAATCAAGAGAGCCAATGTCTGTAGGCATTGTCTAAATAGGATTATATAGATGGTTAGTGGGAGAGGTTTTGGAATGGTGATGTAAGCATGAATATAAAAGGGCAATGGCCCAGCAAGAAATCAGCTTCTTTTTCAAGATCCTGCTTGTAAAAAAAACATTGCCTCATTGCTCTTCTTAAGGAAACTAAAGATCAAGGGAAAGATATACTACATCTGGTTCTGCTCTGTTGGCCTGCTAACTTCTATTATTAAATTCTGTATCCTTGGCTAAAGGGTATATCTACAACTTAGAGAGGGGGTTTTATGTGTGTATGTGATTTCTTTTGCCAACCTATAAACCACCCACAACTGGAAACTGTACTTCTTATGTGCAGTTGAACAATGGTTTAGGCAAATGTATTATTAAGTGAAATTAGTCTCTATGTGTTAGTAATCTTTTGTAAACCTAGAAAGTTATACAAATATTTTCATCTTCCATAGTGTTAAGGAGTAGACAATAGTAGAAACACATGTATCTGAGATACGTGTACTTTCTAGTCCCCGTGGGTGCAGCATTTTATGTTAGGGAGTATGATCCTGGGTTATTACTAGAGCATTATGGCCTTGCTAGACTGTGAGAGACTAGGATAGTCCTAGGGCATTATTTACATACGTGGCTTTGTACATTATGGGTGGGTTATTAATATGCCTAGTATGTGTTTAGAAGGAGCTAGGTGAAGCTAGTCTCTTTAAAGATCAGGTCTATAATATAATAAATGTAGTATAAATAAGAACATTCATGTGTCCTAGGAGAATATAGAGGTTCAATTTATAAGAAGTCTATTGTCAACCTAGCAACCAATAAGAACAGCCAATGGTCCCAAGTTAGAAGAAGTTGGCCATCTTATGAAACAACACTCAGATGAACTTCAGAAACAGCCAAAAGACACTGGGAAGGAAACTATTAGAATGTAATTCAAAAGATATAGTGAATAAAAATGAGTAGGAATAGTTCAGTTTACCTGTTAAACTCAGAGCAGAAGTATCAGTTTCAAGACAGAAATCCAAGGAGACATTGCTAATTAGCCTTACATAGCCACTGGTGGAGATAAAATCTTGCAAATAATAATCCAAATGGATCATAATGCTTCAGTTGGCCTCCTTAGCTGGTGAACAATAATCAGTCATCTCAAGAAGACACTGCCAGCTTCATTTCATTCATCCAATCAATGATTATTGAATGATTGAGGGCTTCCAGATGAATGGTTTATTAACTGATAAACAATATTGAGAACCTACTATGAGTGAGGTTATGTACTGTGCTGGACGCATTTTCATGTACCTCAGATGTTACCTAAAAGAGTTAAAATTGCCAAAGAGAGGACCTGAATAGACATTTTTCCAAAGAAGATGTAAAGACAGCCAACAGATGAGATATATGTAAAGATGCTGAACATCATGAATCACCAGGGAAATTCAAATCAAAACCACAGTGAGATACCACCTTACAGCTGTTAGAATGGCTAGTATCAAAAACACAAGAAATAACAAATGTTGATAAGGATGTGGAGAAAACGGAACTCTTGGGGACTGTTGGTCAGAATATAAATTGGTGCAGCCACTATGGAAAGCAAAAAATTAAAAACAAAGCACCATGCAATCTAGTAATTCCACAGCTGGGTACTTACATTAAGAAGATGAAAATATTAGTTTGAAAATATATATGTTTCTCTGTGTTTATGTCCATTAATAGATGAATGGATAAAGATGTGGCATATACACACAATAGAATATTAGCCATAATAAAGAATGAAATCTTGTCATTCATGACAACATGAATGGATCCAGAGGGTATTATGCTTAGTGAAATAAATCAGAGAAAAACAAATACCATATGATTTCACTTATATGTAGAATCTGAAAGACAAACAAAACAAATAAATGAATAAAAAATCCAGAAACACATTCATAAATACCCAGAACTGGTAGTTGCCAGAAGGGAGGAAATTAGGGAGTAGGAAAAAATAGATGAAAGGGATTAATAGGTACAAACTTCCAGTTAAAAAATGGGGCGCCTGGGTGGCGCAGTCGGTTAAGCGTCCGGCTTCAGCCAGGTCACGATCTCGCGGTCCGTGAGTTCGAGCCCCGCGTCAGGCTCTGGGCCGATGGCTCGGAGCCTGGAGCCTGTTTCCGATTCTGTGTCTCCCTCTCTCTCTGCCCCTCCCCCGTTCATGCTCTGTCTCTCTCTGTCCCAAAAATAAAAAAAAAAAAAAAAATAAGGCACAGGGATGAAATGTACAGCATACGGAATATAGTTAATAATGTAATAACTGTGTGGTGACAGATGGTGACTACACTTGTGGTGAGCATTTTGTAATATATAGAATTGCTGAATCATATGTTGTACACCTGAAACTAATATAATATCATATGTCAAAAAAAAGTGCTAAATCAGAAGCAGCAGTAGCTCTTGTAATATTAATAAACAAACAAATTGAGCTCCATCCACCTTTTTTATAGACCCTGGTACATATCTCCATTATAGGACTTACCGTATTGTTTAGTAACTTGTTCTTATTTTTTATGACTTATTCAATTTTTTCTGTGAAACTGAAATATTTTTATTCCTTTTTTAACCACCCACATGGTCAACACTATTGCTGGTTAAATAAATGAGTAAGCGTTAGCCCAAATATCCAGTGGACAATACAGCAAAATAAATAAATAAAGATGTCAGAATTGAAATCTAATCTTTAAATTTCTAGGAAAGAATGGATTGTAGGGAAAAAGTATTATATGGGTAAATTATGTTCATGCTTATGTACATTAATTAGCTTTGTCTTTCATAAACCAGGTATCTTGCTTCTATGCTTTTCTGATAGTCCGTACATCTATTTCTGCCTTTATCACATTTTATAATGATTATTTATGTTTTTGTCTTCTAGTATTCTAAGAAAGAGCAAACCCCATTGAGGTGGTAAATGTGTACTATCCACATTTGTATCCTCAAGATTTATCACAGTGCTTGGCACACAGATTATCCTCAGTAGATTTTTAAGGAATGAATGCAGATGTGGTGAATTTTCTTGAGGTAGTCATAATAGAAGGCAATGCATTGAAAATAACAACATGTGAAATGATTCCATTTGTATGCTTCTACAAAATAGGAGATACCATATTATGTAGTTTATATGGGCATTTTAATACCAGATAACTGCCATCTAGTGAGAGTTCATCATGTTATATTATAGAAGACATTATTATTCCTTTGACTGAGTAGATACTTTTAGCTAAAAGTGAGTGATTACTCTTTGGAATGATTTGGTCCCATTTCTACTTTAAGGTATTGTATCTTTTTAAAGCAAGGGACTTTAGTCTTAAACTTTGGGTTTCCTCGTCCCAGTTCAAATAAAATAAAACAAAAACTTATTCATCCACCAGTCTTTTTGGTTTGAGTAAATGATATAATTATTTGTTAAGATTAAAGATCCAGGCATTATCCAGGCAAAATAGAATGTTTTCTTTTCTATTTCTACTTGCTAAGCCCCTCCCCCAGCCATTAGTCACTGCCAATGTCCAATCAATTAGCAGGTCTTATGGCTCTGACCCCAAATTATATTCTGAATCTCAGTTTTTACCACTTCTTTTCCATTAAGGCCTTGCCCTAATCATTGTAGTAGACTCCTAACTGTTCTTACTACTTCACAGGAGAGAAGAACACGTTTTGAAATCCACTGAAATCCATCAATGGCTTGCCCCGAACCCAAAATAAAAACCAACCTTCATACCATGTCCTCAGTGCCCTACTTGGTCTGGCCTCCTCCAGCTCTTCACCTTTACATCTTACTGCCTGCCCCCTCTCCATCCACTTCCAGGTCCCAGGCCTTCTTTTTTTTTTTTTTTTTTTTTTTTTTTAATTTTTTTTTTTTCAACGTTTTTTTTTTATTTATTTTTGGGACAGAGAGAGACAGAGCATGAACGGGGGAGGGGCAGAGAGAGAGGGAGACACAGAATTGGAAACAGGCTCCAGGCTCCGAGCTGTCAGCACAGAGCCCGACGCGGGGCTCGAACTCACGGACCGCAAGATCGTGACCTGGCTGAAGTCGGCCGCTTAACCGACTGCGCCACCCAGGCGCCCCTCCCAGGCCTTCTTATCACTGGATCATACTAGGCTTATTTTCATGCTCATGACTATTACTTTTGTTGTTCTCTTTTCTTAGAAATCTATTCTCATGGATTTCCACAAGGTAGATAATTAATTACACAGTGGTCTCTCATCTCTTTCTAGAGGCCTCTTTAAAATGGCATCCCTGCTCCAGTCACTCTCTATATAATTTCTTTGCTTCAGTTTCTTATTAAGAAATTAAATTCTTCATTTACTCATATTATTTCTTTACATGCTAACTTGTTTAATGTGTATCATTCCTCCTAGAAAGATTATCAGGTTTGTGTCTTCCTTGTTTGCTGTTACATCCTCAGAGCCTTGATCGGTTGTTGCTCACTGGGTATTTTTGAAATGACTTAAGGTTACTTCAGTGTAGGAAATGTGCTAGTTTTGTGATATGTAGACCAGGGATGGTGATTGCTATGGGCAATGTACTGGATGTATTGAGACCACGAATTCATGCCTCATTGTCCATTCAGGGTTTATAAGAAAGCAAGAATATTATATTTCAGACAATTCAGACTGGAGCAGGATTAGTTTCTCATGGGAGAAGTCCACTAACAATTTGAGGAAACCTAATTTGTTCCATTAAAAATATATTGAAGAAAATATTTCCTTCAATCATATTAGATATATAAACATGTTTATGTTATCTGGGGGGATTTGAGAGCCGGGGGAGCAAGCCATCTGCTGGGTTTCTATGCTATTACATGTCCTATATCACTCCGGGACATTGCTTAATTACTGTAATAGACATTATTTGCACACTGACCTTTTTATCCCTCCAAATGTTTGTGCATGACCTAGGAATTTTCCAAAGTCAATATGAAACATGTGGCCTGACTTTGTCAGCATGATATTGTCGTTATGTCGGTCACAGACTCCCAGGATGAACGTTACCACACACCAGCCGGCACAGGAATAGAAAAAGTTCCTCAAGGCCTAATTGGTTGAAAGGAAAGAACACAAAGATAACACACAGATAAAATAAGCAAATGCATTAGCATCAGAGATAATGGTAAAAAGTAGTATAAAAAGCGAAATTACATAATCGAGACCCACTTCTACGTCTCAGTTGAGAGAAGATTATGATTAAATGACTGGTTCTTGATATGCTATAGAAGAACATGAAGCAATTTCTTCTGTGGCTAATAAATGTTTTCATTTAAATTGGGAAAAATATCTCTTTCATTCAGTTGGATCTAATTTTCATAGCTTATTGAAGAGGATTCCTGGTGTATTTTTTTGATGTCCCAAGTATACAATATTGAATGATTTTTTTTCAAGGTAAAAGAAGAAGGAAAAATATGGCTCAATATTTCCTATCCCCAGAGAAACTTAAAATGTCAATTTTGAATATTTGAATTTGTAACACAGAAAAAACTGTATTGAGATATAGGTAATATATTATGTTTATCCTTACAAATATGTCATCCAGCTAATGTCCAAAAGTGTCTTGGTATAGTATACATCAGTGAATGTCTGTGTGGGTGGAAGCAGGTTATCACTAAGTCAATTGTGGCTTCTGTTTCTTTAATAAACAGAGGTTTCTTGCCAAAATTGCTCTTTGTTTTCAAATGTTTCCTGAGTACACATTATTTTCATCAGTGATACAACCATGACTGTAACCATGGTGGAGCTGTGAGTGATTGGTTGGGCCATGGTAATGGGTCTCCTGGAACGGTGTGGCTGACGTGCTGGAGTAGAAATCTATGTCACTGGATTACCTGTCTTAGTTCCAGATATCCCAAGTGCCTGAACAAGTCACTTAATTTGTCTCATTATATATGTTTCACTTACAAAGTGAAGATAATAAAAGATGCCCTATGTGTAGCTGTGAAGAGCAAATATATGCGTAAACACCTCAAACGATATAACCCCAGGGATTTGTGCAAAACTCAAGTTCTAATTTTGTGAATGATTACAAAATAGATTTCAAGGTAATGACATCTCATCTTTGTTATTTGACCTCCCAAACCCCATATTTTACTCCACTTCAATCTCATAGAAATCTGAAACCGATGAACTCTTGGGTCTCCCTATCATGGCCTGTGTTAACTAGGGTGACCAATCATTCCAGTTTGTTCAGGACTGAGGAGTTGCCTAGAATGAAGAAATTTCAGTGCTCAGGACAGTTTGGAGAAAATTCAGTGCTAGCCCTTATTGTATCTTTGTGTGAATTAGCATAAAGATGTTCCTCCCTCCAGGTAGACCCAGCTGGACCAGTTCATGCTTTGGCAAGTGGAATAAAGCCTGGATTTAAGCAACTCATTCCTCAGCTGGGAGCCCTGGTAGATGGCAGAACCTGCACAACTATAGACCACAGGCCAGATGCCAGCATGAAGGGAAGTGGGAAAAAATGTTTTCAGTCAAATATAACAGTACATTTTGTAAAGTTCTGAGATATTTATGCATTTTACAAACATTGGAAGAATAAGGCATGAAAAAGTAGAGCTCGGCAGAAGAAATGCATTGCAAAGGAAGGAGAGGGATTTATAGAAACTGGAGGTTATATACAGATAGGCAGAGATAACTTGAAAGAAGTAGTTTCAAGGAGCAACATCTCAAGAGAGATGGCTGTAAGAAACAAAACCAAATACAGAAATTTTATCTAGTTAATATACCATTTAAACTGGATCATTATTACTAAGCTGATGACTGAATGGATTAGAACTCAAGGTGTCCTTAATTTACTTTTTCTTGAAACACAATAGTTAATGATCCAGAGCATATTCTTCTTTAAGTACATTATTTAAAATTAGCTACAGCAGGACAAACCTTTTCATAATCTGCCTTTAAATGGTTGTGCTGACTGAACCATTTTTTGATTGTGTTTTCTTTCAATGGTCCTATCAGTCCAGAATGGCGATGGATCTTTGCTAGGGTGATGGCATCGGGCACCATCTGCACCAATCCTGGTTGATAAAAAAGAGATGATATAAATAATTTCTTCTTCACAAGATGAGGAATACTTAGGAAACACATCTTGACCTATGTGGCAACAATACTTCTCAGCACTACTTCAGTTATCCTTTTCTTTGTAAACCTTCTTTTCTGAAGAAGACTTATCTGGATGAAGAAGACTTCCTTCTAATTTTTCTGAAGTCCTGGGGAGCACTTCTTGTGTTTGGAACTATCAGAAGAAGCTTCACTATTTTTTTTTGAACTACAGTAGAGAGCCAATCTAGACGGTCTCACAGAACTCTCAGTCAATAAGGTAGTCGGTTAATTACTGTATGACTTGTGCATTCATTTACAGTTGAAGAGAGGATATTCAAACTTGTATAACAAGCGTATTTTATGATAGAAGAGAACCAAATACAATATCCATAACAAATATTTCAAATATAAAAATCAAGGTTCAGGGGCGCCTGGGTGGCGCAGTCGGTTAAGCGTCCGACTTCAGCCAGGTCACGATCTCGCGGTCTGTGAGTTCGAGCCCCGCGTCAGGCTCTGGGCTGATGGCTCGGAGCCTGGAGCCTGTTTCCGATTCTGTGTCTCCCTCTCTCTCTGCCCCTCCCCCATTCATGCTCTGTCTCTCTCTGTCCCAAAAATAAATAAAAAACGTTGAAAAAGAAAAAATTTAAAAAAAAAATCAAGGTTCAGGTTAATGAAAGCTTCATAGTTAAATGTCCCATTTCTAGGAGTGAACAGAATAATTGCAGTAAACATGTGGAGAGCCATCTGCTCCTTTCTTCTCAGCCAACATTAAAGACAAACTATGCTAATAATTTTTTAAAGGGGAGCATATATTGACTGAACTTCATTAGGACCTTTGCCCCACTGGCCATGTATCCATTAAGGCTTTTTTCATTGTGTTCCTAAGGTTATTAAAATGTAAATATTTTCAAATCTTCTGATTTTTATTCTGTACAGAATAGCAATTTAGACCCGGTATTTAATAAAACTGTCCAGACTAATGTCCACAAAACAACCTGTAATATACTGTTCTGTAAATAAAATCACTGAAAGAAATTAAAGTCTAGTACTTTTGATTTCCACAATCTTGAAAATTGCAAGAGTTGAAAACTCAAATGTCCAAAGAGACCAAGGACACAAATGAAACTATTTGAAAGGAGAGATGTTTGAATTTATGAAACTATTTCATAATCTATCTTCAAACATTCAGATTAAACAACAATTAATCAAATCACAGTGTTGGTAAATGAAACACTTCTCTGTGCTGGAGTTGGCCAGCAGTAGCTGGTTGCAGCCTTAATCTCTCTTAATATTTAATAGTCCAGTTGTGACTCTTAGACATCTACATTGCTGGATCAGAAAGAAACTTAAACATGGGGAGTGGGAATGGAATATCAAATGCTGCAGAAATAACCTATAAAGCATATCTGAAGGAAGGATGGAAGGAAGGAAGGAAGGAAGGAAGGAAGGAAGGAAGGAAGGAGAGAAAGAGAGACAGGGAGAGGAAGGAAAGAATGGAGGGAGGAAAGGAGGGGGGAAGGAGGGAGGAAGGAAGGACATAACTGAATACTCTAGAAGTAAATCTTGGGCTTATCCTTAATATCATAGTACTTCTCCTTTTTCCCCAATAGTATTTGGCTCTCATGCAGGTTTTCTCATGTGTATTAAGTGAGATAGAAAATGTATGGCTTTACATTTTGTATTAATGTAATAATTTTAGAAAGAGGTGATTTCTCTTTCTAATACTGAACATTTCCTTCCTCAAATTTCCAGTTTCTCCACTTAATACACCTAAAGGGAAATCACCTTCTATCTGGTTCCTTAGTGCTTCATTGCCTCACATTTGACCATGTCCAAAATAAAGACTTAGATTATTACACCATTTAGATACTGTGCTGTAGCAATGTCAGTTACTTTCCAGACCACATTTGTCTTTAGGGAATAAATCTTTGCTAAATCCCAAGCCATTTATCATAACACTTACATTGCTGACTACCTTGAAAACCTTGCACCTAATTTTTAACAATCATGGTGGCCAAATTTTGTCTATTAATTAAAACCATAAATTACATTTTATACATTTTAAGATAGTATGTATGATACACGTTTTAAATACTATCAAATCTGTGCACATTGAGTAATATGTATAGTTCTATTCTTATAGTCCTTGAATGCAGAGATTCTCCAATTTTAGTGTGTGTGTGTGTATATATATATATATATATATATATATATATATATCACTTGGGGGTCTTGTTAAAAGGTAGGCTCTAATTCTTTAGGGTAGGAGTGAGGTCTGAGATTCTGCATTTCTGACAAGTTCCCAGGTGATGCTAATGCTGCTGATTCCCCGGGTCACATTTTAAATAGTAAGTTTCTTGGGGACAGAACTTTTCAAGGTGGTGTCATATAAGGCAGTGGATCTCAAACTGGGGTGCATAAGAAATAATAGAGCAGCTTTTTACAGTCACAAAGACTTGAGAACCCCCTCCTCTCTTCAATGTCTACGTAGAGAATGTGATTTAGTACCTGGTTGGGTCTAGTTATCTCTACTCCTCCATTTCCCCTAAGTAACTTTTACACCCATCAAATTTGGAGAGCCAACAATAAAATAAATCCTGTGCTCCCTTCAGCAGCACATGTAGTAAAATTGGAACAATACAGAGAAGATCAGCATGGCCCCTGCGCAAGGATGACATGCAAATTCATGAAGCTTCCATACTTTTCTGCCATTTGCACCAACGTGGATGGAACTAGAGGGTACTTTGCTGCGAAATAAGTCAGTCAGAGAAAGACAGACACCATATGTTTTCATTCATATGTGGATCTTGAGAAACTTAACAGAAGACCATGGGGGAAGGGAAGGGGGAAAAAAGTTACAAACAGAGAGGCAGGGAAGCAAACCATAAGAGACTCTTAAAAACTGAGAATAAACTGAGGGTTGATGGGGGGGTGGGAGGGAGGGGAAAGTGGGTGATGGGCATTGAGGAGGGCACTTGTTGGGATGAGCGCTGGGTGTTGTATGGAAGCCAGTTTGACAATATATTTTTTAAAAAGATAAATAACTAAATAAAATAAATCCTAAAGAATTATTTGTCTTGATAGGCTCTCTTAAATCTCCTGGACATCATGTACAAAATAGTCATGTGAATTATAATCAACAATCATGTTGATAAAGTCATGCAAACTTCTGGCCTGGAATATACTCTCCTTAAGGGCAGCAACTCTATTTAGCTCATTTTAGTATACTTTACCTTACTCTGTGATATTTTTTTCAAAATAATAGATATTCAATAAGCCTTGGAAGCATAATAAAAATGGAACCTGAGCTCCTAAAAATGACATTTGCTTTAAAGATCTCTATTTTTCTTGAAGAAGTATTTTGCCAGTATAACGCCCTCTCAAATCTTACAGCTATAGAAGATTGTTGATAGATAGGAGAGAATAATAGCTTGTTTGTTTTACAACATCTGCAACTGTGGACAAGTCTACATTCATATTTATTGAGCCATTTTATTAACTTTAAAAGATTTAGCCTCTGTTATATTCTATAGTTATCAACAAAGAAATGAGTAGATGGAATTGAAGAATTCCACAGAGGGGGCATCTGGGTGGCTCAGTCAGTTAAGTGCCCAACTCTTGGTTTCAGCCCAGGTCATGATCTCACAGTTAGATCTCACAGTTTGAGTCTCAGTGTCAGGCTTCCTGCTGACTCTGCAGAGCCTGCTTGAGATTCTCTCTCCCTCCCTCTCTCTCTGCCCCTCCCTTGCTTGCACACGTGCATGCCCTCTCTCTCTAAATAAACTTAAAAAAATCTTAAAAAAAAAGAATTCCACTGAAGTCAGTGATATATTCAATTTCTGAAGAAAGGGTGATCCTTATGACATCAAAAAGTTCAGCTTGGTTCATCTAGCTTTATTCTTACTCTTTCAATACATTAGAATTTGAAAAAGTTCAGTTACCCATGTAAAAAAAGGGAGAGTAAAACTCAAGGAATAACAATCTCAGAGCAGTGATGATAAAGACTCTTAGGAAATAGAGCTTTAGAAAGGGTAAAGGGGTAGACACTTTTCCTGAAAGTAAAAGCCCTATTATCAGAATCAAAATAATTGGGTAGTGTAACTTGTAACAGAGTTATCCTGAAGGATCAGGTTGCAAGTTAAACTAAAGTGGAGGTGCTTCTGTACTTAGTTTCTAAAGTCTCAAGTCACGGTTGTCTGGGGTACTGAGCCTAGTGGTGGAACCTCAGGAACTGGGGGGATCAGACAGTGATAGTTTTCTGTTAGGTTTAAATTGTAGCTCTTTCTTAATAAAACAAAACAAAACAAAACAAAACAAAACAAAACAAAACACCCACAACAGACCAAAAGAAACAAACTACATGGTTCTAGGTTCTGTCTCTGGTTCTATGATTTTTTTTTATCCCTTTGTTTATGTAAATGTATCTGCTGTAATTTCTACCAATTAATTTAATTAAATTCTAAGTGGTGATGACCACATTTTAAAAAGATTATAAGGAATCTTAGGAATTATTTCTTCAATTTAGCACTATTGTAATTAAGTACAACTTTTACCTGTGATGTTTTGCTAATAATTTGGGTGGCCCATTGACATTATTTTCATTGAAAATGTGCATAAATGTAATTATATTTCTATATTTTATATTACATTTCTATAATAATATATTGGAATGTTCAAAGTTTGCATATTTGGTCATCTTTTTTTTTTTTTTTTTAATTTTTTTTTTTTCAACATTTTTTATTTATTTTTGGGACAGAGAGAGACAGAGCATGAACGGGGGAGGGGCAGAGAGAGAGGGAGACACAGAATCGGAAACAGGCTCCAGGCTCCGAGCCATCAGCCCAGAGCCTGACGCGGGGCTCGAACTCACGGACCGCGAGATCGTGACCTGGCTGAAGTCGGACGCTTAACCGACTGCGCCACCCAGGCGCCCCTGGTCATCTTTGACTATTGATATTATGATTTACTCAAACATCTTTTAGAAATTAAATGCAGGTTTATAAGGTATTTAGAATGTTCAGAACTCCTTTAAGCATTTGCGACTTTGTGAATTTTGTGTTAATAGGCAGCAATTGAATTTTTTTGAACAAGTAGGTTTTTCTATTATTATCTTTAAGAGAAAAAAAAAACACAACAGATAGAGGAAAAGATACCACAGTTAACATCTGGAATGTCAAAATCTTAATTACTATCATCAAAGACATTACATTCCATGTAAACTATTTTGAAAATAATTCTCTTTAAGAAAGAAGAATGACTTTGTATATAGTTCTTTTGATTTTAAAATTTATAGTGTAAAATGAAGGCTGTGAAAGTTTGGTGTCATGCTACCAGTGAATGTTTGAGAAAAATAATGTAAGTCAAATCACTTTCTAATCTATACTGACCTTGACCTTTTCCTGTGGATAGACATCTATAAATGATCATTTGCATATCCAAGCCCTCTTGCAGCCAAATATTGTCCATCACTTGAATAATCTGCAGAACAAGCATATCCTGACGGAGATCATCGCCAGCCTGTTAAAAACAAAATTATAGACTGGATTTCTCCTTGAATTCCATTAAAGGCCTTCAAATATGGTATATGTCATTTCTTTCCTCAAAGAAATTTCTAGCCAGACTTAGGATGGTTTCAATTGTTTTATTAGTACTAAGAACATCTTGTGTTTCTGAGAGAAGATCAAAGAAAATAAGAACTTTCCTTTAAATGATTACAGAAGCTTCAGCCATCAAGTTAGAAGTTGCTTGGAATGCTGTTCCTGATAATAATCTTTCAATTTATCATCCACGTGCAATGTCTTAGACTTAAAGTCTAGAGAAGAGAGACTCAATGAATGTTTATCCAAATTTCAAACTCAACCAAGAGAAATTTCTTTCGAACTGAAACACTATTTCGTATGCCATAAATGTATATACTGATATACAGTTAGAATACCAAGAGCTTCTTGACTAGGAGTATAAATAGCACACACAGGATTCATTAGACTTTAAATCATTGACTTCTCATATTATGAAGGTGGTTAAAAAGTTTGCAGAGTAAACAGCCTTTGATAATAAGAAGAAATGATTAAGAGATGATTTTCTAGCATAAGTGAAGGAAATGGAATATGTCCAAAGGGGAAGGAGGATAGTTTTATGCTTTTAAACTAACAGGTTTGGTTTTGAAAATGCTTTCTAAATAATATGCAGAAAAATATTTCAAGATGAAATTTTGTTATTTTTTTTCCTCACCAAAAATGCAGTGTCATGTGACCATTAATGCTTGAGGTGACACAGGTCAAAGCCAAAGTAGGGTGTGCTAAAAATTACCCTCAAAAATAGTCAAAATCCACCAAATAATTCACTCTAAGAGCTGGTTGTCTGGTTTGGCTGAATAATTGATTAAATTAAGTGAATGAATGTAAATTCTTACTGTTCCACTACAGTTTCTTCTTCAGTCCCTCTTTCCTACCTGTCTTTAACTCTGTTACTACCTTTTACTCTTTTCTCATGGGATTCATGATAAAGACTGATTTGGCCCATATTTATTTAAAAAGAAGAAAATAACTCAAATTATTAAAATAAGCAAAGTTCTTGCAGATAAGAATTTTATGTTAAATTAACATATCATTTGAGTTTCAGCTAATATTGATTCTAATTTAGTATATAAACCAAAAGAAAACTCTTCCACTAAAGGCTAACCAAACATTCCACATTCTGTGCTACTCAAAAGTGATTGTATAATTTTATTCATTGAAACATCTCTTCTTAAGTTTTGCACTGAAGGTTCACTAGCTTGAGCCAATAACGATTTATTTATTATCAATCATAGTTTGACATGTACTATAATTCTGTAAAAATGCAGAATAAAAATAACTGGAATCCTCTGTGTTGTTGCCAGCGGAAAATAGCTATAATCATTTCTTTTTGTGAGAAATAAATCAATAATTCTACCTGTGAAATCAATTTGATGTTTCAGGAGGGCTACTGTACCTTAAAAATGACGCTGATGTTTTTGCCTATTGGGTTAGCATTGATGAAAGTAATCTTCAGTGGCAAAGCATTAGATGTGAAATATGAACATGCCTATGGAAAGAGAAGGAAAAAAATGCTTAGAAAAATAAAGGAACAAGAATACTTTCCATGAAATCACAGGCCTCTTGGATAATTTGTTACAGAAGCAAATATAACACATATGAATAATTTTTACACTTTGGAACAAAGAAACATATTTATTAACAACAACAACAAAACAACTTTAGTCTACTAACCAAAGCCTTTACTTAGAAATTGAAAATTCAGCTTCTTGGCAGGCTGTAAGTCTTCAACTACATTTTTTTCTCACTGAACAGTGGTGATATGTTGGGAGGTTAAATAAACTAAGTAGTATGTAGATATTGTGTTTATGCTAGTTGGTTAATATCTAAAAGATAAAATTGTTATTAAAAAATCTATTTCCATTTAATTATTTCTTCCCTGCAGCATACTTTAAGGAAATATGGATATAGAGTTAAGAAAATCCTGGTGCAGTAACTCTGGAAAACAGTATGGAGGTTCCTCAAAAAATTAAAAATCAAATTACCCTATGACCCTAGCACTACTAGGAATTTATCCAAAGGATACAGGAGTGCTGATTCATAGAGGCACATGTACCCCAATGTTTATAGCAGTGCTATCTACAATAGCCAAATCATGAAAAGAGCCCCAATGTCCATCAACTGATGAATGGATAAAGAAGATGTGGTATATATTATATATTTATATTTATATACACAATGGAATACTACTTGGCAATGAAAAAGAATGAAATTTTGCCATTTGCAACAACATGGATGGAACTGGAGTGTATTGTGCTAAGTGAAATAAGTCAGTCAGAGAATGATATCATATGATTTCGCTCATATGTGGAATTTGTGAAACTTAACAGAAGACCGTAGGAGAATGGAAGGAAAAATAAGATACAAACAGAGAGGGAGGTAAACCATAAGAGACTCTTAAATACAGAGAACAAACTGAGGGTTGATGGGGTTAGGGGGTTTGGGGTGGGGAAAATGGGTGATGGGCATTGAGGAAGGCACTTATTGGGAGAACTGGAAGTTGTATGTAAGTGATGAATCACAGGAATCTACTTCTGAAACCAAGACTACACTGTACATTAGCTAACTTAACAATAAATAAATAAAATTAAAAGAAAAAAAGAAAGAAAGACTTGGGGCACCTGGATGGCTCAGTTGGTTAAGTGTCTGACTTTGGCTCAGGTCATGATCTCGCGGTTAGTGAGTATGAGCCCTGCATTGGGCTCTGTGCTGACAGCTCAGAGTCTGGAGCCTGCTTCAGATTCTGTCTGTCTATCTGTCTGTCTCTCTCTCTTTGTCCCTCCCCACTCATGCTCTGTCTCTCTCTCTCTCAAAAATAAATAAACATTAAAAAATGTTAAAAAAAAAAAAAAGATCTGAATTCAAATTTGAACTCTGTAACTAATTAGCTGCAAGATCTTGGGTAAGTTACTGAAATGTTTGTATCCCACTGAAAAATGGGGATAATAACCCCTATCTCAAACATATTTGTAATAGATATATAGACCAACGGATGTAAAAGGGCTTCTACAGTGCCTGACACTAACTGAGTACTTAAAAAAAATAATGCATTGCCTTTCTCTTTTTTGTTAATGAACATTTTCTTACCTTCACAAATAACAGTACAACATATTTCATTTCAATTTCATTTCATCTTTTCATTTCTTTCAATTACACTTTGCATTTCCACTTTCAGCTTATGATATTGACCACTTTCCATTATACTTTCCTTGTTGCTTATTTTCCTTTATGTTCTTACAATTGTTTGAGTGTCAAAGGCTATATGTCTTTAGGCTATTAGAGACTTCATGTTGACAATGAAGAGTTAAATCAATACTAAATAAAGGAAAAGAATGTGATGGTTTCAATTTATCAACTTAGTAAAATATGACATCAATACATGTTGAAAGATCAGCTTGAATATCATTATTTTTGAGAAGTCTGAAATCGGTAGAGGTAAAGGATATATTTTTTTAACTTAACCTATCAATAGAAATCTAACCTAATCCCTAAGCAAACAGAAACTCTTGCTTACTGAATCAATTTGAGGTTTATAGTAAATAGGTGAGGCTGCTTATTAAGTAATGAATTCTTGCTTCAAGAATCAGTCAATCAAGGAACATATGACCTTCTGTCATGGTATTGAATTAGGAAATCCTGTATTAGACCAGAAATGAGTCTAGAATAGTGGTTTTCAAACTGTGCTCATCCAATTCTTGAGGGTCTTTTTGAGACAGCCAAGTCCAGGGAAGAGAAAAAGGGCAAAGGGAGGCTGAAGGCAAAGCTTAATTACATCACTCAAAGCTATTTTGCTTTAATTATTTTATAGTTTGGTTTTCACATGCAGAGTATTTTTTGAGAGTCATGAGAAAAATATTTTATATTTGACAAATAGTATGCACAAACTGTTATCTATATGGTAACAGAAAGAGACACCGTATCTTCTCTCCAAGAGCCTACAGAAAGTTGGTATGAACATATATACATATGCATTAAGTTGAAAATAATTTACAAGACCATTTATCATAGTTGAATGGAGAAGCACTTTAAAAAGACAAGTCTTTCATGGGCGCCTGGGTGGCGCAGTCGGTTAAGCGTCCGACTTCAGCCAGGTCACGATCTCGCGGTCTGTGAGTTCGAGCCCCGCGTCAGGCTCTGGGCTGATGGCTCGGAGCCTGGAGCCTGTTTCCGATTCTGTGTCTCCCTCTCTCTCTGCCCCTCCCCTGTTCATGCTCTGTCTCTCTCTGTCCCAAAAATAAATAAAAAACGTTAAACAAAAATAAATACTTTAAAAAAGACAAGTCTTTCAGAGATGAGCTGAATTTGAAGATTGTGAAAGGCAGAGATTAGCAAGCAGTTTTTTTTTAAAGGCTTTCTATGAAGGGAAAGGCAAAAATGAGAATTTAGACTAGATGTTAAAAGTGGATTATGAAGGCCACAACCAAGAAACAGGAAAGAATGAATTAAATTCTTGGAAGATAATTTTATTCAAATGGTGAGATAAAAGAGCTGGAATAGAGAAAAGAAAATAAGGAAAGCTAGAATAGATAACGCAAGATATGACTTCTGTTCTTGAGAAGCACACACTAATGACATAGATTTAAAATAGCTTTTTTTATTTTTATTTTTTTATTTATTTTTTTTTTTTTAAATTTTTTTTTTCAACGTTTTTTATTTTATTTTTGGGACAGAGAGAGACAGAGCATGAACGGGGGAGGGGCAGAGAGAGAGGGAGACACAGAATCGGAAACAGGCTCCAGGCTCCGAGCCATCGGCCCAGAGCCTGACGCGGGGCTCGAACTCACGGACAGCGAGATCGTGACCTGGCTGAAGTCGGACGCTTAACCGACTGCGCCACCCAGGCGCCCCTAAAATAGCTTTTAAAAAAGGAAAGAAATCTATTAGTAAATGACGTGTGTGGTCCTCACTTTCCCAGGAGCAGAGAAGAGATTGCATTAAGTTATAACCACTCTCCCAAATGGTCCATTCCCTAGTGACCCAAAGGAAATGGTCCATTGTGATTAGTGCTTCCAAGGAGAGACAAGGGTAAAAGTTCTTTGAAAGAAGTTTTAATCCAAAGCTGAGACCTTTGCCCTCCATCTTGGAGAACCATACTTTAAAAAATGGACTGAGCTAGGCCCGAGTGCTTCTCCCCAGTGTAATTCACTGATGGTGATTAAAATAGAATGTTGACTGTAGTCTTTCCCATAGTCACTACATTCATAGACCTTCTCTCCAGTGTGAACTCTCTGATGCATGATAAGCTGTGAACTATCCCAAATGGCTTTCCCACAGTCATTGCATTTATAGAGTTTCTCCCCAGATGGGTTCTCTGACATCATAAAATTGGTGCTATAACCAAAGATTTTTCCATACTTATTACATTCATAGGATTTTTCACCAGTGTGAATTCTCTGTTACACAACAAGATGTGAGTCTTGATTGCGTATTTTCCATATTTACAGGGTTTTTTGCTTGTATGAAGTCGAGTGACATAAAATAAGACATTTACTCTGACTGAATGTCTTGTCATACTGTATTCCAAATGTTTTTCTCTGGTACGAATTTGCTCATAGCCAACACGTTGAGAGTTCTGACTGAAGCCTTTTCCATACTGCCTATATTTATGTGCTTGTTCCCAAGTGCAGAGGCTCTGATGTCAAATAAGACATTTACACTGACTGAAAGCCTTACTATGTTCATTATTCTCACAGAGATTCTTCCCATTATGGATTCTCTGGTGGTCAAGATGGTTTCTTGAGTGAGCTTTTCCACACTAATTTCAACTGTAATGCTTCTCACTTGTATGAAGTACTTGATGTTGGAAAAGGCTTTTACTCTGAATGAAGGCCTCCTACATAAAATTTATAAGTCTTCTCCACAGGATATTATCTGAGGGTCAATGCGTAGGGAACTCTGAGTGAAGGTTTTTATATATTAAGCACATTTATAAGGTTTTCCTAATTATGGAATCTCTGATCTTGAATGAGATGGGAGCAATGATGACAGGTCTTTCTATGCTTGTTACATTCATAGGGGTTCCCTCCTTTGTAGATTTTCAAATGAACCAATGTCTGAGAGGTCTCTCTAAATGTCTTATCATATTCATTACATTCTTAGAAGCTCTTGCCAGTATGGATCTTCTGATACAGGTTCTAATTGAAACCTTGCCCCATTCACCACACCTTCAGATGCTATGTATGTTCCTTCAGACCTCCTTGTTTGGCAGGACTATAGAATAGACTAAAATGTTTCCCAGGAGAGAGTGTCACCTGGTCACATCTGCTGTTTATTGCTCTATACACAGGTGCCCAGCCTTGTGTGAGGCACAGCTGACCAGAACAAATGGAGCAAAGAGGTAGCTGCTTGGTGCACTTCCCAGACTCAGGAAAAGTGTCTGCAGGTAAGTAAAGGAAAGGAGTGTGGTCCCAATTACAGTGCTAGGTGTGGTGCTAGGTGCAGTGCTAGGTCACCTGGGCTGGTGACCCTCAGCCTGATCATCTCACATGGGCATCCTCAGTAGCCACCCATTAGAGCCAACGTCCCACATCTTCAAGGTATACAAAAAAACAAGACTTAATATGGCATTGTAACTGAAAAATATGTTTTCCTCCTTAAACAACAAATCAAGAAAGCAGCAACAACAACAACAAAAATAATATTTGGACTCAATGATCCATACTGTTCTTTCTCCTTTAAGATACCATGTCTTTGAAATGCCACATTTCCCTATATTATCAGCATTAATCAGTGGATATTGCTAATGACTAAAAAGTTACACAATTTTTGAAAATTAGCAATGATTTGGAACTTAGCCCAGATAGACCTATGTCAACTTATAAAATTTGATGCCTTATTTTGTTATTTTTCAAAATATACTTGTGCAGCATATTAGGAAAGTTTCTAAGGTGTCTGTGAAGCAGCAAAGTCGTAAAGGCAATAGTACCAACTTCTTGGCAAGACTTTTTATATTCATGCTAATAATGGACTATTTTTTCTCCTAAGTATTGGATTTGTTTCCTTGATTGTCATATGACTTTAGTCAAGTAACATTTATTGTGCATGTGTGATAGTTTAACCTCTTTTCTTCTAAGTGTTGCTTATCAGTCCTTTCTCTATTTGCGTTTCCTAGTCTTCTTGGACTTTTGAGGAGGAGGCTAATAAAGTTCATGCAAAAAAGGAGAAAGAATGATTCTAAGTTAAAGAAGTGTGACTGGCAGAGGCTTAAGAAGAAAACGAATTTGTGTCTGATGCAAGGAAGGTCACTCCAGGCATAAGTAAAATAACAAAATATATTATATGGCACACTGACCCATGAGTTTCAGTAAATTTTAAATTAAATAAAAACTGAGATGTTGTAGCTAATAATATCCTTAGCATACTAGGCATGGGTATGCACATAATCTAAATAAGCATGAAATTAAACCCAGCCTGCATAAGGTCACCAAATCAACCATTTTGAATAAATTAAGAAATCAATTTAGGGAGAAGTATCATTATTTATTTATTTATTTACTGAACTAATAGTTTATTTCTAAACCTACAAATCTTATGATGAGGTCAATGCTATCTCAACCTTACACAGTGCATCAAATGCAGCACATAGTATGGATAGGATTCGATTACTTTTTTCTTAAGGTACTTGCAATGACAATTTACAAATTGTTTTTGCCATTTCAAAAAAACATACAGTGAACTAAATAATGCAAAACAAAAACACTCAGTTTATCTACCAAATAAACTGACTTACATCATGATCAATACCCCTTATACACAGGGCAGGGTTCAGAGGAAGGTGACAGGTATTTATACACTGAAAGAATTCTTCTAGTCTGCCAATCTCTTTCTTCAGTACCTCCTGTGAAAAATCATTAGAAAAAACATTTCAGAAACTGTAAAGAACTTGAATTTTCTTTCAAGTTATAATTTTCTTCTATTGATTAAATAAACTCTAATTCTGGGGCTGCATACTTGGATGCTTTGGGGTCAAACTGGTTATGTAGCCATATACAAGGAGGCAGTGGGCTAAAGACAATAGGGAGTGTTGGGGAAAATGGGGAACTAGAGCTCATTCTCTTTCTACAGGATTTTAAATTCCATTACAAACAAAACCAAAACAAAGAACTATTGTGTTCAAACAAAACACGGGATGGGATGGATTTGACTTGTGGCCCACCAACTTGCAATACCTGCTTCAAGTAATGATTAACATGATCAATTTCTGATAATTTCTTTGAATCTTAGTTTGTAACTCTCAAGATTTATACTTAATAGTAACAGTAAATTTTATTTCTTTAGTTTTAGTTTCAGTTTTTTTTAGTTTTTAGAGAGAGTGAGGGGGGGCAGAGGAAGAGAGAGAGAGAGAGAGAGAGAGAGAAAGAGAGTATGTCAAGCAGACTCCATGCATAGCATGGAACCTGACAAAACATGGGGCTCAATCCCATGATCCAGGGATCATGACCAGAGCTGAAATCAAGAGTCAGACACTCAACTGACTGACCCTCCCAGGTGTCCCAGTAATAGTACATTTTAGAAAACAAATTCACATATGCTAAGAGTAATAATGGCAAAAGATGATAATTGCAGACAGTTGATAATTGTCAGAAATAGCAATGTATTTGAACAAATAGTTTACTAAATGCCAAGGAGTATATTTCCGATACTTGACTCACTACCTTCCATAGTTCTCTGTACCTGTGGGAAGGTCTGAAACCACAAACAATGCCTTTAAAATTGTGTATCCCTTATCAAAAAGTGTGGAAAAACAGTAACAATTTAAAAAATAATTCAAGAGCCACCTGGGTGCTTCAGTTGGTTAAATATCCAACTCTTCATTTCGGCGCAGGTCATAATCTCACATTTCATGAGATCGAGCCCCACATCGGGCTCTGTGCTGACAGCATGGAGCCTCTGCTTGGGATTCTCTCTCCCTCTCTCTCTGCCCCTTCCCTGCTTGCTCTCTATCTCTCTCTCAAAATAAATAAAAATAAACTTAAAAAAAACCTTTTTTAAAAAAACTTAAATTCTAGTTAGTTATCATACAGTGTAGTCTTAGTTTCAGGTGTACAATATAGTGATTCAACACTTCCATACAACACAAATTAGTACCTTTTAAAAAGAAGTAGAGAGAAATAGATAGCAGTAATTTGAATTGTGCAAATTTGTAAATGCTTCTTCCAACTCTTTTTTATTTTCTTATTTTCATGTGAAGAAGTGTTATCATAAAAACAGCCAGTCAAGGTGAGAGAAATATATTTATTTGAAAGAATAATGTCACTATCACTTTGGAATTTAATGCAAGTGGTCAAAAAAGGTATCAGACTTACTTAACTGTAGTATGCATCTCAAGTATGTGAGGAATTTTAAAATGTAAGAAATAAAGATGGAACTCATACACAGGTTTTATAATTTTAAACCAGTTTATTTAGCTTGTTTTCAACTTTTTGCTACCACCAGAAAATAATTAATGAGTCATTAACTTTAGACTGTAAATTGAAAAAAAAAATCTTGATTAAAGTAATTGATTTGGGTACCTTAGAACCAAGTATAGACATGGAATTTACTTTCTAAGCTATGAAATTAAAACTTAATTGAACAAAAGATTAAAGAAAACATTACATGAAGATTAATTTCTCAACAAACCTGTCTTTGAGGGTCACTGGCAGACTTGACTTTTTCCCCAATGTCTCCCAGAATTTTAATAAGTTTCTTCTCTTTGGAAAACTCATCACTCAAGGCTTTTCCTGAACAGAATTGGAGAGCCGCCAATAGTTTCTGATACCAGCTTTTAAAATAAGTTTCATTCTGTGCATCCTTTAGCAGCCTGAAGGAAAGAGAGAAAAAGAATTCTTGTATCTATAGCTGATTTTTTAACCACCTCCAGCAAGAACAATCAGTGCATTTCGGACTAATCTGTATTTGGTGGTTTGGGCAGTTTAACAGCCTTGAATGGGGGAAAATGTTGTTTATTCGTTGGCAGTCATCAAATTCCATCTGATAGTTAATGAGATTCCTAGAGTGAAGAATCAATAAGAGACCTGCTTTTTATTCATTTCAGTTCACAATGCACTTTTTCTTCTTTCAGGCTTTTTAATTCTGTAACAAATACTTAAGAACATATTTTTGACTTATTAAAATAAGGACAAAGAATTTTAGAAATAGTATTTATTAGCGACTTTACTATATTGGAACTCAACCATAAAACCTATGTTTTTCTACTTTTATTCAAAAGACCATGTCCCCCACACTGTCACATACCTATGTATTTCTCTTTCTTCTAGTATCTTCCCTTGACTATCTGCAAGAAGATATTGTAAAGGCAAGAGCATGATTTTTGTTTTCAGGCATTTCTGGATTCAAATCTCAGTCCTATACAACTTCTAAGTAACCTAGGTTACTTAACTAGGCTGAGATTTTCTTTCTTTATCCATAAAATAAAGTAATAACTCTGACTATGCACAGCTGTACAGAACACAGAATGAGCTAATGCATTCAAAAGGGCTTAGCACAATGTACCTACTAGTCAGCCAACATGAGTTCATCTGTATTTCATGGCCTCCCCAGCCAACTTCTGCCACTGCCTGGCTGCATGTGCATGTCATGAACATGGGAGGCATAGAACATAAAAGAGTGAGAATGCTTTGCTAGATAATGGAGTGGTAACAAATATTTTACTACTCTGTCTGCCATGTGACAATTTTTATCGCCTTGAAACTTATTCTAATATGCTTAAACTTTACTTTCTATTATGCCTAAACCACTGAAATAGAATAAAAAAAGACTAATACCTTTGAATGTTAACCTCTCTTTGATTGATTCTTTTAATCTTAACTGGTCTCTAGTCTTCTCCTTCTCTGAAAGATTAACTTTAAAGAAACTAGAAGAAAGTTATTGTGAGAATGGAACACTAAAAAAAAAAAGATTAAATGCAGAGCAGTCGAAAAATATATAGATGAATTTCATTCTGCATTCTTAATTTTGCATCTCTGCCTAATATATATTATGCTATAGAGACTCTAATACATTATTTTCATTTGTTTTTTGTTCTCTGTTTCTACATAATGAAGTTAAAATATAATTAAGTGAGTATACTTTTTTTTTTTTTTTTTAGGTAAGAGCTTGCTCGCTTGTCATTGTTATAAAGCCAACTTATCGTCTAGCACCTCTTTTGCTTTTACGTGGAATAATAGTTCTTATTTACTTCTGGACAGCATTTTTAAAAAACCCTCAAGGGGTTAAAGAGGCATTGATGAAAAAATGTAATCCACTGCTTATTTTCAATGTAAGAAGAATATTAGACAATGAATAGTTCTCCTATACTTACCCTTATGGTGAAATTTTAAAATGTCAGATGTAATAAATGGAACCTGTCATTATTTGGAAGCTGTAAGAAAATGAGTTTTGTGTGAGTGTGAATTGGAAAGCCGCAAATGCAAGCATCCACATGTAAAACTTCAAGATGCCTTATGTAAATTATATATCTCTCAGATTCTCTCAGTATTTTGAGGACTTTGGTAATATATCATTTTATAGTGTACTTGGCTTTCAGTGAGATAGGCAGTTGATGGGTAGAGTGTTTCTATATCTTGACCAATGCTTGCCAGCATTTTCATATACTTCGAATAGTGAATCACTTGTTTTAAAAATATTTTTAACCAGTTATAGTATATAAATATAACTATAATCTCCTTACTGCTATATACATGATAAAAGGAGAAGTTACTTTATACAGATGAAGTCAGCCTTTTACTAAATAATTTTTTTTAAGTTTATTTATTTTGAGAGTGAGAGAGAGAGAGTGCATGTGAGCAGGGGAGGGGCAGAGAGAGAGGGAGAGAGAGAACCTCAAGCAGGCTCCGTGCTGTCAGCACAGAGCCCCATGTGGGGCCCAATACCACGAAGCCATGAGATCATGACCTGAGCCAAAATCAACAGTCAGATGCTAAACCAACTGAGCCACCCAGGCGCCCCTACTAAAATAATTTTTTGAAAACATATGTTTAGAGGTGGGGGCAGTCAAGGGGACTGTCAGAATTATATAATTTGCATTCATAATACTCTTAATTTTTTTCTGTTAGATATGTATTTGGTTATTTGATTCCTCGCTCAAAATAAAACAGATCAGGGAAATCACTGGATTCTACTCCTGAAATCAATTCTACACTGTATGCTAACTAACTTGAATTTAAATAAATAAATTTTAAAAAGAACAGAGCAGGGGAGATTTGCAGAGAGAATATGACTGTGTTCTAAAAAAGATTTCAAGGCAAAGCAAACTCGGTGTATTCCACTGTGATTATTTTCCTTGTAGAATATGCCTCATTCAAACCCTACATTCCTGCTAAGATGATACATTCTCCAGGTCAAATCTGGTTCAAGCTCTATGGCTTTTGACTGACTAATGAAGAGTTTGTCTTTACACATTGCATAAGTGAAATCATGGAGTGATGGAGTGTAGGAGATGACCATGACAGGTAACATAGTCCATCCCTATGTCCTTAGGCACATTCAGGAAAAATCGCTTCAGAGAAAGCTGGACTATATACAGTTTGAGGTAGAGGGTTACACCGTTCTGCATCAATGGCTTTTATAGGAAGTGGTAAACCCCTCATGCTGTAGTTTTTATCCATTGCCTCTGTTCATAAGCTAGCAAACAGCTGGCTACTCTCCCTTGAACATTAGAGAAACCTTTTCCAAAAGACATCATTATCTAAGAGAAGCAGTATGCTTATGCCAAATATATTTTTGTTTAATTTTTATTTTTTTTATTTTTTAATTTAAGAAAATTTTTAAATTTATTTATTTATTCTGAGAGAGATAGGGACAGCACAAGTGGGGGAAGGACAGCTAGAGAGGGAGAAAGAGAATCCCAAGCAGTCTCTGCACTGCCAGCACAGAGCCCAATGTGGGGCTCGAACGCACAAAGCCATGAGATCGTGACCTGAGCTGAAACCAAGAGTTAGACGCTTAACCAACTGAGCCACCCAGGAGCCCCATATTTTTGTTTAATTTTTAAAGTCAAGGTCAAGGGATTGAAATATATCAAGACTTGGTGGTGAAAGATCAAGCTTCTAAGGTGCATGCAATGTGACTGTGTATAAACCATGAAGTAAATCTTAATGTCAGAGACATGTTTATCCTAATATCTGTGAGATCCAGGAATAATTCAATTTGATACTATTTTATACATATCTTATAGACTAAGTAATGACAAAATAAAATGACAGCATAAAATCTAGCTGATTAAAGGTTTTAACGGTGTTAAGAACGAGAGGTAGAAGCAAGAAAGAGGCGGAAACCCAGGTACCAGTACATTTGTTATAGGATATCATGAAGGTATGTGCCTAAATTAAGGGGATCATAGTGGACTCAGAGAGACCTAAGACACTCACAGACCCCAGTTAGCATGATGGTGAGATTTTCCTTGGAAATTGAATTTGTCTCTATTTCTTCACGCGCATAGCTGCTTCTGATCGCTGACCTGTGAGAGCCATAGGAGAAGTAGACAGTTCTCACTTCTCAGTCTACCAGCAGCACAGAACCGGGTCATCACACCATCCCTGCTTTCCTTGCCTCTTAACTTCCTTCAGTTCCTAATTGTGGTCTCAGTAGCACAGAATTCCACATTTTACAGGTGCCTTAAATTTTGACCCGCTTGTGTATTTCCTATGCGTGAAAAGGGGAACAACATCCTAAAGCAGAAGAGAACTGAGTTACACAATGCAGATGCGTGATTTCAGGTCATTCCAGGACCTCCCCTTTCCATTTCCTTCTCTATTTGTTGCTACAATGCAAGGTGTGTGGCTCAGTAGACCAGTTTTTAGTGAGCACAGGAGGATTTTAGAATGTGACTTCTTCAAGTGTTTTTAAAATCCTGGGACATATAAAGGCTGATATTCAATACTTGATACAAATTATTAATTTTAAGATTTTAATAGTGTGATTAAGAAGTAAAAAGCATGGGGGTATGTGGGTGGTTCTGTTGGTTAAGTGTCTGACTTTAGCTCAGGTCATGATCTCACAGTTTGTGAGTTTGAGCCCCACATCCGGCTCTCTGCTGTCAGTACTGAGCCTGCTTCAGATCCTCTGTCTCCCTGTCTCTCTGCCCCTCCCCAGCTCCTGCATGGGTGCTCTCTCTCACTCAAAAATAAATAAACATTAAAAAAAAGAAGAAATAAAAACAATAATCCCTTTTCAAAATGAAGTAAAAAGCACGTATCTCTTTAGTCTTTACAACTTTTACTTCCTAGTGTTTAAGAGATTTATTTAATATTTTCCCAAACTGAGGAACTTGACACATTTTTAGGCCTTACAAAGACAATCATTTCCTATGACTAGTATATTCTTAGAATATTGATTTGCTTTTTCATAAATTTAACTTTCATTGAGTTTTGCATATAAGGAGCATTATATTGGCAAAATCTACAGAAATGTGATTTCCATTCAATAGTTATTTGGCAATATCTGTCAATAAACCATTTTGTAACAATTCTTATTTTAAAATGTTTATTTATTTACTTAGAGAGAGCACGCACAGTAATGACATCCATACTGTAGAGATTGTATACATTTTTAGAACACTTAAATATACGGAAGGGACCCATAAAGTATGTAGCTGACTTAATTGTATCCCCATATGTAATTTATATATGTAATATTTATTACCACCTCAAAAGTGTTCTCTTTGAAGTGTTATATGTGCACACTAATGATGTCCCGTTGTGTTCTCACTGTATAGTAGCTTTGATTATTGCTTCCAACTCTCTGCTTTCTCCTCTGAAGGAGATTATACATCTCCATGTGTGACTTCCAGTGCCTTCCCGTAGGCAGAGTTGACTTTTCTGCCCGTTGTCAGGGTTGGTCCGTGACTTGCTTTGGCCAATAGGATGTGAGTAATGAAATGTATATCCGTGTCCATACAGATGCTTTAAATATGCTATTATGGATTGGTTTGGCGGCTTATACTTTTCTGCTTTCTGCTGTGAAAACAGTGTATTCCAGCTGGGGGCTGCTCCTCCAGTCCTGGAGTGACAAGACAGTATAAAGCAGAGCTAAGCATTGCTGTGTGGAGTCCAGTGGAGCCGAGCCAAGCAGGACTAGAGCAAGTCTGCAGCCAATGTACTACACGAGTAAGAAATAAATCTTTGTTGTTGTAAGCCACTGAAATTTGGGAGCTATTTGTGGCTGTAGTAAAAACTAATGAATGTGCCCAATTTTCATACTTTCTTTTTCCATTTTCTTTGCTTTTGTTTTTATTTTTTTGTTTGGATTGCCTTTAGAATATGCAGCATATTTTTTACACATCCACAGTGTTAGCCCCGGGGATATTTTGGGGCATATCTAATTACTGAAAATGAACAATAGTCATCTGGAGCCAAGTCTGGTGAATTAGATGAGTGATCAATTTGAGTATACTATTTCAGATTAAAAAAAAAAAAACTATTAAAGTAATAAAAATGGTTTTCTTTTATGGACCATAAAAGCCCCTAAAGGATTTAAAAAATGATTTGATCTGGTTCATTTGGGCATATAGATTCTGTTACACTGCTGACATTGTGTTGTTTTATTACTACTAACATACTTTTTGACCCATTTAAAAGTGTGAATAGGCCTATGTACCATCTGTTGCTTTCTCTAGCCAAGTGTTTGAGTACCTAGTAGGAGATTCTTTCTGAGTAAAAATGTACTAATGAGTGGACTAGGGGACTGGCAAGATTTTTTTTTAGGACTTACAAAACACAGAACTAGACAAAGGGCCTGATGGCTTAGAGCAGTGAGGGAGGCAGTAAATGTAGCTGCTCTGGAAAACTAGGAGCTCTGCTCTAATGCTAATAGCTGTAAGAGTAGAATGGCTGAAGAGGCAGGGGACCGATGGCTTTGGACCAGAAAGTACCCATATCAGCATGTTTGAGAGTCATGAGTCATCAGCTTAGTGAGGAACAGACTATGCCCACTTCTTTCTGCAAAGTCCAAAAAGGAAAGCCCAAAGAGAGCCATTTATTCAGCTGTGTGCCAGAATGGGAGAGTGTGTTGCCTCATTCCCAGGTTAGATTTCTGTTCTGAAGGAGGGTTTACTGATTTCCCCTGGGCTTATGTGAATAGGAAGAAAATGCTAGGGCAGGATGGAGAGAAAGGATAGGAAAGGAGCAGCCCACACTCCCGCACCTCAACTGTTTGGCGAAGCAAGAATGTGCAAGTTTCTCAAGGTTCAAATAAACACATGGAAGGTAATTATATGTGATCCATATGTAGAAAGGGGTTGATCCAAGGCCAGATATCCTTACGGGATGCTCCTGTAAGACTGCCCAAAGAACTCACCCACATGAGGTAGCTTACTTTCCCAGTGAACCCACACAGGGCCTTGATGGAAAATCAGAGACCTCAGACAGAGGATTGCAATTGTTTGTACAAGTGTGAGCATCGCTTTTCTTTCTTTTTTCTCTACTCCCAAGTCAAGAGAAGTAAGAACCAGAAAGGAGAGTGAAGAGGAGTGGAATATCAGATCATATTCTCTACCCACTGCAAGTCTCCCAAACTAAAACTTGGCTGGTGCTGGAGAATAGGGAGGAGGTGTGTGTCAAATTGGAGAAGAGATGAAGTTTTAAAATGGACAAAACTAGTGGGAGTTTTTGATCTAAAAGTAAGCAGGAAACTGTGGAATCTACTTTGGTTTTAATTGGGAGAATGTGAAAGAGCAAAGGTACTACTTTAAAAATAATAAAAACTTTTGGGGCGCCTGGGTGCCGTAGTCGGTTAAGCGTCCGACTTCAGCCAGGTCACGATCTCGCGGTCCATGAGTTCGAGCCCCGCGTCAGGCTCTGGGCTGATGGCTCGGAGCCTGGAGCCTGTTTCCGATTCTGTGTCTCCCTCTCTCTCTGCCCCTCCCCCGTTCATGCTCTGTCTCTCTCTGTCCCAAAAATAAATAAAAAACGTTGGAAAAAAATTAAAAAAAAAATAATAAGGGGCGCCTGGGTGGCGCAGTCGGTTAAGCGTCCGACTTCAGCCAGGTCACGATCTCGCGGTCCGTGAGTTCGAGCCCCGCGTCAGGCTCTGGGCTGATGGCTCGGAGCCTGGAGCCTGTTTCCGATTCTGTGTCTCCCTCTCTCTGCCCCTCCCCCATTCATGCTCTGTCTCTCTCTGTCCCAAAAAAAAAAAAAAAAAAAAAAAAACACGTTGAAAAAAAAATAATAAAAACTTTTATTGGAGACTACCAAGTTCAGTCAGTTTAAAGAAAACAATAAGACTTAAAAATCTAAGTTAGTATAAGAAGAAATACAGTTTCAGGAAATTCACTGATTGCACTGCATGAGAGAAAAAGCCTCCAAATGCAGAATAAGAACTGAGGGGATTTTACCTCAAAACTCTGAAGAGGGTTGGCTGAGATTTATCTTTTTCTTCCCTTGCCACTTCTGTAAAGGCAATGCCCATTTATTTGTGGACGATTATTGCTATACACAAACTTGTTTTCAAGAAGTCATAATTGCAACAACGGGATATTAATACTGTATATATGTGGACACAGAGGTATGCACTTACTATTATAATTGCTAGCTTATCATCATATTTAGATAAAATCTTTAACAGATATGATCAGGCACACATTTAATTATAAACTTAAATGGCATTTTTTTCCCCCAAGGGAAAATTAGCCACGGATGGTACTCAGTTTGTGTGAACACCCTCATCAGGATTCCTGTTATACAGCAGTGATGTCCTCTTAGGATCAGCTGGAAGCTATGAAGGGGAAAAAGACAAACTATGCTGAGCAGATAAGCTCCCCTGAATAGATTTCTGAATCTATAGTAAGGAATCAGAGCCCTTTCCACTCGTCTCGCTGATCCACTAACATGTATTCACATGTTTACACATTAAATATTCTGAATAATGTGACTTAAAAGCGAAAACTCTGTACTTCTCCATTCCAACATACACTTATTGCTTTCGTGTAAGTTATTTTTTTTTTCAAATCACTCTTCTAAATTAAGGACTAAGCTGTGAATAACTGTTAGTGATCTTTCTCAGCCCCCACCATTTTACTCCATATACACTTATTAATTCTAAAACAAAAGAAAACAAAACCAGATTGAATTTTAGCCCTGGACACCCTTCACAAGAGATAGCTATCTATGAGACCTTCCTGAATTGCATCTCTCTTTTCTCACATTCTGGTTTTCTCCTTTCCCTGATCCCTGAGAATCTTTGTACTCCTGCTGCTCTTTCTTTGCTGAAAACTCTACCTAGTCCTGCTCTCTCTTCTTGTCCTGTTGTGCCAGGCACCCAATTATTCCTTGTCCTTCTTATCCTAGTCAAACCTATTATCTCTCACTGTAAATTATACTCATATACTTGGAGAATAATATCACTTGAGCATGGGGCTGAATGATATTTTGAGATAATATCTCCCACCTTTTACATTTATTAGGTGAGAAAACTGAAAGATTAAGGAACTTGCCTAAGATACTATGACTAAAACCCAGAGTTCCTAAACCACTGCTTCAGGCTCTTTCCGTAGTACCATATTCTGTGTCTGTTACGGATGAATGAGTGAATGTTTATGTCCCCACACCCCCAAATATATATACTGAAGCCCTAACACCCAGTATGACATTTGGAGGTGGGACCTTTGGAAGGTGGTTAGTTTTAAATGAAGTCATAAGAGTGGGACCCACATAATGGGATTAATACCCTGAAAAGAAGAATAAAAGACTGGAGTTCTGGGACACCTGGGTGGCTCAGTCAGTTGGGCGTCCGACTTCGGCTCAGGTCATGATCTCACGGTCCGTGAGTTAGAGCCCCACGTCGGGCTCTGTGCTGTCAGTTCAGAGCCTGGAGCCTGCTTTGGATTCTGTGTCTCCCTCTCTCTCTGCCCCTCTCCCATTCACGGTCTGTCTCTGTCAAAAAATGAATAAACGTTTTTTTAAAAAAAAGGCTGGAGTTCTCTGTTCTCTCTGCCATGTGAGGACAGAGCAAGAAGGCATACAGCGTCAATCTATAAGCTGGGAAGACAGTCCTTATGGGAAAATGGAATTGGCTAGCACCTTGATTTAAGATTCCCCAACCTCCAGAATTGTAAGAAACAAATTCCTGTTATTGAAGGCACGGTCTATGTTACTTTTTTTTATTGCAACTTGAGCTGATTAACATAGTGTCCTAACAACCATTAAAACATGATTTGGAAGACAATTTTCTGCTTGCATTACCTCTGGCAAGAAACTTAATGCATTAGTCCTTCACTTTCCTAGTCTGTAACAGTTGGAATTGATGAGGTTTAGTAAGCTACCTTCCAGCTACAGGGCTCTATAATTTTAATCCCTGATGAATTTATCAAGCATTTACTCTATGCCAGTCATTTTTCAAGCATTCTACATAGCTGTGTTTGGTAATCTTCATATTTGCCGCAGGTAACGACTCCTTCCGTCTCACAAAGATATTATGGTTTATAGAGGTCAAGTAATTTGCACAGTCACCCAATCAGTGTACCAGGGATTCAAATTTAAGTTTATCTGACTCCAAGGCCTTGGTTCTTTACCACTGTGCTATACCACCTCCTGACATCCTGACACAGGTACCAGCTAATGATTTAGCCTGAAACTAATACACATCTAGGAATCATTTCTTGCCATTTTAATCTCTTTGTCTGGCTTCCTGTTTTCTAACCCTCAGAAGTCTCATGCTCTCCAGACTGCTTTCTTTCTTCTCAAAGTTCTTCATTTGTCCTGCTACCTATAAATTCCCTCTCCACCAAAAAAAATCCAATGATATTTTCCTATTTTTAACTTTTTTTGGAAATTTTAAAGAAAAGTTTGTTAACATAGATATATTTTTGTGTGAAATATTTATAAGCAGGAATACTTTTCTTTCTCTTGCCTAGCCTACAAAAAGAAAAGAGTATGTGGGCTTTATTTTACATGTGGACAATGCCAAATCGCACACCTGACTCACCTCTTCTCCATCCTTCCTCACTTTAGAAAGTGAGACCAACACCACAGTTTCTAAGGATCTGGCCTCCTGTGGCTTACTTAGACTAGTGCTGGGGGGGCTGGGAGGAGAGAGGGAAGATGGTAAGTTGAAAGTAACACCCTGATTGCATTTGGGAATCTAAGAATTCAGATGAACTGTGCACACAAAACAGATGTACCTTGAGTTACCCACCTTAATTGGGCCTGTAGTTCCAAATTATTTTAAGTTTTGGCAAAAGAGAAATGGGGTGTCACTAACACCAGCACATGTGCTGTAATAAAATAAATCCTGCTTGACACATAATTAATGCTGAAATCCATGCTCCTGGAATTTTAAATTAGTCCAATAGATGTCTACATTTTCCATTACTTACTCTTAGGAAATATGGTTCTGAATTGAGTTCCTAACTCAGCTCTTTTCTTCTTTTTTTTCCCCCCTGACTACATATACAGTTACTTTAAAGGCAGTATAAGCATCTTTTTCATAAAGTTTTCTTAACAAAATTTCTTTTAACAGCAAGGCAATTCCTTTGCTATATGAATGTTTCATAAGAATAGTAGCCTAACAATAAAAATCCTCTTTACCCCTTAGCTTTTTGTTCTTTCACAGCCCTCTCATGAAAGCTGGATAATCATCATATTGTGCAGTGAACAATTCATGTGTTTGAACACAGCCAGAGGGGCAGGTTTATAGGTGTAAGGCAAAGCTAGCTTTGAAATACCTAGTTTCCCTGGAACCTTAGTTTCAAATCACCGCTGGGGCAGCTGCTTCACCCTTCATTCTTGAGTCACAAATAGCGTGGTTTATTCTGTGAGGATATTAAAAGTTCCCTGGGATGTTATCCGTAAGATTTGGAGCTGTGTTTGATGTCCTGAGAAAATTTCTGGGACATTCTTGCTCACTGTCATGAAACAGCATGTCCCCTGAAGTCAGCTAGTACCATTTAATCCTATTCCTTTGGGAAATTCGTTAAAGACTTAGTAGTGTTCTATAAGGTCTCCACAACCTACCTATTTTTCTGTTGATTTATGTGATGATGTTATCATTGTTCTTGTACAGATTAAACTTGCCAGGCAGGGATAAGTGTCCTGTCCACTATATCATATGCATATAAAAAGAGGACTAAGCATATTCCATTTCCAATGTTCTCTACATCACTGCACAAGTGACTTAGCAGTCTCCGACCTCAGTCTCTCCATTTGTAAAATGATGATAATAATGTCTGTCCTGTCATCGAATCTATGTTTCTGTTATGGTCCGAATTGTGTTTCCTAAAATTCACATGTTAAAGTCCTCACCCCCAGGGTATCTGTATTTAAAGAAAGGCCTTCAAGGAGGTATTTAAGATTAAGTGAAGTTCCAAGGGTGGGAACCTAATCCAATAGAACTGGTGTCCATATAAGAAGAGGAAGAGAGACCAGGTGAGCATATGCACAGAAGAAAAGGTCATGTGAGAACCCATCGAGAAGGCAGTTGTCTGCAAGCCAGGAAGAGAGGTCTCAACAGAAAGCAATCCTACTGGCACCTTGATTTTAAACTTCCAGGATTCAGAACCGTGCGAAAATACATTTTTATTGTTTTGACCACCAAGTCTGAGGTATTCTGTTATGGCAGCCTAGCTGACTAATGCAGTTTCCAACCTGGAACTCTTTTTTTTTTTTTTTGCAATCCAGACCTACATGTTCATCTGTCTATAAGATAACACTCTTAAATTTTCCTAAGGCATTTCAACTTCAACATGACTAATTTCATTATCATTCCCCCCAAGACCTTCTTTTTCACCTGAATTACCTCCATGAATAGAATCACCAGCTTTCCATCACCCTAACTAAAAATGAGGCAGTCATTCGTGATTCTTCTTTCACCTTTCTACACCTCAAATCTGTTACCATGTCTTAACACGTTCACCATCTAAATAGCTCTCAGATCTAATTTCTTCTCTCTGCACCCACCGACAGAATTTAATTGAAGCCTTAATTTCTTGAAGGTATTACTGGAATCTTCTGGTACTTGCTCTTTCTACCATATGCATCTTAATGTTTTTCTCCCTCAAATTAGTCCCTTTTACTTAGTCAAGTGAAGTCCTGTTCTTGTAGTTATAATCCATATAGCCTTTAGGATAAAACATAAAGTACTAGTGTAACTTGAAGGGCACTCATGAGTTAATTTCTTTACATCTTCAAGTCCTGTTCATGTGCTTCCATTCCAAATGTAAAGTACTACTTATAATAACTGGCATCTTCTCTGCCTTCTCAGGCTACAATGCTTTTGCATCATCTCATCCTCTGTGCCTAAAATTATATTTCAATATGCCAACACCTGTTTATCCCCTAATGTTCTACATAATTAACACCTTTTCCAAAAAGTCTTTCCTGCATAGGTGTGCAGCATCCCCTTTGTAAAGGTGAAGTACTTACCTGTATCCATTATTCTTTTAAAACTTGGTTTATTGTGGTTTTTAAGATTGTGCTTTAATTGTTTTGTTTTGTTTTAATCTCATCCCTACTTGACACTAAATTCTTTAAGGGCTTCTTCTGATTGTGGCAAGAGTAAGCAGTCAATTTGTTGAATAAATGAATTGACTACTAACTAAATACATCTGGTTATCCTAAAATTGGATTCTTCTATTTCTTGATTAAAATTTTAGCATATGAACTCAAACTAATTTATTAATTATTCTGGAATTATAGAATCTTATTAAACTATATTTTCACATGCTATTTTCTCTACTGTCCAAAAAAAATAATACTATACATATATATGCAGATATTTAATATATATTTGTTAACCTACACATTAATTATTTGCAAACTTTGAAACATTCCAAGAGGTTACTAGAGATGCTCCATCACATTTTGATTTGAGGACTCAGATCGTGGGGAAAAAATATTGGAGGGATTTTTAATAAGAAAAAATAATTGTTTAATTAAATGAATTTAGTGGAGGATGGTCGATGAAAAGTCCATCACTGGCAAATTAGCTAAATGTTAGGCAATTTGAAGAGAAGCTTTTTTCCATCAGATAAACCATATCATTGTAGAATTGGAATTTCTTGCATCTCAGAGGGAAAAAATATTATAAGTGTTAAGAAATAAGTGATGTCTGTTTGTGAGGGAGTGTGTCTGTGTGGGAAAGCAGATTGATTTAGGTAAGTAATCAGAGCATTTATTTCCAAAGGATTTTCAAAAGCTTGTTTGTAAGACTCTTAGACTCTGCTACCAATAATATTGGTTCAAAAAAAGAGTCAGACTCTAAAATTTAGTCCTATTTAAGAAATGACCAGTTAAAGGTATATCTGTCAAAATTAAAATAGCCTATAACAATCTATTATTTCAATTGTTATTTTTGTTTTAGGTCCTCTTTAGAAACAAGACTTTTCCATTTTGAGCCACCAAATCATTTAGTCCTTTATGGGACTCTCCCTTCATAATGATCTTTTAAGAAAAGTTTCAAGAGCCTTACTTTAATGACACTCTTTTTTTGTCTCTGAAATCATCAGTGGAGGCTGGATGATAGCACTCAAAGGTCAGATAACTGAAATTGCTTTGGAATTAATTGGTTAGTGATTCTTTCTTTCTTTCTTTCTTTCTTTCTTTCTTTCTTTCTTTCTTTTCTGACACACAGTTTTAAAAAAGTAGTTTACTGTTCACGTTTCTTAGAAAATGGCATTTACTACTAGTCAGAATTTGAAAGAAAATTATTAATTTGAATTACGAACCAAATAATATTTACATGCTCTGTCTTTGAAGGAAGTTCTTCCCTAAAATAGTATTTTCCTCTGTATTAGTATTTTACATTAGACAAATTTAATAATTCTTAACTCATTTTCTTATTTTTATTCTTTAACCTTTTTCTGTTCCCCTTTATTTCAATTAGCAACAGAACAAAATAAGTGATCTATTTTAATGGTTTTTCTGATTACAGTGTAATGATTTTTTATTTTGACAAATAAGGAAAATAGGATACTAATAGGGTATGTTATTGATGAATATTTCTTGTTTTCTTTCCAAGAAGTCTGGAAAGGTGTATATAGAGAAAGAATCCAGCAAGAGAAAGTCTATTATTTTTGCATGGCAAATTCTGATTCAGATCACCTCATTTATGGTCTCATTTCTCTCTCTCTTGGATTGGTCATACCATTGGTAATCAATAAAGTGTTTCTTTCAGTTTGAAGGCCTTGAAATGTAGGCAAAGGCTCAGGAGTCAGATGTACCTCAGTTTGTAACATGACTGATCCACTTAATTGCTGTGTGACTTTTCACCTCTGACTTAATTTCTCTGAGCCTTAACAGTATCTAATAATTGCTGTGAGGATTAAATGATATAATTTAGGAAAGTACCTAATGAAAATCTGACATTAATATCAGCTCAATAATAATAGTAGTTGTTCTTGCCATTCCTAGATATATGCAGTTTTCTTTAGATGTCATAAGTATTTTTGGTTACAGTGTGGCTCATTTTATGAACACACACAATGTGTTTCTCTAAACATGACTGAATGGGAAATCTAAAGTTTTCTCAATCAGAATAACTGCTAACTTAAAGGTATTTCTTATTCGAATGGTATTTAGCCAACAAGTTCATTTATTAAAAACAATGAAGAAGAATGGTGAAGCTTTCTCCACTGTTCAAGACAAGTCTGGCTTCAAGGATATTCAAGTTCAGTATCTTCAGTTTGTGTCAGGTCATTGTCTAAACCACTGGCAAAACAACCACTACACAAACAAAACAAATGTACAGTAATAATAACTGCAATGATTGAAATCAAGGCACTGATGTAAGAACATATGGTAATTGATTCAGCAAGCACTCTAAAGTGATCATTATTATTACTGATAAGACTGAATATATCTGAGTATTTTTCTTAGTTTTTCAACATACACTGAATAGTTGCTCTACATATATCATTTGTACTTGACCCATAGAGCTGGGCTTGCTGTTTTTAATATTTAATCTGAACTGGTTGAGCAGGCAAAGGAGCAGCAGTCATAAGCAGAAGATGGATATCGACATTGTAAACCTCTATACCATATAAATGGCTGGCTGGCCCAGAAACACAATGCAATTTGTTTTTTCATGAGACATGTGTTAATTAATTACTTCCATGTTAAGTTTGCACAGTAGTGGAGAGAATAATTATTTCTTTCAGTGTTTGCCCAATGAAAAATAACCCAGAAAGATAAGCTATAAAATAGGGGTTAAGACTATTCATAGACTAAGACTATTCATAAGACTAAGATTCATAGAACTAATGTTATTTAGAAGTTCTTTTTTTAATTGTAAAAATAGTATATATTTTTATTATTTTTATTTTCATTTATTTTTTTAAATGTTTATTTATTTTTGAGAGAGACAGAGACAGAATGCGAGTGGGTTAGGGGCAGAGAGCGAGGGAGACACAGAATCCGAAGCAGGCTCCAGGCTTTGAGCTGTCAGCACAGAGCCCGACGTGGGGCTCGAACTCACGAGCTGTGAGATCATGACCTGAGCCGAAGTCGGACACTCTACCAACTGAGCCACCCAGGCGCCCCTATTTTTATTTTTTTAAACAAAATTTTATTTAGAAGCACCTTCTTTCTCCCACTCCCAACCGCATTAGAAAAAGAGATAAAAAAGATTTGCCTAACTGAGCATGAGAAAGGCACTAGAACACTGTTGGTTTTATTCTCTCCTTTCACACGCCAAAATAACTTGAAGGGAACTTTGTGGTTTGAAGAAAAACATGGTTAAAACATACTGGAACAAACTTTTCTATATTTAGAGATGCAATGGTTTAGGCCAGAAGAGTAAAAGTGACTTGTTCTAGTTTATGCAAGTATTTATTTATTTATTCAAAAGATAGATTCTAACCACTTACATAGAGCTGTTAACGTGGTTGTGTCCAAAACATGGCAGCACAGAAGTGACCAAGACACTGTGGTGATCATGATGACCGAAATTCTTGGCCATGTAGTGTACATTATAGTGAGGAAAGAACAGATGCTAAACAAATACAAAAATGAATAAGCAACATAATTTTAAGACGTCATATAAACAACCAGAATGCGACCTATAGGTAGCTAAGTGAAGCCAGTAAAAGAGCATCTTTAGACACAAATCCAGGGTATAAAAATACAATTAAAATATCTACAGATGTTTCGTTCCTAAGATGTGGATGCATTTTAAAAGAAAGATACTTAAAGCAAAAGCAAAAGAATTAAAAATGTATAATTGTCACCACTTTTTGAACTAAATTAATGACTGCTTAATCTATTTCTTCTTTTCATGTTTTTACATATTTGACTATATTTTTGGAATTAAGGAATGCTGAGTGTCCTTTCAAATTTGAAAATAAAGATAAGTTTAATTAGTTTCTGTTTGGAATAAGTTAGTGAGGAAGTCCAGTTCAGTTTAAAATAATAGAATCACATTTCTCATAGCTTTCTAAGGGTAAGCCACTTGGATTTTTTTGATGCAGTTTTGATTTTGGTATAAATACATCATCTTGTGGTTTTATAGATATTCTGTGAATAATTAACACCCAAATATTCATAAATATTAGTTACTGACCATGGGTAATATATTTTTTTAAATTTTTTTAACGTTTATTTATTTTTGAGACAGAGAGAGACAGAGCATGAACAGGGGAGGGTCAGAGAGAGAGACACACAGAATCCGAAACAGGCTCCAGGCTCTGAGCTGTCAGCACAGAGCCCGACGCGGGGCTCGAACTCACGGACCGCGAGATCATGACCTGAGCCGAAGTCGGCCGCCCAACCGACTAAGCCACCCAGGCGCCCATGGGTAATATTTTTAGGCACTGTGAGAAAACCATTGATTGAAGCGAAGGAATCCCTAGCTTCAGAGGCACATACAATTTCATTGGGGAAGTAAGGTATACTTAACTACACTCAGTCTTAACATTATGAGAATCAAATAATGACATACAAATTTTTGTTATAGAAAATTAATTAGGAAGAAATTGCTGTTCAGAATGATTACAGAAAAGTCAGATATAAATTAACTCCTAAGAAATAACTAAAACATGGATGGGTATGAGTTGCAAAAGAAGTAAGTGATACAGGGAGTTTCCAAAAATGAGACTTTCAGAAGGAAAGCCTCTGTGATAGGAATAAACAAGGATTATTCAGGCAATAATGACCTGAAATCTGACTAGAGCAGAGAGTTTATGGCAGAGACTAATGGAAAAAGAGTTGTAAAGACAGATTTGGTGATAGATTATGAAAGACCTTAAATATTTAGCTAACAAGATGGGATCTGTTCTATAGCTAGAATTAGGGAGAGTAATGCAGGCATTCCAGATTTTTGAGTAGGGAAGAGATGTTAAATTTATATAAGATGAGATTGGTCAAATCCTGAGCACTCATTTTGCAAATGAGCAGAGTAAGTTCCATAGAGAGTAATTATCTTGCCTGAGGTCAGGCAACAGGTTCTTCGGTAACAGTCACTTGGTTTCCAGTGCATATTTATAGCTTCTCAAGATGAGGACAAGTTTTTGTTTATGCCTTTTCACACAATTGCATTGTTGAAAGTGGCTATTGTACATGAAAGGACAGAGAAACAATTTAGACTAAATCTGGTAAAATGCTTGAGGCCTCATAAAAGTCCAAATCAGTGTTTCCTGACTTCTTAAAAACTGTTCTCTCTTTTGATAAATAAAACCAATCTCATGTCCTTCTTTAGTACTCTCCAGAAACTTTGAAATCAAGTAAACTATTTTGATGATAAACAATCAAATATTATAATGCCGAATTTGATTTTTCAAACTACACATACACCTATTGATGTGAGCTATGTCTCTCTCTCCTCACTCCTGACAATGAGAACCACTAACCCAAACCATTACCTGAAATTGTAGCAGGAAGGAAGGAGGAGTTAAAAGAGAGTCTTTGAAGAAAGAATCTCTGGGATTTACAGAACTTGGAGACTGGATATGAAGCTGAGAGAAGGAGTGGTAAGGGTGTCTCCAAGGCTTAAGTTGCCAGAGTGTTCATTCAAGGAATGTCAACAGGTCAGATAGTTTTGAGAAAAGCCATATAAACATCAACAAATTGTTCTGAAGCACAGGAATTTTCAGAGCCTTAAACATCTTGAAGTGCACTGTGACTTTCCATGACGGGAAAAACACGTCTAGCCCTTTGAAAGTTTACTTTGACCACTGAGCCCTGACTGCATGAGACAGTGGCTCCTGAAAGACATTTTTGAGATATGTACCTCTAAGTTATCAGAAGGTCTCTCAGATAGATGATAGCTCTATCATCAAGTGGCAGAGACCCTGCAGCCAGTGTCTTCCTACCTTGACCTTTTGTCCTGATTTTAATGCTTCTACCAACCAGCAACTTTGCCAAATACCCTGGGCTTGACTAATTCCCAACCCATGTTTGTCTGGATTATGACCTTACTTGCCCCAATGCCAGCCACCTGTCTTTACTCATGCTTATTTTATAATTAATAATCTCCCGATTTAGGGGCATCTGGGTGGCTCAGTTGGTTAAGCATCTGACTCTTAGTTTCGGCTCAGGTCATGATCTCAGGGTTCATGAGATCAAACCCTGTGTTGGGCTCTGTGCTGACAGTGAGGATCCTGCTTGGGATTCTCTCTCTACTTCTCTCTCTACCCCTCCCCCACTTGCACATGTGGTATCTCTCTCTCTCTCTCTCTCAAAATAAATAAACTTAAAAAAATCTCCCAATTTATAATGCTATCATAAGCAATAATTTTCCAAACATTTTTACCCTATTATGCCTAAATTGGAAGTCCTCTTCCCACTCTGGTCAGAAACAGAAAGATGAGTAAAGATGTGATAAAGAAAGAAAGCATGTTGGGCTTTAACCCTCAGGACCACTTTAGACACGGCTCCGAATCTTCTAACAAGGTTGGTAGTGCCAAGTCTCATGAAAAGCCTAAATGGAAAACATAAAAAAAGAGTCGCAGGTAGCTGATTTTTGTTTTTCCTCACTTAAGAAAAAAATTAAGCCATAGAGAAGACAGCTAGGAGGTAAGAAGTGCTGCTATCTAATACTACAACTACCCGTTTATCAAAGAAGCTTTTCAAAAAAGAAGCTCTTTAAGTGAATTAAGCATGCATGCATCTTTTTTTTTAATGTTTATTTATTTTTGAGAGAGAGAGAGAGAGCAAGAGGGGGAAGGCCAGAGAGAGAGGAAGACACAGAATCCAAAGCAGGCTCCAGGCTCTGAGCTGTCACCACAGACCCCTATGCAGGGCTCGAAGAGATCATGACCTGAGTCAAAGTCAGATGCTTTTAACCGACTGAACCACTCAGGTGCCCCCATGCCTGCATATTTTAAAGAGAAAAATAAAATGAAAGATCACAAGATAATATAAGAAACTAAATGTGGAGAGCAGGGAGTGATGGAGAGAAAGAGAATAATATGGAGAAAATTTGGGAAAGATGGGTTATCAGAAAATGTTTAAAGGGGCTAAAGTGTTAAATATGAGATGAGTATCCATAGGATAAAAGTCAGAGTAATACATTTAACAGCTAGTTTAAGTAAACATTACCTATAATCCAAAGCAGTTAAAAGCCCAGTATAATTTGAGCATATCATGTCTTTGAAAAGGTCATAGTTGAAGTAAGCAATATATTGCCATTAATTTCCAAGTTTATGAAAGTATTTCTAAGAAAACATTTCCCTCTCCACTTCACAAGAGTTACTCTTTTATTTCCCATAAGAAATGATCATTTCAATTTTATGCAGAGTCAAAAGCTTCATTGCACTAACATCAAAGAAGTTATAAACTACTTTGCAGGTAAGAGCCTTCTTATCAGAAATGGGCCTCTCAGGCAGCTCCAAATTAGGGGCAATAGTTTAGGGAGTGAAAGGGCCTGAGGAGCTGCTAGTCCCATTTGTGTAGAAAGCATATCTAACACTGACTTGGAAAAAAATGTCTGGAAATACAATACAGAGGCTTTATCTGAATAGTTGATTGAAATAACCTGTGTACATGATCAAAGACTATATTCAGCAGCTTCTACAGATCCTTTTGCTACATAGGGATTACAAGGCTTATGATGATATAATTTCAGAAAAGTAAAACCATGTTGAGTTTTTTTCCTCTCCCTAAAATACATTTTCGTTATTGGTTTATCTTGTGCATTATTCACCTTTGACCAATGAAATTAAGCCGCTCTGTTTCACATCAATACATTGACTCATTTTCTGGTCGTTAAGCACATGCTTTGTTGTTGTTGTTGTTGTTCACAGGGTGAGATTAAAATACTTTAAAAAAAGTAATCCACGGCAGCACTTACATTCATTTTTTTTTTTTTTATTAAACTCAATCCTGGAAAAAACAATTCTGAATCATAAATGGTCAGAAATGTTTTTTTTTAAATCAAAGCATGTAACTGCTCAAAGATTATAAGATACAACAATCATGATGCATTATTTATAGACAATAAAGGGAGATGTCACAATTACTATTTGTTCCCCAGAGTATCATGACCTCAAACTGAACTTAAGGAAATTGTGTAAGATCAATTGAAGAATAAAACACAAAGACGTCCAAGAATTTCCTTTGAAGCGTTTAAAGAATAGGCCCATGAATTCAAAGATGAGTCATTCCTGAAAGCAAGAAGGAAGAATAGTTGGCAGTTGTGAGGTAGTGAGTAGAGCCTGGCGGAAAGATTTGTAAGAAAAGGAGCAGTGATCCTTGTAAGAGGGTGACAGACCGAACATTTGATCATGGAAAGTAAGGAGACTGTTCTGCAGATTCCCAGGGAAGGACCTTATTTATCAAAAGTGAAATATTTATCAGGATTCTTGTCAGGCAGGTAACTCTTATCTTACACTGGTTCCTGATTCAGGTCAACTTTGCTTGACATAGTTGACAAGTTTCTGAAAAATTAACTGTAAATGAAATTTTATTTAAAAAAAAACCAATATTTTAAAGGCTCTGTCTGGGGAAAGCATTCAAGAATCAGTAAGGAAGCCAATCAAGGATAATATTTTCAAACGAGAAATATTACTCCCTCATTCCCTTGCTTCTTGGTTTTGGAAGTCAGCATTCTGTGTGTTGCATTTCCTACCAGAATAAATATACAACTATACCCAGAATGATTCTAAGAATAGGAGGAGGAAAATCAATTCTCTGAAGCAGTGTCTATGTATTTAAAAGCTGTTTTCCAGCTTATAACTTGTTTGAATTGGTGAATTTGTAATCAATGAACTGGACAGTTCAGTTAACTATATCAAGCCATTTGTACATGGCTTCCTACCCTACGGCATTTCAAAAATAGTACACTATGAATGACAAAAGTAAGGTCATTCAGGACTTGTTCTTCTAAATATGGTAAGCTCCAAAAGTGAGCTCAGTAAAAATAACAAGGAAAGGTGAAAATGAAGGCTCCTACAGATTGTGTGTGTGTTTTTAAGAACTGTGATCTTGTATTATCCTATTAGTTCTATTAAATTAGGAACACACAAAGTAAAAAAAAAAAGGTTATTAATTCTATCTGTGTCAAATGTTAATACTTTATTCATGTATGATTGAATTAAGTTTGCAGCAGATGAAGGTTAGGGAAGGGTAATGGCGATTATCTGACCCCAGAGTCATCTAAACAGAGCTTTCTCCTTTCTATGCTAAAGTAAAGTGGTTTGCTATTGACTTTTTCCCATGTGCTAGTTCTTGAAACATTCAAGCTTCTTTAAATAAATTCATCTACCCATCTGGTTATCATGCTATTCAACAAATGCTTAAATCTTCATGAAGGCACTTACTTTTTTATATTCTTTAAAATAGTCTTATTATTTAACTGAATATACTTATTATAAGTGTTACAAGCTTGGATATTTGTAAAACATCTATATAGATAAAATACAATAATGTATTTTACATACTGTTGTGTGGTATATAAGAATTTATTTTTTAAAGGATTCTATGAATTAAAAAAGTTTGAAAACAATATTAGTATCAACCCTAAAGATGTTTGGGGGTGAAAGCAGAACTCTGAATATTTCAAGATGAAATGTGACAATGGTTAAGGACATTATTCCAATTTTTATTGATTTTGCTTTTTTTTTTTTTTTTTTTTAGTTCATTAAGCTTGCTATTTCTTCTTCTACTGTTGATGGGAATTTTGCATGGTTTCATGTTCACATAAAGAATGTATATCAACAAAGTCCATTGTTTCTACATTTAATGCATATCCTGAATTTGATTGCTTTATGCCAGTTTCATTACTATTACCATTACTATTCAAATTTGGACTGTATGAACTGTTCTGCCTATTTTCATAGTTATATCCCCCACTTGCACAAAGACACATACAAAATCTATTCACCACACAACAGCTGTGAGGCTTTTAAATTGTGAATCAGTTCATATCCTTCCCTGTTCAAAATCCATCAAAAATTTTCTATTTCTTTCATAATAAAATCCAAAGTTCTTACTATGGCTTATGACAATCTGATCTCTACTTACCACCATTGCCTTACTTCCAAACATGGCTCACTCTAGTCCATCACCTGGCCTTTTCTGGTATACCACATTACCCAGCCCTCCATCCTAAAGGCTTTTTCCAGGCATTCAAATGGATCCCTCCTGTCCCTCACTTCATTCAGATATTTGCAGAATATCTTACTATCCCTACCAGCAGCATCCTGAACACTGCTCTATTTGTCTTAATAATGCTTGTCACCACTTGACATTACACATTTGTTTGTACATTTTCTTTTTTCCTTCTAGAATATAAGAGCCTAAAAGCACAAACTTTGTTTTGTTCACTGATGCAACCCGGCAACTAGGAAGTACTCATACTCAGTAAAGATTAGATAAATGACTAGATAAGTAAAGGAATGTGCATGCCCTTTCTCTTATCCTGCTGATGTAGACTAACACCAAAGTAAGCCATATAAATAGTGATTACTATTTTACATCACTGAATTCTGTAATATCTTCACAACTCTGACATGGTGATTGTTTTTTGAGATGTTTACCCAAGGTTAAAGCAATTAAAAATCAAAATTTTAGAAAAATTGATCCATTTAAGATAGTTTTCAGGCTAATTCTATGATAATTTAAAAACTGTATAATTCTATTTTTTTAAATTTTTTTTAACATTTATTTATTTTTGAGACAGAGAGAGAGCATGAACAGGGGAGGGTCAGAGAAAGAGGGAGACACAGAATCTGAAACAGGCTCCAAGCTCTGAGCTATCAGCACAGAGCCCGACGCGGGGCTCGAACCCACGGACCGCGAGATCATGACCTGAGGCGAAGTTGGACACCTAACCGACTGAGCCACCCAGGCGCCCCAAAATTGTATAATTCTAAAGAGATGATCCATAATAAGTTCCCATGTAGTCACAGTATTTATCATACTTTATCCTGTTTCAGGTGAACCTTCATTTCTTTGGGTCTATTATACTAAAGAGACATATAGTAATTAGGAGTGTCTGGAATTACACTACTCAAATCCCAGGTTCAGTACTTATTAGCTAAATAACTTTGGGCAAGTTACTTAATAATTTAAGTCTCATTTTCCTTATCTGGAAGATAAGGATATTAATATAGTCTATTCTACAATAACACATGTTTCTTTAATGTGAATTAGCTCATGTCAGATTATCATGGGGAGTGATGTTAGCATAATGCAGAAGTCACACTGGTTCATACGCAATTTTTTCCAGCATACAATGTTATATGTCACTGAGAAGCAGCAGCTGAATGCAAAGTACAGGAAAGAGTTGAACACAATAAACCATGGAGGAATAACAGTAGTTTTATCTAAGTCCTCTTGGTTTGAAGTAGCCACAAGCTCTCTCATGAAAGATTCTAATACAAGGGTCCATCTCCATCTAGGTACCTTTATCTTATACTCTTTAAATTAAAATCTTATATTTACTTTATTACTTCTTTATTAGAAATGTAACATCTTTACAAATTATTATGGCATTTATTACTGAGATTGTTATTATTTTGGCTAGTGCCCTAATAATAATGCTAATAGAAATTTTGAATAGCCTGGTCCAAGACTTTCCCCCCATAATTCCTACTCCTTTAGTAAATGATTCTATAGGATGTGAATTTTCTTTAGGAAAGCATACAGTTTTGGTGAGGTCTACATGAGCTAATCCATGTGAAACACATTAGAGTGCCCTCCACCTAATAAATATTCAAAAAACAATGCTTATCCCATGCTCTTAGTGTGTCTCTGTGTACATATGTAATTTTTTTGAGAGATTACTAAAATTAAGGCACTGTGTTAAACACTGGAGATACATAGTAAACGATGAATCGGGATAGGCATATTGCTTCTTACAACAGTTTTGAAAATATATTTTAAATTGACTGTTAACTTCTGTTTCCAGTGGTATAACAGTTTAAATGTTCTAACCAAGTTTCCTGCAGAAAAAAAAAAAAAAAACAAATGCTGGATTACAATTTAAAATATTTAAACGCATGAAATGCACTGAATGAGACAGGTGAAAGAAAAGATTACTCAGATATCAAAGAAATTAAGAGAAGACAGAAATGCAGAGAGGTAAACAAGACTCCGAAACCAAATTCTGGCTCACATTTGTGAACTCAAGCAACCTGGAGTTTTTTTTTTCCCCATGGGGGATAAGAAACAAGTATTGTGCCCTAAGAACAGGACATTTAATAAGAAATCTGTACGAAATCTTGGAGCCCAAAGGGATAGGCCTTTAGTGTAGAGTGAACTAAAATCAGATAGACAACTTCTAGAGCACAAGGAAAATTAACTTCCTGAAACTTCGGTGCTGAGTGGAGAATTCTTCTGACTCTACCTGGGTTTATATCTTATACACATAGTACCCCAGTGCTCAAAAAAATCCTTAAGCAAATAACTTAATTAACATAATTCTGAATTGAGAGAGCTATCAGCCACCTGGTAGAAGCAAAAGCAAATCCTCTTGAAGGAATCTACCTTCTACTGAAGCAGTCCTCATACCAATGGATGAGAATGCTCACAGATATGTTTCCAGAAAATATGAGCTCTTAAATACCCAAATTTACATAAAGAAATAGGGAACCATGAATCATAATTGGGAGCAATAAAAGATGAAGGAATCAGGCCCATATAGATTTCATCTGTTAGAATTATCAAACATGCAACAAAAATATTTATATTTCACATGTGTAAAGAATTCAAAGAAAGAATAAAAAGGATGAACAGGAGAGAGACACTAGAGTAAGATAAATAATTTTTATTGGAAATAAAAATGTGATTAATATAAATTAAAAACTTTCTCTCTACACACACACACTGCAAAATATTAGAAATGGCTGAAGAGAGAATTAATGAACAGGAAGACAGATTTGAAAAAATTGTCCACAAAAATTGTTTTTATCAGGGAGATAAAAAAAAAACATAGAAAAGCAATACAAAAGACAAATAAAATAGAATGTTATAAACACTTAATTGGGTTTCAGGAAGAAAGTAGAGAAATAATGGCGGAAAGTCAATATTTGAAGAAATAAAAGCTGAGAAATCTCCAGAACTGATGAAAAACATTAATCCTTAAAGTCAGAAGGCCAAAGTTCTGAGCAAGATAAATAAAACAAGTTAACGTCTACACACATCATAGTAAATCTAACGATAAAGAAAAGTATTTAAAAATAGTCAGAAAGAAAAACAAATATTGACAAAGAAACAACTAAGATGATGAATGATTTCTCAATAACCACAGTCAAAGTCAGAAGGTAGTAGAATGTATTCAAACCTGCTGAGAGAAAACAATTGTCAACCTAGAGCTATATGAACATACAGCAATATCTTTAAAAAAATGAAGGTGAACTAAAGTTATTTTAGAAGATAAAAGTGGCCAGAGTTTGCACCCACCCATCTCCACAAAGAATGCCCTGTAGATAGAAAAAAAAAAAAAAATGATTCCAGATGAAAAGTCTAAGATGCAAGAAGGAACAATGAGCAAAAAAGTGAAAAATATACATAAATGTTCACTAAACATACAAATAATAATATATTATAGAGGTATATAAAACAAAATAGAGCTATAATACATAACAGCAATAGTATTCAGGCAAGTTATTCAGAGATAAAGTGTGTGCTAAGGTCACTAAGATATAAATTTTCACAGAATCAAACTGTAGTTCCAATAGGTCAGGGTTTTTGTGTGTTTTACTGAGATATTCTAGGAGCTGTATCCATGCTCTGAATGGATGAAAAAAATGAATAAAGTTCCTTATTTTTCAATTTTATATTCTGATTAAGTATAGATGTTATAATTTCTAGTGCAGTTATTACAAGATTAGACAGAGCTTAAAAATGTCAGACTAGTAAAGGAGAGATAATGGAATAAATAAATCATTCAAAAGAAAGTAAAAATAAGAGAAAGAAACAAGATAAAATTACCTAAAAAACACAAAATCATAAAAATAAATCTAAATGTATCAATATTTACAATAAATATTCCTGGCATCCACAGTAGAATATAAATAAGTTGTGATACACTTATATAAGAGTACTACAAAGCAGTGAAATTTAATAAACTAGAATTACAAACACATAAATTTCAAGATCATAATATTGTACCAAAAAAGTAATTTGTAGAAGGCATACACCATGATTTCATTTACAGAGTGTTAAAATGCATAAAATGAAATGATATATTTTTGTAACAGTACAAAGGTGAGTGGTAAAATCACAGAGAAGCATAAGTGAATTTGAATAATAAACTTAAAAGTCATTCAAGTCATTCTTTCTTCTGATAAAGAAGATTAAATGTATGTGATTTGGATAGGTTACAAAGAGGTGTCAAAATTCGTATTTTGAGGTATCCTACTTGATGATGCATGTGTGGGTGTCTGTTGTATTGCCATTTATAATTTAGACCTGTTTTATATTTCCTTTGCTTACCTAGTTAATAAAAACAATTAAAAATCAAATCTATACAAAATATTTGTGGGACACCAAAGAATACTGATGCACTCTAGGTGTCTGAGGACAACTCTCTCTCTCTTTTTAAATGTAACACTATGTAAGGGCATATGGGGCCACATTTACACTTAAGAGGTAGCCAATTTTCAAGTTTTACTACCTCATTTATTCACTAATGCCAGACAATTCATTTCATCATTCAATAGTTTATGATTCGGTAATGTAAATAATTCTCAGGAAGGTAATAATGGAATCAAGTATACAGTGAAGTGTGAAAGTCTGAGATCAGAGCTTTGGCTGACTTTGTATAAAGAAGAGGGGAAGCACTGAAAACCTGCAAGTGGGAAGGGAGGAAGAGAGATAAAAAGTAATGGGCAGAGTGGAGAAGTAAAGAGCTTTTATGATCTCTGTAGATGTGTCTATTGCCAGCTCTGAGGCCATCACTACACTTATTTAGTGCTAACCCAAAGGGATTTAGGGTAGGAGGACACTGGATCTCTGAGTTTCAGTTTCCTCACTTGTAAAATGAGAGAAAGGTAATGGAGACATATAAGGTCTCTTCCATTTTCACATTCTATGCTTCTGTGATCACAAACACAAACACCATCTTAATTGCCATATTCTACTAATATAGAATAAAAACTACTAAACTACCCATGCTCATTAAATTCCATTGAAATTATGAACACCTGCATCAGAAACATAACACATAATCACCTGTGCAGTCCACTGGTGGTTAATTAGGGAGCATTCTTCCCTTTGTGTAAACATTTAGCAGGAATCCTCCATGTCGCCTATGCCAAGTTTATTTGTGACAGGAGAAACTTGATTTGAGGCATTAAAGAGGAAAGGTGGAGAGGTGGCTAACAATTTCTATTTGCAGAATTTTATTCAACTGCTGAGCTATCATTGTCGAGGGGAGATAATGTTTTGATCTCTTGCTGCCTTTATATTTAATTTCCCTTCAATATGTTATTAAAAGTTGGTGTGCTTTACCAGAAGTATGCTTGAAAATCACATGGTGAAAGAAACTCTTCTGTATGCTACAAAGTTTTGGTGTGTGAGATATACCATGTCAATGAATAGCCCAAGCAAATCTTATGACTGAAAGAATGACAGAAATCAGATCACAGCCATGTTGATGAGAGTGATTATTAACAATAATTAAACTGAGTCAAAATCAAATATATCCTTATCAATTCCTTAATTTTCCTATGCTTTACAGAAAAACTGTATCTTTAAACACAGTGATAAAAACTGTGGTATTCTTTATTTTTTTAATGTTTATTTATTTTTGAGAGAAAGACAGAGTTTGAGTGGGGGAAGGGCAGAGAGAGAGAGAGAGAGAGAGAGAGAGAGAGACAGAATCTGAAACAAGTTCAGGCTCTGAGCTGTCAGCACAGAGCCCGGCGCAGGGTTCGAACTTGGGAACGGTGAGCTCATGACCTAGGCTGAAGTCAGATGTTTAACCGACTGAGCCACCCAGGAGCCCTAAGGCTGTGGTATTCTTATATAAGCAGTGATAATATGCCAAATGAACACTACATTTCATAAATGACAGCATTAAAATAAAGCTTTTCCAAACCATTGAAAACACTGGATAATTTAGTTTTATTAGTAATACAGAGACTAGATTATATTGTTGGTAAGCAAGTTGGTCTTTAGAAAGCAGCCAATATTATGTGTTGAAATAAGGCCAATTTAATCAGTGAGAAGAAATTCCTGAGCTAGAAATCCAGTTAGCAAAAAAACTTGACATTGCTTGGAATAAACCTAGAGGGTCCACATTTAAAACTTCTTCTCTTGTAAAGTTGGCCCTAAAGTTTTGGATTTTCTCACAGGTTAAAAATATGTCTCATTCAGCTTTCTCATGGGCATCGGTTCAGATTTCAGAATCATCAACACCTTTTGGCTTATCCCCTGTCAGTGATCTACAAAAATAGGCCTGAATCAAGGTAGTCAAGATAATGAAAACATGAGGAAGTGAGAGGGACAAGGACTACTTACTTGATCTCACTATAGTTTATTCTGATATCAGCCACAATATACATGCAATATCCATATAAGGGAAAATCACAATGTGTGTGTGTGTGTGTGTGTGTGTGTGTGTGTGGTGCTCCAAGTGCTGCATTATCTATCTTTTGCAAAAGGACTATTTTAATTTAAGTAGTATCTGAGTGTCCAATATTCTGTGGACCATTTGTAAAGTTTAATATTAGAATTAAATCTCTTTAACCTTTTTAAAGAATTAGCTAACGATGTTGTAGATTAAGGTAAAGGCTACGCTGGAAAGAAATGAAAGTAACTTATTGTGGTAAGCCAAGTAATATACCCCTTCCCCCCAGTATGTCTGTGCCCTAATCCCCAAAACCTATCAATATATTACCTTATGTGGTAAGGGACTTACAGATATGATTAAGTAAGAATTTTGAGGTGGAGAGTGTCCTGGACTATCTGGACGGGCCCAATGTAATACAGTCGCCTTGTAAGAGGGAGGCTGGAGGGTCTGAGTGAAGAGAAGTGATGGAGACAGAAAGCAGAGCAATTCCACTGGTGGAAGAGGACTATGAGCCAAGGAATGAATGTGGGCAGCCTCTAGAAACTGAAAACAAAACAGCAAATTCGACTCTCTCCTAGAGCCTCCAGAAAGAATGCAGCTCTGCTAATACCTTGATTTTAGCTCCTTAAGACCCATTTTCTGACTTTTGATATCCAGAACTAAGTTGGTGGTAATTTGTTACAGCAGCACTAGTAAACTAATACATTTGCTGTTGGGCCTTTACTGAGAAATGGAATTCTTTGCAATGCAAATTATATAATAACCCTCTTAAAATAAATATGCCATTAAATTAAGAAATACTAGGGGCACCTTGGTGGCTCAGTCAGTTGAGTGTCTGACTTCGGCTCGGGTTATGATCTCACAGTTCATGAGTTTGAACCCTGTGTCAGGCTCTGTGCTGACACCTCACAGCCTGGAGCCTTCTTTGGATTCTGCGTCTCCTCCCTCTATCCCTCTCTCGCTCAGGCTCTATCTCTCTCTCTTAAAAATAAATAAATGTTAAAAAATTAAAAAAAATACTAAAGAAAGATAACAAAACCATATCCAATCTCATTTGTAATTCAATGAACTCAACAGTTAGACATTATTATCAAATCCAGTTAGAGTGCAAGTGAGGGTGAGAGTACAGGAAACAGCCACTCTTATGCATGCCAGAGAGGGTGTAAATCCCTACAACCTTAAGAAAGAGCAATGTAGATCAAAAGAAGCATACATTTACATTCTCCATTCCAGCAATTCCACTCTTAGAAAATAGTCCAAAGAAATAACAAAGGACCTATGTAAGTATTTAATCACAAGGAAGTTCATCTCAATATGAAGGTAATAAAAAAATGTTGAAAACAATCTGAATATCCAATAAGGGGTTAGTTAATCACATAATAATAAATCATGATATTATAATAAGTAATCACATTAATTAACAATAGAATATTGGTCAGTTGTGAAAGCGATACTATGAAAGTGCATTACTTTTTGGAAAGACGCTCAAGGTAAAATTCTTTTTTATAAAGCAATGTATAACACAGTATCTACAATATAATACATTTTTGTATTATATACAATACATATTATATGTCTATAATATACACGGATTATACACATGCCTACACATACACACACAATTTAGAAGAAACTTGTCATCAGAGTTTACTATGAATATATCACAACTGAACTACAGGATCTGTTCTAAGCATTTACATACATTAACTCATTTGATCTTCACATTAAACTTACAGAGTAAGTATTATTATTCCTCTCTATTCTATATCTGAGGAAATTCAGGCCTCCAAAGTTGAATTTTTTCTTTTGTCTTTTTTCTTTTTTTAAGAAATTATTTGTTTAAGCTTATTTGTTTTGAGAGAGAGACAGCGTGAGTGGGGGAGGGGCAGAGAGAGAGAGACAGGGAGAGAGAGAGAGAGAGAGAGAGAGAGAGAGAGAGAGAGAGAGAGAGAGATTGAGAGATTGAGAATCCCAAGCAGGCTCCACACTGCCAGAGCAGAGTCCAATGTAGGGCTCAAGCTCACGAAGCCACGAGATCATGACTTGAGCAAAACCAAGAGTCCAACGCTTAACTGACAGAGCCACCCAGGCACCCCCAAAGTTGAATTTTTTCAAAGTGACCTAAATAGTGAGTGAGAGATCTGAAATTCTACCCTGGCAATTAATGTGCAGGGCCTGTGTGCCTAACCACTAGATGACACTGCTAAACTTGAATGCTAGGATCAGTGAAATTTTTTAAAAAGTGGTGGTTTTTTTGTTTTTTGTTTTTTTTTTTTTGCTGATTTGTATTTTCTAATTTTGATATAAAACAACAAATAATAGCTAAAACTGACATATATTGAGTGGTTTAATTGTTCTAGGCATTATGCTAAGTGCTTTATAAGCATGATCTCAGTACTAATTAACATCTTATGAGGCAATATTTTTAATCATACTGTTTTGAATATTAAGCAACTAAATCTCAGAGAAATGAAGAAACATTTTACAATCACACAACTACTCAGTATCAGATTCAAATTCACATTTACCTGAATCTAGGGCCACTATTCTTAACCACTATGCCATGCTGCCCAAAGAAATAGACCAGTGAACAAAAGTTCATTAAAAGGAAAGAAACTGTCCCTTGGCAGCCTGAGGTTCAGAGAGCTTCAGGATAGCATTTGATGTAGCATAATAGTAGTGGTTCTTTATACACCATAGACTTAGTTATATTGAGTATATTTTATGAAACAGTTCAATGTAGACACAGGTTAAGCACTCAACAGACTAGATATGAACCTCACTACAACTAATGTCTTTCCAATATAATCCACATAGGAAAATTAGAATTTAATGTTTCCTAATAGGAAAACACTAACTATATAATATAAAGAAGTAAAGCAGTCTGCATATTCACAGGGATCAGTATCTAGACAGTAGAAGTGAATCTTTCATCCTCTTCTGTGAACATATCCTTGAGGATTTTGTTGTACTGAAAGAAAGTTTTCAACCAAAATAACTGCTTCCTAACATAGGCAACACTGTTAATTTGTTCCTCATATAGGCTAGTTTCTTTTCCTTTTCCTAAATGCCTTAGAATTAGGTGAGTAGCTAAAATGATTCATACTGGACTGACGTGCCAAACATCTGCTTTTTTATATACAATTATTTATGGAGCTCTCTATTATAATATTGAGGGATTATTTGAGGAACAGTTACACATTTTTTAAAAATGGCTGAGAGTTTCCAGGTTATAAACTTCTTAAAACTCTCTTTCCCCAAGAAGTTTTCTTCTCAGATTTTAATGAGGATGACAGCTGATAGGTTACAAAATCAGTGGCTTAAAACAATAGCCACTTATTAGCTCATAGTTCTGTAGGTTAGCGGCCCAAGCATAGCATGGTTGGGTAGTCTGCTCAGGCTAAGCAGATTTTAAGGCTAAAATCAAGGTATTAGCCAGACTGGGTATTCATCTGGAGGCTCTGGGGAAAAATTCACTTCTGAGCTCATTCAGATTGTTGGCAAAATTCAGTTCCTTATAGTTGTAGGAATGAGGTCTATGTTTCCTTGCTAGCTACTGGCCAAGAGACCCCCTTAGCAACTAAAGTTCATTATCATTTCTTACTACATGACTGCTTCCATCTTTAAAGTCAGCACAGAATATCTTCTTGCATTGATTCCCTCTCACACTTTGAACTGTTTTAGTGACTTCTTGCTCTTCTGCTAGCTGCAGGCAAGTCTCTGCTTACATTGGCTCAGCTGACTAGTCAGGGCTGCTCAGGATAATCTCTCTTTTGCCATATAATGTAACATACTGTAGCATTGCAGTAATGATGGCTCATTATATTCACAAGTTCTTCCCACTGAAGGGCGGGAGATCTCACAAGGATGAGGGTCGCTGGGGCCATCTTAGAATTCAGTGACTGAGCACTTCTGTCACTGATCTACTTGAAAGATTAATTTAACATTTACGTAACATATCTAATGAACATCTACAGGTGCCGGGTACAGTGCTAGGAATTTGATGTAACATGATTAATCACACAACCCACTTATTCTTTTTTATTTACTCCATGGCTCATCATACAGGCAAATTGTTTGGGGTATGGAAATATTTTTTCTCTAAATAATACAGTATGCCTGGGCAGGTATTGATTCATGTTAATATTCCTTTCATTCCTTAAGTTATCTAATATATTAAAATGATCAGTCCACTCTTGGAAATTAAAAACACTTGGAAGATCTATCCCTAAAATTTCCCATCCTTTCATGTCTATTAAACTAACCTAAGTAATGGTGGATATGATGATGGTAGTAAATAAGAATAGCAGGGGCTAACCCATAAAATTTCAGACGTTTGAATCTTATTTTTTAAAGATTCACGTAAAATAAATTGTTAATATTAAAAAAGAATGAAGAAGTAGATGGTATAGTTTTTTTTTTTAATTTTGAGGAAAAGATCATATTAAATAACATTTAGATTCTAGTTAAATAATGCTAATTTTCTGATTAGGTTTAACTTACTACAAACATGATTAATACGACTGTAGGTCCATGTACACATCTACTTCATAATTTTTCATGTTTACTATGTATAGAAAGCCCCCAAATTGGCAGCTAACTCTCCCATGAGTATTACTAGATTCATACTGATTGAAAGACAGTCTGGAATAAAAGTTACGGTCTTTCATTTGAAAAAATCAGTACATCTGATTCTTATTTTATAGAAATTGAAAAGTTTTTAAATCAGCACAGATTATTACATTACAAGGGAGAGTTTGGGAACATTTACTTGCTGGAGAGTTGCAACAGAAAGCTCTAGGGAAGTTTTTTGGAACATGATGAACACACATACATCTTCCAAAATCAATGATGTGGTTTAGACAGGTAGAAATAGGCTCACACAGAACTGAGTCCAGTGATAGTGGCCCTAAAAAATGGGCTGTATTATTGTTAGTCCACATAACAGTATGATTTCCTGATGGTCACTAAAAAAGGATTGTGAAATCATTTTTCTGTGTTGAAGGGATTATGCAGGAATATGCTGTATGCATATTCATTTTTCTACTTTCTCAGTTACTATCATAAATAAAAGGAGATTCAGAAAGAAAGAGGTAATATGTAACTTTGCAGGCTCAAACAAAAGCATGTAACTATACTCTGCTGATATCAAGCTCACATTCACATCTATCTGATAATTTTTCATGCACAAACCCCAAAGTACAATATAATATGCATATCTTTATCCCCACTTTCCACAGCTCCATTTTGGTCTTGTATCCTTCCAGCCAATTTCTCTACTCCAGTTCATCCTGGAGATTGCTCATTTTTTCTAGGCTTCAATCTTATTCTCATTTTACATTAGAATGCTTTGCAAGTAACCACTTTTTGGTGGTTTTCAAGGGTTTTGGCTCTCAGGAATACATAATTCTTAGAAACTGAAAACTGTTGTGTAAAGAGGATGGACTGTAAAACAAGACATGCACAGTCTCAAATCCAGCTCTGCCATTTACTAGCAACATGGCCTTGGACACATTTTTGAAATTTGATTTATTGAAAATAAATTTAATTTATTCTTAAACTTGTGTCTAGATTTATTTAAATCTCTTATTGAATTCTGACTAGTAAACAAGTGCTTTTGCTGAGTTCTTCTTGAGGGCAAGGACTCTGTGTTACTGCCTTGTAACCCAATAATGGGCACATTATCAAGTTTAGTAAATATATCTTGGTCACTTCTGGGCACTTCAGAATGGTGAAAAAAACAAACAAACAAGAAGAAATGGCATAAGACAAAGGTCACTGACAGATTATGAGTGGAGGCAGAAATCTCTTAAAAGAAAGTATCATGAAGATTTGGAACTTAAAATCTATTGCAACTCAAATTCTGTGATTCAAGGAAGAAAAATTAAAATTTGAACACCAAAAGAGACTTAATCAAATAAGATGATTCTATTCACTGTTATTTACATTAGAGTCTTCCTAGCTCTTTTTTTGCCCCTTCATACTTCAGGTGCGAAGCATCTGTTGACATGACCTACCATGATCCTGCCTCCTGGTGTTCATGCTCTTGTGGAATCTCCTCCATCGAGCATGGGCTGAATCTGGTGACTTCTAACCACTAGAATATGACAATGGTGATGTGTGTCACTTCTGTGATTATGTTATAAAAGACTGACTTTAGTCTTCTTGGTATTTCCTGTGGCTTTTCTTTTTCTCTGATAAAAAGGGCTTCCTGACAAGGAACTGAATCTTGTCAACAATCACTGAGTGAATTTGGAAATAAATCCTATTGCAGCTGAATCTTGAAGTAACTATGGATCCCAGGTTGACACCTTGATTACGTCCTGTTGAGTGAAAAACCCTGAAGCAAAGGACCCAGCTGAGCTGTGCCTGAATTCCTGACCCACAGAAACAGTGAGATAATAAATATGCGGCTTTTAAGCCACCGATGATTTTGGAGTGTTACGCAGCATTAGATAATGAATACACCTCACATACAATTCAACAGTAGGCTGTCAGCTGTACCTTCACATTTAGAACAGAAAAAAAAATTCTGAATTCTAAAATTCAAAATTGGGATATAATCTTACCATCTCACAGCTACCACCTTCATATAATGCAATATAATTTTTCATTTGATTACTGCAATAACCTCCTGGAATATATGACATTTCTGCTTTTGCCTTTGCCCTCTTAATGCTATTCACAAAACAGCAGGTAGTGTGATCCTGTTAATGGATTCTATTCTCCTTCAGATACTCAGCCACCTTACAAAAACCTGTATGATCTGTTTCCTTTCTTTATGTGTATGACCACACGACACCACTAGCATGACCATACTGGTTTCTCACACTTACCTAATATGCCATCATAATTTGATACCTTTGCACACTGTTTTCTCAGCATAGAATGTTCTTCACACAGTATTTTCATGGCTGGCTCCTTCCAATACCTTCACTTTGATGCCTTCATCTCAGAGAGGTCGTTCCTGGGCATGACATCTAAAATTGCACCTTGTCTCTCTGACACATCTCCCTGTTTTATTTTCTTTTTAGTATTTATCACAACAGAATATTTTATACATTTTACTCATCTTGTTTATTATATTTCTCTTCCACTAGCAGGTGAGCTCCATGAGGGTTCAGAGTTTTTGTTTACTGCTGCATCTCTAGCACATGGGACAGTGTTTAATACATAGTAGGCATTCATTAAATATTTGCTGAATTAATTAAATGAATGAATAAGTATTACTAATTTGCACTTGCTTGAAGAAATTAGTAGAAAAATTCCGTTTTGAAAAGTGGATATGTACCACATAAGTATGCAACAGCATTCTTAGATCACTTAAAGCTACCAGGAGCTTTATGTTAATAATATGCTAAGCAGTGGGGTGGAATTAAGCCAGCTCTTGGCTCTTCCTAACAAACAGGAGTAAACTTTGGCGTGGAATGCTCTAAATCACAGATAACTGACAACATTCAAATTAAGCACTGAGTCAGAACACTAATTAAAACTTACATTTAAAAGCTAATTGAGCCGTGTTCACTTATACAAATTATTCAATAGCAAATTACTTCCTCTTTCTCATTTTAATTAAAAAGAACAAAATAAGGCTGACAGAAGGTCTCTCTTTGTTGCTTCAAAATTACTATTCGGAATCAACACCTGGAAGAAAATTCCTACAGGCACTTTCCAATGTGTTTAGTATTGCCATTAACCTCAAGATAAGAGTGTTTCCTTGAACTTTAATGTTGAACCTAAGGCCTCCCCCTGACATTCAGGACCTGCAAGTCAGTTATTAAAAGCACTGGTTGCCCAACTTTTCATCACATACTTCTCAGAGGAAAATATTGTGGAGCAACTCTCAGAAATATATGCATTATCAAGAGTTATAAGCATATTCTTTCAGACTAATAAATTACATTGTATAACATACAGAAAGGAAAAATTTCTTAAAGAAAGAAAAAGAGTAACTAATATTTAAAAATAATTAAATTGCATTTGTCTGTTTTAACCAAAATGCATTTTTTGTTCTCTCTCAACATTATTATTACTACTACTTAGTGAGAATTATATTATTCAATATTCTGCATTATATTTTAAGATCTTAGTTTACCATTTTATGGTACAGAAGTTTGGTTTACATATTTGGTTTCTTTGGCTTCATTCCTGTGAAAGATCTTCACAAAGATGCAGAGATCCAAGTGGAGAAAATGCAACAGAGTCTATACTGTCATTGATATATTTTTAATAATAATTTTAATGATATTATTTAATAGCTAAGCAAACATTTTCAAAATTTTGCTAGAAATTTTTAAATTACCTGATAGCTATTGGTTGTTCTTACAAAGTAGTGGAAATTGTTGTACTTTTATACCTTTAAATTTTTTATTTGGAAGATTTTGTAACAAGTTAGGAAATTCTGTCCCCAAGTTTTAAAAGTATACAGACGTGAGAAATTTTGCAAGTAATGCTTTTACATAATTTTTGGCAACAAATCCACTTAGCTATCCACTTAGAAAATCCGCATTTTCTAACTACTCCCTCTGTAGTACAAAAGAATATTTACTTTTCCCTACTGTTAAAAATTACCTTTATTTTGAAGGGGCACATGAAATGAGGTGTGTGTGTGTGTGTGTGTGTGTGTGTGTGTGTGTGTCTGTGTGTTAAGAGAATATCTGCCAAATAGAATACTACTAGACATTACAGGAAAGGTTGCAAATTTGGAACTCATATTTTGTAAATGAAAATGCATAACTCATTTTTAAATTTGACAACTTTCTTAAATGTTCTGTCACAGGATAACCTCTGAACATCTGTCTGGACAAAAATTCCTCATGGTTACTTCCTATATTATTACAAAGTATTGTATTGATTTTGCCATTCAAAACAATGTAAATCTACTTGACCAAGCATAAGTGAAAAGTGCTCCTCTGTCAATTACTCTATGTTGTAGAATTCACTCTTCTTTCACGACATCACATAGTCTTAAGAGAAAAATGATTACCTGACAATGGATCAAGTGAGGGTACCAATGACAATCCTTATATTAATAATGCAATGGTTACTACAATATGTAGTTCAGTGTCAGCATTTAATGACTGAACCAAACGTGAAGCACCATGGAGTCGTGGAAAGAGACTAAAAAAAATTAAGGTCTCTATCTACAAGGAGATATCACTATGTCTTCCTCTCTCCCTTCCTTCCTTCTTTCCTTGAGAGAGACAGAGGAAGAAGGAGAGAATCAGAAGCAGGTTACATGCCCAGTGCAGAGCCTGATCTCACAATTGAGTGTTCATGACCTGAGGCAAAATCAAGAGTCTGATTGATACTCAACCAACTGAGCCACCTAGGCGCCCCTGTTTTCATCCCTTCTAAATGAAGAAATTTCACTGAACTCTTTATACCCTGTATTCTATAGTAGGTATACTATTAAATAGTAAAAACATCTAACATAAAAAATTTTAAAAAGAAGCAAAAAAGAAAGCTTGGCCTTTGAAAACCAGTACACTAAATAGAGTATACTTTGTTATGCATACTCTGTTTAACATATATATTATCTTGATGATTTAGAGAACTCTCTAACAATGATATTCTTGTACATGATTCATGCCAATGATAAGATCCCTACTTTTACTCCTTCCTATATTAGTTATAGCAAAACCACAACCAGCAACAACACAACCTACTTCCTTCACTGTAACAGTTCAAATAGGAAATTATGCCCACTTAAATAATTTGGGAAAGATTTAATGAGACTATTAAAAAAGATATGAGTGAGGTGAAGGCAAACTGCTATGAATAGGCAGTAAGTTGGGGACAATAACAGTGGATTTGTTAACACTCTTAGGTCTGAGGTATGGGAGAGTTATGGGAACTTAGGAGAGTGTCCATGACTAAAAGGAGCGGTGAAGAGAAGGCCAACTGAGGGACAGTCTTACTGGGCTCCTCCTAGGCAAGGAATACCCCAAGAATATACCCTGCACTTTCTTGTTTCTTTGTAATCTCTTGCTGGGGCTACCCATTGGCCCTATCCAATCACAACAAAAGGAGCTCTGTATACTATTCAGGAAGGTCAGCTTCCTTGGGCACGGAGCAGGGTGAAAGGAGAGAGTGGTTCTAGAGAATCAAACAGAAGATATCTGGTGAGATCATCTTCCAGTTTACTCCCTTCTATATGATAAAGTAATTAAGTGGCAGATTGGCAGTGTCTAAATTTTGTTTTTTATAAAAAACTACGAGGAGATTATATAGTCTGTTGCCCGAAAGCATGACTAATTACAGTTTTGTTTTTTTAGTTAGCTACTTTTACTTTTTGAACAAGCAATGCATTTATGTTACAAAGTCCAAAAGATGTAAACAGGACTACGGGGAAAATTAAGACTCTCATGCTCCTTTCCCTGTGCCAATTTTCCCTCTCTCCACAAAACCATTACCACTACTTTCTTTTTTTATCCTTACAAAGATTTCCCATGCATTTGCAATCAAGGGAAAACAGATAAATATATATTTCTTATTTTTTTACAAGAATAGTAGCATAATGTAAACACACTACGTTTCTTTTAAATTGTAATAACACATCTTGAAATGGTTTTAAATCATTATATAGGCTTCTTTCTAAGGTATACAGAATTTTATTTTTACAGGTTTAACAAAACCTTCACCCATTCTCTGTTGATGAGAATTTATTTCTGATTGTTTCCTACAACCAGTGCTACAGTGAATATTATACATGCATCATTTTCACATGCCCTACTATATTTGTAATAAGTAGTAAAATTAAAGCAAAATGACTGTTAAAATGTTAGCGGATTTAAAAATGTAAATTGTGCTGATAAATAAACCTCCATAAAAGTCATAATATTTAAGCTTCCAACTACAGTTTTGGAATCTCCACATTTTTCTCCAGAAGTTTCTCCACAGTTTCTCCACATTTTCACCAGAAGAATGCTACCAAATTTTTTATTGTTGCCAATCTGACAGGTTAAAGTGGTATATATTTATATTATAATTTCTATTATTATGACTCAGGTTGGACACCAATTCATGTGATTAAGGACCCATATATTTATCTTTTATTAAGTTACTTCTCAATATTCTTTAACTAATTTTGTGGATTTTATAATATATTTTTATAATTTTATAATTTTATAATAATAATTTTATAAAATTATTCTTTAAGGAAATTAGTTATTTGCCACTAAAAAAAACCTTTATATGTAAAACACTTGGCTTATTAAAGTTTTTTCCTGTATTTAAAAAAATTTTTTAATGTTTATTTATTTTTGAGAGAGAGAGAGAGAGAGAGAGAGAGACAGAGCATGAGCAGGGGAGGGGTAGAGATAGAGAGGGAGACCCAGAATCTGAAGCAGGCCCCAGGCTCTGAGCTGTCAGCACAGAAACTGATGCAGGGCTCAAAACCGCAAACAGAGAGATCATAACCTGAGTTGAAGTCATATGCTTAACCTACTGAGCCACCCAGTTTTTTCCTGTTTATAAAAATAGTCTCCTATCTTTTGTTTCTCTAATGTTTTTATGGTCTATTTCTCCCTCTCTCCTTGTAAATCTTTGATACATTTGGAATTTAACGTCCTGTATGAGTTATGTAGCCAGTTTTTCCCCCAGTTGGTTATCCAAGCACTACTTATTAAATTATCTGTGTTTCCTCTAATGATTTGAAATTATTAAATATCTAAGTTCTTGAAGATAATTGGGTATATTTCTGGACTTTCTATTTTGTTTCATTAATAATTTTTGGTAGTCTCATTTTAGACAGTACCACATAATTTTAATTATGGATAATTATTAGTTTTTATCACAAATGTACTAAAATTATAAAAAATCATCACTGTGCTGGAGAGTGTTCATGAACATATCAAACTCAGAACGTAATTTGAATGCATTATTTGGGTCTTGGCTGAAACAAATGGACTCAGAGAAATATTTTTAATAAAAACAACAAATAAAGACATTCAGATTGTGTTAGATACAGTATTAAACCAGGTCAGCACACAGAAAGAGAAAATAGTCATTGTTGTTGATAGTGATGCGTACTTGTCATTGTCCTCAGCAGCAGCAATGGTACCACCACCACTGATTGACTACTGTATGCAGAACCTGGTCATCACGACCCCATTCTACACTATGGAAACTGAGGTTCAGAGAATTTAAATTCTACATACAGCTAGAAAATATCAAAACCACAATGCAGGCTCAATAAAAATACTGACGAGCATTTGTTACATGTATTAGGTAAGCGTGAGAAGTCATAAGATGCTTGCCTACACAAACACAAATGTAGTAGTTCCGCCTTATCTGCACTCCCATTTCCCATGGTTTCAGTTACTTGTGGTCAACCACAGTCCAGAAGCAGATGATCCCTCCTTCTGATGTATGGTCAGAAGGTTAATAGTAGCCTAATAGCATGTCACAACGTCAACATCATTCACCTCACTTCATCTCATCACACAAGCATTTTATCATGTCACATCATCACAAAAAGACGGGTGAGTCCGGTACAGTCAGATATTTTGAGAGAGACAGAGAGACCACATTCACGTAACTTATAGTATATTGTTATAATTGTTCTATTTTATTATTAGTTATTGTTGTGAATCTCTTACTGTGCCTAATTTACAAATTTAACTATCATGTATGAAAAGGAAAAGGAATAGCATACATAGGGTTTGGTACTATCTGCAGTTTCAGGCATCCACTGGGGGTCTTGGAACAAACATACTTTCCTCAGATAAGAGGGGATCACTGTACCAAATGACTGATAAAGACAACGCCATTTAAGACTTGGGCAGAGTTAGAAATCCTTCAGATTGAAGTTGTTCAAGTTAGACTTCATACTAGTGATGGAACTGGTGAAGATTATGACTCAGGAGGTCATTCCAGGAAGGGGGATTGAAGGTCAAACATAATGTAATACAGGGAAAATGGCTCCTGTTGTTTGGAGAATCATATACATTTTATTCGAATGGGAGATGTTATATTCATAGATTCATTTCCGTATTCATTTTGTAAGAGAATAGTGCTTTGGTACTCTCTGATGGGCAAGAAGAAAGCTAATATTTGTTGCTTATCAAGTGAAATACATTCAGTACCTATGAGAGTTCTGAATAGGAGTCAGGCCTGAAGTGAATATTTGCATAGTTATGTAATACTTCAGGAGCTGAGACTGTGCAAGAGGCAACTGTGTAAACAAACAGCTCTTGTGTGCTGAGGAGAAGGTCATTACACTCAAAAGTGTTTTCCATAAAAACTTTACCAGCCCATATTAAGGAAATCTTTGGATCTTTCTTGTGTCTAAATGATTAGAGATGGCCTGTATAATTTTTAGACTTAAAGAATGGGAGAGATCAGGAATAGAATTTCGTAGTTATAGATTTTGATTTAGTGATCCATTTTCTTATTAGAACCATAATGTCACTTTTGCTGTGAAAGAATTCTCTGTTCATTCTGTCTCTGTTTTGCCTTATTCTTTATTTTTAACCCAAATTTAAACTTTTTGAGGACAGTCAATAATACTTCTTATATTTTTTTAAATTGGTCCCCTGCACTCCCCACTCACAGAGTATCATTAAATCTTTCTGAGTGACATGAATACAGTTACTTCTCATACTTTGAGGGTTAATATTATCAGTTGAAACAAAGTAACAGTGAGCACTCATTTCAATATAGCTTTCATTTAAATATGTTGTGCCATAATACACATCAAATTCCAATCCGGTATCTTTAAACTAATAGAGTATGGATCTTAGATGCTGCTGATACTTGGTAATTTTTTTTTCTCCTTAATGGAAACTGGTATTCAGTCCCACTACTGAATTAAAATGTTGTTTATTTAAAGTTTTACATTTTATGGCTTCATTTGAATAATAAAATGCATATATAGAACTAAGAGATTAAAAGAAAACAAAGCTTAAAGACCAGTTTAATCAGGGGTTTAAGTAGGAGAGTCTGCTTTGCTGCGCTGGGCACCTATAATTCTGTCTTCAGTACACAGTTCTCGTACTTTTATTTTGCTTTTGTCATCTGCTTCACTGGTTTGTTCTTTGCTATATCATTGAAATATCTTGGACTCCTATTACTGTAAATACTGAATATAGAAAATAAATAGGCCCCAATACAGTATTTTTGCAAATGAGTAATTAAATGAGTGAAGAAGTCAACTAAGCATTTTGAGGAAATAAAAATTTTGAACTCTAGCCTTAGATATAGGTGGTTATTTAATACATAGGTCAGCAGTTCAACAAAAAGAACAGTAGTGCAATTGGACAAGTGAACATTCATAGATTGATTGCAATAGATGTATCAGGTAGACGCTTATGACCCTATCCGGAAGTGTTTTGTTTTTTAAAAAAATTTTTTTTGGGGCGCCTGGGTGGCGCAGTCGGTTAAGCGTCCGACTTCAGCCAGGTCACGATCTCGCGGTCCGTGAGTTCGAGCCCCGCGTCAGGCTCTGGGCTGATGGCTCGGAGCCTGGAGCCTGTTTCCGATTCTGTGTCTCCCTCTCTCTCTGCCCCTCCCCCGTTCATGCTCTGTCTCTCTCTGTCCCAAAAATAAATAAATAAACATTAAAAAAAAATTAAAAAAAAAAATTTTTAACGTTTATTTATTTTTGAGACAGAAAGAGACAGAGCATGAACGGGGGAGGGTCAGAGAGAGAGGGAGACACAGAATCTGAAACAGGCTCCAGGTTCTGAACTGTCAGCACAGAGCCTGACGCAGGGCTCGAACTCATGGACTGCAAGATCATGACCTGAGCCGAAGTCGGACGCTTAACCGACTGAGCCACCCAGGTGCCCCGCAAAGTGTTTTTTATCCTTGAACAAGTTATGTAGCTTTTCAGAGGCTTTTTTTTTTATGCATAAAGCTAATCCTTGCTTTGCAGAAAGGGGAGCCAGAGAGTTGCCAGATTTAGCAAATGAATGTATAGGACACCCAATTAAACTTCAATTTAAGATAAGCAATAATTTTTAGTGTGTGTCCTAAATATTATGTAGGATATACTTACATTAGAGATGAAATTCAAATTTGGCTATGTTTTGTATTTTACCTGAAAACCCAAATTGCAGATGATCTTGGTACATACTACACACATTGTAAATCACAATGAAAGTATTGGTGCTCTAATGTTGTTTATAATGCTTATAATATTTCCATGACTGTTAAAGGTAACATAGTGTGATTGTTAAAAGTAGGATCTCTGGAGTCAGATTGCCCTATTCAGATTTCATTCTTCCACTAACAGCTTTGTGACCTTAAGCACATTCCTTAATGTCTCATTTTTCTTATCTGTAAAATGGGGATAATAATAGTGCCTAGGGGCAGAGCTGTCATACAGATTAAATGAGTTAATTTCAAAGAAATGTTAAACATAGTGCCAGAAACCAGAAATATAAGCCCTGGATACATGCTACTTATGATTGTGGTGTAAGGTGAAAAACAGTCCCATTGTGCCCAAGACTAAGGGGTCTCCTTCGGCATGAGACTTTGAATGCTAAAGCCCAGATAGTCCAGGACCAACTGAGACACAGGGAAACAACTCACATATATGAATACATAACATTTAGTGCTGAGTAGTAATAGAAATCAATTATTAAGAGCACTGATTATATTCTATATTTGCCAACTCTTGACTTGAAAAACTCAAAGAAATCATTATAGGAGAATTTAAGGAGGTCAGAAGCTTAGTCAGGAGAACAGATTCTGAACAATTAATTCCCGAACAATTTGATAAGCAATATCAACAAAAAGTTTGGCGATCCAGAGAGTCTTAACTGACTCTAGCCAAGAATGGAGAAGATTTAGAGAAGATATTTAAACTGGATATTGAGAGATGCCAAGAAGTTTTTCAGGAAAAAAGGGAAAAAGAGGATTTTAGTATCTTTATTTTTCTTAATTTTTTAAATGTTTATTCATGGGAGAGAGAGACAGAGAGGTGGGGGAAGGGGAAGAGAGACAGGGAGACACAGAATCCAAAGCAGGCTCCAAGGGCTGAGCTATTAGCACAGAGCCTGACGTGGGGCTCAAACTCATGAACCGTGAGATTATGATCTGAGCTGAAGTTGGACGCTTAACCAACTGAGTCACCCAGGTGCCCCTTTAGTATCTTTAGACAGCAGGAAGATGCACTAGCACGTATGTTGGTATGTTGGTATGTTGGTATGTTGGTATGTTGGTATGTTGGTATGGTGTCACCATGAGTGCATTGAGCGAACAGTAGAAAATGAGGATGAAAAAGCACAGGAAGGACCAAATGTGTAGGGCTTATATGGTTTTCTATTTATGTATGTATTTACTTATACAATGTAGAAAAATAAAATTTAAATTAAATATGAAAAATGATGCAAAAGGAAGGTACAGATAGGAAAGGTGGACCCAGGAAGACAGGTGAGTATTCAGAATTCATACCACAAGGCTGTGTTAGAAGTCAGCTAAACTTTTTTTTTTTTTAAATTTTTTTAATGTTTTATTTATTTATTTATTTTTATTTTTTTATTTATTTTTGGGGCAGAGAGAGACAGAGCATGAACGGGGGAGGGGCAGAGAGAGAGAGGGAGACACAGAATCGGAAACAGGCTCCAGGCTCCGAGCCATCAGCCCAGAGCCCGACGCGGGGCTCGAACTCACAGACCGCGAGATAGTGACCTGGCTGAAGTCGGACGCTTAACCGACTGCGCCACCCAGGCGCCCCAATGTTTTATTTATTTTTGAGACAGAGAGAGACAGAGCACGAACGGGGGAAGGGCAGAGAGAGAGGGAGACACAGAATCGGAAGCAGGCTCCAGGCTCCGAGCCATCAGCCCAGAGCCCGACGCGGGGCTCGAACTCACAGACCGCAAGATCGTGACCTGAGCTGAAGTCGGACGCTTAACTGACTGAGCCACCCAGGCGCCCCTGAAGTCAGCTAAACTTTTGACCCCAAGTATATAAGTAGCCAAAGGGAAGTAATGACATTTAATGAACGTTTACTATATACCAGCCACTGTTCTTAACACTGTAAGTCTTCTGGTAGTTTTAAACAGCTTTGAATGTAGAAAAGATTTTTCAAAATTTTTCCTTGAAAAATTAAGTCACTTTACTAATTTTCAAATTAAAAAAAACATAAATTTCCTTAAGGTTTTTAAGTTTAACTTATATATCTTATATTATTTATAAATGTACCAAATTTTAGCAATGGCCTTCAGGAAGGGAAGGTCTTTAGTTACCGTCTTCCGAGTTAGAAACCTAACACCCTTAAACATTTGGAACTTCATTTATAAGTTGAGTATATTTTGAGTATATTCAACTTTCTTTTTAAGTAACTCAGTGGTCTGTCTTGACAGAGAACATTTTCTTATTATATCTACTACATAATACTGTAAATATTATAAATATGGTGCACTGTTTACAAAACTGTTTCATATGACTTATAAATGCAGTACCATTTCAACCTAAATGACAAAGCTATTTGATTACTTGGTTAATCTGTTATTCTAAAGGCCAGATTCTCTTAAATATTAAAAAAAAAAAAAAAAACTAAGGTGGCATACATACAAATATAGTAATAACTACTACAGTTTAATTCAAATATTTCTACACCTAATTATAAATCTGAAAAATAAATAATACCTTCTCAAATGTACCCAATCCTGATAATGTTGCAACTTGGTGGTAATATGTGTGTATAGCGGGGTACGTGGTAATGGTACCATTTTCTCTATTTTTATAAATGTTTGAACATATTTATAATAAAAAATGAAAACGCTTTGTCATTAAAAAAGCAAACATGCTATCTTCCAAACAATCTTGGAACTAGCTTTCTAAGCAATTTTTGTGTTGCTTTCTTGGCTTTGATTAAGTTTTCTAAGCACCAGAGTGGATTCCTGGGTAGGATGCTGACCAGTTGAGACCTATTTTGTAATTTCTAGGTCAACAGCTTCCAACTGTGGGAATCTTTCAACCCATGTTCCTTAGATTCACATTACAACTTACATAATTTTCCAGCCTGACACTGACATTCTGCTATATCCCCTCATTCCTGACCTCCCAGCTCCTTATCTGTCTGCATGCTGCTGTGTCACTTAAATAAGTTTTACTTTTCTCTGGATCTTAAAATATTTAAAGGACTTTCCTTCTGGCTCCATAACCACTGAACTTAAGAGAAATTCTGATTCACATAAATTCTTGCCCTAATTACTTGAAGATTTTAGTTAACAGGGTCACTTGTCACTCTCTCCAACATCATTTACATCACAATTTTTGGTGATTTCATTATCCATGAGATGAGTTTCTTAGTATCCTGGACTCTCAATTCCTTCACCTCTTTTTTCATGATGTTATCTTTAATATCAGTCAAACTCATGTTATATACTTGACCTCATTATTATCAGTGTTTGCAAATTCTCTTTCATTTCAATTTCAGGCATCTCATTCTCCACCCACCACCTCCTATTTTTCTAGTTCACTGCTTCTAGTAATCCTAATGCTTAAAATCTTTTTGTCTATGCAGACCTCTGTAATTCATCAGTTCTTTTAACTCTCCTCCCAACTTATGTCCTCACTTTTGTCCTGATACAAGTTTCATGGTTTATCACCATAAATTATAATCATTATATTGTCTATCCTTTGCAAGTACCTTCAGTTCTCTTGCTTCCCTTGTTTCATGATATGCTATGGTAAACAACAATCCTGGTTAAATCCAACTCTCCACCTATTTTTTGGGCAAGAGGAAAAGCACACATCTTTCTAGTTGGCCCTACTTTAAATTTATAAGCAGTAATTTCAAGTGAGTCCACTGTCCTCAAACTCCCAACACCTTCTGCCCCGTTTAGAAGATGATTTTGTTTCCTTCACTACACAAGCAATTACCATGATGTCTCTCCACCTACCTATTCCCGTCTATTTTTCATTTCTTCCTGTTACTATTCCTGGACTCTGTGCCAATCCTCTTTTGCCATAGAACCTAATCCTATCATTACTCAACACCTTTGCATGAGAAATTTTCCTATTTTCTTTGGTCTTATCAGTGTTACCCTCTCTATTTTTTTCCACCAACATACAAAAAAGCTGTTATTTCTCCCATCCTAAACAAACCAACCAACAAACAAAAAACAAAACAAAACTTCTGTCATGATTCCATTTTCTTCTTCAGCCACTACCCCGTATGTCTTTCCTTTTCCAGCATAACTCCAAAAGTTACTGTCTCTGACATGTCTCTGTTTCTTGAGTTTATTCCTACCAGACTTTCACCTCCACTCCACTGAAATTGTTTTTTCAATGACTTCCAATGATCTTCATGGTGCTACTCAGATCTCAATATTACATGACCTATTAGCAGCATTTGACAAAGTTAATCATATTACTTTTAACCTTTCTTTAGTCTTTTAGGATTCAATACTTTCTTGGTTCATCTTTTAGATCTCTGACTGCTTGTTTTTAGTCTTATTTTCTGTTTCTACCTTATCTCTTTGGCTTTTAAATGTTGGCTTTACTCCAATACTTGGACTTTTTTTCTTTCTCTCTGTTCTCATTCTTCTATGATATCACCTACTCTTATGCTTTTAAGCCCCATTTTGTGTTGGTATGATAATTCCTTCCTTTTTATTCTGTAGTCCAGATAAAGATGTTCAGTAGTAGTTGTTCCAGATTTTCATAGATCCAAACTGATCTTTTGGTATCTTTTTCCCACCTCTAGAAACATGCCCTCCTGAAAATCTATTCTTTCAATTGTTTGGGCATCAGTCTTGGTATCATCATTTAATTGTTTCTCTTATGCCCCTCAGCAATCCATCAGAAAATTCCATTCACTTTACTTTTATGGATAAACCCAGAATTTAATGATTTTTCACTCCTTCTGCTACCATACACTGCCCTGAGCTACTATAACATTTTAGCTGGATTATTCCATTAGCCTCCTAACTGGTTATCTCGTTCCTGCCATTGTTGTTCTTCAGTTGATCCTCAACACAGCAGCCAGAGTGGTTCTATTAAAACATAAACCAAATCACGACTTTTACCTTCCCAGAACTCTCTAATGACTTCCCATCTTACTTAAATTAAAGCCCAAAATTCTAATAACGGCATAGAAATTTTTACATAACCTGTCCTCCCCTTTCTCCCTTTCCCCTCTGACTTCATTTCCTATTATTTTACCCCTTGCTCAGGTTAATTCAGCTATACTGACTTCATTGTAGCCTCAGAAAACTACATTGGTTTCTCTCTAACACCCTAAATACACACCTCAATGCCTTTGAATATGCTATTTCCTCTTCCTCATATTCTCTTTCTTAGATACCTAACCATCCATTCAGATGGACCTCACTGAGGTCTTTTCCCAAATGCCACCTTTTTAATGAGGACTTTCCTTGGCCTTCTGTCTTAAAATTGCACCTCCCCATCCCTCATATTTATCATATTTCCTAATTGTTTCATTTTTCTCCATAGCTTTTATCAACATCTTATATCTTATTTCTCTTAAAAGCTATACAAGGAAGGATAGGGATTTTTGTTTTATCCCTTGCTATATCCCTGAAGACCACAACATGGAATGTACTTAATAATTTTTGTTGAATGAGTAAACTCTTCCTCTGAGATAGGATCACAACTTGCAGGTGTAAGCCTGACACCTGGTTGGATTCTCTGAGTCACATGGCTATGTAACTCTACGGTCTCAAATCTTACACATTACATTAATTCTCACAACAATCTTCTAAAAATAAATGTTATTATTATCCTCATTTTAATGCCTGAGAAAACTGGTCTTATAAACGCTAAGCACTTTGCAAAAGTCAGACACCTAATAAATAATACAACCAGAGTTTGCATTTAGGCACAGTGAAGTAGATTCTAAACTGTAAACTATTATTCTGTGAGTTAAGAAAGCCAACATTTTCATATATTAAAAACAAACTGGTTTTTTTGGAGAAACACAAATTTTTCTGACACTGATAATAAAATAAAATTTATTCCATTGGATATTTTATATAGAATAAGACTAATGAATTTGATCTTGGTCTTATGAGCACTGCAGAATCATTGAATTGGGCATATGAAATAATAAATAATAGTAGTATTAATCAGGAAATCATGATGTTCTGAGCTAAGGGTTTAGTGGAGATGGAGAGTACTGACTCATGAGATTTTATAAGTGATTTGGTAGATATAGAGGGAGATGGAAGAAATTAGTTAAGATACATAAATGAATAGTTAGGAAACTTGCTAACTTAACTTTCGTAAAAGTTGGCATTGAGCTCTAGATTGAGCATGCATGTACAATAAAGTCAAAATGTGAAAGGGCTAATAGATTATATTTCTGAGTTTGAAACTCCAAATGAAGAGCCATTCCTAGTGATGAAAAGATTTAATATGAAGCCATGGAAAGTAGTTGTTGAAGTGTGAAGGAGCTAAAATTTATTGGTAAAATAGGATGTAAAGTGCTCTTGAGGCATTTTTTTAGCTGAATCATCCTTCCATTTAGAAATGAAACTGTCCAGAATGGTGGCAAGATGTGGGATGGTGAGAAATACTAGAAGTGTGTCCCAGAACTTTTCCCACTTACATGGTTTTTCCATTTACACTTAGATGAAATGTACATGAATTCGATCACAGAATTATAGATTTATGCCCACTTATCTGATAACTTACTTAAGTTGGGGAGTGCTAATTAAAACATTCTTAAACTATACTCCAACAAATAAAGTGCCATCATTTGATTAAAAAATAAAAAGAAGAAAGATAAAGAGAGAAAACAGAAGGAGAAACATCTGTTAAGACTAGGAACTGCACAAGGCATATTGCATAATTTTATGTCACTTCACTCTCAGAAAAATTTCAATTCTTCCAATTATTGATTTATTCAATGTATATGTACTGAGTAGCTATAGGTGTCAGGTCTCAGGGTAGGTATTGGTAAGCATTTTATTCCATTTCCTCATTCATGAGGAAAAGAGATTCAGGAATTTTAAGTCAATTAACCAGAACCAGATCCCATAGCTGGGATCACTAGTTGCCTCAATACAAAACACCAAAACTGGTGGGTACAGTGCTATCCAGAGGTTGGGACACCAATTGGGCCTAAATATAATATATGTACAGAAACAACAAATGACTTCTTGAAGATAACCATCTCTACATATCCTGGGTAAAGGAAAGAGAAAGGAGAACTATACAATTATCATTTGTCATTAACAAATTGTCAGATGGGCAGGAATTGCCAGGTGTGACCTTGGAAGTGAAACTTGTATAAAAGGCAGGTTTATCATTATACCTAAAGAAAAAATTATCTCACTGTATTCACAAGCTCAGTAATAAGGTTTATTACAAGTATTTTATACCAAAGGGATACATCATTCAAAATTTAAAAATCTAGCTTAATAATGGAAAAATCCAAGATAGCCACCAATCACGAATCATGAATTCTGTCCTGGTTCATGAGATGTTTCAGTGAGTTTCTATTTTCTTCTTAGATGGTCTACAATGCTTTCCTAGTGTGGTAGGTTTAGCAACACAAGATCCATTCTCTTCCTGTGGTAAGGAGTTTGTTTGCTTGTTTATTTATTTATTTATTTATTTATCTGTAATAAGGTTTTTTTTTTTTTTAATTTCAATTCCAGTATAGTTAACATGCATTATTCTATTAGTTACAGGTGTACAATATGGTGATTCAACAGTTCTATACATCATACTCAGTGCTCATCATAAGTGTACTCTTAATCCCCTTCACCTACTTCACTTTTCCCCTACCCACCTCCCTTCTGATATGCTTTATTTTAAATGAGTACCATCAATTAAAGTTATTTTTTTTCAATAAGAATATTTTTTACTTGAAGCATACTACAAAATGTGTGGTCCCCAAAGGGGTTCTTTAAGTTCTTTGTCTTTTAAGTTCCCAACTTCTTGCATGAGTACAATTTTGCATTTGTAGTTCATAGCCATAATCCTTTAAAATAACTGAAGAACTAATGAAATTTTTTACACAGATTTTCTTCTTCTGAATTGTGCTAGCAGACAAGTGAGTGATGTGAGTGAGACAGAAGGTGGCTGTTGAAATGTAAAAAACATGTATCAACAGGCAATCTGTGAATGTTGCTAGATTCCTTTGTCAAATTTCTCTGAAACTAAATGCACATATTTTCAACCTTTTCTGACACTTAGAATGTTTCATGATACTTTGCTCAACAAGTCTCTAAACTAGTTTATACAGTGACTTTTCTGCTCCCACTTCCACCCATTTCAGATTCTATTATTAAACTTTAATTTTAAATTTGAATTGGAACAAAACAAAGAAAGAACAGTGGTAGGAATGAGGAGTCAAATGTCAAGAATCCAAGATCTAAATTCTATGTAATTATTAATTTGTGATACGACCTTGGGAACTGGGATTTTTTGGATACTTCTTATGCTTTCTAATTGATTAAAAATATATATCCTTTGGATATACCAAATATATATTAAAGATCTTAATAAACATGATCTCAGTTTAAGTTAACAATAACTCTGTTAGGCATAATGACAGTTCTTTTACAGATTATTAAAAAGATCAGGAGGTTAAGTAATTTTTCTAAGGCTATACAGCTAATAAGACACCTGAGTTGGAATTTCTACTCAAGTATGTTTCTCCCCCCGCCAAAAGCATTATTCTGCTTTTTATTGTTTTTTGATATACCCTCCATAATATTTAAGCAGGTGGAAGGTCATGGTATATAGGGCACAGGGACAAATTTTGGCTATTCTACTTAATAGCATTGTACACTTAGCCTCTTTAAGTACTAATTTATTCCTCTGAAAGATGGACATGTTGGAGGTGTTGAGAATCGGTGAAATAATATGAAAAAGTGACTAGCATAGTATCTAGCATTAACTATATTATTTCTACCTGTCATGATAGGAACACTGAAGACACAGAGTTAGATGGTTAGAATTCTTAGTGATACTTTATAAGTCACAGCCACATTAGAGTTGATAAACTTTAGTATTCTGGTCTTTATAGCATAGAAAGAATAGTAAAATATTCCAAAGATTATCCAAGTCACTATCTTATCCTCAATTCAGTTCCTGAAGTTCCTTGGTCCTGGAAAGGGGTTCCCTGGACGATTAACACAACTATTTCCAAGAACAAATAATTGTGAAAGAATATGCTGAACTTGGGTTTACAACTCAAAGAGGATTTGAAAATCACTGAATGTAATGTTTAAAATTAACTTGTTGAGACAGCAGAGTTGAAAAATAGACTCTAATATCTGTGGTAATTGCCTAAAATAGCTAGGAAGCTTAAAAAAAACACGTTGCTTAAACCATGTTTATTAGCATTTGCTTATATTTTCTTTCTTTTTTTTTAATTTTTTTCAACGTTTTTTATTTATTTTTTTGGGACAGAGAGAGACAGAGCATGAATGGGGGAGGGGCAGAGAGAGAGAGAGACACAGAATCTGAAACAGGCTCCAGGCTCCGAGCCATCAGCCCAGAGCCCGACGCGGGGCTCGATCTCACGGACCGCGAGATCGTGACCTGGCTGAAGTCGGACGCTTAACCGACTGCGCCACCCAGGCGCCCCAGCATTTGCTTATATTTTCTATCTCTTTCACAAAAGAGCCATAAATTATGTATATAATAGGAACTCAATTAGAGAATAGATGAATGAAATAGTAGATGAATGAAATAGATGAATCAGAGAATAGATGAATGAAAGAGTAGATGACTAACATAAAACTCTCTCTTTCCTCAATATACTCATGCACTTTCTTGCATCTGTTCAAATTACCCTCACAACATTTAGTTACTGAAGTTGTAGATTAAGTGTTGTGAGATTTCAGAATCCTCAATCAATTTATGTTAGCAGTTTATTGAGCAGCATCCTCTCTAAAAGTGATAGTAAATTTTACTTGGAATAAAATAATAAAAGTCCCACCATTTTGGTAAATTAATGACATTCATACCACCTTAGGAAACATAAGTACACAGTGCCCAATTTAAAAAGAAAGTGACATGTACATTAAGTTTCCTCCTTTTAACAATTTCAGATGACTAGACCTAAGCAACATATAATTATGTGGCATATCTGTCAAGAGTGGTTAGTGTTTCAGGCAGATTCTAGCAAAGACGAGTATTATTTGTGCAAGCTGTTCACTTGTCACTGGTCAAAAATGAATCATACATGTCAAAACAAAAGCAAGAATTCTAAGTTATTAAACGTGACAAGTATTTGATTAAAATATCCAAGTCTGGATTTTGTTGCACTAAAAGCAATACATGTGAAGTTCTTTAGACAAGGAAAAGCAAAGTAATTGTCTTTCTCTTGTAACAACAATACAAATGAAATAGAAAATCGAGTTAAAAGAAAAGCAAGAAAAACCTCCATTCAACCTTTCCAAAGAATGATCTTTTGATGAACATAGAAAATAAAATAGAGCCTGAAAATAAAGGACTTACCCACCAGCTGATACAAACAAAACAACAGCAAAAAACTATCAATCTTCCCAGTCCAAAAAAAAAAAAAAAAAAAAAAGCAACTAACCAACCAACCAAAATAGGATAGGAACCAGCAAAAAGCATAAACTGCTCAGTAATTCTCCCAAACTCATACAGTCTCAACATAGAAAATTATATTTTAAAAAGATAGTAAGTGGCTTTTTACTAACTTAAGATTTCCCCATAAAACACTTCTTATCAAATCACTAGGTATAACTTTTTATTTTTAATCAGGGTTTCAAGAAACAGCAGTTAAGTCAATATAAAGCACTTCACACTGTAGACCCAATCATTGGTCAACATGTGATAGCTCTTCAAAAACTCTTATTCCAAAGGATCATATTTATCGGTAAGTCATGTAACTCAACTTCCCCCAATTACAGAGAGGTAGGGAAGTTCATTTTTTTTTAAAAAGAGCAAAAGTGATTATTAGAGTACCAATGGTCAACTTATACATTTAATATAATATGATTTTACTATAATATGACTCATTTAGTGTAATATGACATAATTATACGCTGTTTTAAGTACAGTAGTCAAGAAAAGTTAACCTGTAGGCAGTATAAATGTATGTGGCATAATGATTTTTAAATTCATTCAACAGTGTTTATTAAATACCAATTACATATGCTATGTGCAATGTTTGCTGTTAAGGATGGATGATTAAGGTAGGCTCTCACAATCCAGAAAGAGAACATAGGGTTTTATCTAAACTAAACCTAGTCTTCCCTTCATAACTGAAAAAGAATCAGATTTTGTTCAGATATCAAAATCTTCAGGGAAGATGATGAGTTTAGAGGTATATTATAAATATTCTAAACCAATTAAGTCAGTTTACCTGCTTGCCATCTAATCAGGTGATTGGCTCAGGATAACATTTGACCCAATTCTGGCAAATCTTAAAGGAACTCAACTCTGCTATGAAGTTTATAAGAAAATTTTTTTTATTGAGGAAGAATCACACCCTTTTCTTTTGCTACATGGTGTCACCTGTGGCAGTCTCCTTGTACCATGATCTGGACTAAAAACAAGTAAACACATTGGAAATGAGAAACAAAAATATGCGAAGAAACTGGGTTTATGATAAAATTGGTTAGCTGCTGCAATAAAAAACTCTGGAACCACTCAACTAATGAACTTCTTGTTATATGAGATAATTAATTTTTCATATTGTTAAAGCCAGTTAAATCAGCATTTTATGTTACTTGCAGCCCAAAATATTTTAAAGAAAAGGTAAATGGTGAAGTAAGCAAAATATATAATATGCTAAGAACTATATCGGTAGTGGGTACAAGGGCTGAGACATCCTCAAAGAGGATAAAAAGTTGAGCTGAGTCCTAAAGGACTCTGTGTAACAATAGGACAACTGCATTTCAAGAAGAGAAATGCCATGTATAAAGCAATCAAGGCATGAAAGATCTCGGAAAATTTGAGTAACAACTTGGGAATAGAGAAGTCTATGTTTGGATGTAGAAAGCCATACAAAATGGGGGTAGAAAGTAGGCAGAGCAGAAATTATGAAAATGTATTTCAAGGTCATATTTAATTGGAATTACAGAATTATGCTAGCTATCTGTGTGTTACCCTGGAACGATACCCTACTTTATGAGTTCTGGATCAAATTGTATTACATAGAGATTACACCAAGAGCCATGTGGAGTATGGATGGGCTGGAGATAGGTAAGAACAGGAGGAGAGGGAGGAGGAGGGGAGGAGAAGGAGGAAGAGGAGGAGGAGGAGGAGGAGAAAGAGAAGGAGAAGAAGGAGAAGGGGAGGAGGAAGAGGAAGAGGAAGAAGAGAAGAAGAAGAAGAAGAAGAAGAAGAAGAAGAAGAAGAAGAAGAAGAGGAAGAAGAGGAGGAGGAGGAGGAGGAGGAGGAGGAGGAGGAGGAGGGAAAGGAGGGGGAGGAGGAAAAAAACAAACAAAAATTAGAAGGCCTTCTACTTGCAGTAGTCCAAGTAGGTAATACTGGACTTGAGCTTGGTAAAAAGGCTTGAGCTAAGGTGCTAGGCATAGAAATGAAAAAGAGACAAATTTAAGACATTGTTAGGAGAAGCAATAGTTAGGTCTTAAGGACTAATTAAATGAGGAAGGTGATTGGATAATTGTTCTGTGTTGGATATCTGGGTAGTGGCTGTTAACCAGGATACTGAATATAAAAAACGAGGTTTGGACACAGTGTGGGCAAGGATTGAAAAAGAAAGGGAGCATAGGGATATTTAATTCAGTTTTGGACCTCTTGGGCTGAGACACCAGTTACCCAGCATAGCTACATAAAAAACTTAATAATGATCTGTCTAGATAAAATGGTTTAAAAATATACCCATATGTTAAATCAACTTGGAAATACAGAATTGTTGGACAAAAGACATTTTTAGAGGATGTCTGCCAAAATGATGATTCTTAATCAGGTAGTTAGGCAATAGTCTTTTTTGTCTGTTGAGATTAATCTTAGTTTTTGAAAAGAAAGCCAATTAATATATATGAGGGTGCATACTGGTTTTCCTTCCATGTCCTCTTTCTCTTGGCCAAATTTCTTGATGGACAAATTTCTTGAGTCATCCACATTGTTTCACCTCCATGGCAGACAATGCTGTGGGTTTACCAGATCAAGCAGCATTTTGCTTCTGTACATAGCTAGATACTTGGTCCACTTTCTTACATTCTCTTGCATGTAGGTAGAGCCTTGTTACTGATTTTGGCCTATGAAATGTAGGCAAAAGTAGCATGCCTGTAGACCTGGCACCTGAAAATACTTTTGATATGATGCTCTGGTTTTTTCTCTTTTTAAAAACTCTGGATATAGGTACAGGGAATCTGAGTGAGAACTCCAAACTCGGGGGACAACTGAACCATAAGATGGAAGCCCGGCAAGTACTATCAATGTGCTACTACATTCCCATTCTGTTACCAGTCTAGATCTTTCTCCTGCTTTTTAGGCTTCTATGTCTAATTGCTTACTGGGTTTTTTACTTAGAAGGAAACTAAAGATGAATTTTGCTTATATTTTATTATTGCCAAGTTCTGGACTGGAGCATGGGAATTTATTTTCTAACTCATGTAACTTGATGAAATGGGATGATTTGAATTGCATTAGCATATTGCTGGTTGCTTAAGTAAATAGTGTTTTTGAAAACACTGAGTCTTGGTTTTTTATAATATAAAGTCCTGCTTTTATATAGTATGTATTAAACAATAAGTACAAACTGAGACTAAGAAAATTATTCAGAAATTGTTTTCTTATCACTCATGGCTTCATAGTAAAACTAAGAGAACAGATTTAATGTTTTAGGTATGAATCAGGAACCACATAAGAAAAATTCTGGGAAAAACCTACTGTTTCCTTCAAAACTCCTTCAAGTATACAGTGTTTTTGGAGCTTACTACACACACTTATTAATTAATATTATAATTGATAGTACTTGTGAGTCATGCTCATACCTAAAACTTCTGAGTATTAGATATAGAGATCTCAATTTACGATATTGTTTTCTTTTCAGTTTTGCTTTAAAGTTAAGGAAAAGCCACTCCTTTAGTATTTTAATGAGTACCTAATTATGGATAGAAAGACAAACAAACATTTTATGAATTCTTTGAGTTGCACTTTCTTTGAAAGTAGATATTGAATTGCCAAGAGACCTGAATTGGGTATTAGATGTCATTAAAAAAAGATATTTTAATCTCAATTCTTTAGCTAGCTAGATGATTGTAATTGGAAGAATCACTTGTTGAAATCCTTTACTGGGTAAAAAAAAAACTGCTATAGCAGTTGATTTCTAAGGTTCCATTCGACTCCCAAATCCTATAACTCTATGAATATTTATTAGTCTATTTATTTTGGAAGCCAAATTCAAACATTATTAAAAGACAAAGACAATTACTAAACAGAATGCCTTTTTGTTGACCATATATTTTGTTAGCTAAATTAAGGCTGCAGTCTGATTGGGAAACAGTGAAAATTAAGCAGCATAGTGTTGTTTTTCAAGGACTTGCCCCAAATCTTTAGCATTAACGATGACAGAGGAAGACTGATATTATTATAGGGACACCAGATTACTATCTAAGGAAGCAGTGATACAATGGCAGTGTCTCTTCTACTGAAAATTGTTGGAGAGTGGATTAGAAAGTTCAGTTCCCAAAGGCCAGATCTGGTCTAAGTTACAACATTTGAGGTCAGTATGTATGCACAAAATGTTCATTTTTATAGCTCTTGACTTTTTAAAAAAAACAAAATAGAAGAATTTGAAGGGGAAACAATTTAAACTATGGATAAATTTAAGGTTGACCTTTATTCCTGGCTATTGTATTGATTTGAGATAGAACTTTGTTTAAGATTCTAAAATTCTATTTTCATATGTATTTAATTAAAAAAAAAAATAACACAAATGGGGCACGTGGGTGGCTCAGTTGGTTCAGTGTCCGACCTCGGCTTACATCATGATCTCGCCGTTCCAGAGTTCAAACACCACATCGGGCTCTGTGCCGACAGCTCAGAGCCTGGAGCCTGTTTCAGATTCTGTGTCTCCCTTTCATTCTCTGTCCCTCCCCCACTTGTGCTCTCTCTCTCTCTCAAAAATAAACATTAAAATAATAATAATAATAACACAAATGATATAAGATAATTTAAAATTACATTCTGTTTTTAAAATCTTTTTATTTAAAGAACTATATAAGACTTAACATAAAATAGAAATAAAACAGAAAAAAAAAAACCCAGCTGTTCCTTTATTGTGTCTTAACTAGAAAATTATGCTAATGCATTTTACAGATTATAACATAAAACGTAAACTTTCTTAAAAATATCCATCACTTTTTTTCAGGTTGGTTGAGGTAAAGAATAGCTATTGTTAGCTTAGCAAATTGCTTTATTGGAGAGATTTTATCCTGTGTATACTTTTCTGAGAACAATACATGAAAGACGATTATAAGAGATCAATATTAAACGACAGCAAGCCATATCTCTACCTTCTAAAAAAAAGTAAAGCAATAATTTATTATTCATTACATTGTAAAAGTAAAAGGTGAATTAGTAGTAATGTAATGATTCTAGAAAGTAAAGGACTGAGGCTTTAAAACCTTCTATTGATTCTGTATTATGCATGCTCTATTACACTGTGATAACTCCGTAAAGTACAGCTCTTTACTCTTTCTTCAGGGAGTGTTTCAGATACCAAAGTAGAGAGCACTTACCTCCTTTGTGTATACATTTGTATGCCTGTATCGATATTTAACTCTGACAGAATGGGAGTGCACGTTTAGGCTTTTTTATTTACTTGATGGCCAGCCCTGTCTCTCTACCTTGTCGTTACATTTTGGATGGAGTACTGTAAGGTGGACAGAATTTGTTGTCAGATCTCTCCTTCTAGTTTCTTCCCACCACATAGCCTGTGAGCTTGTCTAGGCAAGGACTGTTCTGTTTTATCCTTAATAGTTCAACGGTGTCTAGTATCTCAATGTTTGTCACATAAATGAACAAATGCTAACCTAATTCATCACAAGCACTATGATCTGAACATATATACACATATATACATACACATTAGAAGAAAACTTCTGGGAGGGAACAATACTTAACCTAAAGGAATGACTCACTAATGATAAAATTTCAGGTATCAGGCGTGATATATTTAGGAGAAGGGGTGAGAGGGACATGTGTGACTTCAAATCACACGATGCAACATGTCCACGTTATTTTGCTTTATTTAGAGTATTTCCTCCTTTGAGAAATTACCCCAAAATTCTAGAGGAGAAAAGTTTAGGACTGAGTGTTTAGAAAATGAATGGGTAGATTTTGCATCATCTCAATTTTATGAGTGGCAGATTAAAGCTCATAGGATTTGATCCTTCAATGCCGTTGCTGTCTTGGGAACCCCTTGTGGTGCCAGAAATACCATTGTCTTAAGTCATTCAGGACCAGCAGACACTGCTGAAACAACTTGTTCTTTGAGCCCTAATTCGTGACTTCCGCTCACACTCTCCCTTCAATCCAGTCTTGACTTTACTAGTGATAGGCATCAATCCCCTGAAATTGCCGTAGCCTTCCTTGCCAGCTCTGGTTTGACATCAAGTCTGACTGACTCCACAAGCAGCCCTCTTCTGCCCCCTTCTGTCACAAGTCTGCATGTGCACAGCTGGACCCAGGCAAGTTAATCCCATTCATTCATTCAATAATAATTTATTGAATATTTTCAAACACCACGTACCATACTAGCAAAGATTAGTATGAGTACTGTATAGAAACAAAATTGCTGCACTTAGAGTTTGAAAATGGGAGCTTCACCTCAGGCTTTCCCTATACTTTGAAGGGAACACTTTCAGATTTTTGTAACATGTGACTTAAGTAACAATTTATAAAGGATCCATGTTATAAAATGGTTCCCCACCACACAGATTTGGATTCAAACTGGTTCTCTCTCTCGGGGCTTATTCAGTCAGACTTAAGAGTATGAAACATGGCAGGGTTGCTGCACAATTTACGACAGATCCTATAGCATACTGATTCTCTAATTAAAAAACAAAAACAACATATATTTTAAAATCTTTACCTTAAACAGAGAAATGCTCATCTTAGGTCAGGTGATAGAGCTATGTAAGAGATATGGAGTTACAGGGCTTGGTAAACAATTGGACATGTTAGTGAGGAACAGGGAAGATCCAAGCCCTGGGTGAGCAGGCAAGATGTTGAGTTTCATGTTGAACATGCTGAATCTGAGGAAGTGAGAGCTCGTCCAAGTGAAAAATAAAATCATTAAATTGTATGGATTTATTTGTTTAAGTGTATCATGGAGGGTCTGAGCTGCATCTTTAACACTTTAACTCAAACATTCTATATACAAATATTCCCTAAGCTTGATGCTAGGTGCAAGGTATTTTTCTAAACTCCAGGCCATGTTTTAAATATGATTAATATTATTTCATGCTTAGGATATTTTTCCTGATACTTTTTAAATTTAAGGTTTAAAAGGATGTAGGGATTTTAAAATCTCCCTCCTTGTTTTCATTTTCCTCTTCCCATATTCTTACAAATTAAGCACTCAAGAACAAACAGTTCATTTGTAATTTATGTTCTTTTCTATTCCTTCTATATTACTCTCTTTTTGAATCAGTGAGAGGTGAAATGGGCTTTGTTTTTTGTCTTTCTTTTCTTCATTAGGGTGAGAATTATACAGAGAAAGACCTTCCTCGCAATTCTTTGGAAAGAGTGACATAATTAAATTTATTGTGAACTTCCAAGTATGACACTGATTTACAACTTTGTTTGCATTCACTGTTGCCTTTCAAATGACTCCAATTTTCATGCTACTTTAGCAAATGAAGGACTTACTTTGGGGGCACATGTATTACAACAATCATTACTCTAGTAGAGAAGTCCTTAATATTTTATTCTACTTTTCAAAGATATCTTTTTGAATTATATTTTATATACATATTATATTTTGGTTCAAATATTTAAATCAAGATCATTATCAGGTCATGTCACTTTTTAACATGCTTTAATTTTCATAAACACATGTCAAAAAAAGTGAAAAGCACAAAAAATAAGTGAAGTTTTAAAGGAAATAACCACTGAGTTTGACTGAGTTCTAGTTTTACTATGAGAGCAGAGGACCACCAAGTGTATCTACTTAACTTCCCCTAGCTAGGTAGCAGCTGATTGAAAAACTGAGGAGCGTAAGACTTCATTTAGAGCTTGATCTAAGAGTCTATTCAGTGACTGGCCCAGTGCTGGTCATGTGTGTGATGCCTCACTCTACTGACATAGTAGAGGAAAATGTTCTGCTTTTTATATTAGGTATTTAAAATAAAAATGAACATCAGAATAAACACTGGTGGTTGATAGTTTCTTCTATCTCTACTTTGCTATGAAATGCTTGAGTTATTTTCATGGGAAGAGTGGTGTCAATATGGGTAACATTCCTCGAAGCAGAAAAACATACTCAAAAGTTAGACTTTTTTCTACTAGTTAAAGTTCTTCACTAGCAATTGAAGCTAGTAAATGATGCCTGCCATACATATGTGAGGACAAAAGATAGGTCTATTTAATTTGTGGATCATTGATATTTGTAATTAAAAGTTTTACTATGAAGGTGAGTCCACAAGTTTAGTAATAAAAGTAGGAAGTATGGCATCCAATGAGCATCGTGTTCAATAGGATCAAGAATAGGTGATAATGGAAGAAGATAATGGAGGATAATATCTCTTAAGTTTTATTTCTCCACTAACAACATTCAAAATTTATGTTTGGAGAAAAGTTGAGTACCCTAGGGATTTGCAACACCAAGTATATGTTAGCCTTCACTATTTACCACTGAATGGTACAAAAATTACTTTTATTTTTTATTTTTTTTTCAACATTTTTTATTTTTGGGACAGAGAGAGACAGAGCATGAATGGGGGAGGGGCAGAGAGAGAGGGAGACACAGAATCGTAAACAGGCTCCAGGCTCTGAGCCATCAGCCCAGAGCCTGACGCGGGGCTCGAACTCACGGAGCGCGAGATCGTGACCTGGCTGAAGTCGGACGCTTAACCGACTGCGCCACCCAGGCGCCCCCAAAAATTACTTTTAAAGCACACATTCTTCCCAAACATCCACTATCTCATAAGTAGATTTTATACTGAAATCTTCAATGAATAGATATGACCATAAATAGCACAGGTGATTTAAAACTACAGGAAAGCTATCATCCAGATTTAAAATTCTGATTGGATGTAAACAGAAGCAACTGTACAAAGGGGAGAATTTGAAGACAATGACAGTTAAATTATACTCATAAATAAAAATAACCTCGACAAACACTCAACTTTGGCAGAGTTTTAAGTAGAGGTTAATATCAATGACAAGGGAAGAAATCTTTCACTTCTTCCAAAGCTCTATGGAGAGAAATTGACAATTAAAAAAAAAGTCATCTTGTCCTATTTTAGTTAATCTTACCAGTAAAGACGATGGGCAATCTGGATGCTTTGCAATGAACGGTGCAATAGGAGTTGTACTAGAGGGCTTTCAAGGTTCCATTCAAACTTGGCAGCCTGAAGTAAGAGATATAATTACTTACTTCTCTTCTCAGTAGCAAAATTATGGCAGACTACAAAGGGACTTAAGAGGCTTAAGAAAAGACAAGGGGAAACAGCATAAACATCCTAACAAAATGTTAATATCATATTTGATAACCTTATTAGCTGGTGTATAATAACATAAAACACACATCACACAATTTGGATTTGTGTAGTCTCTTTCTTATTTATGCTTTAGTATCACAGGATAATAAATAGAGCAGATGGTTGATGGAGTTCAACCATGCCTAGGAGAATCCTGGAACCCACAAAAGTAAATAATATCATGATTAGTGTCCTAGATATAAAAATGTCACTATTAAACAATAGATACTTGTCTTCTTTGGGGAATGAAATTAATCCATATTCAAAGCCTTAGCTGAAATCACCAATGGATATGTCAGTATTAACCTGCAGAACTTGACACGTTACTTAGAGGTTTCAAAGCTGATTGTTGCCACCCTAAGCCACCCATCCCGCAATCCTTTCCCTCATCTCCACTCTGAACAGCTCTTTAGGAGTTTCTAGGATTCCCAACCTGGTGGAAAATACAGACAGCAATGGCAGCCCCTAATATCCTGTGGACCTAATTCAGACTTCCACCTGTACTCTGCAGGGGCCTCACTATCAGGACGCAGTACAGTACCTGGGCCCCATCATCATCCTAGAAATTCAAATATGTTGTGAAAGTGAAAACCAGGCTCTCTTGATAAAAGTTTCCATCCCTGCTTAAGAGGCAAGGCTTCTATCTTTAGCTGCTCTATAGCCATTTAAGTCACACACACACACAGACACTCATACACAGAATTTAAGCCAGATTACATACTATAGTGCAGAATTTAAGCCAGGTCCTATACTATAGTACAGACAACAGATAAAAGTGGGCACAACATGCATTCAGATACACACCGGAAGAAATACCTCAATATGCTGACCATACTCAAGGATGAGAAAGTTTATAAATTCCTAAGGTATAAGAGTGCCAAAGATGATTTCAGCAAATTTGCATAAACTCTTGATGCTGTCTGAATGTATAAAGACCATAATGTATGTTGTCTTAAACTGCAGCTATGGCTTTCTTTCACTTACTTGCTAATACTGGGCTGACTAGGTCATAAGTTGTGTTTATGACCTAATCGTATATCATATAAGCACATGAGCAAGAGAGGTGTCTTGGAATTTACTTCCATGCTTTTCTTTTTAGATTTCCCAATTATTTCTTCTTGATGCAATAACTACTTGTTGCTCTTAAATTGCTTCATTGTTTCTAAACTATAAAGCATCACTCTGTGTACTGATACAATTTTTCCCCTAAATGCTACCTCACCATCTAGGAGGGAGGCAGGCAATATTTCTGGTGCACACTGCATTATTATGAAATGTTCTTGGAACCTACCCACATGGTGTTGACCTGTGGTTTGCAGTAACTTCTGGGTCTGTGTCTTAATTGCTTTCTGTCTATGAACAATATGTCCTGTTTTTGTTATGGTCTTACAGTTTTATCTTATTGCTTTAATATATCCTGCATAATGCTCACAAGATAATACATAAAATAACACACTTCAAGAAAATAACGAATGGGGTAGAATTTTTTGTTTCAAAAGTTTTTATGTTTTTGAATTTTTTTTAATGTTTATTTATTCTTGAGACAGAGGGAGACAGAGTGTGAACAGGGGAGGGGCAGAGAGAGAGGGAGACTGAATCCAAACAGGCTCCAGGCTCTGAGCTGTCAGCACAGAGCCCTATGCGGGGCTCAAATTCATGAACCATGAGATCATGACCTGAGCCGAAGTCAGATGCTTAACCGACTGAGTCACCCAGGTGCCCAAGAGTTTTTATGTTTTTAAACTTTTGAAGGCAGGAGAGAATGTGGAAGTTTAATGGCAAATTCTATAATAAATGTTTTGAAAATTCTTCCTAATTTTATTTTTCTAGCCATTTCTTTCCACCTCAAATCATTTTATAAATTTCACTTTTTTTCAAATATTTATTTACTTTTGGGAGAGTGCAAGCGGGGGAGGGGCAGAGAAGGGGACAGAGGATGGGAAGCTAGCTCTACAATGACAGGAAGCGGGCTCTTCGATGACAGGCTGACAGCAGCGAGCTGGATGTGGGGCTCAAACTCACAAACTGCGAGATAATGCCCTGAGCTGAAGTTGGATGCTCAACTGACTGAGCTACCCGGGTGCCCCTATAATCTTCATTTTTATTTTTTTATTTTTATTTTTTTAAAAATTTTTGTAAGTTTTTACTTATGTATGTATGTATGTATGTATTTATTGAGAGAGAGAGAGAGACAGAGAGAGAGAGAAGAGAGAGCACAAGCAGGGGAGGAACAGAGAGCAAAGAGGAGAGAATAATCCCCAGCAGGTTCCACACACTGCAGAGCCTGATGCAGGGCTCGAACCCATGAAATGTGAGATCATGACCTGAGTCGAAGTCAGACACTTAACCAATGTGCCCCTATAATCTTCATTTTTAATTAGAGAGTAACTCAGTGCTTCCTAATTGTACTTCTGTGCATTTGCTGTTGGATTCTGTGTGCACCTTGTCTTATGAATTTAGACTTGCAGGTTTATGGCTCTCAGCAATATTCCTGATGCCAAGTGTATTGATTCAGACTGTCATTTCAAAAAATTTTGTAAAAGGTTATTTTATTTTTTTTGATTAGGGTAAGATAGAGCATGTTGCCCATACTCATGAGCCATGAGATAAATAGTGTTCCTACAAGTTAGATTAATTTTTATTTTCACCACACTATCCTGGTAAGTATACAAAAATCACAACTATAAGGATTGGTAGAAGTAACTCTATGGTACAACTATTTCTAAACCAGCTCTCTCCCTAGGAGTCCTTCAGAGGAGTATATATTCCGTGTGCAAAGCAATATGGTATTCAAGTCACTGATAGAGGTTTTCCCTATTACTTTCAAAGTTTTCTGTCCTAAATGTTCAGAAGCTGAGGCACTTGGCATTTAAAATAGCTTGCAATTACAACCAGACCTTTCAGATAAGAACACATCTGAGTTACAAAAATGAAACAAAAATGAAAAACATCAAGACCATTATATTTGAACTACCTATTCAGCCCTTATTTCATAGTCAACTTGGAAAAAAAAATATTGTTTGTAGTTTGGGTATTACATGGTCATTTGTAAGATGTATAGTTGTTTATAGTTCAAAATATTCAGATTAAATCAGTCTTTGCTTATATTTCTATATAAATTTATATTATTTTCTAAAATTACTCCAACATTGTGATATTTAATGTTGTGGCTAAAATGCAGTTATCTGTTGGCAGAATTAGAGTATTATCTTATTAAACTACTTTTATAGGTTCATAATCAATATTAGAACATCCTAAGGCAAAGGCAAGAAACACATATGTTATGAGTAAAAGACTGTTTTTCACATAACATTTATTTGATTAATTTTTAATTGTTCTACGTAGATGAAAAGATTTCATCACCAGCATTTCTACCCCCCCCCCTTCCAGTTCTAATTAATAAGTGAAGTTGTTTTTTAAAAAATTTCTTTTTTGGCTTTTATATACCTTTTTTGTAACTACCAATTTGGGCTAAAGAATTTCTATGTTACCCATGTTGACACATGAGCTATAGTTTAGCTCCTGGCTTGCCAAATTACAATATCACTTTTATGTCGTCTGTTGTGGAAACTTTTTAAAGTTTTTTTTAAATGTTTATTCCTTTTTTGAGAGGGAGACAGAGCATGAACGGGGAAAGGGCAGAGAGAGAAGGAGACACAGAATCTGAAGGAGGCTCAGGCTCTGAGCTGTCAGCACAGAGCCCAATGCTGGGCTCGAAATCACGAACCATGAGATCATGACCTGAGCCGAAGTCAGGCACTTAACCAACTGAGCCATCCAGGTGTCCTGGAAACTCTTTTTAAAAAATTATTGGTTAAAATCCTGGAATCCTTTGGCAACTCTGTGGTTCTTACCTGAACTAGCTGTGGGAGATATTCCAGTAGTTCATCATTCAAGAGGTTGTCTAATTGTTGAACTGCCACTTTACGAATTTCTTGATCTGGAAAACTAATACAAAGTATATATATCTATTAAGCTATTAATGGTATGGAATAATCCATGAGAAATGTCAGGGAGAAGAGAGAATGAATTCCACCCCAGCACATAAGATAAAATAATAATCTCACAATCAATTAAGATGATAATTAGCACCAAATTATTTTTCCACATTCTCTACTCTCATATGAACTGAAGTAAAATGCCCTTTCAACTAGATTTCCTTGGAAACTTGGGTTTAAGTCAGAATTGTTAGCTTTCTCGTCTATAAAGGATTGTAGGATAGCTAAAATCTTGAAACTCTTTGCCGTACATTTTGCTAAGAAAATTATTACCAGTTGGAGACCTGATAGCTTATATAATTAAAAATGGGATATAATATATTTAAATGAGTTTTGGCTAGGTCATAATGAAAAACCAGAAATCTAAAGTACCTTACAATAAATAAACAACAATAATTTAATAAGACTAAATATTACTAGAATATGAAGTTCTTGAGGGTAACTGCCTTATTCAATTTTGGACTTCATATGTCTGTTGTAAGATTAAGCACCCATTAGACACTTAATAAATGTTTGTTACTGAACTAAATTTATGAAAGTATTTAGCATTTGAAAATCTATTCCAGAAACAATTAATCCTCAGATGGGCTCCTCAGACTGCCATCATCTTGTTCCATCAGAAGAATTAGATTCAATTATCTCCAAGCTCCTGGGAAGTGCCTAGAGATAACTTTTGGCATCATACTGTTTTGACGTGATTTTGACATACTGCTTTGACATGATTAGATATAACTGGGGCTTTGGTGAGAAAAATTAATTTTAAATAAATATGTTTTCAGAAAAAAATCAATATGCATAATTTAAAACTTGAAGGAACGGGGCACCTGGGTGGCTCAGTCGGTTGGGCGTCCGACTTCAGCTCAGGTCATGATCTCACAGCTTGTGAGTTCGAGCCCCGTGTCAGGCTCTGTGCCAACAACTCAGAGCCTGGAGCCTGCTTCAGATTCTGTGTCTCCCTCTCTCTCTGCCCCTCCCCTGCTCATGCTCTCTCTCTGTCTCAAAAATAAATAAAAACATCAAAAAAAAAAAAAAACTTGAAGGAACTACTTACAGTAACTGATTGAAAAAACAAGTACATAAATAAATAAACAAAAGCCAAAAATCTTTTTGTATGGAAACAAACTGAATGCTTTCAACCAATCAGGAGAGAGTTCTGAAGATTGGCTCCCAATACTATGGAGATCAGGAAACTTTTAAAGTCTTTAATCTCCAGTCTCTTTTCAGCATATTAGGTTACTGAAGGGTGAAATGAATACTATGCAGCTACAGTGTCAAGAAAAAAAATTGGTATTACTTAATATCTCTCAACTGTCCTTGATAGCAGCTTGAAATGTAATGCATAAATGTAATGTTTTACATAGTTTTTCTTAAGTTAAACTGAGGATTTTAATTGCAACAAAAATTTCACTTCCAAGGTTAGTCACTCAAAACCCTTATTTCTGACCTGCAAATATTTTTCCTATAATTTTCTCCCTTTGAGCAATCTAGCAGTAAGACCTAGTAAGAACTGTAGTCCAGACACATCTTCTGAAGTACTGGTAAGGTCAGAAGATCCCACCATAACATCAAGTGCAGGTGAAGAGCAGAAAGGGTGCAATAAAAATGCAAAGCTAGAAGGTCAGCTTGTTTTAGCACACTTACACTACTTCCTCCTAACTAAATGTGATTGATTCAAATTTATTGCTCTCAATTACTAAGCCGTTTGTCTGAAGCTTGTAGACATCAAGGTCAGTTTGAGGACAGTTTGAAGTCTTAGAGGAAAGAGTTACCTGGAACATTTTGCAGCCTAAGTGATGACTTAAGTCAGATACTAGTCACCCATGCTTTCTTTCTTTTGTGTGTATTTTATATTATTGGTACGAATGAAAACAGAAAGAAATAAAAAAACAAACATCACAATGAAACAAAATTCTTTGGTGAACACTATACCTCTAACTGTATATTTATTTCCATATACTGGAATGTAAACTCCACGAAAGCAGAAAATTTTTGCCTGTTTCGTTCATGGAGATGTCCCAAATGCCTCCAGACTGGTGAACATCCTGTACATTTTTTTTTTTGAAGAATGTTTAAACTGAATTATCTTTCCAACTAAAACATCTCTGCTGCTAGACTTTTCTATCATGGTTTGTGTTATTATCTTTCTCCAATCATGTAGATCTAAAATTTTGAGTCATATTTTCCCCTCTTTTGCCCTCTTCATCGAATTCCACCCCCCCCCCTTTCCCATCTGGCAAAATTCAACTGATCTCTGAAGTCAAAACTCAAGGGCTGATTTACCTGGAAAGCTGTTTCAGCTACTTTGTAGCCTCCTGTAGAGTTTATCACACTCTTCTCAGTGGGATTCTATATTATGTACTTGGTTGAGGGCAGGCTCATTCATTACAAATCCCTGATACAAGCACAGTTGAATAATAAGCTCCTAGTAGTCTCTTATCTTTATATCTAATCAGTTGCCAAGTTCAGTGGACTTTTCTATCCTAATGGCTCTAGCATTACGCCTGTTTTTAGTTTCTTCTGCATCTAGCTAGTCTAGGCCATAATTATCCCATGCTGGTATTAATATTTTTCATAGTAATACCTTAAAAATTCCCCTAAATTATTTCTTTTTAAAATATCCTTTTCTTTTGGGGAGAGCACAAGCAGGGGAGGGGCAGAGAGAGGGGGATAGAGGATCAGAAGCAGGCTCTGCGCTGACAGGCTGACAGCAATGAGCCTGAGATAGATGTGGGGCTTGAACTCACAAACTGCCAGATCATGACCTGAACCCAAGTTGGATGCTCAACTGACTGAGCCACCCAGGTGCCTCCTCCCTAAATTATTTCTAAATTCACTTGTTATAAAACTTTAAATGGTTTTCTATTTCCAATGGGCCTCTCTTAGGTCCATACTGCTTATCTAGATAGCCAAAGCTAGCCAAACATGAGATTTTTCTCCTACTGTAATACTGAATAAACTGCTCTGGCTGACTCACTGATTATTTTTATTCTGAAAATGTCATGTGCATTCTCACCTTTGTGAGCACTGTAACCCCCACGTGGAACAGCTTCTCTTCTCAGAGTTTGAGTTCTCCTTCAAAATGTGGTCAAATGCTTTTAAAGGTTACTACCCCAATGTTTACTAATCACTTCTCTGAACTCTAAGGGCATTGACTGGCTGACTCCATTGGGCAATTAGGATATGCTAGTGTTTATTAGAATTTATCGTTTTTATATATGTGCCATCATTCTCAACTAGTGAATAAATCAACTGAAGATAAGAATTGTTCTATACTCTCTTTTTAATTCTTAGGATTTAGCACCATGCTCCATACGTGTTGGGTCATTAATAAAAATGCACTGATTGTGATGATAATAATGAGAAAAATCATACTATTGAGCCCATTTGTCTTGCTGTTCTCTGAAATAATTTACATTGGTAGCAATAGATTTAACTCAAAAATACCACTTATACAAGTTCCAGGGGTGTTTTAATTTGTTTTCTCTCAAAAGAGTGAGAAAAAAACAAATCTGAAGGTAATAAAGAAGAAGGATGTATTTTTTTTTTCAGACTTTTTCAGGAATAGAACAAACCCTAGCAACATCTATACACTCAAAAAGAAAAATTATATATTTGTATTAATATGTAAAAATGCTGGAAAGAACATTTTTACACATTAATGGAAAGGAATGGATCTTTTTATTCACTACTGTTGCATTTAGTTTAGAAAGAAATTGGAGGAGAAATTGCTAAGAAGCTAACCACATGACATCCCGAGATGTAACTAAGGCCAAACACCAGTAAAGCATATCCAAATATAACTTTCATTTGCTTATTTTAGGAAGAGTTGGCCACATTAAAAGAGATGTTGGCAGTGTTAGTGGAGCTCCTGGGAAATGTGCCCCTTCATACATTGCTGGCAGTATATAGCAGAATGTATTAAAATATATTTTTAATGTGACTATTCCTTGATCTAACTATTTACTTTTGAGAATTTATCCTAAAAAAATAATCAGAGCTATGTATAAGGATATGTGTAATTGGAAATAACACAAATGTCTAAGAATAAAAAGTTAACTAAGCTATGACCATATGGTAGAATATCTGTAGTCTAAAAATATTCAAAGAATATTTAATGATATGAAAATATTATGAAAAATGTATGCAGTATAATACCAGCATGTACATAAAAGTGTGCATATTTCTCCATAGGCTTGACAAAAAGATGAGAAAAATAAAAAAGTTAATACCAAATACCTGAATATTAATACTAAATTTCACAGATGACTTTAGTTTTCTTTTTTTAAGCTTATTTTTTTTAAAGTTTTTCAAACTTTACGTAATGTTACATTGGTTACTAAAATATAAGGATTTTTTAAAATTAAGGTTCATTTAAATAATTATGAATATATTTGAATAAGTACAAGTTCATTATCAGTACTAGAAAAAAGCTCAAAATCGTATGTCCCTTTAAGAGTAAACATCATTGTGTAAAAGAACAAGTATACTTTTTGTGCTGATTTAAAATTTTCTTTAGTATAATAGGTCCAAACAGGGATCTCTGCCTCTACAGAATTTATGCTTGATACCTTTTCAGGGCCCTGAACTCAGGCAAAGATCAATGGATAAATATGTTCCACAAATCTTGGCATTTCTTGCCTGTGATGTTGTCTGAAATTGTTTAAACATTCTCATGGGATATAGTTATTGGCATTTCATGCTCAGTAACACATTCCTCAATGAGGTGAGGGCTACCCATATTTTCTGACTGTCATGTGATATTTACAGACTGAAATGTCACATGTGACAGAAGAACTACAACTTATTTTGAATTTTCCACAAGCCAGGCTATTGTACTTTCCAATGACCTGATTTGCTTGAAAAGTATACATAATGCCTGCCAATAATAAAGCAGGGTCCACTCTCTAGTGATTCTGCTAACCTTGGGACTACTAATTACTTGAGGCACGGATATGATACCTTGAGTCTGGGGAAGAAACAAAAGTATCATTAGAAGATTCATCAGGCTGATATTAACTAGGTCCTTATTTATTTAAATTTGTAAGAAACTTGCTTATATTCATACAGAAAATAGACCATTTACAATGTAATAAATGGTGATCTATCAGATTTGAGATATTAAAAAGATACAAGGTCAGTAAAATTCTATTACTTGTTGGAGAGGAGATCATGTAAAGTGAAAGGAATTTTCATTTATTATGAATTTTTAAAATTAGGTGTAACAGGAATTCATGTGAAGTAATCACCTCTTTAAGGTTATTCATCATTTTTTAATTGTTCATTTAAGTAACTTTAGGTTACTTAATTTACTTTCCAAGCATGTCTGAATAGGGGAGCAAAACCAATTTTGATCAAAAGCAAAACATCAGACTGGCTTACTATTCAGTTTGATATGAGTTTCATGAGCAGTGATTCTATCTATTCAGTGTTTAGTTTCCTCTAAATTGAGCTAACAATTGAGCCTCTGCCTTCTGTAAAAGGACATAATACCACAGCTAAGATAAATATAACTCTGCACAATAATTGTTAAGGAAGCATTTAAAAATTGCACATGGTCCATTGTCCAATGAGTTCATTTAAACACAAAGAAAAAATACTCCTTGAAGACTAGGATTATAAAAGTTAATAAAAGAATCTAAGACATGGTTAAAAACTCAAAGGTGAAAAAATTGGGTAAAATGAGAGCAACTTCAAGATAAATATTTTCAAAGGAACTTTAGGGAAATATCAAATCTGTATTTCGCCAACAGTGTAAACACAAGGTTTTTAGTCAAGCAGAGGATTAAGTTGGAAGGGTAATCCTTATGTGGGCAGGAAAGGAAGAGTATCAAATATGTAATAACTCTTTAGTTCAAGCTGGAAGTAGAAACTGACCAGTGTTTAGGGTTCTCCTGTTTTGGGTCTCAAGACCCTTTCAGCACTCTTAAAAATTATGGAAGATACCAAAGAGTTCTCATTTATGTGAGTTATATCTATCAAGAATTTCCATATCAGAAACAAAACCAGGGCATTTAAGAAATATTTATCAATTCATTTAAAGTAACATCAATAACCCCTTTACATGTTAACATAAACAATATATTCCTATGAAAAATCGCTATGTTTTCAAAAATAAAGAAAATATTTAGAGAGAAGAGTGATACTGTTTCAGATTTTTCTAAGTATCTGTAATGTCTGGCTTAATAGAAGACAGCTAGATTCCCCTATCTGTTTCTGTATTAAATCTGTTGTAATACTGCATGTCAGAAAACACTCTACACCCATGAATGAATGCATGTGACAAAGGCAAGTGACATATTAGAATTATTATGGAAAGAATCTTGACCTTGCAACACTCCTGTAAGCACTTCGGGGATTGCAAACCTAATTTTGAGAACATAGTTTTGGCATGAGTTATTGTTGTGGGCCCATAAGTCAAGGAATCAGTACCTATGGTCTCTTTTGAAGACAGAAGTACATCAACTTATCTTTTCCCTGAATGACAAATTGGCTTTGAAGTCATGTGACCAACACTCAGATTTGGGAAACATCATTCCTCCTCTCTTCCCTCAATCATTTACAACCCTTGTCAGAGGGCTATAGGAACATCACCAAGGATCCCGACAATCTTCAAAAGGGACAGTGACATCATGAAGTGAAATTTTAACAGAAAAATACACCTTTCAACTTCTTCCATCTGACTAGTTATTTTATGACTTCTATTCCTTTCTCATTTTCTCCCCGTATCTTGTTTTTCTCTTTTGTTCTTCTTTTTCTAGTTTGAAAAATGATACAAGGTCAATATCTGGCTCAAAGAATTCTTGAAGTGATGGGTAAAAGCCAAATGTGACGTAACAAATGCCAACCTTTAAAAAAATCAACTTTGGGTAAAATGAAAAGCAAAGAAATCTGAGATCAAATTTAAGTGTAACAGAAATGTCAGACTTCAGAATACACAGTAAGAATTCATGCAGAATGCCATGAGGCTATTCACAGTTAAAAGCTGCAATGTCAGGTTAGAATTAGAAAACTATCAGAAGTACAGAACAGTTTCTCCAGCAGGTTTTGAGTCTGATGACACACTCAGCATCATCTCGGAATAAAATGTCAATATGAATGTATTTGCTATTTTTCTAGTACTAAAAATGATCAGATGTGACAGAAGAAATTTCTTTCTAGAGAAAGTGGGGAATAAGGATTCTTTAAGATGATTGTAAATCTCTACCCACTGAATAATTCATGTCCGTTCAAGGATTTTCACATGATTGCAGAATATTAGAATTCAAGGAAACTTGGAGACCTGGTTCAATCTCCTAATTATACAGATGAAGAATCTAAAAGTCAGAGTTTGAGCTGTTTGCTCAAGGCCATTTGTTAGTGGCGCTAAAACTGGAATCCAAATACCCAGAACACTAGGCCAGGAGGCTTTCTATAGTACTTCTAGCAAGACCTTTTTATCTTTTGACTAGGTATTGTCATATATACTTACATGAAATCCACAAGACAGGCCTGAAAATATTTATTTTACTTAGTGCATTCTAAATGGATCAATAGAGATACATAATAGGGAGAAGTATAATTTATCTAACTGGATAGGGATATTATCCCAGTCATGACCCAGTAGGCATAAGTATGAATCCTAGATCCAAAGATATTTGGAACTGTGCAGAGATATTTCCTGATGGATAGTCTATGGATTTGCATATAGAAATTGGGAATTAACTGTATATTTATGGTATTAATTAATCACTTATTTATACTTAAAGAGTAGTTATTGATTTTGTTCTATATGTTTACACTTTGATTTTACTTACAGACAAGCTTAGAAAAGCAATGCATAAAGCAACTGGTGTAATGAAGGCACCATGTAGAAATTTTGTGTTTGGATGGATTTAACATTACATGCAAAAGCAGCACGATGTTATGGAAAAGAATGAGGGATTTTGAGCTTAAATATGAAGGATCTTGTTTTCCTAGCTTACACTTTCTCTCTCTTTTTAAGCAAATTTATCTATACCCTTGACTTAATTCCCATCCTTCTGTGGATGATTTCCAAATTGTATTCTCTCGCTTAGATTTTCCCTTGAACCATCACTGGCTATCTCAAGGACATCTCAAAGCTAATCTATCCCAACCTGAATGGGAAGGTTAATCTATAATCTATTTGTTACCCAGAGTGCTCCCTCTTAGCAAATGTTTCCATTTTCTACCTACTTGCATTATAAAGAAACCTAGAAGTAATCCTTGACATCCTCCTTTTTTCACTGCCCTTCCCCTATCTTCTCACTTTTACTCCTAAATGTTCTGATTCCGTTTTTTATTACATCACCACTACCACCCTTGTAAGGCTGACTTCCTATCCTCTGACACTTGGACTACTTCTATAGCTTCCTAACTGTCTTGCCTCATTTACTTTCGCTTCTCTCACCAAATTTATGCTTCGCTCAGAAGCCAGAGTGATCTTTAAAAGATGCAAATCTGTTCAAAATATTCCCTCACTTAGAACCATTTGTCCTTTCCCAATGCTACTAGAATAAAGATCAAGTTGCTCAACATGGTCCTGTTTAGATGTCCTTAGAACACCAGTTCTCGCTCTATCTTAACATATCTGCTAATCTTACAATATACATTTCTTCCCTGGACTCCAGGAATGCTGGCTCTCTTTCAGCTTCCTGAATTAAGTTTCTGCCCCAGGGCCCTTTCATGGATCCCCTCTTCTCAGAAACTCTTTTCTTATTCTTCCCTTTCATCAATTCATTCCCACTCATCCTTTGGATCTGAGCTCAAACTTCCTCAGGGAAGACTTTTCCCACTTTGTAGAAAAGGTTTGGTTCCTTTGTTACATGCTTTCATAGAACCATGTACCTTTCATTCAGAGCTGTTAGAACACCTGCCATTTTACATTTATAATATGGCATGACCTATTTCTCTCCACCTCCAGTAGATGGCAGCTCCATAAAGGCAGGATTATATTTCTTTTTTGTGCATTATGCTAGCTGTAGGGCCAAATGAAGTGCCTTACATGAATAAGCCATCGGTAAATATCCATTGAGTAAATGAGCAGACAAATTTGGCTTCAACTTCTTCTTCTGTAAAATGGGGATCAATAAAATCGGGGTAATTGTAAATGTTGCTAATAATATTAAAGAAGTTGTTTTGTAGAACAAATCGTGTAATGTGAAAATGCTTTGTAAGCTATGTCATTCAGTTGTGAATTATTTATTATTAAGCTGCTAATTCTTTCATCATACACATTTTAAGAAGTAAATTTAACTTATTGAAACTTAATTGAAATGAAATTATTCCCATGGATTTATTGATATTTACAGTTTGGTATTGAAAGACTCTGAAAACTCTAAACGATGTAATTATGATGAAGAGGATAGTAATGATAAAGATGATTGGTAGAATTTTATTGAATGGTCTCATAAGTACCTTATCATAATGGGTACATAATGTTATTATCCCAGCTTTATAGATAAGGAAATTTGTCCAAGGTCATTCAGGTAATAAGCTCTACGAAGCAGTAGAGCTAGATTCGTCTGATTTCAAAGTTTTTGCTGTCAACTGTGAAATTTGGAAGCAACACCAGAAACTTTCTAAAAGTGCACAAAGACAAGATATTTATACAAGGTATATTGGGTTTATGCTATACCACATTTCTCATTCTAAGTATATCAGAAGAATATTGACTCTTCCTTCATAGAGAAAATATTGAAACTTCCACATTTTTCTCTTCTGCATTCATACTTATCTATAATTGTATTCATATTTTTCCTTGCCTCCCACCTGAGGGGAAGAAGTTACTCTCTTCCTTTCCTCGGATAAAATTACCATTTGTACTTTTATTCCAGGCTAGTGGCTGTTGGTACCATCTCATTTTGCTACTTCACCCATCCCTCTACTTTTGGATCTTCCCTTCATTCATCCTTCAACTCAATTTGTAAACATGCTTGAAGCTATTTTATTTGAACAAGCATACAAATCCCAAACCTCAAAGCCTTTCCCATCAGTCTTATTTCAAGAGTCACAATTATCTAATTTATTTCTTCCATTTGCTCTTTAGGATCTTGAAGTATGGCATCCAATTTTACTACAGTATTAAAACTGCTCTCACTAATACCATCAGTGACTGCTCATTTTTCAATCCATTGATTTGGTTTTAGACTTAATTTTATTTAACCCTTCTTTGAAGACTTTGAAAACCTTTTTTTTATGAATTCTAAATTACTACCCCTTTCTCGCTCTCCTCCGACTTCTTGGTCATTCTTCCTGTTGCCTTTTCCAGCTTTGCTTGCTTTATGCTGCTCTTAAAATGTTGCTACTCTCCGGGGCTCCATCTTTGCCTCTTTCTTTACTTCCTCCACATACATACATGCAGTGCCTCTACTTCTTGGCTTCAATTACTGCTTTCAAGCCAATAATTCATATATTATTTTTCAAGCTTTGGTTTCTCTGCTAGGCTTCAGATCTGAATATACAACTGTATACTGGTCACCTTCTCCTAGGTGTCCCACAGGTTTTTGTTTTGTTTTGTTTTAATGTGTTTTTATTTTTTGGGAGAGAGAGAGAGAGAGAGAGAGAGAGAGAGAGAGCTCGAGTGGGGTAGGGGCAGAGAGAACGAGACACACACAGAATCTGAAGCAGGCTCCAGGCTGTAAGCTGTCAGCACAGAGCCTGATGTGGGGCTCGAATCCACAGACTGTGAGATCATGACCTGAGCCAGAGTTGGCGCTTAACTGACTAAGCCACCCAGGCGCCCCTGTCCCACAGGTTTCTAACTATGCACCATGTCCAAAACAGAACTCTATATCTTACACCACCTAAATTTTCTTTTTTCTGTAACCCTTGTCTTGATTAACAATATAGTTTTCTATCATTTGCCCAAAATGGAAAGCTCAAATTCTTCCTTATCTCTTCTCTTTTTTTCACTTTCCTCTGAAATGTTTCTCAGATCTGCTCTGAGGAACTCCACTATTTTTCAGGCCCAGATCATTTTTCAAATGCACTATTTCAATACTTGACATCTATCTAATATCCTTGCTCTCATTGTCTTTTTTTAGTTCATCCTTCACATTGGTGCCAGAATTATCCTTGTATAATATAAATCTGATTCTATGACTTCCATTCTTCACAAAATTCCATGGCCTGCAGAAATGCGTCAGTAGTAACTACCTGGCTCATGAGACCTAAAACATCCTAACTAACCTATCCTTTTCAGTCTTGTCTCACAGTACAATTCCCTTCTAATATGACATAAGATTACTCACTATTCTCTGAAACTCCATAACTGTCCATATGTTAGCCTTTCTTCCAGAAAGGCCATTTCCTGTCTTCTCCACTCAGTAAATTACTATGAATATTTCAACTCAGCTTTCAATTCCTTTGTGAAGATTTCCTTACTTTTTCAGAAAGAATTTGCCTCTCTCTCCTTTGGGCACATATAGCACTTAATACTTTGATTATAGTATGGAGTATATTGTGGGGCAGTCTTTAGCATAAGTATTTTTCTCTTATTGTTTTTTAGGGATAGCCACTATGTCTTACTATTCAGTCTCCTTGATTCATTGCAAGTCAATTTCCAAGTACACATATGTGTGTCAATCTATAAATGGGAAAGATACATCATTATCAATCACTTAACTATTTAGTCTAATGTGGAAGTTATAACTGCCTCTCTCTTCCATATTCCATAGTACCAATTTGCAATGCTAGTCAAAAATGTCTTTATTATAAATTAATCTCTACAATAAAATATGTAATGGCTTTGTGCAAACATGTTTATGAAACATTTTTCCAAGGAAACTGATTTTGGAAGCTAAGGCACTGCCTGTTAAGCATTGTTCTTCTTCCCGCAAAATAATAATTTTACATCATGTGGGATGGCAAGTTCTGGTACCTTGTCAAATTTTTATTTAAGTTTCTGATGTAATCCTCTGATGCCAGTTCAGAGTTGCTATTTTTAAATGAATACTTTCCTTGAACTGTCTTTTAACTCCTTGGGTAATTTCTGCTTGCTATTAGCAGTTGAATAGTTATGCCTGTGCATCAGAGTTCAAGAAAATAGCAACCATCTGCCAAGAACCACAGACCTTCGCCCTTGGTCTCTGGTATTCTGACAGCACTGCCTTCTCTAATGGAAATATCAGTACCCAGTGAGCATACTGCTGGCACTCAGTAGTGGAAATATTAACACCCTATGGCCTACGCTAGGTAAATTAAATCTCAACATGTCTCTTGCTAAAAATAAACCAAAAGGAGATGGTGAATCTTTGGATGGGATTAAACAAACAGAAATATTAAAAATTTTTCTGAGAGCTAGAAATGGAGCACACCAGTTCTCAAGAGGTTAAACCATTGGAAAAATAAACTATTCAAAGGAGAAAAAATACAGATCTCTGAAGACCTCACTCTGACAACTCACTTAACAAGCACAAACTGTTTGTTCTCAGAAAAGTCAGCTTTTGAATTTAGAGAAGTTGAAAGGTTCATTTTTGGAAACAGCTTGTCCTCAAGTTTTTTTTTAGTAGTTCAGTTAAAGAAAGTGGGAGTCATAGAATGAGTGCAATGGAAATATTTTAACCTTTCCAGTGACCTTCTTTGGTGCATGATAAGGAACTGTCCAATGTTCATATAAATCAAGTTTCTAATAAGTTTCCTGAATGATGCTCAATAAACAACACTTTACTTTGAAACCAGTCCCTATAATCTCTAAATATCTGATTGTTTGGAAAAAAAGAAATTACACAGTGAAGTAGAAACATCCAAGCATGACAAGATGGTTAAGTACTGCTATTTACTATAATAAGACTATTTTAAGATAGTTTTATTTGCATATTTAATATGTAAATAGCCTTGGGGCACCTGGGTGGCTCAATCAGTTAAGCGTCCGACTTTGGCTCAGGTCATGATCTCACAGTTCCTGAGTTTGAGCCCTCCGTGGGGCTCTGTGCTGACAGCTCAGAGCCTGGAGCCTGTTTCGGATTCTGTGTCTCCCTCTCTCTCTCTGCCCCTCCCCTGTTCATGCTCTGTCTCTCTCTCTCTCTCTCAAAAATAAATAAATATCAAAAAATTAATATGTAAGTAGCCTAGAATATGTATGTAGAAAGGCTATAAGAATAGTGGTTAAGATTTCAAGCTCTAAACCCAATGTTTATAGCAGCACTATCAACAATAGCCAAAGTATGGAAAGAGCCCAAATGTCCACTGACAGATGAATATGTATAGAAGACATGGTATGTATATACAACAGGGTATTACTCGGCAGTCAAAAAGAATGAAATCTTGTCATTTGCAACAACATGGATGGAACTAGAGTGTATTATACTAAGTGAAATTAGTCAGTCAGAGAAAGACAAATATCATATGACTTCACCCATATGTGGAATTTAAGATACAAAACAGATGAACATAAGGGAAGGGAAGCAAAAATAATATAAAAACAGGGAGGGGGGATAAAACATAAGAGACTTAAATATAGAGAACAATGCGAGGGTTACTGGAGGGGTTGTGAGTGGGGGAATGGGCTAAATGGGCAAGAGGCATTAGGGAAAACACTTGTTTGGATGAGCACTGGGTGTTATATGTAGGGGATGAATCACTGGATTCTACTCATAAAATCCTTATTGTACTATATGCTAACAAACTTGGATGTAAATTAAAAACTAAAAAAATTAAAAATATTTCAAGCTCTAAATCTCTGGATTTAACTTGAACTCCTCAATTTAATAGTGTAACATTGGACAACTTAATCTCTATAAGCCTCAGTTTCCTCATAGGTACAATTGGAATAATAATCAGATTTGCCTCATAGGGTTATTGCGGATATTAAAATTAGATGGTACTAAGTAGCACTAAGTAAAGATTTGATCTTTATTTTTAAAACACTGAGGTGGTGCCTGGGTGGCTCAGTCAGTTAAGCATCTGACTTTCTATTTCCGCTCAGGTCATGATCTTACAGTTGGTGAGTTTAAGTCCCATATCCAGCTCCCTGCTGTCAGCATGGAGCCCACTTCCGATCCTCTGTCTCTCTCTCTGCCCCTCCTCAGCTCATGTGCACTCTCAGAGCACAAGCTCTCTCTCTCAAAAATAAATAAACATTAAAAAATAAAATAAAATAAAATAAAACATTGAGTCTATTTAGATTTTCAGCTTTTGTTCAGGTAGAGAAGGCTCACTATAAGCAGAATTATGCTTTTTTTTAATGTTATTTATTTTTCAGAGAGAGAGACAGACAGAGTTCAAGTAGGGAAGGTGCAGAGAGAGAGGGAGACACAGAATCCGAAGCAGGCTCCAGGCTCTGAGCTGTCAGCAAGAGCCCAATGTGGTGCTAGAACTCATGAACTATGAGATCATGATGTGAGCTGAAGTCAGAGGTTTAACCAACTGAGCCACCCAGGCACCCCCAGAATTATGCTTATTTATCAGGGATCAGAGAATATTGAAGTCTATTTAGTGAATTCTTTCATTTTACAAGCAATATTAATCCTTTTATTTTACAAGCAACTAAGCAATATTATAGGCTTCATTCTGATAAAGATTTTTATAAGAGGCTCCCATGACTCCCAGAGCCAGCATGGGGTTGGGAACTCAGAGTGCTGTCACAGCGTGAGCAGCGTGGGGTGCCCCCCTGAGGTGCCCGTGGTACATCAAGTATTTACTGCTTGGTTTCAACCTTCTCTCCTGGCTGATGGGGTTGGCTGTCTTTGCTTTTGGACTATGGTTTTGGTTTGGAGGCACCATGAAGAATTTCTTATCAGAGAAGGGGTCACCAGAGTAATTCTACATGAGGCTCTATGTGTTGGTTGGAACAGGGGTCCTGATAACAGTTATGAGCTTCTTCGAGTGCTAGAAAGCCATGAGACAGTTGCATTGTGTGCTCAGCATTTTTACCTGCCTAGAGGTGATATTTGCTGCTGAAGTAACCATTGGAATATTTGTTTTTTTATAGGCAAGGGTGTAGCTATAGGACGTGCTCAGACCATGTGTGTGGAGGCTTATAACTATTACCTTACAGAGAGTGAAAAAGGAAATAGGGCTGTCAGTACCTTCCACTCAACATTTCAGTGCTGTGAAACAAAAGCTCTGAAGAGATCCAACCCACAGAGCTGAAAGTGCTTCTAGGACACAAGCAATATATTGATGAGACTGGGACCATAATCAGTGTTAATTAAGTTTTAAGTCGTCAAAATTTATTGGTATTGGAATCACGTAATCTTTCACATGATATTCAGCATGGTCCTTTGCTATGCAATACTAAACTCAAGAGATGGGATATGAAGCTACTTTGACATGAAAATTGTAACCTACAGCTTTCATACAGCTGTTGCAGGAGCTAGGTCATTTTTAACATTCATAGGACACTTAGGATCTAAAATAATTTTCCCTTAATTGTACATTTGCACCTGAATATACATTTGGCTAATTATTGGTTTACCCCTTGAGGGAATAGCTACTAATTATGTTGACTGAAAGCATATTCGTGTGTGATCTGCCTATATCTGGTATATACTTTATACATAATGAAATCTGTTTGATGGGAATTCCTGATTCTTGTTATGTCAGAGCAACAACCTATTTACCTCAGAAAAAAAGATCAAAAAGCTTTGATAAAGTTTAAAAATGTGGGTATTGAAAAAAAAAGATTTTTCTAATAGTCTATAAACTTTATAAAAAAAGAATTCATCGACACATTTAAATATCTTTAAAATAGACCAAGATCTGTCTTAGTAAAACAATAATAATCCCCTGCCACCCAATAAAGTGGGCTTATGCTTTAGAAACTAGAAAGTTGTAATATTGTCTGGTGAGAAAATTATGCTTTGGATATTACAGAGATTCATACCTCTATTTTTAACTTTACAATTATTATTTTCAAATTTTAATAGTGTTATTGAGATATAATTCAAATGTCATGCAATTCACTTAAAGTGTACAGTTCAATGGTTTTTAGCATATTCCCAGAGTTGTGTAACTATAATCACAGAAAGAAACTTCATGTTCATTATCAATCAACCCTCTTTTCCCCCAACCTCCCCTAGACCTAGGCAATCACTAATCTATTTTCTGTATCTATAGATTTGCCTATTCTGGACATTTCTTATAAATGGAATCATATAATATGTGGTCTTTTGTGATGGGCTTCCTTCATTAAGAATAATGTTTTCAAGGTTTGTTCTTGTTTTAACATGTATTAGTATTCATTCCTTTTTTTATTATTGAATAATACTACATTGTATGGATGGGCCACATTTTATTTATCCACAAATTAGTTATTGGCCATGTGAGTTGTTACTCCTTTTTTGTTGTTATAAATATTGCTGCTCTGAACATTCACATATGAGTTTTTGAGTGAACATGTATTTTATCTTGGATATATACTTAATAGTGGAATTGTTGGGTCATACAGTAACTCAGTTTTTAATATTTAAGGAACTGAAAATTGTTTTCTAAAATGATTGCACCGTTTTACACTCCCACCAGCAATGCATGAGTTTTTCAATTTCTCCACATCCTTGCCAACACTTATTGTTATTTGTCTTTTTGATTTTGATTATAGCCATTCCAGTGAGTATGAAGTGGTATCTCATTGTGGTAGAAAAAGAAAACCCTTTCACCTCCTTTTCCATCCCAGAAGTTTTGGAAAGTACACTAATTTAACATAAATCTAACTATATCAGTTTGAAAAGTCTTTTGCGTCACTCTCTCTTCCACATTTCTCCTCTGTAGGACCTTGAGAGAGAAATCAGAATAGAACTGGTCGCCACAACTCTTCTCTCATTCTAGAGATTACAGACTTTCTTTATGGCATCACTGAACTGATGCTATCAAGACAGATTTAAAAAAGCTCGTCTTGGCTTTTAATAAAGAATAGAAGCCAAAAAAGAGCTGTTTCCCCAAACTAGATAGCCAGCTTCCACACTTGTTCCCATACATTTATCCCTAACTATAAAAAGACATCATTCCTCCACCCCTGATTGCATCCTTGTGTATTTTATTCTGAGAGACTATCTGGAGAATAAATAACATATATTTATATATTATTATAATTTATTCTTATCATTATCATTGGCATATTAATTGTACACCTACTATATGTGGGATATTTTGCCACACTTTGTATACTTCAATAATAAAAGATATGGTCCCAGTTATTCAGGACTTTTTTTCTTTTGAGAGGGGTCAGAGTAGAGAATTTAATTTTTCCCTATTTAATTTTGTTGTTATTTCTGTAAGAGTAATGTAATCTTCATGTAATCTTCACACAAGAGACTGTGACCATTAATTATACTTACAGTTTAGCACTGGAGACACAATTATAGCTTAGATTTGTTTAAAATTTGTATTCATAGTTTACATTTGTCTAAATTTAATGTCTATAGCTATTGAAATTGGGAACAACCAGAATAGCTATTGAATTAATCATATAGTCCTATTTTTTTCTCTTCAAATTTTCTCATCAGTAATACCATGATTGTTTTTGCAATTCTTACCTAGAAGTCAGAAGTCCAAGTGCTTCCAAAGGGCAAGAAAATTTCCATCTTCTCAAAATGGTATGCATTTCTGAAACAGTTCTTTCATCCCATCCAGGGGCACTGCCCAAGACCAAAGGAAGGGAGCAGTTTTCATTATTGCAGTAGAAACGATAAAACCATAAGTATCTTCT